>NC_134917.1:16275990-16959010 GCF_051014615.1 Bombus vancouverensis nearcticus | reverse complement strand
ACGTTATATTTTTCTTACGTCATTTACCTACGCCATTGCTAGTCTTTCAAACGCGCTTTATTCTAGAACAGAGATCTTTGAATTCATCCCCTTGCCTCATAGTACCACGTCACACTCTATGAAAGCAAATTACATTTGTAACAAAGTTTGGTATATCGATCGAAGATTATGCTGCATTAGAATATTGCATACATTTTGATGTTAGCCTGACACGATGCTGTAGGAGTGAACAGCTAACTTAATAATAAACAAACTTAAATAATTTGCAAAGAAATCGTAAGGCGCAAGAGGTTAAGTCGACGTCGTAAAACTTAGCGGACTTTAACAGAAATCAACTTTCCCATAAACTGTAATTGCAGTCGCGAAGAACGAAGAGAACGAGGTGTTAACGGAAACGCGAACGTATTCAATTTCGAAGGTCTGAACTCGAGCGCGATGCACCGGTTCTCGATTCTCTTTCATTTCGTTTCTTTTTTTTTTTTCATTTTTCGACTTATCGTAATCTTTCGTTCCTCCATAGCTCTTCGTCAAACTTTTAACGCCGCTTCGAGCACGGCGGGATTTATTAAATCTCGGTAATTTCGACCTACAGGTGCCATCCTTCGCGTTAAAAGTTGCGACTATGTCGCCGTCGTTCGAGAGGAGCTGCTTCGCCGCCGATAAACTTTCCTCGACGGGGCTGCGCAATATTTAAATATGTCCCGTAATTTTGCAATCTTTGCTCCGGCATTTCCGTCACGTCTTGCCGCGAAAGTAATTTTTCTCCCGCGCCTCTTCTCTCTTCTTCTGGTCGAGCCGTCCTCGTTGTGTTCGTGCCCTTCGCCGAACGTAGTATCCGAAAGAACGAGACGGGAGTGTCTTACGCTGATAAACAGAAATTCTTGTTCGAGAACAGCGTAATAAAAGCAATCCTATTATCCTAATACGATAAGGTCTAATGGAGCTTGGTCGGGACTTGTCTCTTCTGATTTCTTCTGGAAAAATAATTCATCTCTCGTAATAGCTTTTCTTTTCGAAGATTCTCGCGAAAAATCTCCACGAATAAATTTCTGATATTATAAATAGTAGTCGCACGAAGGATTAGCGCATCGTTGTATTCGTACCAATTAATTGGGTCCATGTATCTTCAATTTCCTATCATTTAGTAGCACTTTCGTACGACTAGACAAATTTCATTTCTATCACGAAAATGAAATATAGAACTTGATAAAGAAATACTACCTTGAAAGATACAGGATATATGCCGGTACTTCTCACGGTATATACGCTGCATATAATTTATTCTTTGTAATGGCTCGTCTTCTCAATTCTTCTTACCGAAATATTACACTCGTAGATCGCCGATACTCTATCGTTGCTCTGTACCTTATACTTGAATTCGGAACGAAGGATCACGACGCATAGGATCGTAGCGTGTGAGCAAGGAGCATCGAGAGAAGGCTGATCGAGAGAATTTATTTTCAATCGAGCCCGGGGAAGAGTACGAATGGCTCTTGCCGACCGATCGAAAACCGAACCTAGCGCTCTATCACTTTTATTTTTCTCTATCCCCCACCGGGTTCGCCGGTGGAATCGCTTCCGCGAAAGAGAAGATTAATTTCTCGCGGTAAGAGAGCAGCCCTGAATTCTCGGCCGGGGGCGAGAAGGGCGGAACAATTGCCTTGGCAAAGACGAGAGATTCAATTACATCGAAAACGTGGAGCAAAAGGGCCGCTCGCTCTGCGTGAAGCCAGATTAATTCGTCCTTTGCCATGATGGTTCCACGGGGAGAAAAGCGTCGGTCCATTTTCTTTCCCTTTTTTTCTTCTCTTCCCCTTCATTTCCTTTTCTTTCTCACTTCTATTTTTTCTTCTCTTTTTTTTCTATCGCTTTGCTTTGCGACAGAACGTTTAAGAGGTATCGTTCGAGCGAGAAACTGCATGCGTCGTCCGTTTAAATTAGCCGCTGTTCGCTGGCAACGTTACCCTTCACACCACGCGGCTGTTCTTTCAAGTTTTTACAACGAAAGCACGTTGTTTGATTTAAAAGGAAAGAAGAGAGATACGCGTTGCTGCCAATTTGCTTCTCGCTCAATTACTATTAATTCTATTGCCCGTATATGCGATTTAGGCAACGTTTTATGCAATGGCATTAATCTTTCTTCCACCTCAACCAACGAAGAAAGGTGTGTGTAACCTCAGCTAACCCGAGCGGTAGCTGGCTTAGTTTTAGCACAGCGTATTTATACAAATGCTCGTCTCACTGCCTCACAGCGACTGTATCATCTCGACACTTGCTTTTCTCTTACTGTATATTAGCTTCTCGTAAAAGGGTTCCTTCCCCGTGTGCTTATTAAATTGAATGAAATTAACTTAAATTAAACTACATTAACCCGTAGAAAAATTCTTGAACCGCCAGATCCACGTGAAATTTTACGTAAAAGTGGCTACGTAAAAGTTTCCTACGAGGGATATTCATAACGAAGACATCGTAGTAACAAAACTCATTTGTTACACGACACCTTAATACTAAAACGCTCTAGTTTACGCAAGGTAAAGTCGGCTGAAGGTAATAATGTGCCGAATATGTTGCCGTTAGGACACGCGAAGAGGGTAGTAAAGTACTGGTAAATATTTAACAGGTATACAGTTGGACCCCAAATTAAAATCGAAATAATGGAACAAGTACGACTAATAGCCTCTTGTACCACCATCCGCGTGCCTCTAGTCGTTATATTTATTTTTTTTTTTTTTGGATCTCTTTCTGTGTTTATGCGATAAATTTTTTATTAAATCGGTTACCCGCGTTCTCACTCGCCTCCATAAAGTTAAACGCCGAACTGTTGAAAAAAATATAACGAGCCACTTAGTCTCGTTTTTCTCCTTATGAATTTTTCAATCCCGTTTAACCGTCGATTTCAGCGTTAATATCTTTTTCCAATTTTCACCGTGTTTTTTTCGATTTTTTATTTTGCTCGATTAAAAGTTTAAACATTTTGCACGTTTAGACGAACCGACAGGCAGGCGCGCGCGCCCTCACGCGCGTAAACGCGCGATGATAATCTATATTTTATACCGGTGGAGGAGTAGAGGCAGAGCGAGTTCGTCGTAACGGGAATCCGTCGGAAGATTTACTCGACGTTACGAGAGAGTTTTACTGAAAATCACGGGAAACGAGGGCAAGCATTAACGGCAAGCCGAAGTTTTAAGCTTCCGTGAAGTTGGTATTCTTGGTAGGAAGCGCGCGGACGCTTTATTTTAATTCACGATCCGGCCACAGTTTCTAGCTACCGGCGGCTTGTTGTTGCGGACACGCGGAGAAGAGCTTTCGCCTGTCGGTTTATCCACGGAAATCTTTTAATCCTGTCCTGCCTGTCCTCGTTCGTCATGATTTTATCGATTCATTTACATTCGCATCGTCGACGGATATCTATTTGTTTTATTGACGGCGATTTGTCTGGCTGAACGGTTACGGGCCGCGGCAATGCATCGCGCTTTTCAGCGCGGAACGATTTACGAGCTTTGTTCGACGTTCGCGACGCACAATACGCGTCTAGCTAATTACTTTGATTCGTTAATGGTCATACAATAGCCAGGGTTGAACCGTTCGTCGGTGCGTGTATCACTTTTCAACCGGTGGTGGTGCATAAAATCGGACTACGTTCTCGTTGTTGGTTCTCTTCCGATCGATCACCTCGTGATTTATCGTTCGTTGCTCGTCATTGAAAAATTCGAATAAATATCTGGAACGTTTTAATGGAAGCGATCTGCGTCTCGCGCGATTAGTTGCTGGTCGAATTTCGCTATACGTCTCTTGTCCCGTGTCGGTTTCACCAGGACGATGTTCGACGTATAAACCTTCCCTGCCGATTAAAATACAGACTCCATAACGGCGTGACAGGTGTTGCCTCGCCACGCCACGCGAATTCGTCATGATTTATCGTTGTAAAATATTTGTAGAGGATTGATCTTATCAGATATCACGAAATACAGATTACTGTTTGTGAGCAATTTATTTAAGATAAATATATTGTCTATAAAATTGATTTGACACAAAGCACAAGTCCAGATATAATAACTTTCGCGAAATAAATACGCGCAGTCTCGAGAAACTCGGTATATACGTCTGATGCGTCTGTATGTTTATACTGCGATCGCTAAACTTCGCTCGTCATTTCGTTTTTGTTTATTTATACTGGTCGGAGGACAGTCGGAAAGTTTGAACTCGACTGCGTTTGACGGTTGAAAGTCGCGGCGACCTTGTCTTGCTCGGAGTTCATTACTCCTTGCAATACCTGTGACCTAATGGTCATAGTACTCCGAAACAAAACAACAACAAGATTTGAATTTGTCCTGCTCGCGTGCCGCTACATATTTTTAAATTTCTCCCGCCGCTATTTTTTCACAGGTCCGTTCTCCGTGAAATACACGGATCGACGCGATCGCCGACACTGGGAATTAAACGCGTTAATTTTTAGACGGCAACGACGCGTTCCCGCCGCTCAGCCTTCATTCGATTTTCCGCTTGGTTTTCTTCGCCGCTTAATAGCGACTCAAACGCGAACACCGGATACGCTGGCTGCCTCGAAATAGCTTCGACTTCTTTTTTTCCTTCCAATTCTTTCGTTCCCTCTATCGTTCCAACTTTTTCCTCTTTACAATCACGTACGATAATTAACACATTTGTACTTTCATTCTTCGAATTTCATTACAATCCCGTTCTCTCCCTCGTCCTTTCCTTCTTTCGCATTTACGCTTCTTTGGCCTTCATATATGTTACGTTTAATCAATTTTCTCCCCTACAGCAAACGCGATATCGTTCGTACATCTTTGTGTTTATTACGACTATGGCGATGTAAGAAAACAACACAAACAATGGCAAGTTCCAAGATAGAAGAAAAACAGCGTTTTTAGCCATTTTTTTCTGTTCTTCAATTTATAGAGTACATCAGTATGGCTTCTAAGCAATCGAAATCTTATATTCACGTTTTCTTATAACAAGAATTATATTTAGTAATTGTAACCTATAATAATAATAATTGTAACTTACCTCTCTGTTTGTATAACACTGTATACCTGAAAAATAAAATATTCCCCAACTACGATATGGCGCCTAAACCCGAATATGAAAGTCTTTGGTAGCAAACAAACAGCTGGGGCGCGCGTTGAATACGAGGGTTGTCGCGTTTAGCGAAACGGAAGTCGAGATTGTCGAACGATTGGGTTTCCGTTTGCGGAGCACGATGGTCGAGCTGGCCATTGGTGGAAGAGTGTCGGTCGATGACGTCGCGCAATCTATCACTCTCATTCACCGACTATCGCCACTTTCTCCAACTATTCTTTACCTTGCTTATCCCGGGGAATCTCGTGACTCTCTGTCTCTGTGTTCTCGTCAAGGTTCGTTCCTCTGGTTCCCGGGCTGTGCTGTCGCATCACTTATCCCCCATTGGTGGACAGGCGGACAGACGAACGAACGGTCGAGTTAAGCTCGCGGCGCGGTTTTTCCTATTTTTCACCAGAAAGCGAGCTTCAAGTACTTTGGTCGCTTTCTCCGGTCGATTCTTCCGGCTGGGCCTCCTCGACCGAATAAGACTACTGCCAGCGAGAATTGATGTTTCTCGCTGCAAATTCGTCCTATTTTTCACCGTGTACCACCCCACGGCACTTATCCCGGCGGACCTAGCAGCCGCTAACAAGGGATTTCTGCCTCTCTTTTCCTACTTTTCTCTCTCGCCTTTTACCTTTCCCGACTCTTTCTCTCGTCTCTCTTTTTCGTGTTTGTTCAGCCACCGAGCTACAGCTCGTCTCCTCCACGGTGTTCTTCGTACGCGTGGATAAATCGCGCGTCGCACCAGTCTTTCTGTTCTTACAAATAGCGTCCAGAGGATGGCGTCGAACGCTGCCCAGATCGTTCTCTTTAGTTTCGAAACGTTCTCGTCTGCGTTCGATCATTTCGTGTTTGCGTAACAGGATGGAAAATTCGAGGAACGTACGTTAGAATTAACGTAAACGTCGGAAGAAAACGCGTGATATCACGATGGTAATTTTTTGGCAACGAGATAATCGAGGTGATTGGAAGAACGTTTGCTCGTTGCGTGGTTTACTCGATCGTATGTGTGAAATCACGTAGTTGGTCGGAAATTGCGGTTGTATCTATGAGCATACGGTGCCGCATCCACGCAGGAAGATGGATTTTTCCGTGCGACAGCCACTCGGTTAGGTGCGACGCGGCAGTCGACGCTTCTTGTTAGCTTTGATAAAGAGCTGACGTGTTTTCAAAGACCACCGTTGGCCAGGCGTCTGATTCCCGTTGACGGTACACCAGTTGGAAAAGTTCCACCCCTGTCGCCGTTGTTACGAGAGAGCAATAACTCCCTCTTGGCAGCTGCTGCGGCGACAAGTGTTACGAATGTCCTCTTCAGAAAGACACCCTCGCTTTCAGTAGCGTTTCGTGGACCAGTCCCTCGCGTTACAGATTCCGTTCGGAATTAAAGGGGAAGGGCGTGCGGTCTCGTAACAAATATCGTATGTAAAATATTCCATCTTGTCTCGTGTTTTGACAAGGTACGATTACTACACGGCGTTCCCTAATTGGATAGAAATCGGCTCGAACTCCTTGAGATTCCTCAACCCCGAACTATTCCCGATCCGCAAGACTAGCGCCAGTCAAACAGATCCCTCGCATGACAAATGTTCCCCATGGGGGTGGTATTTGATTTATTCTATCGAAGAGCGTAACACACGCTCCGCACGTACGTACACACGACATTTCTCGCGCAAGCGAATTTTTTTCCGCTTCATTTCGCGGAGAGGAAAAAATATCATCTTGCGATACGAGTCACGTATGAGTGTACGCGTCAGCCGCTAAAGCCCCTAAAGAACAAAAGGCGAGGAGAATTTTAAACGGCGTTCGCGCGTTCCGTTTCTTTCCGGTGTAGCGGGATTTCCTTCTCGATTAGCATAATCTAACGGGACTACGGGCCGTGTAGGGATGGAAACGAGAGACGGTGCGCAGACTTTACGCGAGCATCGTTATTATGTATTTAGTGTGTAACTCAAGTAGCGCGACTAGTTCGCCGACTATCCAACTTCGGAATGCGAAAAGGACTTAGTGGTACGAACTTATGACGCAAGTTCGAGGTATACTTGGAGGTATACTTGGAGGTTTGTACACGGCGGGTCTCTCTCTTCTGTCTTGCTGGCGCTTCGCAGGAAGTTCGTCTCTCGTCCAAGGGCGGAGAGAAAGCGCAGGGTACAGGTGCATGCACGCAAATACGGACGTGCAGTGTATCATGGAGTTTCCGCGTTACCCCATAAATCGCACGACACTGGTCCGCCGTTAATTTCGTTGTTTAACCTCCGCGTCAGGAATAACTATGTCTGACGCCTACGTACGAGCGAGTTGTTGCTCGAGTCTACGATGTTTTAATCGCAATGTGACGTTTTTTACCAGACGAATTTATTGATAAATCGGATGCATTCGAACGACTAACGACGTAAAATACGTACGATTATGCGGAGTGGCTCAGTGCTGTTACTGAGCTGGGTGTACCGTGGAAAGATATCGAGAGAATATATATGGCGATAGGAAATTTAACGTTCGGATTATAAATTTATGACGCGCGTTAACCTCTAACTGCAAATTCCAAAATCGTCGATATTGCTGCATTCGGATTTCGCGTTTCTGCAATTGCCAGAAGCGTGCAAGATGTTCTTAATAAAACGGATTATTATTGACTTTTGTCGAGACGGAACAACGATATACATCTATTTTTAGTATTGTGTTATGTTTGTTATAATCGGTCGTGATTTCTGAAATCGTCGGTTTAAAGTAGGTTTCGTTCGTTTGTTTCTTCAATTATTCGCAAATCTTCATCCTTTTTGTCAAAGTTTTTATCAAAGAGCTTGGGAATATCTTCGGCAGGCGTTGCAAAAGTTCTCGTAAACTGAAATAAATTATCGGCAAATATTTGACTCTCGGCAAGGAATTCGAGGCGGTAAGACAAATTCGGTCTTCGTTTCAGCGAAAAATTGAAAGAGGAGAAGGGACGGAGTCTCGGGGTGAGGATTTTGTTCCGCGATTAACCTGTTGGCAATACCGCGAGGAACGGACGTCGCTCTTTGGTCGCTTAAACGAAAGAAAGTAACGTTTTGACGAATACATTAAGATACCGTCGCTTGAGAAATACTTCTTCGTCCGTGAAAGTTCTATGGCTCATGAGTAATTACACGAGCAAACGAGTTTCTGTCGTTCGTCTCGACCCTTAAGCTTCCCTCCGTCTTCTCCGGCTTCTGTTGCCGACTGCAGGCAAGAACGTAACGAAATTCAGCAATAAAACTTGCCCTCTCCCTCGGTTGTTAAGATAATGTCATGGGACTGTCGGGCGATACGAGAGCCCGGCGAATAAAAATATAACGGCTTTTGCAAAAGCGGATTCCGACCAACTCCGGTGCGTAATTTACGATCTCCAGAGGCATATTTTCGCGTATCGGTCGCGTTCGAGATCCTCCGCCAAGGCCTTAAACGCTTTGATATCTACCGTAGTCGAGAACAGAAAAGTCATATCTTTCTCCTACAATGAATCCTTAAGGCGATCTTTTATCTTTTGGTTATTTCAGTGTACGTTTAGAACCATGTTCACTCGATACTCGCAAGTTCTTATCGGTCTCTTTAAACCTTCTGTTCCAGTTTGCATCCGTGCGGTAATTTTTCTTTCTCGATTAAATTGCCGAATTCATTGTGTTTCTCGAGTTTAATCCGGTTACGGACTTGGAATATTTATGTTCCAATTTCGTCCTCTTTTCAACGAACAAGAAGGCTTTTAACATTTAAAGCGATAATTATTTACGCTTACCTTGAACGTGACATTTTTCGACGACAAAAAATGAATACCTTGTGCAACTATAATTGTCTAGTTATCTACGTACAAAGCGAGAAACGTCATACTTAACCGAGTGTTCCTTCAAAGTATGATGGTTGACGAAATTAATTCGATTGAACGCGAACCCCATCTACGAAAACCGTAGACATGGGAAAGCGATTTCTTGAAGTTTTGCGACTGAAACGGACGGGCAATAAAGCGGTATCAGGGAGCTGGTTCCCTGCCCGATTTATTCTCATTACTCCGAGTTTAATGCCGTTGCATTCCGTTCCGACCACGACTATACGTACGTCTAAAACCGAGCGAGGAGGTGCGGCGAAATTATTAGCGAGAAAATTTCGCGGAAGATAACAAACGAAGGGAACCGTTGGCCACGATTGGAAGATTCGTCTAATTGGACCGGCTCTTGAAACGTTATTCCACTGAAAGTGCGACGCAAGCGGAACGGAAATATTTTCAACCGCTTCGATCACGAGGACAGTAATTTATGGAATTTCGAACGAGCTTTCAAGTTGCGCGAAGCAGGCGTTGCAAATCGACCGCCACGAAAACGAATCCAACGAAAGTTTTCAATTACATTAGAGCCGAGCATATTAAACGCATCTTCGAAGAATCTTCGCTCGAGATCCTGACGCCAACTCTGTCTTCCCTTTTCTCCTCTCTCTTCCTTCCTTTCTCGCGTCTTCCCACTAACTCGATCCGAAGTGAGTTCGGAGGGTAAACTTATAAACTATGAAAGTTACTTTCCTATTCAATGAATTGACCGTACCTTCGGTCCGGGTACGTGCTTCGAAACCGAGTTTCGTTTCGACTTCCTGCAGGCCCCGAGTTTCGCTCCCTCTTTCGTTCCTATTATCTATTGCCGCGCGTGAGAAAGAATACAATGTCGCCGGCCGACCGGAAAATTACAAGTTTTCTTACTGTGGCGCCAGTCCAGCCGAATCCAGTCTCCCGTCACGATCGACCAAATGGGTCACGATGGTTTTTAATACGTCTAGCTGCGGTATAATTCACGCGCGAGACCGGCCCCGAGTGCTACGTGGAATTCGCGTGGCGGATATCGATACTGGTTGACGAAAATATCGATTGGCCGCGAATAGTCTCGGATCAACGGTCAAAGACTTGCACGAACTTTATTACGCGATTTTATTATTACAGCCATGGATGTGAGTATTTCGTACGAGTAGCGTGGCATTGAGAATCGAGTGAATTTTTATACCGCAACGTGGAAGAGTGATTTGGACAATGGACGAGCAGTCTAGATCGCACAGCGTCGTTACGACGTGGATTGGATCGCGAGATATGATTTCGAAACCAAAGCTGATTGTATTGGAGTCGACGACTTCGTAGTCGTTCGATGGGATAGTTCTTGGTGGCTCGTTTATATCGGTTTTCACTTTTCCGCGGTTTTCGATGTTGTACGTTCCTCGATGTTTTCATTCGGCCGTCCAAGAGCCTCGCTATTAATTTACAGATGATTTATTGTTTTTCGAGAAATCGTCAATTCAGTTTACTCGTGATATCGTTAATTATGATTGATTAACGATTAAGTTAGTCGATATACATTATTAGTAACGGACAGTAAATTACGTAGAAAGAAAATTATCGTTTCTTAAGCTTTCATATCGTGTTTTACTTTGTACTTAACGGAATTTTGGTTTTTCTGTTACAGAAGTGGAAAAAACTGCAGGAACTGCACCGGGGGCATCGGGTGCAACTGCAGGGGGCCCTCGGGGGTTGACACCTTCCCCTGCCCCCTCGACACCCTCGACCCCCGTTACTGCCACTAGTCCTTCGGCCTATACCACCTCGCCCTCGTCCTCGCCTTCGCCTTCTTCCTCACCCTCCGCCCTTGTAGCGGGCTTTGACAAATCGGTGCTGCAGGTAAGACTTTAATCCTAATTATTCACGTAGCAATACACACTTAGGGCGAGTGATTTGATACAAAACATTCTATACCTGAAACAGCAAATATTTCACTTTTTCTCACTAGATAACCGAGAAAATTCTGTTTCTTTCGCGACGAAAAAGAATTACGTAGATACATGGACAAAACCTAATTTCATTTACCGAAAGACTCGTTCTTACTTCGAAGAATGCTTTCTTTTACATTTTTCTATCCTTCGTTTCGTTTTATGTAAAATATATTATACGACCAACTATATAACGAAGCTCTATACACGAGAAGAAAATATATATTAGCGATATATAAGTTTCCGAGTAACAGTTTCTAGCCGACCGATGATACAGACGATAAATCGCTTCTCGGTGATAAAAGCTATTACGTAACGTTCTCTTTAAAACATCGAATCGTCGATAAGATTTTCATGTGCCCGTAAGTGTCCGCGATATTTATACGGCACTTGTTTAGACGTTTCGTGGTGGATCGACGAGGGTGGAAAATTTTCGAAAATTCGCCACGTAAAACGATAACTACCCCTTGTAAATAGCGTGGAGCAACAGGCTGTATCGCGGAACAAAGGGACATCGTCTCCTGCCCCACAGCATCGGAACGATAACGTCCAAAGAAATATGTTGCCCATTAACCTGGCTAATAATCAACGCGAATCGATATCGTTCGCTGACCGTCGAAAGGAAAAAAATCGGCCGTTCTAGCTTGCGGAACGTGGTAGTTTCACATTTAATTCGATATGTTGTCGCGCGAAGCACGATCTTAACGATGGCTTGGTCGTTTTCGTTGATGACGAGTACGGAACAACTTTAGGGGTGAGTTTCCCGGTGTAACAGTGATACGACGGTGGTAAGGTTAGTTACGATAATGCCAGGAGTCGGTGTAGCCTCGAGCATCTTGGCTAATTAAAACTCATAAATTACGTGGAAAGAGAGTGATGAGAATATAGCAACGTAACGGATGGACGTGCCTGAGGGTGCGCTTACGACTTGCACAAAAACTCTAAATTTCCACGAGTTCCGTTGTCTTTCTTACGTTTCTTCCGATCTTCTTAACGATACTTTATGGAATTTAACTTTTCTTTCATTTTGGTACCCCTTCTTTCCCTTTAGGTACACCGGTTTTATCTTAATTTCTATTATTTCTACTGCGCCTATGAAATATCGTTCGTGCAAAGTTTGAATTTACGATTGGAAAAACTGGCATGGGTATATAAATTTAACATTTGAAAAAAGTTAAAGATTAAAAAGAGTTACATTTTTCGAGACTTATATTATATATTATTATATTATATTTTCTTTATTCCATTCGATTGATTCCAGATTTGCTAATTCTCATATGTCTACTATAATGAAGCCAGTTAGCGGCTAGAAAAGTGCACTGGACGTACGTAGAAATCGCCGAGATCGAGCGATATAGAGCTTCGCAGAAATTACGTTAAAATCTTCTTTGAAAAAAAGAAAAAAAAATAAAAAAATGACATTTCGTATTCATCGGCCTAATAGAACGATTAGAGAGACGTTTCTAACGGGAACGTGCGGTAATGTTGTAGGGAGTTGACGCGTTTAGAGACAAACGTTATTTAAAATCGCGAATGCGGCTCTTTGGATGCGCGTTTCGCGAAGGTACACACACGAACGTTGCGGTGGAATTCGAGTCGGGCAACTAACGGCACTGGCTCGGTCGAGGACATTTAAATTCATACGCCGTGGCAACGGGCAATCTGCTCGCAGAAATAAGGGGTAACGCGCGTTCCATGCTTCTCAAAGTAGGAGGGACAGTCTAACTGGATAGCGGAACGAGTCGCTGAAATTAATTCCCCTTTCGATATTCGTTGCTCGGACGCCGATTGATTTCCATTCGAGTGGAAAACGCGTTCCGGGTAAACAAAAATCTCACGGTGTGTGCTTTTAATCGTGCGTTTCGACTGCTTACCCCGAAACGTCCATGTTTTTGAATACAGTTATGTACTTTTAGGGAATATTAAAAAACCTGTACTCATATGATGCGCTCTACTGGTCAAAAGTTTGGAATCGCTGCTTTTGATAGGAAACAAGAATTTAAGAATTCTGTCATCGTAGAAAATTTTAATAAAGTAAAGCGTATCGTTGTTCGCAGGTGTAACGTTAAATTACTAATTAATAAATTACTAATTAATAGAAGCAGCGCGAAAATATCTGAACGCTTACCGTATCAAATTTTTATAAAAGTACTAATATGTCGCTCAAGTTACGAACGCAGTTTTAGTCGCAGTTTTAGATAGTTCAAGTGGAAAAAGGAACAAAGAACTTAGTCTCGCTGCTAGGGTGGAAAGTAGCTTTCTTCCCCAATTCCACGATCTCGAAAGAAGTAAACGACGAATTCGTCGTATTTCTCTATTTGTCTCGTGTCTCGAAGAAATCTCGCTGGTTCTCGCAGCATCAGCTACGATTATTTGTTGCGTCGAACGTTTCCACCTACGTAGTCTTACGTAGTCGGGAATAGCTGCGTCTGAAATATGCCGACAGCGAAAAATTCCGAAGGAGCTCGATTCTGGCGGAATATTCTGCCACGGTCGGCATGAGTTCGGTTATCAGGGACAGGAATTAGATTTGTGTGACGCCGGTGGACAGCGCGGAGACGGCGCAGAGGAGCGCCGAACCGCTCGTGCAGCCGTATAACTCGGTCAATTTTATCGAGTTACTCTCCCGTTTCTCTGCCTTCGCGGCGCCCTGATCTTCATTCGTCCCATACTCGAATCTGGAACGTCTTATCGAAGTGGCTGCTCCGACAGGATGTTCGAAATTTCCTCGACACGACCTTCTCTTATAATCTCCATTTTCCTTCTCTTCGTTTCTTTTTCGATCGTCTTTCTTCCTTTTCTACTTCCATTTTTTCTTTTTTCTTTTTTTTTTTTTTTAAATCAGATTCCCTGTGCTGGAAAAGACCGCTCCTCTTTCAACCGAACTTCATATCTCTCCATTATGAAATTTTTGTTCTTCAGTCGCGCCACGTTGTACGATAGCCAGGTCCGTCGACTTTATTACGTGTTTGTGCTACTGGCAGCGTTTGGATTCTATTTGTACAAAACGTATTCTTCGAGAAGTTTGCCTGTCTGCAAACAATGAAGTTGCTTCGGGCGACTTGTTAAAATATTGTTCGCCAGTTGAGTGACGGAACTACTTTTCTCACATTTTGTTTCGAGGCAATAAAGACCGTTTCTTTTGGACAGATCTTCTATCCTGACTTTAATAACCATTCTGATCAAACAACGCGTCTGTGTAAAAGTCTCCTTTGACTTTTCGCTCGTATTTTTATCGTGCCTTTTTGGCGATATTTTTTTGCACTTTGTTTAAAGCTTGTACGATAGATTTTTCACGACGTTTGAAGAAATACTGTCTTTGAGAGACGTCCCTGCTTATAAGGAGCGCATTAACATACTAAAACACGGGTATCGTCTCTATTTACTTCATTTTCGGTGCAATTTCTTCGCCCTTACGTCATCCTCGCTTGTCCTTTTGCGAGGTTCCTTTGTGCAACGATCCGTGTACCGATTTATCAAGCTCCTTTTAACTCGTACCGCGTGCTATATTGTTGCCGCCTGTTGACGCTACTTTGCACGCTCGCGCATTTCTTCCTTTATCTCGTGTAATTGTGTCGCGTCGCTTCGACGATTGTCATTTACGTGTTCCAGTGTAACTACTACTAAATACGTTCGACTAACGGGAGTATCTCGATACTTTGAACAACTTTTGCTTTTTTAATCTTTATCGTTTTCTTAGATAATTTCCTACAAATAAGCATGTAAAATGTTCGTACGTGAAATAAATTTAATTCGGTAGAGACCAATTGCGCGAATTCTGTACGCGTTCTACATTTCTTCATCGATCCTGAAGTGGAAGCGAAAATCCAGGTAGGGTCGGTTAAAAGTTTAGGCTCCTCTGTGCCGTAAACTTTCTCTTCGAACACGTGAAACTTGGCATTTCCAAAAATAGCGTTCTAAATTCGAAACTCGGCGTCCTTAATGGAGACACGTTTGCGCCAGTTTCGTTGAAAGCGTGTCCTCGTGTAGATGGGCGTGTGACACTTTACGGCTTACACAAGCGAATTTCTAGTCGAACGGCCTAGATAAAAATTCGTAATTATCTCGGTCGGATAGCTTTTATTGTCATCTCTGCTCGTCTATTGTGTCGATTGTATGGTACGCTTTTCCTATTTGCCGAGTCAACAGTCAGACTCGAGGCTCGGTCCGACGTCATAACAGCTACCTCCCTTCTTCCATTTCCGGCTATGCTGTCTCGCTGACAAGTATTGTGCTGTTTGCATAAAGCGACGAGAGGCTTCGAGGTAACGAGACTCGAACAGGAATCGCAGTTGCCAATGAAATTCTATTTTGCCCCGTGTTAGGCCTCGTTTCGTGCACGCTATGCTACTTACAGGATCGATTTACTCGGTCGTCATTGCCTCTTCAGACCGGTTTCTCTGTGCAACCAGGAAAAAAGAAAGACGAAGAAACGAAAGACAAACAAAAGGGCACCCCTCGCAAGAGGAAAGTAGGTTGCAGTATTTTTAAACGGGCTCGATTTAAGACTCAATTTATTCGCGTTACGTTTGTCCATACCGAAGTTTTTAAACTACATTTTCCATTCACGACAAAGAATGTGATATAGAGAGGTACGCGTGTTCTTTATATCGACACCAGGATTTCGTCCATTGGCTTCCTTCTGGCCACTCTATCCTTCTCGGTCGTGCATCGTGTTTCTAGACCGTAGCTTCTTTCCATCGTGGTACGTACAAAACCTCGTTTCTGTGTCTCCTGGCGCAGGAACTATTTTGTACCACATTTTCCTTTGAGAAGGCCGTGGTATCTAGCTTATTAGATTCTTGTTGGTCGTCTCGGCGACATGTTTTCCTATTTGACGCGTATGGTACCCTCGTGTATTCGCACGTTGTGCAAGCCCTGTCAACCTTTCCTCTATATTAAATTCGCTCTGGTCCTCGATTTACCTTCGTTTCGATGCCATTTCGTTGTTTCCTTCGTTTCTCGTTATTTGTTGCTTTAAAACGTTCGTATTTCGAAGCTGAAAAAACGCAAGCCAGCCAGGGGATGGAAAGGAATTTTTTTTTTTTTACGGGAGAACAATCCATAGAGAAAGTAAAACAACGATGGCGAACGATGCGGTTGGAAGGGCGCTCGAACGTTGGAGAAGAGTCGTTGAACTTTTCACGCAGAAGTACGCCACGAATGCCGGGAAGTTTCGGCCGTTTCGTCGGAAGGAAACAGAGACGAAACGCGATCGATCCGATTCGTTTCGGTTCGAAGCGAAAGTAATTCCAATTTCATCGAGAAATTTAATATCGATACTCCGTCGATACAGTTGGCCGGTGTTTCCTTGGCTATCTCGAGGATTCGAGATTGATCTTTTAGCGTGTTCCATTAACAATCCTCCGACAGTTCCGCTGCAAAAGCGCGAACTATTTCTCGTTATCTTATCGATTCCTCGGGAATTATTTCCGAATTCTTCTCGCTTGGAGAAAAATACGGCCGGCCGATCGAAATGGCTATCGAATAAAATGGATTCTGTCTATTTTTCATCGCCCGTCGAACCTTGTATCGATTCGTCACAGCTGCGTTTATATTTCAAATTAAGCCGTTCGTTTATTTCGAGCGATATCGGCGGAACAAGTGGAAGAGGTTCGATATAGGTCAGGCCGAGCCACGATGATCGTTCGACTTTCAGTATTTTTAATTCTGTCGTCTTGTTCTCGTTCACGCGAACACGGATAAAATTTTCTGAAACGTCGAATGTCGTTGTTCGCTGTGTTACATCAACGCGTTTCCACCACGGCGATCGAGCAACTCGGAGGAAGATTTTAAACACGATATCGCTGTTGCGAAACAAATTTAATTTCAATTGTCCTCGTATAGTGCGTGCAGCTTTGTTCGTCTAGCTTCGCGAGGATACCCGAGTGTGTGCTCGTGGTAAACGTTCTGAAGCGTGCACTGAAGAGAAAGTTAGTCAAGAGTGAACTGTATGACTAAGAAGCCAAGAATGTTTGAAGTCAACACGAAAGAAAGAAAGAAAGAAAGAAAGAAAGAAAGAGAGAAAGGAATCGTAAAAAAATATTTGCCTACAGCTTGCAGCTATTACTCGCATTGTTTCCTTCGTCAATCGTCTTCGGAATTCCACGTTGCTCTGAAATTCCGTACGACAACTGTGTATGTGCGACGATAATCATCGTTCTACCGGGCGCATTTTTCAGCAGGTCAAATATCAAATCTACTGTCGCGTGAAAAGTCTGGTGGCATATATACGAGGACTGGCAGGAATATTTTCTTGCTCGTGTATACATATATATTCTTCCACCCTCCTTTGCTGTGTGCTCCCTCGGGACAGCCGGGGGACGACGTCTAGGCCTTTCATTTTCATCGGGCTTCTCTCGTCGAGGCTTTTCAAGAAGGGAGGGGAAAAAAAGTACGCCGTGAAGAAAACCACATGAGAGATATGATCGTTCTTCGACAACATGCACTTAATCAGGTCGGCTTTATGTGGAAGCGGAGGGCTAAAGTGAAAGCCAGAGAGGAAGGACACTGGCTCAGATACGAAGCTCCGACAGACTCGTCGAGGGGGGAGAAAATGTCGAGCCGAGCGAGACCTTAATTTCCTGTAGCATTCCGGCTTATCTCTTTCGCGATTTATCGACCTACCCCGAAAGTTACACGCTCACGACTCGCAGAAACATTGGTTGTCCTCGAACATCCGTTTCCTGGCTGCGTTACCCGGCATCCGAAGTCGATTATGATTGTTCGTCCACTTTTTAGTGGCTCGTAAACGTCGTTTCCTTTTTAGATGGAGATACGTCCGCGTCGCCTCCAGATCGGCGGAATTTTCGCAGTAGAAATTATTTCGCGGGTCCTTTACCAACAATATCGCGCGATTTTTTTCAACGTTTAATCTAAAAATATCGAAAAATAACGCCATAAGCTTATTAACCGTTCTTATAGAGACATCGAAGCCGAGTGAAAATTAAACTTTATTTTTCTCGACCTGGAACGACGATTCGTTCCACGAGCGTGGTTCGATATTACGAAGCAAGAGCTCAATAAATACGAAAAATACAATTAGCGAAGGAAAATTGTACATTGCAGGTCGTTCAACCTTCGTACGCATAACACGGTCTATCGAGCACGTTGAGTAATGCCTGTTGTTCTCGTACCGATAAAAGCGTACAAGCTATTCGTTAATCCGATGCAAAGAAAAGCTGTATGGCCAAACGACAGCTTTGTCTCGGCGCATCCAATTCGATATCAAGCTTTCGAACGTTCCTGTCGCATTTTTTCTAGATATCGAATGGAGTAAATCTTTCGAGGTGGAACAAAAAAGTAATTATGCGTTTGGAAGCTCGCGGTTTTCTATACCGATTTCAACATCGAACTGTAATTAAGCAATGTATCCTTGATATTTAATTATGCGCGCTGCTGCTGGCTTTCACGGAGAAAATTTATTGTCTGTTATTATTGAAATGTGAGATATTCGCGGTGAAATTTTCGTTTTACCACGATAATCCCGTTACCAGAGACAATGCTTCGTAATTATAGGAACAATGCCCGAAAGACAATGAGACGTGGCGCGCGTAATGTTTTTGCTGTAATAACCGTGTATCGGTACGTTTTCCCTGGTCTCCTGCCTGATATCAGGAAACGGAGCGAGCCACTTACGGACAGGCACTCCCAGCTAATTTCCGGCTGTAAATACTCGATTCGGTCCTATCCTGTTCGCATCCCATTCCCCTCTGATCGATGTCTTCTTTCCGTTTCCATTCCATCACTTTCCAATATTTTTATTCCAACAGGGAATTTCTACGCTCTAGGGTAAAATAACCTTCTTCTTCATCTAAAAACGTATTCAGAGTATTGGGACAAAAATACGATAAGTCACATTCACCATTTTTATTCCACGAAGTCGGTATTAACATTCGGAATAATCACGGCAATTTAGAAATCGGTCTTGCGTTACCATGATCGACTTCCTGTTTTGTTTTCGCGCTCACACGTTTCTTCGTTCTCTTCAAAGTTTTTGAAATATTAAGATAATCGCTTAGTTCGATAATTACGCCTTCGGATTTCGCAAAACTTCGTCAACTTTGTCAGCTACCGTTTTTAGAAGATTTTTATGCTCTGATACAACCTAATAGGTTGTTTTTATCTTTAATTGTAAGAGACTGAAAGTACGACAAGTATAATGATAATAAATTACAATGGAAGTATAATAATGATATTTTATCTCTGTTTCAGATACGCGACTGGTTGACGGTCGAAGAAGAGATGCTGCGAAAACAAGCCGTGGTCGTCGGCGATGTCGGCGAAATTATGGAGGCGCTTGATAAACAAATGGTAAGTAGATTATCGTCGCTCGCACGACAAATTCACGATTCGCTTTAGGTGCGTAAGTTCTTCGTTCGTGCGCCGCGCCGTTCTTGCATTTTACATGACGTCCAATAGCTTCATGTTCATTTCCGTTCGCTCAAAGTTTTGCAAAATAGTTTCTAAATATTTAACGATGCTTGGAGTATTTATTAATAATCTTCGACCGTTTGATCTTCCTTCTTAATCTAAATTCTATAATAGTCCTTCTATCATTTATTATCGCAATGTAAGTCTTAAACAGTAAGCTGTGTAAAAATCTCCTAAAAATTTTATTGTAGATTTATTGCATCTAAAAATGTCATTTTCCTCCTTTATCTTCCTCGATTATTTTACCAAACGTGTCAACCCTACGTGAATGCAGAGAACTAAGAGTTCCTACGTCGGCAAAGGCATGATCTGCAATATCCACGAGGGGATTGTAAACGAGCAGCTTCGTAGCTTCAACCCTTATCTGTACTTGGAGGGTAAAGCGAGAACCTCTCTGCGTTATCAGCGCAGAGTTTCTTCCCAGTTTGTCGATCGACGATTGCTGCACGGTGGTTTCAACGGATCCTTGTAAGCGAGGGTGCGATGGCGCTTTCTCAGTTTTCCGAGGGTTAAAGGTGGGGGTTTCTGGGGGTTTACTGACCGGGAAAACCCTGACATTGGCATTGGCATTAAGGGTCCAATGAACGCTGCCACGCCTTCCTATTTGTGCGTCGACGATACATTGTTGCTTCACGCGCAATAGTTATGCTCAGACTATTGATTACTCGTCCGTTGATTTGCTACGTATCTCTCGTCCACAAATTTTCCTCTTTTATTTCTTTTTTTATCTTTGGCTTCGTTGGAAAAATATTTTTTAATATTTTTATCGATTCCCTGTTTTTCTTCGGAGTTTATTATTTTTTCCATGATAAAATATCAAAACGAAATGCTTTAGATCGAATAATTCGACGATATCGATGCAAATTTGTATTCTCGTCCTTATAAACGGATAATTACAATTTATGTAACGTTTGGTTTCTCGAAAGAAGTGTCCTCTTCTCTGAGGCTCTAGAAACAAGGGCAGTGCAGGCAAAGGAAAATTCTAGGTTCGATTTCCCGTGTTTTACATTAAAGATCGCGTTGCTAATATAAACACTTTTCAAGTGGAGCAAAGTTAACTTAGCCCGTTTTCTTTCCGCGAGTTCTATTTATTTGTTCCATTGATCGTTTCCATAACGGTAGCGAGGGTGAAAGGACCCATAAAGTGTGCTTTGTGTAGTATCAATGGTCGGTCGTAATCTTTTCAGCTCGGAGCAAAGCGGTGTGGGTTGGTGTTCGATAAAACTCGACTGAAGGAATTAATTAAATCTTATTGGCAGTCCTTTCGCGAATGCTCCTCTTCAATGGAGGCTCGTACCAGAACGAGTGCTTCTTCTATCTCTCGACCTGTCCTTATCGAGAGCGCTTTTTCCTCGATTCGAGAACACCGCCGGACAGGAAGCGATTGTTCCTCGACTCCGAGGATATTTCAGATTTTTCCGTCTCTCGTTCGAAAGCGCTGAGAAAGTTCGGAAGCGAGCGAAGAGAAGGCCCCACGAAGTTCGATTACCTTTGTATCTGTCGATGAATTTTGCGCGTGAAAAGAAAGAAAGCCTGTGTCCCATTCTTGATCAATGATAACCGGTTTCCACTGAAATCATATGGCGGCCCTTGTCTCGTTAAAGCGCCACTCGAATCGCTGGGACACAATTTCACAAGAACGGTAGAAAACAATGGGTCGGTTACGGCGGTGTTGTTATTGATTTCCGATTGGAGGAAGCCGGAGCAAAAGATATGGAGAAATGAAAGAGCCACCGAGTGGAAGAGGAAGGAAGAGATAGACAGAGAGTTGAGACGAAGGTTTTTCATAATGCATAGAGGAATATCAGCACTCTTTGAATAGCGCTGATTACTGGAATTAAAATCATTCGATACGCGAAACTGGAGTAATTAAACCGGCGAGGAATAGAAGCACAGGTTTCTAAGGAAATACGCGATCGTACGCGTATCACTTTTTACGTCGTTTCTTGTCTCGTACGTCGAAATGGTAATCTACTTATCCTACATTAAAAAAAAGAAAATCCTAATTAAGTACCAACGATAGATAGAAACGTAGGATGAACGTGTACGTAAACTCCGAGTATCCGAAGGCTAAATTGCAGATGGTCTTTGATTTGTCATTTAAAACGAGGAGGATGTACGTTCGAAGGTGCGTCGTCGACGTTTTCGTGCATATATTACGCGATGTTGCGCTGCACTGAACTTCAGTCGATGTAACTGTGTCACTTTGGAAGAGCAGCGTTGAAATTCGAAAGCGTTAAAATTTGAGCGACTCGAACCACCGAGTTGGTCGGAATCGTCGTGTAATTTGAACTTGTAATTGGATATTAAATCAATGTCTCTGTAGAGTAAAACGGCAAATTATCGTCGGGTATATCGCTGAATATTACAACGGTTGTTTGCGCAGTCGTTTGATACTGTAACGATCGACTTTACGCGCTAATTAGTTTACCTTCGTAGAGAGACGCGATCATCGAATTACTATGCATATCCTCGAATCCTTTTCTACGTTATACAAATTACAAAGATCGCTTCTACATCGTAGTTGCAGCAGTATTCGCGTTAGTCATGTCTGTAATGCGTGACGTAACTGCACCGCCCCTGTTCTCTGCTTTTCCAAACGTAGTAGTAGAAGAACATTCCTTCCATCCAATATTACAAGATCGTCGTTTTGCCGCGCCGAGTCGAGGCGAAATTTCCTTAAAGAGGTAGCACGGTCCGGTATCTAATTACGCGGAGTTTTGACGAACTTTCTCCGGCCAACTTCCACAACGATTTTCGCAATTAGTGTCTCGCTCGAGTCGGGGCCGGCTAAATTGAAATTACTTTCGAATTATTTCGATTCGAGCTGAAGGGAAGGAGAGAGAGAGAGAGAGAGAGAGAGAGGCGTGAACAAAACGATATCCGGATGAGGCTGTACGCTTTTACGCGCGTCACGCACGTCTGAGTCAAGTTCTCGAATTCGCCTTGCAAGCTGTTGCAGACTGGAACGGGATATTTAATTGCCGTTCCTTTTGTAGAACGTTCTCGCGATTACGAGCAAAGAAATGGCAAGTTTTTCCGCGAAGGCCAGACGTGGTAGATGTTGGCGAGCTGAAGTCACAGTGCTCGATTTAGTTCGACCTCGTTAAAGTAATATCGCGCGAGGAACGTGCGCATCATCGCATTTTTCACGTCGTCGTGTGCATACTCATAAACGCGCGACCCATTTTTAATCCAACGTCAAAGGTCCTTTTTCGATCGATTTTTCCACCTCGTTGCGTTCTCTTTCCCTGTTTCTCGCTTTATTCCTCGTCCCTTTTTCAGTAATTGTGCAATTCAGTGACCTTTCCCAATTTTGATTATCGAACTCTAGTCTTTTTTTTTTTATTGAAATTTGTCAAGCTCCCTCGATCGATTTCTTGCTTTACCGATGAACTAAGAAAGATTTTAAGAGAAAAACCGAGACGAAATAATTGAATTTAAGAATTTCTCTTTATTCACGGATTATTTATTCCGTGCAATTGAAAGTTCGACAGGATTTTCGACTGACTCGGTCAGCGTGTTTTCGATTTTAATTCGGACCAGCAAAATTTGTCGGTTTCGGGCCGGTACGTAACGATAGATCTACGCGGTGATACAACAGTTTGAAAAAACGTTCGTACAGATAAACTTGAATTCGACGCGCGACGTAAATAAAATTTGTATGGCGAGAGGCTGTAAAGTTACTTTGAGCGAAACGTTTGTTCTAATTGTTTCGCGTGTAAATCAAACACGCTGTCCCTCCATAAATTGAATCGTACTCACTGACGTCTAACTTTGAATCGCGTATACAACAGGCAAGTCGATGTTACCCTGGCTCTTGTATTATTCAACGTGTCCAGGATTTTTATCCTTATCACGCCTTTATCATATTTGCGCTGTTTGCTTCCCACGCGAATACACGCGAATGAAATTTTGACGACTCGCTACGAAGTAATATATTCATTGACGATAATCTGATATGAGAATTCCGGTTGATACAAGGAATTCTTTGTGCTTGATATTTTAGAATTTTAAAGAACACATCGACGTTCGTAGTATACTCGAACAATTGTCACAATGGAATATATTTTGTTTAACTTTATTATCATTCGTATAAAGTCTCAGAAATAACATTTCCAAGGAGAATTATTTGGTCTTAGCATTCGGCAATTATAGAAGGGTGGATTGCGTGTGCGCAGTGCGCATCTTCTTTATCCCCTCGACATCCGATTAGGTACCATGGCAGCGATAGATTTGACCTCGCGCTTGATAAATCGGAAATAACGAATGTTCTTTTTGTGCTAAAATCTTTCGAATCCACCGGTAATACCTGTTTTTCTTCTTTTTTCTCTTTTTTCTTAAGGAACAAAAGGTATCGAAAACTTTGGTGAATCGCTTTAAAATTGTTTAAAATATTCGAAATAATACATAAATCAATATCGGGTAATCCTGAGCGCGATAGCAAAATTTTCATTACGTTCGACCAAAAAATGGAAAATACAGAAAAAGATACGAGAAAAATTGGAAATTATTTTCTGTTTGGAAGAATCAAACGCAATTTTGTTTCATCCTATCAAATTTTCAATTTCCAACCCTTCGGTAACGAAATTGCTGCGTCTGTTTTGGCGATGGTTTAAAGCGCTTACTAAACGGCACCCTCTGTACGCGAATTTTGTGCCCCGTAGGCTTTATACCCCGTAAGCCATAGAAGAGAGGATGATACATATATACATATACACACACATATACATATACATATACATATGCATATACATACACATATACATACATACATACATACATACATACATACATACATACATACATACATACATACATACATACATACATACATACATACATACATACATACATACATACATAAGTATATAAAAATGTATGTATATATGTAACGCTATTATATATATATATATAATACCGTTTCCTAGCTACCACAGATGCCCATGAAGCTGCGAATTTCAGTCAGTTTCTCGGCGGGCTTCCATCGAAATACTCGCGCTGGAAAATCATACGGCCATGTTTTATTAACCAGGAAAATTTTGATTATTCGTCAGTCGTGCTATTTGGTTCCACGTTTCGTCGTCCCCTGTTCTCTCTTTCGTAAAGCTGTTCATTTTCTCTGAACGTATTTCTCGTGCCATTTTGCGTTCCTCCATAGATTGATTACGTTCGTTCGTTGGTTTAATAAACGTAAGAGCATTTACATCAACGACGAGTATGTGAACGAAGAGGCAACGATCGATCGCAACGAGACTGCATTGCTCGACGAATCGAAGCGAACAGCCCGCAGAAAAATTTAGAAATCACCGACAGTTTCAAGATTTTTCGAAACCGTGATCGTTTCGGAATAAACACTCGTCGTTGCAGCCTACCGCGGTTTCAATTAATTCGACGACGCAATCGTGTACCGGAGCTGGTAAACTATTTACACGATATAATATCAAATTAACGTTCTGCTTTATCGTTACGCGCACCGGTGCTCGTTGTTCGAAATCGTTAAACCGTCTTTCTGATTAATTTACATTCCGCGTATATACGTACCGGGTGAACGAATGGAGAACGGTGCAGGTATCCGAAAAAGAAACAGGCCACGAAACTGTTCGTATCGGCGCGTTCGTTATACTTGCATTAATGAGGAATTCGCGTGGTAATTGTCGGGGCCACGGATAACCGAAGTTGCCGCGCTAATTTGCCAATCGCTAACGAACCTCTCCGACGAATCTCGTCTCTTGCGTTTCTCACGGCGTGGCGTGCAACAACGCAACGCGTAGTTTAGTTATCGGCGCGTGAATCCGATAATGTGATTTTGACGAGAGGGCGCCAATGAAATTTCGCCGACGATGCGGCCAACGAAATATGTAGCAAACGAAACGAAAATCGATACAGCCTGCTGGCCGGCTCGCTGCTCCTCCTCTTTGCCGCGCTCTGTTCCTCGTGCTCTTCTTCGTCTCTTCGTCTCTTCGTGAATGGATGCGGTGAAACGAGTCGCAACCGCCCTACTCGGCCTCCCGCCCACCAGATAAGAAGGATCGTGGCTGATTTTCCCGTTGTTTCGATCGTTCTTGTTCGTCGCGCGGTTAAATCGCGAAAGAGGAATGATTTTTCTCTTTTTAATCGAATTACGCGGACGAATTGGTTTAGTCCCAACAGCGAGTCCTAATTTCGTTCGAAAGGATTTAAGGATCCATTTGCCCCCTCTGTTCTTCGATTCGTTATCGATGATCAATGGTTTTGTATTTGGTCGAAATTCAGTGGAATACGCGGCGATAAAGAAACGATGATCCGGTTGACCGATTTATTTCTCGATTGTTAGTATAATTTCTTATTATTACATTTTTTTATCTATAACATTTTCATTATCTGGCGATATCGTGTCTAGTTTGCATTTATTTTTAATCAGCTTGAATATTCCTTTTCATAAACTGGCAAGTTAACATCCGCGTTTAATTTCATGCATCAAACTTCCTGATCCGAGAGCATTTCGTTTAAACGGTTAATCAAAAACGATTCGATTCGATAACGCGCGCAAAACCGCGCTCGGATAATCTGTATAGAATAATTTATCTGGAATATCGTATAATTATTGTCCGGTTAAATTCGATTAGAACAGCATCGGTCGGATGATTAAGTTAATATCCGTTTCATGGAATATCGATAGCGAGGAAATTTACATGTCCAACCTACTATTCCAACTTATCTGTTATCCGGAAGAAATTCAAATTGATCTCGTCATCGTTGAGTCGTTAGGTTGGATATCCACCCTTCGAATATCCTCCAATTTTCCATCGCTCTATACCTGTCTTGTCGGTACTCATTTAAAAGTTTTGACATTGCGGTAAGCCGCATTATCCGTTACCTCGACTGGTCCCGCAGAGGCCCACGCAGTTTGACTGGCTGACAGTCAGCGGTTTGACGTGTCTCGTCATTTCCAGTTCCCTCGCAGCGAAAGGTAATTTCTTCCTTCTAATATTCGAACCGCTCTGCTTTGTCGTATTTCCAAATCTAATCGTAAAATTGCCTGTAACACAGGAAACTAGAAAATAAACAAAGATATCCACCGAGACACCGAGATTGTGATTTCGCAGCTACGTTTCTCGCTTGCGCGGCTTTAAACAAGGTGCCCCAGAATGACGACGTATCGTCGATCGTGTACGCTAAGTTCAGAGCAAGGTTGAAATAACGATAAAAGGCCAGATCCTTGGTCTTCGTCTTCGGTCACCGTAGGTCACTCGTTTTACCTTGAAAACGTCGCATATAGATAGACATCGATGATCGAAGATTATACGAGACGAACGTAAACACGTCGTTCAGACTTCGTATCGCAAAACTGGGTTTTGTTTGCGACTTCTTTTTTTAACGACCACTGTCGAATTGCGGTAGTTTACGGTTCGTGCGTCCGTGGATTTACGGGGAGACGGTAGAGCAGCGACAATGAGGACGTTTTCGGACGCATTGCGATAAATTCGCGCGCGAAATATCAGTGGCGCGTGCTCGCGGTGAAAGTGGCGCGTAAACGCATAGCGGAAACGATGGGGTCGCGCGTGATTTTCGTCCAACGATCCTAAACGGGCGAGTTACGAAGGAGTTGGAACCGAAGCTGCCCGCGCGAATAAACCAGAGGAGAATCGTTGTCTGGCGGAGAATACACAACGATGCGCGGAACCGAGAAAAGCCAGGCGGAATCGTTTCGTTAGCGTGTAAAGTGTGTGTAAGCGCGATGGATCGAAAGGAATCACGACCGGGTAGCTCGAGTAGCTTCTCCGGGTGTACCAACACTCTACAACTTCGATTCAACGTAAGTACACGATTTATGCTTCGCATCCGAACGCCGAAGAACACGAAAAAGGATGAGTCGCGACGACGAAATCGCAACCGCCTCGCGTACTGATATTTGCTCGCATTTAACGGGCTTAATGACGGTGCCGGGTACGGGAATTTATTGCTGGCCTGCCTGCGCGACGTTGTTCCTCGACAGACGAGTAGGTAAAAGGAAACACGGGAGAATTACAGAGTTTAATATCAACCAGCGATTCGTAAAGTGGCAGCTGTTTTCTCTTGTTTCAGGACCGTCGTTTACTTCAGTCCCCGGGAATGAATGCAATTAAAAAATCGCGTTTCCCGTTTCCAGGCATTGCCCCGTAATCGCGCGAAGTTTCAAGAGGGTTGTTCTTCGGTTTTCTAATTTCGTTTATTACCTTTAACGAGTTTAAAAGAAAGGTTTGCGTTGGCGAACATTGAAACGCATTTTACTCGCTAAATACACACTCAGCTGGTTCTACGAACTAAGTAACTAACTTTGCGTTAGAACCGCATACGTCGAACAGACGACATTCTATCAACGTGATACGAAAGTCGAGAGACGTAAGGATCTACTATGTAAACCAATGCGTAAAATTCTACGCGTTAAAACGCGTATTCCAACTTAGCGAACGTCGTTCTTCCACGTCTCGTTTTTGCCTGGTTCCTTCTAATCTTCGCAGGTTGCAGGTCGGACGATCGACAAGCCAAATCTTCAAAGCGGAGACGGTTTCGTTTTAAGTCGAATCTATCGCGGAAACGAGGGCAGCGTTTTCTTTGATGCGGGTAAAACGAATTTCGCGCGAATATTGTCCGAGAAGGAACTCGGGGAACGCGTCCGTGGCCCGAGGTCGCGTTCTCCCGGGATAAATCCTACGGCCACGAATCCCGTTGCCCGATAATTTCGTTTTTTCCCTCTTTCCTCGTTGGTGCTTCGTTCGCTTCTTTACTGGCCGCAATGCAATAACATCGTTCCCCGGACCACTCTTTGACGTTACCCTCTTTTCTAACGGAGCCTCGGCGAACCGCTTTACCGGAAAAATAGAAAAGAAAATTAACGACGTCAGTGAAAATCTTCTTACCAAAAACCATGCCGGTTACACCGAGTTTTTTTCTCCCTACCCCGTTGTAGACGTTAGCTCCGGGTTAGAAGGATATCCTCTTTGTTACACCGTAATTCCTCTTTCTTTCGCCTGCCCCGCCCCCCTCTCTCTTCACGTTCTTTATTTCCACCTCAACTTCTCGTTTTCTTTCTGCCTCTTTCTCACAACCTGGCTTCTACCCTTCACGCTCGCATGTTCTCTCCCTCGTTCTTCTCCTTCGTTCGTTGACCGTAAAAGTCTACGTAGACGAGTGTTGCTGGTTTTTCGGCCTCGTCTTATCCTCCTCCACAACGTAACTTTCTTACGCCACGTTCAAAGCCACGTCTCGTTATTCTCGCAACTTTGCGATCGTTAGTTCCGCTAGGAAGGGAAACTGCAAGAGAAACAGGCCGACTAGTACGTTTCCCCTCCTGGCGACGGTAATTCACGCTCGGGCCGCATTAATTATCGATCAATCCGTAAGCTGTTGAGCCCTCCCTGCTGGCGCGCTTACTGGCTGCTCGCTTGTAGCAATTCTTTTTATGGGTTAAACGATGTAACGGGATTCAAGGTTGATCGGAATGTAATCTCTCTACACCTAGAAGATTTTGATAGTCGGAAGAAAGGAGAAGAAACTACGATGTTCGAGCTTTTGCTTGAGAATTTCGATCGAGAATGTAAGGTAATACGACAGGCAGTGTATCTAACGATAAAATAACGCCGAAATATAGCTCTCGAAATTCTCTTTCTCTTTTTCTCGACAGTCTTCTTATGCTTAGATCGTGACAAAGACGTGTTTTCTTTCTTTTCTCCTTTTTTTTTCTCGCACAACACAGATTTTTCGCTCGATTCTCGATCGCTCGTCATCCGCGTAAATTTCTGCTACCTTACGCTGTGAATATTCGTGTGGACGCGTTTCAGGATTAAACAAAATTTGATAAAAGAAGCCTGCTACGGCAATTGCTGGCCGTAAATTGCGAGCGAAACGGTGATCGTTTATAGCCAGCCAAGGCACGTTTATGAATTATCTTTACGACCTGTGAAATTTGTGACGCGACGTTTTATTTAATCGACTCGGGTGAATTATGGGCCGTGACCTCGGCTGGCGTGCATATCGACTGTTCTCTCCGTAATCGTACACGGATTTCTGCCACGGCAGGACTTTGTCGACGGAAGGACACCACCGGGGCTTTCCACGAGATTCACAGAGATCAGAACGGTGTTTGTTAATATCGTTAAGTCCGGTTTTCGCTGACAAGACTGTACGCGACGGCTGTTCCTCCTCTGTTGCTTCACTGCCGTTTCCATTAACGAGACTAACGCGTACAACGTCGACATCGTCCCCTCTTCGCTTGCGGTACGGAATGCAGGTCTACGATGGTTACTCTTTTTATTAAAAATGAGCCGTCACGCCGGTGCGATGATCGATCGACGTTGGCCAAGTTCGCTGTTCACGATGTTCGCATAATTTATACGGAGCAACGAAAAAAGTCCTCGTGTACTACGCTATTTCAATTTTCTCTGACAGTTTTGCGTGTCATCTGCTGCGTTGCGTCATTTGCTGATTCGTGATTCTGCAATGACTATCGTCAAATGTTTTTCTAGACAGACCAAGATAGTCCGATAAAACACAGATAGCACGCTTAAAATAATTTGTACAAATAATAGTCTCCGAATACAAAGACGATCGATCGATCGATAACTTTGATTTCATCGTGCAATCGTGTTCATTGCGGACCATTAATTGGCCATCGCCTGCGTAAAACTCAGGCTGAATTTGTTATTATATAGTAAAATATTCTATATACTAAACTATATTTGTCTTTTTAATGCCGAATCAATTTTCCACTTCTGGTATTGGTTTGTTCAAGGACTGAAAACTCGTTCAAATCGTTTTATGCCACGATAACCTATCCTGTCCACGACATTTCTCTATTTTAATTAGAACATTCCGCCTGCAAACCTTAAATTATCACGCGTGGAAGAAAGGAGCATTTGTCGGTAGAACTCGCGTCCTCTGAGCGGCTGTTTCTCGTCCAGTAGAGCAGCCATACGATTAAACCGACGGTTTCCGCCGTGCTTGTTCTACGTTTCCCACGTCGTCCTTGTTCCACTTCCCATTGAGATGCCACATTGCTTTCATCAAGCGTCGGTCACGAACAAACGTTAGGCGATATTGCTTGCCGATATTTTTCACGCGTGACACTGTGCCCCGGTTTGTACCTGGCATAAGAAATCAAGGGGCACCGTATATATGTTTTCGAGAGCGTTGCGCTGAATAATGCACCAACTGATCGAGTAAGTTTCCATACTTTGCGACGGTTATTCAGACCTCGCAACATTGGTAATGGACGGTATTAGGAAGGTAGGCGTAGGACGCGTCGCTTATGAGGGAATATTTCATAGCTGGGAAAGTTATTCGAGGCGACTAGGGCGACTTTAACCGATCATTTGTCTTACGTCCGTTGGACGAGGAGTATTCTTTGCGCGGAAAGAGAGGATAAAAGTACGGCTCTTCTTGCGATAAGACAGCATCCTCTTCCACCCATTCCCTCCTTTCAATTACCGTTTAATTGGATTCGAGGAAAAGACGTGTACGTCGGCTTTGCCCAGCGTGATTATTCGAGCGGAACTCGAGTTTGCCAGAGAGAATCGTTAGGAGATCGTTGTTACCTGGTCGATGCGACGTACTTTGGCGTAGCCTGCTTTATTTAGCCTCTGCAACGGAGAAAATAATGTCGATCTAGTTTCGCGTTGTTTCGAAGGAAAGTATGCGCTCGGAAACTGTAGTCGACAGCGGGTTGGCGAAGGTACCGAGAGATGAAACGATAACAGAGCGCTCTGGATGGCGAGAGTAAGCTACAACGAAAGAACGAATATGGAAGCGAACATTAGAAAATCAATGCAGGGTACACATTTCTGACGGACGAAGGACTTGGCGAGGGCCGCGAAATCAACGAATAGCGTTTGCGTTGGCAAAACCGAGACAGTGTCAATTTTCATTTGCATAGTCGGACAAGCAGATTACGGCGGTTAGATATTAAAGAGAACGAGCGAACGGTGGTACGCGTTTTGAAACGCGGTTTGTAACTGTTCGTCAAACGTTATCGCGCGTCGACTCGCGTCTTATCAGCGTATTGGCGCGGTGCGTTCTCGTTTCAAAGCGAAATTTCCTACGATTTAGCCACGTCGGCGACGCGCGTTAATTACTCGAGACTTATCTGGAGCTGCATGCTGCCTGTTGTGCGCCAAGGACGGCCCACGGAAATGCAATTACGCGTGTGTCTGAACCCGCTGACTTTTCACACGTGTATCAACTTAATGGCGTAATAACGCTACGTAAAAAGGGAACTAACCGTGTCAAGGATGAACGATAATTCTCTTCTTTTAAGAAGAAACGAGGAACACGAGGGCGAACTCGAGAGTCGAGACAGACTCGTTGATGCCGGACAAGCGTATTATATTTTTTCCTCTTTCCTCGTTTCCTTTTTTCTTCTCGTTTCGCGAACATTAGTTAAGATTACATTCGTGTTGCGCCTCGTTCGTAACGTGCACCGTTAAACAAACGCAGGAAATGGAAAGAGAGAGAAGAGAGAGAGAGAGAGAGAGGGGGGGTGAGAGGTGAATAAAATACAGAAAAAAGCGTAGCTGGAAGTGCAGCCAGTCCGTTGACTGAGCGGATTAAAATGGACGCGACAGGAGGTGCTGTGAATATCACTTTTCCAGCGTGAACGATAACATTCAGAATGTTCGAGGCCACCGGGTATCTATTGAAATTCCCGCGACTCCTGTTTCAACGGATCAAATCCTACGGGTTTTCCATTTGTTACCACTGGCAGACGAGAATGTGACAACCTACTGCCCGCTGCCTTTTCAACGAATTGGAACGTAGCGTTCGATCAAACTATGGTTACCCTTTCGATCCAACGTCCACGATATCTCTTTCGTTCGGAGAAGCATCGAAGAATATCGAAATGGGACGAAGGATCGTGTGACGGGTATTAAAGATGATTAACGTGGACTAGAATGACAGATGCGATACACCTCGCCAAGAGTACTCGACGCGAGTACAGAACGGTGTAACACACCGTCAAAGTTTTCCCACGTTCGTTCGAGTATGCGTTATTCCGTGAAAAATAAAAAACTCGGAACTGGAGAATTCCAGAGACCTAGAAATTGAGAACTCGACGACTATAAAAATTTACATTCGGCCGACTCTAAGAACGCTCTAAAAATCGGGGATTCGATAACTCTGAAATTAGAAAAATTGCGAGTCGGGAAACTCTAGAATATTGGAGAACTCGCGAAGAATTCGGAAATTCCAGAACCTCAAAACTCTAGAGATCGCGAATTGAAATTCTCGATAATACCACGACCTAAGGATTTATGAATGAACTGCAGGAAAACGCATGATTCATTGATTCAACTGCATTGTGTAACACTGCGATACATAGAAAATGACCGTGTACTCACCGTCATCGCGGTATGTCGGAATAACAACAGCGTTGTTTCGTAACGCGGGCAAAGTACGTCCGCGTAAAGTTCGACTGTGCACGTGTCCTTGTCATCGCTCTCTTCGCGCCACTCGACCCATAAATCGCGTCGCATTTTCACCTGGTATTAGTACAGTTCGTTTCACGCATGACGAAGTCGCCATTATCCAACGTCTATGGGGAGCACTCTCGTCTTTAACTTTGTATCTACATAACGACGCGATGCATCACCATACATTATACTGGACGTCTGGTGGTTTCCATATTTTCGTAGTCCCGTCGAGCTTTCTTGAGCCTCGCTTTCTCCGTATACCGGCGAGTTTTCCATGCCGCCAGTGACACGGAAGTAACGCACGATCGATTACACGCGAGGCTTATAAATAACTTCGTTTGTGTGTGGTTGCACGATGCTCGGATTAAAAACGAACGATCGATCTCCTTAAAGAATATCCGAGCTCGCGAAAAGCCAAGCGATCGATTAATCGGATGCTTTAGTCAGAGATTATTACGATCATGGAACTGAAAGTTAACGAAGAAATCGATTTCGATTATATTGGCGATCGAGTTACAATTTAACTCGTACTCTCCGATAAATAAATTATCAACAAAATGCATCTGTTTCGTATAAAATCCTGACTCGTAATCCATCAAAGAGCACGTTGGATAATTTGACTATTCGGCTCGATAGGAAGTTGAAAAAGAGAATCGTCTATAGACGAAAAGAAAGAAAACGGATTACCAAGATTAACCGAGTAATCCAGGCCGATCTGGTTAATTCGACGACACGTAGCCAGCAAAGAGTCGGTTCAGCATCGAACGAAATTGGACGAGCCTGTCCGATAATAAAAAGCGCTCTCCTCGTGGACTATTAAGATATTCGATATATCGATCGTCGTCTAAATCGTTCCCTTCGTTGATTTTATAACTAAATTTTACGATACACCACGCCATACAGTACGCGCACGCGGTGTTGTTTCAACCTGGTCGAGCTAAGAGATTCGCTAACGAGGCGAATGAATAATTTGAATTCCTGCTTTTCCATGGCTGGTAATCGGTCCATAATTCATCTGAATTCCACTCTCATCGCGCAGTTCACCGTTACCAACGGAAGGAAACGTAATGACGTTAAATGAACAGCGTTCCCTTTTCGCGGAACGGAGGGAGTTTGAACGTTTCACGGTTAGTCGACCATAGGAAAATTAATTTGATCGTTAGGCGAGAACGCGAGAACAGGATTAGAATTCGGTGTAGTGAAGCGCGAGGCAGCCAGTCGTTCGGCTTGTCCTTTTATCTCGGTCTGGTGCAGATTAGCAAGACTTAACACGGTTATTGTTTTCGTAATCCGCAGAACACCTCTGGTTCGGTAAACATTTTCCTTTGAATACGCCACCGCGCGTCACCGTGACTTTCTTCTTCGAACATTCGCACTCTGTTTTACCTTTCTTCTTCCTTAATTCTTCTTTCATATTCTTTTGATGAACGAGACGTTTAATAGAACGCGAACGTTGAACGCGAGTGACGAGAATATCGTACCTGTCAACGGCAAATAAGTACGTACATACATTGATCGAAGCTGACGCACGGTGTACTAGAAAATCACAAAGGCGAATTTCTTCGGTTCTTGTTACGCGTAAGGTACAGGAAAGAGCTCTGAGCTTTTCGTAGCTCCTTCCAGCGTACACGCTTGTTTGCATATTTTATTCAGAGATTGTTGTCTAGCTTTATCACGCTAGAGAAAATTTGCTTGGAGTAACGAACATCGCGATTAGTAACATTTTTATCTTAAAGCTATACTTTTTACGTTATCTACGATTTCTCAGACGAATCTATTTATTTTTTATCGTACGCTACTTTTATTCACATTCGCGAGAAAATGTCTCTTGCGTCGCCGTTCGATGCCATTACGTTAATTTATATTTTTAATTATCTTAAAATATACCCGATTCTGGTCACGTTTTCTGTTCGAAAGGTTTGACGTTCGTTCGTTATTGCTCGATGTTTACTCTTTCGCATCGAGAAGTAACAACGATGCGAGTAAGTCATCTGCATTTGTATCTTTCATCGAATATAAAGCGACAAGTTTTAATTAGTTGTCGTTTCGCGTGATTTTATTACGCGGCATAATTACACGGGATGACAGGGCCGGGTAATAATACGCGTTTCGTTCGCAATATGCTAATTAGGTTTTCAAAAAGCCGGCGCTCCTGTGCTTGTAACAATGGACAGCGAAAATGGTAGCTCGGTTTCTAGGATGTCTACGACCGATCGATAGGCCCGTGTAGCAGAAAGCAGCTACAACGAAGAGGCAGAAACAGGTGATCGACCCGAAGCTTTCGCGGAACGTTTGATGGAAACGTTCTCGCTTCGCCGATATTTCTGAATATTTTTTCTCCTTCCTGGATAAAAGTCCGAAAAAACGTTTCATAAAGTAAAAATTCGAACCTGTCGTTGCGATCCGACTTGTCGACGATTTTAACAGCTCATCGTCGAATTTTACGTTTTATCTTTAATCCGGTTCCCCTTGAAAAATGGGGAAAATTTCAGAAATTCGTAGGTCGCTGAAGAAGTAAATAACACTGAGGAAACAATGCTGCTTTATTTTAATACGTATGCAATTTTGAAAATCGTAGGTATAACGTTTTAAGGGCGATATTAATCCACGGATGTCTGGTTTGCTTGCGCAGGATGTCCTACGAGAGCTGGGACAGAAAAAGCCGCAGCTGGACGAGCTGGTGCACACCGCGGAAGCGCTGCGTGCGGACACCAATAGACAGCAAGTGCACGGCAAAGGTAAGCTCATTCTCTTTTCCCCTATTTCAAGCCGTTTCAGCTTTCAGAAACTTTTATTTCGCGTTTCCATTTAATTCCACACGCTCCAACCTAATTCCCGTTACGCGGTTATTCACAGCTTACAATTGCCAAGTATTTCGAATTACGAGCGCTATTCGTTAGGACAGGTGATAATTTATTACCAGTTAAATCGTGAAACGAACGTAGGACGAGATTGGTAATGAGAATATCGTCATCGCGGAAGATCGATATCCGTATCGATAGCCAACGACCTTAATAAGTTTTTGTCGTCGCAATTGATAAGGGTGCACGGTTACTGCTTGCCAAGCACTTTTCAGGCCCCGGCAAATTTCAGAAGTTTAATTATCGGCCTTGATTGTTCGACCAAAGTCTGTAATAAATTGAACCATCTGTTCCACGGGACAGCTACTTATTATACGAAGTATCTTGCTCCAAGCCGTTCTTTTCAATCGTTTCTTACATCCGATTGAACGGATCGCGTGCAAAGGATTTCTCCTCTGTCAGCGATGTTCTTATGAAATCGTCAATTTGTCTTTTCCTCTACCTGCAACTTGATTCCGTAATAAGCGATCGGATATCCGAACATCGTCCTAATGATATAGTAGGAATATTAGCTTATAGACAGCTCTTACTCGTGAAATATAAAATAAAGTAAAATAATTTACTCTCGTTTAACACTTTGACGGTCGCTCTTTGCCTTCGCTTTGGTCGGCTACCGTCGCGTTTACGAGATTTCAGTTTCTTTTTTTTTTTTTTTAATTTAATCGGCACTTGAAAGCGAGGCAAATAATTTCTATGTTCGATGGAGCTCTATCGAAGCGAAACGATTTACGAATGCATTGAAAAGACCAGCAATTTGCGAGTCTAATGATCCAGTGAAAACGGATGCTCAGAAAATGATTATATTCCTGTTTCTGGGATTATATTCTTAAATTAAACGATATAACTGTACGGGGCAATCAGGAAATAAATAAATAAATTTATATAATCATAGTAATCACAGTCATATAATAACAGTGCTGGAAGCGATCAATGGCAAAGCATTGACGCGGTTTCATTTTCTCAAGATCTTTAAACTCCGACGATTCCTCGATTCTTAAAGATCTCACACGCAATCGACTTTCTACGCGGCATCGAGCGTGCTGATCTAACGGTGCGAGTTCTTCGGATCGTTTCACGTGCGTTTTCCATACCGTAACGCTGGTAGTCGATTCTCGGTCACTCGACAAGCATCGACTGCCGAATATTTTCTCAACGGTAATTCCAGCCGTTAATTGACGACTCTTTGGTCTATCTGGGTGGATTGGAAATTAGCTCGGCTAACCGTTTGGGGCGAGGCGAGGGATCCGATTGATTTGGAAACTTTTTAAATGCCCGCGAATCTGGCGCGGATTGACGCAATAGAGGGTCGAGCGCGGAGATTAACGGCGATGCCGTTAATTGTTTCAAGAGCCCTGGAAAACTCTCTCTCCCGCCGATGTCGCATTGTTCCTTCTATATTAGCGTGCCGGTACTTGTCAGTCCCGTCTGGTACTGCGCCCGTGCATTATAGCCAGACGATTCTTTCGTCCATTGTTTTCAGCAGGCCGCCCACTCTGCGTGAAATAGGGAAGAAAGGGTTATCAACCAGTTGGTTCCCGTCTCTTGCGTTATGCGTCGCAAGCTACGCTTCTCCTCCAGCATTCTTATTAATCGCACCTGCGCCCCCTTTTACCGTATTTCACGCTATTAAATGTCTTGGTTTCGCGTGATCATCAGAATCATGGATGTTGACGCAAATTCGTGTCTTTCGTAGATATAAGAAAGTACTAACGAATCCGGCGTCTTTTCTTTCTTTCGCTTGAAACATATTATTTTATATCTTTTCCGATGATACGTTCTTGCATCTTCAAGTTTTGTATATACGCGCGAACATCCGCAGTATGGCAATCGTATACGTCGTTTTCATGGAATCGGTGAATTTTTCGTCCAATTGCATTAATAATTCCACGACGTCGATGAATAATACGGTAGAGATCGAAGAAATTCTTATTCCTCGATATAAAGTGTACAACACCGATCGTGCAATAATAATAGGACAATCTAGTACAATTTGAATGGACAGGAAAAAAAGAATATTCGGTGTCGTGACGCTACTTCATATCCTTGTAAAAACTCTACTTCGTATGGAACTTGCGACATCGAGGTGAAAACTTGTAATTCGTCTCTCTTTAACTTGATCGGAACGTATATACTAGGAAGAAAAATTGTGCGTCCAAAGTTGGCCAAGTTTATCGTTCGGCGGTACATAGAAAAATAAAAAGGTGGCCGTTTTATCGATCTAAAAATCGCTCGTACTCGCAAGCTGTCGGTTTACGGGTAGCAGCCCGATGTCTGGTTTTCCGTCTTGGCTGGCGTGCACGTGCCTCCTCGAGATTGAACCGATGCTGAAGTGGCTCGACACGGCAACCTCGGGTATATCGAAAGGCGGCCGCATTTCGGCCAACCTCTCCACAGCAGATTTTTCATAACGGTCACGTTATCAAACCGCGGCAAATGCCCACCTAGTCCGAAGTGCTGCTGTTCCCTCGCAGCCTTTAATTACCAGCACGAAACACTGACATGCTAACGCTCTCGCGTTTCACCGCCGTTTCTTCTATGCATCCCCTGTATTATACGCTCGAATCGTTCCGGCCCTTCTTCTACTTTGTTTCTACGTAGAAACGCGTTCCTAACTTTTTATATTATACGTCGAACCACTAATCACGTGCGTCTCGTTTCTCGTAGGTAGGAAATTGGATAGAGGAACAAATCGGATATTAAGATTTCTTTGCAATTAAAAGTAAATCGAAAATATTCCATCGTTGATGCACCGATTTACATTACCATTCGACGTTGCGAGTATTCGATTATAAAGCAAATACGATATCTGCGATTAGCGAAGATTCCACTTGAAATTTATTAAACGTCGTGCTCTCGTTTCTCGGAGAAAAGAAATACGCGAGGAACGTCCGATGTTATCGTCAAAAGTTAACCGTGCAAAAACGACTTCATGAAACATTCAGAGTTCCCTTCTACTTTACGTAAACGTTTCCTATCTGCGCGTAAAATTACCGTGGAATCTTTTCGAAGGCTCCAAAGTGCATCGAAGCTAGCGTTTCAGCCAGAAAGTATCGCTTCGTCTTAAAGTACAATGGTCGTTCAGATTCTCATATCGCGTACCAGTTTATTTCTCAGACAGATGTACGTGGATGAATGCAATCGGCTGATATATACGTGGCGTTGATTCTTTTTCCGGTGGATTTCGTATTCGTCGTCGATACTTTCGCGACTATCGACGAGTAACGCACCAGAGGGAGACGAAAAACGATAGAAAATGTCTCGAGATAAGCCATTGTCCCCGCTTTTATCCCGACAGTTACGTACAGTCGACGATGCAACTTTCTTTGAGGGAAATTCCACGAATTGTCTTGAACCGTGTCGCGAAACTGGCGTCGCTCGATCGAATACCTGATCTCCTTCGGCATTGTTGCCAAAACTCTCGCTTGCGGAATTAAATTCTTCCGTGTCGTTAATTAAACCCTTCTATTAACTGGATAGGGTGGCAGATTCGGGTCTGGCGAAACCGGAAGGCAAATTAACTCCAGGTGTGAAATCGTCTCCGGGACTGAGTGTTGTAAGAATGTAAAGCGACTCGCGATCGTTTGCCTCAAATATTTCCTATCGAATAGCGAATATAGTTTCTGTTCTTTGTGCAAAATAATTATAACACGAGCTCGATTCATGATTATACGTAGGAGATATCAATTAGATGATTCTAAAATTAAATAGAACGTCTGACATTTTAGAACCGAGAGTAGAACTCAAATTACTAGCGATTTGAAATATTTATATCGTTGGCATAATATTTTCAAGATTACAGGAAAAGAAGGTCGCGTTACCTAATTTTCGCAGAGAAACACATTTAGAGTTCGTTCCGCTGTCAGTCAATGTCGTATTAACAAAATCGTTCGATGAAGCGGAACGCGTCTTTTTCCACCTCTTGAAACTTTTCAACTTACTTTCCAGATATTTTTATCAAGAGATCCACAGCTTCGAAACTAGTTGCTTTTTTTTGTTACGTTAAACGTCGTATTAAGCTCTGCCGTTTAATCGTACAGTTCGTTAAATTCGGAAAATCAATAGAAACGTGTCTATCACGCTGTTTCCGCCCGCGACCTTTACTTTATTATATTTGCAACTGCAATTTCCAATTCACGCAGCCTCCAAATCCGTGAAAGAGAAATAACAACAACGTCGATATTCACATCCGTGTATTTATCAAAATTCACTGTGTACGGGATTCACTGGGCGTAACCATTCCATTTGCATAAACAGATTCCTACATATTCGAGCTGCTTCATACGGTATATGGAAAATCGCGGATATATTAACAACAATTATACAAGCGCGTTAACAGCTGGTCGGATCGTTTTCGGTTGACGATAATGCAGCACGGACCGTGCGTTCTCGAGGTCGGTTCGGAAGCCTCTCGGCATTGCATTCCTGCGTGCGGCTTTTGGGACACACATCCGTCGACCATGGCGATAGGACGGTGTGCGAGATAGCAACCGACTTGTACCCCAGGAATGAAGGCAAGAGCCACTTCAAAGCCGACAGCGTTTCTGTGTACGCGTGTGTTCACCACGTGTGCACCACGATAGGACGAATACACGTGTACTGTGCACGCATCCCTCTGGCTATAAACCGTGCCAATAACGCACCCTATTCTTGTCGCGTTACGTAGTCCACGCATGCCCATTACAAACGTTCTGGATTTTTAGCATTACAACGCGAAAGAATATTTCAGGGAATTTTACGGTTGCGTAACGTGCAGCCTCCGGTGTCAAAGCCAATTTTCCGATTTGATTTTTCGATATTTTTTCATCAAATCTGCCGATGAAACTGCTCCGGTCATTTTCACGTTGGTTCGTTAAAATTTTGTTGCTTCTGTGTTTGCTTAATTCCGGTTCAACGCCTTGGTCCGTCCGGTAGAGGGTAAAAAATGATTTAACGTTAGTGCAAACAACCTTTTGTCCCCCGTTTTTTGTTTTTTACAGTTCAAAAGAAGGATTATCAGCTTCCTAAAAATACTTATATATTGTATAGTTGCAATATTTACGTTGACTGTAGGCAGGTGCTGAAAAAAAAAAAAACAGTCGTGAAACAAAGGTAGAAGAAATTGTACTAATATACTCGAAAGAGCCGATGTATTTTATTTTCCGAAAATGAGACGCTAGACGCGTTGATAGGCGAAAACCGCAACCTGTTGCGAGGAAGTCAGAACTTGGCATTCTCTTTATACGGATGATGTTTCATAATAGAGTCGATGAAGCGAGGCTCTGCTTCTTGGAAAGTACCCATTCGCTTCGCGAGCCAAGGGTTATTCAATTTTGACGACTCACCGAGTGGAAAAGTACGATTGACCTAACTTTTATAGCCTCCCCTATGATTCGTCGAAAGATATTTCGCGTGATAAATGGCACATCGTATAAAAACCTTGCAAAAATCACACGCTTAGAAAAACACAAGATATAGTTGGTAATAAAGCTGTACGAAGTAGAATATGGCATATACACGATGTTGTATTTTCCAAGTAAATATACAGAAGCGATTGATACCGAGTAAACACGTCCACTCGCCATCGATACCCATTTGTCCGTTATTGTCTTGTCCACTATCCTGATTAACCGAGTGTTTGTCCAGCCTTTTCGATCATAATAATTGTAATTTTTATTCTGGTGGCAAATCAAACGCAAACGAGCAAAAGAAAAGAACAGAAAACGGAGTGGCAAACGCTATAAGATAATTTGCCCATCCACAAAGTTCGACGCTATTCCTCTCCCGTCAACGTAGACGAAGTACTTTCGCTGTTCGAAACAACGACGTTTAACCACGTGGAAGGCGTAAACACGAGTTGCAAACGGTAGGAAAATATCTTATTCTCGCTCGAAGCGCGATATCAATGTTCTTCGATCGGTAGACCTGTTTAATTGCACGTTTCTTTCGTAAGCTTTTTAAGATTCAGAGTCGAACCTCGGTCCACGTGTACTTTCCATAAGTTTCACTTACGGTTTATCCTTCCTGCTACAAATACTGTTTCTCTCGTTCGTGTAGAAGTGGTTCACGTACTTTTCTGGACAAAACTTGCACGTATAAGGGACGGCTACCACACCACTTCGGTCGTCTCGCCACTTCGCAATTACCCCGAATCTATGGCGACTTAAGAGCGTTGCATATCTCCCAAATTATACGTACTTTAGGTAACTTATTGCGACTAAAGTATCAGTACGCGTCCCGGCTTCTCGCCTAATTGCTTAATTATGTCAATTAATGGGGGAACGGTAGAGCTTGCCAGCTGTGTTTCGCTTCCTCTCAGAGGATGAAGTATGTCCGGAACGTTTCAGCCGCTGACACCCTTTCGCCTCGGGCTCTCAGGTAACGAGAGAAGAGCTCTTTGATTTTCAAGCAGGCAGTTTTGTTATTCGATACAGAACGTTAATTGTAAATTGTCAATTATTCGAGACACATGGTTAGTCGGTTCCAAGTCTCGCGATTTGTTCGCTTTCGCGAGTTGTTTATTTACGTATTCGCCTTGTTTGTTTATAAACTTGTGTCTGTTTATGCCCTTGTTTCATTTACTCTTATCAGATTCCTTTAACGTGATTTATTCCTGCTGTGTGATATAGCAGAATTTCAGCTTCGCGTGTTAAAGTCGATCTACCGGAGACGGTGTACGAGAAAGTGTTAAGAGTGAAGATTAATAGATCGTCGAGGGATCAAGTTGAAGATCTAATCCCTTTGGTTTCAGCTACTGCTTTAGCGCTTTGCTTTCGAAATTCATTAAGCTACACGGAATTACATAAATACGTCAAACGTTAGACGCCTATAAAACATTTGCTCTATCAATGTTTAAAGCGAATACGGAATCAAAGAACGCGGTATCTCTGTTCGCAAGTTTGAATTTTTCCTTTGAAATAGTTTTCTTAAATTAGTTGTTAAACCATCTTGATTGTAATTCCGTTCTCTATCGAAACCCTTTGGTCGACGATGACTACGCATTTCGAGACGCAAGAGCACTCGTTGTCAGGCAAATAGGAACGTTTATTCCACGACGGAGGTGCGTTTTGTTCCGCTTTCGTTGCACGTTTCGCGGAGCATGGGAACTCGAGGGAAAAAAAAACGAGAGTGGAGAAGAAGCAGCCGCGACAAACATAATGGGAAATCGTTGATGGAGACATTATGCTTCCTCCATTACACACGACGAGAGCGAAGTTGCTTAAGGAACGCGTCGCTGTTTGGGAAGATTGCTTTTTCTCTCTCGAAAAGGCTCGCTCTACCTCCGCCAGAAGACAGAGCTTCGTCGTTCCGTACATGGTCGAAGTTGTATTACGACGTTAACGAGCTAATTGGATTTAAAAATACACCACGCCTCTCTCTTTCTCTCTTTGCTTGTTTTTGACACATTTTCTTCTTTGATGCCTCGCAAACTTTTGTGGTTTCCCGAACGACAAGCCATCGCATACAATGTAATTTGTGGCCGAGACTACGTATTAGTTTGGGTTAAGGTGATTTCGCTGCAACCGCCGCTGCTATTGTTCTTTCAGCCTGGAAAGTATTACGTCGTACCTGTAATATTTAAAGTTTAATGGCACCGATTGTAAAGAACGTTTCCGATAAGAATGGAAAACCTGGCTACAAACGCTGTCGTTTTTGCGTCTATTGTATTTCGATATAAAAGTGGTAGATCGTGATTTATGAAGTGGCGCGAATATTAGGTTTTTAAATCGTTTCTGTTCTTTTAAACCGGTCACGTTACACTCTTTACAAAAACATGGTTTCATTGATCTCTTGATCCATCCAACGCGTCCAACTCTGAATTGCTCGGCTTTGCTGGAAATCTCGTTCGATTCCCGGAGAATGTAGGTATTTTCAGTGGATCTCTGGCAGAAGGTGAGTCTCGGGTGATCTCGCGAACAAAAACACGATGGATTCACGTCGAGAGGTCTGACTGGCCACGTAGTATCAGCCTCACGATTTATCCATTTGTCAGAAGCTGCGCCATTCAAACAGTTTCAAGATATCAGCTTTGAGAATTCAAAACGTCTTCGTGTAATCTGACCGCATACAGAATGTTAGAAAATGCGAGTCGAAAACTTTGCCAACCTCTGCATCGTTTGCTGAGAGAAGCCAAAAATATCCGATCAGCATAGGTTTTAGAATCAATCATCTCGATGTATCGAATTTCGTATTCATCGTATCGATATTTAAATGGAACTGTCTGATCAATCGTCCGAATCTTTTGCATATTTTGTGGCGAATAAAGAAACAACGTTGCGAGCTTGAAGCGAATGGTAAAAGCATGATCGCACCGAATTCGCAAATGTCATTTTCCCATCGAAATAGAAACACACATCACACATGTAACATTTTTTGCGTTTTTAACGGCAAACGATCAGCTTCGCGATCTATCTTGATTGCACATTTTTTTACATCTCTCAGTGAGTACTACAAGCTCGCAAAGTCAAAGTAGATGCTCTTTCCGCATAAATCCTCGCTTTAAACTCCGTCAAGTTACTTCGGTCTTAAATATCTTCGTTTCTCGAGACAAAAGAGCGTAGAAGTATGAAACTTGGGAGCCGCTTTACGGAATGTCAGAGTCGATTCGCAGTTTTTTCTAGCCGTATCACGGGATTCCATAGAAAAAGTGGTAGGGCTGAACGTGCACCGGTTCTATTCCCGTCACGTAGTAAATGCATCCGAGGCAATTTTACAGGCGCGTCATCCGAGCATTTTCATTTTCGGAGCCCAAGTATTCCGACATAACCGTTTCGTTGGTTGTCATAAATCATGGGTGTGTCTGACGTTTACACATCCTCGCACGCGCTCCTTTCCATGCAAGTATCTCGACGTGGCCTTGCCTTGGTCGTTGCATCGTTCGCTATAGCTACTTTCCTACGACCAAATAAAAATCGTGTTTCGGCCCTGGCCAAGAGATTCGTATCTTTGGCTATATACTTTTGTTAACGTTCGTCGAGTAAATAGCGCGCGTATCAATTACAAAATTGATTTGGGATAGTTAATTTTCAAATTTTGTTTAAACGGTCGATGTGCAGCGACAAATCACGGAAACGAAAGAGGAAAAGAAGAACGTCAACGATTGGAAAAGACGTATGGTGGTATTTGAGGCCAGGGGGGAAAACCGACGGATCGCGAAACCTTTCTTCGATGGTACGTGCATCTTCGATCGAGGATATCTAGGATAAGATGCAGGATTTTTCTTTCTCTCTTTCTTCGTTTTTTCAACCGGCGTTCTTGTGGATCCGACTTTAATAATTCACGTCACGCAGTCTCCGATACGGCAGCCAAGGAAATACTCCTGGGGAATTTGCTTTCGGTACACGGGAATGGCTGCGTGTCGATATATTTTATTTACTGCCCCCTCCTCTCCCTTTTTCCATTGATTCCTCGTCACCGGCTGATCTATGGATTTTCCTCTGGCATTCTTCAACATCTGCTTCGAATCGCGTCGTTACGTCCATTCTTGTACATTTATCCGTACATCACCGAATCACCTCTGCCGACTAACGTTTTATGTTACTTTACGCGGCCAGGGAAAGAAGAAGATTGTAAAGCAACGTAAGCTCGTACACACCCTACCTATTCGTTCCTTTTCATAGCCTTCTCATTCCATGTCCCACGATTGCTACTTATTCTTATTATGGAGATTGTTTCAACCAACAACCTGCACCTTGGACGTTCCATTTTGGTCCATATATACTATGGTAAGGTTGTTGTTCTCGCAGACAGTCGTAAATCGCTTATACGACGCAACATTTCTTACGCTTTTTTTGAAACGAGAATAACAGAGTGAGCGTAGAAAGGACGAAACGAAATATCTGCGAATAATCTTGGTCTTTGATATTTCTTTGACGTATTTTCTCTAGTTTTTAAAAATTTGTATTAGTCTCCATTAATTCCAGAATTTCTGTATTTTACGTTTCGAGCTACGAGTAGTTTCGTTAATCTGTTAATTGTATCGATGATGGTTTGCTCCTGATAAACATACTTTGCGGTAGATTCAAAGGCACATCAGAACGGTATAAAAAAGCGAAGTCTACTGAGAAAGCTTCTTTGCTCCCTATCCTCTGTTCCCCTGAAATAGAAGACTAGCAATGAAAGTAGACAAATTCAAAGGAGGATAATTTCTTTTCTCCGGTAGACGACCCTAAAGTTTGTCGGGACGCGGGCCAAGGGGATCGAAATACCCGCGGAATAAATGTTGATTGGAAAAAGACTCGTCCGAATTGTTCGTAATGAGTTTCGTGGCAAAACAGAAGCATCGAGCGTAATGTTCGTTTAATTCGCGCGGAAACAAGGCCTTCCCAAAGGGATGGCTTCACGATTACGAATCTTTGTCTAGTACCTTTTTCCTACACCTTTACGAATGCTTTTAAACGTCGAAGAAATTTCTTGGGACGATCAAGATCGCAATTTTACTTACCCTGAGATCCTTGACAAAACCGATCGCAAAACTCTCTAAATATCGAAATATCGAAATAAATAAGAGTAAAATCGTTCCAACTCTGCCTGTGCCAACGACTATCACACGAATCGATATCAACGTCTTCTATAGTAGTTAATTCCAATAACAGCGAAAATAATAGCGTAAAGACGTGGTCGTCCGTCCCCAACGTTATCCATTTGCAGTTGCACCCTCAGCAACAACCCCTTCGCCCTACCGTTAGCCTCAAATACAATTTTACGCGTTTTACGCTGCTCGTCCCGTTGTTTTCTCGCCTTCGCCAACCGTTTACCGCGCATTTCACGTTAGAATTGAAATGCAAACGCGTTTATCGCGTTCGTTACCAATGGGCTACTTAACAATTCTTTTCTCTCGCCGGTCGCGTTTCAGTCGCCGGATGTTTCGTATATTTTATAATCCATGCATCTGGATCGCGCGTGCGATTTTCGCGCTGGCAAATGCGAACAATACCGTCATCACCAGGACGTATCGCGATTCGCACTTCCGGTGAGTGCGAACGCGGCTGAAAACCATGGAAAATCCGATTATTCGTATCACCGGCGCGTACGCGAGAGAGTAGAGGAGATATGGAGAGGAGGAGGCGGAGAGAAAGACAGAGAAAGAGAGAGCGAGAGAGGGAGAGAGATATCCCGGCCGGATTTCCAAAGCCGACACCGCATTTGCGGGGAAATTACAATATAACGCGCGCCCTCTGCGTAAAGCGGAATTTATTACAGCGCGTTTACACGCGTAAAACATAGGTAAGCGACGTCGATCGACGCAGGGAATTGGTGGCGCGTGAAAAGTGGTGGGCTCGTTCGATGCCCGATTATCTTGCTTGCTTAGAGCGTAATCGCTTGTTTGTTTGATCCATTTGCTCGTCTGCGCGTCGAGGAGTGTACAGCAGCGTTATCTGGCAATCGGATAGATCGACGTTCTAAGAATTTGAATCGCAAATGAAAGAGGTAGATCTCTCGTAATCGTGTAAAATATTCTTAAATAGCCGCGCAGGATTGCGATATCCGCAGGACGAAATATGATATTTTGGAAAAAATGGGTCATCCGTGATTGGAATGAAATTTTAGGGAAATAATAGGACAGGAAGTTGGAGGATTCTATCAGGGAACGCTTGCTCAAAGTGTCGGCATTACAGGGAGCTAATATAGATAGTAATTATTCAAGTTGATATAGGGAAACGAAATTGAACACGTGGCCGAGCGGAATGCTGTACGTTAATAACTTAACGTCCGATTCTCCAGATCTACTTACCCGAAGGCGTACATTTCCGGTCTGCGTTTCCTAACCTGGCATCTCCGCGATGCCTGCGAACGAATCGAACGTTAACGAGCTTACCTTCGTTCGGTGCGTCTCGAGGCTTCCACCCTCCGGTGGGACATTCATTAAAGGCGAGAAAAGAATTCCAAGGAAGGAAGTTATTAAAGTTTCTTTTCACGTAGAGTCAGAAACGATTCCGAGACAGGGAAGAGGCAGGGTTAAAGAACGAGAATGTCCCGGTTATGAGTTTTACGAGCGAGCCGCTGCGTCCAACGCACGACAGAGCACTTCGTCAAAAGTCGTTGAAAATTGCGATAATGCTAACGATTTTCCCTCGGACGAACGAGCCACCGTTATGCACGCTCGACACGTTCAACCTAAATCCTCGTTCGATCCCGAATCTTCCTTTATCAAATTTCTGTCAGATTGGCGAAAATATGCTGCGTTCGCTCGGATCATCGATGCGATTATCGAAGGGCTTCCTTGCTGGCGTTTTACTTTGCTCGATAGCGCTACGGGAACTTGTATCTTTACACCGTCCAACTTTCCAGAGTCGGTACAACTTTTAAAACTCGTAATCTTTTGCTTAATATTCCGGGATAGATTGCTCCGTGACGGTAATCCAATCGCCGTAACGATCTTCTTCGAGGTACTCGTGCTCCGTCCTTTTTTTTTTCTTCGTTCTATTTTCCTTCGCTTTTATCGCCGATGATGTTCGATCGAAGGTAGACCGTGCGACGAGCAGGCGTGTTTGGTGAAAATTAAGAGGCGCGCAAACTCGAAAGCTCTGCCTGCAAGACGGTGTTCTCGACGAGAGTCCGCGTCGACGAGCGGTAAATTAGTATCGCTAGCTGTACCGGTCAGGCGAGATTATCCCGCACCGCGCGCCCGGAACGATTCTTCTACGATTTACAGGAAAACCATTTTGCGGAATAAGAGTGTTCTCGAATCTGCTGGCGAAGATAAGGGTAGATTACGTATAGGCGCGGTGCTTAACTTCGTCCATATAACGTTCCACACCGGCAAGGAACGATCTCGTTCGTTGAATTTTTATGGTTGTTCGCCGTACCGGCTGTAACGCCCTAGAAAGTACGATAGTATTATTACGCCAGGAGATCTTGAAATATTGCCTGGCCGTATATTTCATGTAAGTGGGCGATTCCGTTGTCTCGGACTGAGAGAAGTGGCAGGCAAGAAGACAGTGGCAGAGAGACAGCGCAGGAGATTCGATCGAAACTTGCGTTTATTCCATTTCGTTTGTGTCCCTTTCAATGAGACTACCGTACTCGCGGAACACGAGAACGTAAATCACGTTGCAACAATGGGATGGAAAAATTGCCAGCGTGTACTTATCGAACTCTCTGATACGAGAGACCTTGCGGCTCGTTGTACTGCAAAGTACCGGAGATATCACGCTACCAATGTGTTATCGATCGAAAGCAAAGAATAACACCGAGATTTTCTAATTTTAAATTTACAAACTATAAATCGAGGAAATTGTACGCCGACAACAGCGTCGGAGAATTCGCGATGAGTTGGGAGAAAATAAGAAAAGTCTATTATGAAAATTATATCGTCGATCGAACGAGCTTTTATAAAAATACCATGAATTTTTTACACAACCATAGAAATAAACTACGATCAGCCTATCCCGGAATATCAACGTTTCGATTTTCCTACGAAATTTTTCCAATTTTATAAACGGTTAGATCAGGGCAACGATCGTTGCAGACCTATCAAACGTTTGGTAAACATCGCGCGCGGTTTCCTCTGGGCTAATAGACGATTTCGGGAATTTCGCTCGTTCTTCCACCCTCCTCCCTCCCCCCTCCCACGTTTCACGGTCGACGAACGAAATATTCCAGCCATATTCCGCGGAAAAGCGTTACCGAAACGAACACCGTCGTCGACGTTCTTTTCTCCCGACTTTACTGCCGTCTGCCGATGGAAGACGAGCGATCGTCGATCGGATCGCAGTGTTTCCTCGTTGGCCACGGAAATCAGTTTCGACAACCGCGAAATGGCGCTTTTTCAACCTGTCATCCGCGCGTTTCGGTCAATCGATAGTTACGCGTGCTGCCTTTTTCTCTTCTTTCTTTTTTCCTTTCTTTTTTCCTCTTCGGTTTACTCTCGTCTGTCACTCCACGTAACGCAACAGTTATTTTTGTCATCCATTTCCACGCAGAATTTAATATCCGACCGGTTGGTTACGACGATTAATAGCGCGCGGATCGCGTACGATGGAATTAAACTTTCTACCAGTTAATTGCAGTTTGCATACAGGATTATTAGGTACGCGGAAGCGCGGCTGGTCTGGTCCCGCGTTTTGTCGATACCGATTTAGCCTCGACACACTAGCCATTTTGTGGTTGTTTCTTTAATTCACGTTGATCAAGTTTCGCGGTGGTAATTGATATCGATATCGCTGTTTGTCCATATTAGCTGCTGTTCCGCGATTTATCCAATTTAACGTAATTTCGGGCTCTAACAATTTACAATTTTACGGCTTTTCGTTTCACGGTTGGACAAAAATTCGATCTCCTCTGGGCGCGATTCATCGATCGTTCACGGTCACCGAAGACGTAAACGGCGTGCAAACGATCGAACGATAGGCGACAAAACGGCAACGACGAGGCGAAACGTTGCCACGCGTTGGAATTCGATTTTCCTAGACGGAACCGCATGCGAGACGACGCGTCGACCCGCGATAATTAACGGTTCGCATTGTGACGACAAAATCGTAGCTGGCGAAATGTGTGTTCGTCGGTAGCGAGAAACGCGCGATCCCCGTGGCGAGCTATTCGCCAATCGCGCTCGTTACGACGGGGACGACGTAACTTGCACGCGGGACTACCTTTACCAAGTCCATCGACCGGCGCCAGAGAGCGAGAAACTACCAGAGTAGGTTGGCGTTCATTAACATACAACCACCGTAGTCGTCGTCGTAGTAGTCGTCGTGGTTGGTATCGTCGTGAGTGTAACGACGACGACGAGTAATTACGCACGCCTAACGCGCTTGTGTACAACTCGCGACGAAGGTGGCCGGAATACCACGCACGAGCCAGCTCGTTCGCGTGTGTCGTACGTGCTGGCCTAGAGACGCGCGTAGGCGCACCAGCCAGCCGGGCGCACACGAGCCTTTCGATGTACCTGGAAGAAGAAAGGCTATGGATAGTACGAGAAGAGTACGGAAGAGCGAGAGAAACTGGTTTGGGGGGCTTAGAAAGATAGAAAGGATGGGAAGACGAGAGAGAAAGGGAGTAGACGACGGTGTATATCCGAGGGATGGCAGAGTTCGAAGTTGGAGGGCGTAGAAGAAAGGCAGAGAAGGGGGATGAATAGTAGTACCGTCGTCAGTATCTACCTGGTGCACCGGTAGTCGAGGGGATAGACGAGAGGTTATTCCACCTACACAAGAGAAACGGTGCCGGTAGAGCTGCTCTGGTGGCAATGGATAGTGGTTGAAGGACAGAGAGAGAATTCGGTGCTGGGTTGCGCCGATGGTGGAGTCGCCGTTGATGGTGGTTGTAAGGATGGTGGCTGGTGATAGTGTGATGGTAGAAGAAGGTGGTGGTAGATAGAGTGGGTGGTAGTGATGGAGGGTAGGACGGTGGTGGTGGTGGTGGTGGTGGTGTAACGCAGCGGTGACAAGGACGATGGTGGTAGAACGGTGGTGGTAGTTGTAGCAGTAGGAGCGGTGGTGGTGGTGGTGGTGGTGGTGGTGGTGGTGGTAGTGGCGGCAGCGGTGGTGGAGGTGGTGGTGGCGACGGTGGTAGTGGTGGTAGTGGAGGAGAGGGTGCGGCATCGTCGATGGTGGTTGTGTTGCCGGTGGTGGAGGAGGCATGGGTTGGTTCCAGTGTTCGCGCGGCCGCTCCCTGTCGCACACGAACGATTCACCCCGACGCTGACGGCGTCGCGACGCTCTCAAAACCGCCGCCAAAAACGTGCTCGCGGAAAATACGAAAACGCTCGTCTCGTCGACTGCGGACGATCGGCCGGTTTCACGCGACCTACGATTGCTCGCGTACGATTTTCCACTCGTGACACGGAGGTATCCGTGTGAATCGTCGTTGCGGGTCGAGAGGTCTGCGATAAAACGCGTGGAAAACGCGAGGCGCGACGACGCTTTCCGGTAACGTGGAAATCGCAGCCGGGTACACCGGCTTCGTCGCCAGACCGGTTCTCGTCGCGCCGCCTGACACGTGGACTTCTCTGCTGTTGATCGCGTAAAAGTGCGCTACATCGCAAGTCGTGTGGATGTCTCCACCTGTGGATAATCTCGAATGGCTATAGCACGGCTGTTCCTCGTTTTACAAGCTTCGATCGATCTTCTTCGGAACGTTGCTACTCTCTGGTGAATGCTGGAAACGTTGTGAAAGAAGGTGGATGATCTCTCGCGTATTCGTCGATCGAAGTGTGCCGGTACTTTGGTCCGACATTCTTTATCCTCGAATACTTGCTACATATCCGTGAATATCGTCTTGGGTGTCGATTCCTTGTCAACGTACTTTTTTCTATAAGCAACTTCGTCGAAGCACGTATCAGGGGTGGCCGCGATAACGGTGCAAACCAACAAGTGTCTTAAATCAACAAGTCGAAAGTAGCAAGGTCACGGCGGACAACGGAACCGCGGCTGTGAAGAAAGTTTCTGTTCCGATGTTAATCGGGACCGGTTGATCGTCGGATAAACGAGCACCGTCGGTGATAAGAGAAACTTTTGTAATTGTACGAGATCGGCTCGGACCTCGTATAGGAGAGTAACGAAGCGTTCAATGGAATCGAGGTGCAGTTGCACTCGGGGCCAGAACAATCGACACCGAGAGACACAGAGAGAGAGGCACCGACACGTGCCCACTCGTTTCTAAAACGCCTGCGCTGTTTTCCTTAATAATTGATGCTTAAAGCGACCTGCCACCCGGCTACGATTCCCGTGGAAAGTAAGGGGAATCTACTTCGCCCCTGTGCGATAGAATTAAAGGGGAATTCGGTCCGTTCGATACGAGGATCGAAGATCTTTGACCGCGCCACGTGTTTACGAAGATTTTGGCGAGCGAAACACTCTCGCCGAGTTAAAGATCGTTTCGTCGGTTTTTCAGGGACCACTCGTCGCTCCGACAAACAGTTTTTCGAAAGAAAGCTTCGCGTAGTTTCGCGCTAAAGAGAATGGTCGACGTACTCTAAAGACATACTCGAAGAAGTTTCACACGAGTTTTCCACATCGAATATTGATAAGTCGGGTAGCGAGTCGAGTTCGCTGCAAGTCGAGAGGAAAAAAAAAAAACAAGGACAACCAGAGACAATCACGATTCGCTGCTCGTTCTTCTCCGTTCGTTCGTCGAACGATAAATCGGCCCATACGTATCGGTAATATCGATTTCTGCGCAAGTTTTTATACCGTTCTGATCCATGAGCGGTGTAAATGCCATACAGCCTGACTCTTGGAAGGGGTGAACGCTTCGTGATAAATCTCTGGATGCAGGGTGCGTGAAATTCGCGTCACACCAGGGACCATCATCCTGCAGGCAGAACCACGTTAATTATTCTCGCGGAAGGATGCGCGATTATCGTAGTACACGGAAGCTGGTCTACGCTTCTCAACGAGCTACCTCCGGATCGCGTTATTAATCGTCGTTCTAAAAGATCGAAGCATCGGAACCACATTTTTCTAATTTAGCCCAATCGATACCGACCAATTTTCCGATACTCTCGTTTGCGGGATCATTTTGGACGATACGTTTTACTGGGATACGGAACGGACTCCCATAGAGCTTCCGTATATTTCCAAGGACCGACAAACCAACGTTGGAGTCGACGTTCGAACGTTGAAACAGCTGAGCGTTCGGGCGATTGCAGGTAGCTTGGTCGATATCGTGCGCGAAGAAGAGGAAGCGCCCTGAGCTCAATCGTTGGATTCGATCGCGCAGATGTCGTCGATCGTCTGCGAGCATTAAGGTCCCCCCAGTTTGGTTGGAGTAGTAACTATTGGCCGTACCCTCGTCCTCGTCGCAGTCATCGAATTCCAATTATGTCGCAGCACCGGAGAGGCTCGATACATGCTGGTAGCCCGGTTCCTGGCCATCCGGCCACGAACGCGTCCATCTCCGCCTCTCACGAGGTACAAACGAGGGGGATACCTTTGCCTGGAATGGTACCATCGCGCTCTATCCACGGCAATCCTATGCACGGGAATCCGATCCACGGGTTCGTCAACCCTCTTGGACCCGCTGGTCTCGTTCATTCTCCGCCTACGCATCAATCGATCCTGTCCGGAATTTCTCATCATTCGTCGGTCGTCCATCAAGGTACCAGCCGGTCACTTGGTCGTGAATCTGCTTTCGCGTACTTGCCACGAAGCAAGATCGCCGGTTAATCGATTAGTAGACCGCGTTCCCATTTTAAGATTCGAGAGGAGAATCGATCGTGTGCCTATCTGGTAGAAAGTGATCTCCTATATTGACTTTTTCGTCCTTTCCTCTTCTTTCTCTCCTTTCTTTTTCTTCGTTCGGACTACAACACTGTTTTCGAACACTGTTTGAATTGCACTCGGAACGGACCATCGTGTTCCGCGCCGACTTCGTGATACGGATCGGTTCGTTTCGTCGATGGAGTGGTCGTACGAGGGATGCAATCTAATTATCGAGAGTGTAGACGACGGTGGAGTGTCGTATGAGGAATGAATAGAATTGTGGCGCGAGGCAAGTGGCGTCTTTGAGCGAAAACGAGGAGAGAAATTTGTAGCGAATTTTTTCCTTTCTTTTCCTTTTTTCTTTTTCTTTCTTTTTGGTTTTCTCGGACCGTTTCTAAAGAGAAGCTTGCCAACAAAATCTCACTGCGCTCTTTGCATTCGTATTTTTACGAGAAATTACACCGCACTTCTTTGCGACGCGTTTGCTTACTCGTTCGTTCGAATACGATGAAAAAGTAGTTTGATTTAGTTTTTTTGTTTCGACATGGTGTATTTTATCCTATTGTTGGTATCGGAGCAACGGCAACGATGATTCAACGATCAGAGGATAAAACAGTTCTCGTCGCGCGCGATATCCACGAAATTCGTCATTGGACGCTCATTGATCTCTCCCGGTGTACGTTGCGTTGAGTAATTGAACCGGTTGCATAGATGAAATACGACGCGTTCGACCTGTCCACGATTAAAACCTGGCCAAACGAACCGTGTCCATAGATTCGAAAGATCGTCTTTGGATAAACGGTTGTAACGGGCCTGTATTGCCACGACCGCCATCGAAAACTATTCCGTTTTTACGTTTCGCTTTGTAATTACGCTTTCGTAAAATCACTGGCCGAAAGAAAAAAGCGAAAAGAGAGAAAGAGAAGAGAAAGGCAAACGTTTCGATTTTGATTAAAGTTTCGTCAACGTGAAATCGCAAGAACATTACACATCGACGCTTGATATTTCCACTCGCTATTTTCTGTAGTTAAAGCATATTTACAAAGAACTGGGGAAAAAAGATGAAAAAGAAAAATAAAAAAAATATAGCGGCCACCAACGGGGTCATGCAGGCAATCTCGACTGAAAGGGATCACCTCGAAGCTTACTCAGCGTTACACGCGTTTTGGTCGATTTCAATTATTCTAAAAGTCAGCGCGGACACACGGACAGCGGGAAAATGAAATTGCAACTTTTTTTTTGTTGATATAAAAACCCAGCTTCACCTTTAGCCTTGTAGCGATGCATCGGTATCGAGCCACATAGCCACGTACGAGATCGAACTAGTTTCGGGTCTCGCGTTCGGTCCTATCCCTTTGTTGTTTCGTATTCTGTTTGTAAATTCGACGAATCATACGATTTCCAATCAATTTACCTTGTTTCAGTTGAAAAATGAAATAGCGAATTGCCCATTGATGTAAAATTCATGGGCAAACGTCAAATTACACAAAGTTTATTTCTATTCTCGAAGCTTCGATAAATCTCGAAACCCGCAAACGCATTCATTTTTTTCGCATATTCTCAAGATTATCGAAACACTTGGCACAGAAGACGTAGAAATATATTAGTCGTGTCGTACGAGACAATTTATTAGCAGGAAAATGAACATTATGTTGGTAAAAAGGTTGGTAGAAATTCGAACGCGTCTATAGGAGATATAAGACAGTTATTGTACACGATAACAAAGATTTTTACGGTAGATGTTCAAATATTTTCCATCCGCTGCATATACCATTGTACGATCAGAAAAGTCACGACGTACCACAGAAACGTAAAATCTTATCTCTGGCGCATAAAAATACGAGGCATGCAACTGCACCGGAAATCAAACGTGAGCCCAACCGTCCGCTATCTCCGTCGTTCAAAGCCGAGTTATGCGATCGATTCTCCGATGTTCCTTCCTTTTCTCCGGCGGTCTTGCCGTTGCTATCCGCGATCAAATGCTCGCCAGTTCCACGGCCAATCCGTCACGCGAATATTCGATTGAAGGCGTTGAGAAGATACAGCCTCCTGGCTCTCCGTATTCCGCGCACGGTTCTCCGCTGAGAACTCCAATGAGTTCCGGTCACGGAACCCCACAGGAATCGCCCCATGTGGCCAGACATCGCAGGGACTCGGAACACTCGTCTGGCGTTGGATCGAGACGAGGCTCGTCGGATGTCGTCTCGCCTCTGCCGGAGGGTCCCTCAGGATCGCCGGACGGTCGAGCTCGTCGACGATCGGACTACAGTCCCCATCAGGGTAGGTCTCGTCACGCGGCCATGAGCGTGTAACTCGCGACGAAATTAGTCGGTTTACGCGCCATCTTTTTCGTTCCAGCGTTTCCGTTCATCGAATCGAACAGAAAGGTGATATCTGCAATTTCGTTAATTATTTGCGACGTTTAGGATGGATACACGCGATCCAAGTGACCGCCAACCATAGTCTGCTTGTTCAACCGTCTAACTGTATAAATCGTTGCTATTGTTTGGATTGAAGTTTGCCGTGGTTCGATTCGAAGTTACGCAATTGCAGGAATTATTGTTATTTATCTGGATAAGGCGTTCCGATCCGTTCTGTGTAGATAGAAATGTGTGCTTCGAGTCCAGTTTACACAGTTTGAGTAGCGCGTTTTCACATTCGGTTGCTCTTTGGTATTTGTCTTGTGGAATAGGTATAATACGAGTTGCAATACGCTGTATGACTTGCGCTATCCATTTGCGCTTATACGAGAAAATATTTGAACCGTTGTGTGTTTGGTGAGTTTGATTGGCTATTTGCGATTTGCGAGTTGAAATCAAACAGATGAATTTCTGGAACAAAACACCGTTATCATCGGGGAGCGTACTCGAAGAAATAGTTGTAATCCCACGGATGCTGACCTTTTCCCCCGATCCTGCCGCTCATCGTGAGATTTTGCGAATCATTCCGAATGCTGAAAGCGCACCTGTAATTTTACCAGGCAACTTTGTAACGCGAACTCGGCAACGTATCGGCAACGTAGAGTCGAGTAGGTTGTCAAAGGAAGCGTTCGCCAGACTTTGAGCGAATCGCGTGTACAATTTAATAGCTCGGCATCCTGCTCCCTCCCACCCCCCGTGAAATATTCATCGCGTTCCAAGGCTGCCTTTGAATCCTTAAATAAGAGCAAGGAAGCGATTTTCCTATCCCGGATAGCTGAAAATCTTGTCTCTTTTTTCGTTGGGTCGTTGTCGTCGACGTTGTCGTCGTCGTATCGACCCTGCGACTTGGAAAACGACGCGTTCGTTCCGAAACGATCACAACGCGGATCCGACGAAATACCGGCGGCGAAATTTTGTGTACAGATAGAGTTGCCGATACGGCGAATTTTTACGGGCTTGCGCAATTTGAAAGAGTTCCATCTACAACATTTAAAACGATAAAGGTGCATGGACGCTTTAAATTGTTGATGAACGCTAATTTCTGCTTTCGCTCCATAATGGAGTGCGAACGCAGGCGAACGTAGAAGCGAGATTAAATGAAAATGTTAGCGAATCAGAGCGCGTGTAACTAGGAAATGCACGAGCTCGTCAAATCGAAACTTTCGATCGATTACCGAATAATTAATCGCACATCTGGCCGGGATGTTTTACCTTTAACGCATCTACGAAACTTTTATTGGATCGCCAGAAGAAACTTGTTTCCTGAAACATCAAGAAAAGGGACCGGGTTAATTGGAAAAATGAACGAACCGTGTTTGCTAGTTAGATAGATATTTCTAATTAAACCGGTGATTCGATTTCATCTTAATCCGAGAAACACCGATCGGCTGAAAGTTACCTACTAAAACTTTACAAATATCCAACTCTTTTCTCCAAAGTTACGTTATCAAGAATGAAACTTTTATCACCTCCTCGACGATACAGAGAGGTGGATCTTACATCAGCTCGATATAAATATAAAAATCATTGTCGACTGTAACAAACCTTCCAACAAAGTAACACGAGAAGTATATAAGTACAAAATACGAGCTTCAGCTTGAAAGATCACGCGGTAATGGTTGTGAACGACAACTTGGAGAAAGAGCGAGAGCGAGAGAGAGAGAGAGAGAGAAAGGTCAGGATGGACTGGTAGGAAACGAAGAAGCAGTCTATTGAAAGTCGCGTAACAGTAGTCGCGTTCGAGAATACCGTTTATTCCGGTGTCATTCGTGCTATTGTTGGGTAGCGTTCCGCAAAAACTATCTGCACCCACGTTTCAGAGGGTTGAATGAGACGGAGTTGCAGAGCGAAGGGCGGCGGGTGTCCGTGCGTAGAATCGCGCGAGGGCATCGTAACTCCGTGCGGGCCACGGCTGCGTGCGACAACAGCCACCCCCTTGCGTGGCCTTGCCTTCGCGTACGCCGCTCCAGCAGGTTTATCACTGTCAGGCATTGTAACGAGATAGCGAATAGCGTCGCCGAGTACATCGTACCGTCTACCGCGCATTTTTTCCTTCCTCGACCACGTAATCTGGCCGATCATTTGCATCTAGATGACATTTTTTGCATTTTCCAGCCGTCCGTTCGTAGGCGCGCTGTTAACGATACTCGCGCGCGAAACACGACTGTCTTCTCGACGATTCTCAGCAGGTAACACGTCGTCCAGGTGTTCCATTGACACGGGGCTTTCCTTGGCAAGGGTGTTGTCTAATCAAGGCAATTCGTGGATGGAAAATTCAACGAACGCCGCTCTTTGCACTGGATGTTAGGTGGCTGCTTTTCTGGTTGCGACGAACGCACGAGTGTACCTTTCGTGTGCAGCGGTGAAAGGAAGGCGCGAAGGATAGTGCAGCTTAGAGGAAATAGTTGAACGAAGTCTTCTCTTTCGTTTAAAATAGAGAAAAAAAAAAGAGAAGCGTAGAAAGAGTAATTGTAAAAGTAAAGTAAAACGATCGGAACTTTGCGAGGAAAATTTAAAAGGCGCCGTCTCTCTAATTTTTGAGCCTCGTTGCAAAGGATCCCTATCATAGAGGTAGGAGAAAAATCGCGCGACCTTCGTTGGCGAGGGCGAAAGGTTGTTCACCGGGCAGAGGTTTCCTTTCAACGGATACACGTGACTGGCTTTGTACGCGCGGACCCATGCCGTTTTCCCGTCACGTTCGGGACGTCTGTCTGAGGGGCCTCGAAGGGGTGAAAAGTTCGGATAAATTACGATGAGAGGAATGAGAGAGTTTCGCCAAGACAGAAGTCATCCGCAATATCGGGGTCATTTGCCCTTATACGCCACGAAAGAAACAGCCATTTTCCCGGTTCGTTGGGGAAGAATGCCAAGGGAGAGTGAAGGGTCGAAGAGAAGGGAACAGTTAGAATCGTAATAAGATGGCGGTAATAAATAATACCTCTAAACTATTTTGCGCTCGACGCCTTCTTATTAAAGTCTTAACTCATCCGAGGCTTCGACTTTACGGTTTTTCAATTAACACGGTGGAACTTCATTTGTACGTAACCGCCGTACGTGAACCGCAGCGGTTCAACCTATTCGATACGATGGAGGATCTTCTCCGTCAGTTCTGTCGATTTTTCATTCGTACAGTGGAAATTCACGTCCAGATATAACTGGATTCGGCCGATATTAAAATTCCGTTTCGATAAATGCAGTTCGTTATACTCTATTCTCTTTGAACCGAAATTTAGACGACGAAATGTTCGACTACACAGAGCCAAAGGCCGTCTGCACTGTTTCTGACTCGTTCAAATAGAAATACTTTGTTAGTGGCGTAGAATGGAATCGAAAACTTCGATACGAAGGATCCAACTGCTTAGGGAGGCGAAGCTAATTGTCAGAGTCTGAGTATTTCGGGACTGGAAAGTTCTTTGAGTAATTGATTTAGCGAGCCTCCTAAATGAAACTGGTTGTCTGACTGGCTTCTTGATCGAGGTTGCTCATTGTTTTAAACAGAATCATTGGACCGAACGAAATGACTGACAGAATCTGACTGTACCTGCAGTCTCCCGATTGAAACCGATAAACTAACCGACGATTGCCTCGAATAGAATGTCTTGGACTATACGAAATCTTCCGACAAATGACAAATCCTTGTCACCCTGGGCTTTAGGAGTTAGCTTGCTAAAATTGGCGATCTCTCAAGATTTCCAATTGTTTAGTTTCGTTAAAGACAAGTGACCAATCGGCGCTTCCTTCGCACTTTCCTAAAGTGTCGATAGTTCGTGGAACAGTCCTTGTTACTGTTTTACTGTGTCAACGTATTGACGTTTAATTTGATCCTTCGAAAACGTCGGACATATCGTACGACTATACGAACGAAAGAAGTAACTTTCTAAAGTATAAATAACGTATCAGCGTCCATTGTTTTAAATCATCCGTATAAGCAACAAGCACGAACGGATGCTGTAACTTGTCTGGAATTTCTGGAGAGCATGAATTTGGTTTTGAAACGAACGGATCTAGATCATTATCGATTTGGGCGCGGTCTAACGAGATTTAACGGTGAATAAGTTGATTCGTCGCCCGATAGAGCACCGTACGTAGGGATCATTGGTTCAGAAAATCTGTTTCTCGACGCAGCGGGGCTCCGGTTTTAAAGCCTCGGCTTATTCTGCAACGTGATGATAGGTCCCGAGAAGTGGGCGACAAAGTGCAGGCCAACGACTAAATAGATTTAAGGTTCTTAGTTTATGAGCTTTAAGCGATATGTCTTTGGATGCTTTTAGATCTTTGGATGCTTTGGATCTAGCGATATATCTTCGGCTTGTATGCAATTTACCATGATTCTACGATTCTTTTTTAATCTTTTATAATACGAAAAAGACAGAGGGGAAAGTGGCGCAGAAGTTGAAACAGTTGCAGAGAAATTAAATATGAAACGCAATTATCGTCTAACCTTACGTTCGACGCAACACGCCTTAAAAATTTCGAGACAATTACGACGCTTCTTATCCGCTTCGAAAATGACCTGTTCGATCACGGTGAACACATCCAACGGTGATACGGTTTCTGTGTGATTTCCGTGGCTTGGTTACTGTGGGATACTGTAGTCGCTTCCCTGGGACGGACGTTTCTGGTTCGACTTTTTCGTTTCTTTTACGGTCGGCCGAGACGGCACGAAACGAACGATGCGCGACACCGGTGTCAGAGCAGCGAAATTGGCTGGACGGTTCGGCAAGAAAACGAGCACCGGCTCCGAGAGAAATAGAAAGAGAGGAGACGCGTGCATTTTACGATCGCGTGCACAGGCCGGAGATAATTTTCGCGTGTGGAGCGGCGGTTCCGCGGCGGCCACTTCGATATCCGTTACGGCTCACCGATTGCATAGTTTGTCTTCCTTATTTTCTCTATTTTTAGTTTGGAAATTTCGTGGCAACAAGGGACCATTCTCTTCCGATTCATTCTGATCGATTGGAGTACGGAGGAGAGAGGTGGAATTTTTGAACGCGCGTGTGTCTATATTTCTGATGGAATAACTTGCGATGCCCGTAGAGAGCCGCGGCCATTGCGACGAGAAAAAATATCGCTTTTATCAGAAAGATACTGAATATTCCGTACGGACTTTAAAAGATGTTAGCTGCAATTTACATTTTGTCAATCGTAATTTCTGAAATTTCCAAGTTGACAAAAGGGTTCCTTACGTTTAAAGAAAATATGAAAGAATCGTCGATATTTTTTTTACGATAAAGTACTTAGAACTTTCTCTTTGCTAAAACGAGAGCGAGAGATTGACATAAAAATCGACGTAAGAAATATACCGATAGGTACATCTTCGTTCATCGTACACTAATGAATCGTTACTCTTTGATACAACTACCTCGTTTAATATCCTTTGTTTCATCGTTCCATGAGCGAGCAGCTTCGTAAGTCTCGATGCTTTTTACGAACAAATTGTACGCCTGGCATCTCGAAATTCGATTTACCTCGTGTACTCGATGCGCGTGAACTATAACGATACAGATTTAAGACACGTCTCTGTTCGTTTTCTTCCTTCGCATTTTCCAGAGTCTACGTTCGTATGAAATGACAGATACGTGATAGATATGTCAACTAAATGAGACGATAAGTACCGGACTAAAGACCAGACGAAATTCGATCGTCGTTTTAATTGGCTTTCCCCGATGCTCGGCGTCGAGGTGCGTTCTTCCACGGTCCTGTTTTAATCAGAAATGGACACTTTCTATGCAAATCGATGCGAGGCTAAGGAGCTTCTCCGCCCGTAGTCCTCGTGCGCTCAGCCTCTTGTTCGACACGGGCATCTTAATGCGTCCGTCCGTCTCGCGACGAGCAGCGCAAATATTTCGATGCCGCGTAGTCTCAGGGTAACGAGGTGCAACGACGATTTAGCATTTCGGGTCAAGCACTATGCAAATTGCGCGTAAATAACATCAACTGTATTTTCGAATCTTCGTTTTCTGCCTAAATCGAAACGTATTGTAATACGCAAATACGATGCTTTGCATACGACGTTTAAAAATAAAATTGCGCACGTCCGTGATCAACATGACCAGATCCTTCCAAATTTTCTTCTCAATTCTTCTACGATTCATTCCATTGCTTTCTTAATATCGACAATTCTGGTTGAAGCATTTGATCGATTTTCAAAAAATTACGTATCTGCGTGAATTCTTACTCACGTTATTTTGTACAATTTTTAATGGACTTGTCACTGTGATTTTGTAAATCCCTCGTAACCGATACATCGGATCTTATAAACGAGGTTTAGTCGAACCATTCTTCCGTTCCCAACGAGGAGATTATTTATCTTTGGCCCCTGTCTTCTGAATATTGGTACAAGATAAGGAAAGAGTTGATTCATCCTTTGCCGATCTCACAAACTAATCGCATTAAAGCCAACTGAAAGTTCCCAGGGTTCCTTCTCTTTGCCACGTTGCCGTGAATCGTCTGCGATTTTCGCGAAATCCGTTGACACACAGTGTTTCCATGAATTTACGCGCGCACAGCTCGAATTCATACGTTCGTTCTAGGCGCTACATCGTGTTTAAACTCCTGTGAATTTGTTTGAAATTTCACGGAATTTGCGTTACGGATCGTATCACAGATGATTCTTTATTCGTTTTAACCTTTTACGTTGACATCGTCGCATCGATCCCATTCCAGGATTCGGTAAAATCGCATCCCAAACGATCTGTAAACGAATATCGAAATTACAAGCGTCGAAAAGGACACGAAATTCGCCTTCATTTTTCTTGGTTACCGTGCATTTCAATCCACGCCCCGAAATCGATCGCAATTTGCAAACAATTTGCACGAATCGCCGGGTAATTTCGGCCAGCTCCGCGGCAAAGTGGTTAGATCGATCAATCATACAACGTGGGAAGGGAAAAAGGAACCAGCTGCCAATTTTCCACGTAAAAGAGACGGCGCTCGCTGTCCGCGAAATAAAGTCCGCACACGAGTACTCGAATCGTTTCGATTAATAACAATTAAAACAGCTACACGCTATACGGAACTTTACCCGCTCTCTTTATTTTCTAATTAATTTTTCAAATTTATTTATAGATAAATATCGATTACTTCTCCACTTTCTTTCGTTTAAGCGAAACGATGTTTTTTATAGACGTTTCATTCGTTTCACGCGGATACGAATCTTTGCGTTATAATTCAGTTCCAAAAATCGATAGTTAAACTTCGTTATACGCGGCTTATCGCGTGCAAAGCCGAGGATTACAGCGGTGTAAATCGGATTCCTATTTTACGTGAAATAGCGCGTTTTGCGTTTATTATTGTAAAAATTTCATTTCATTTCTCCAAGTTGCGAGAACTTATCGCGACAGAGGATATCGATATTACGACGTAATTAATTACGAAACTTTTACTACGTTTGATAGAAAGATTCTCTGAAGAATTGAGATACAAATTTTCAAACTTTCGACTTACGGTGCTATGATATTCAGCTCGCTATACGAAGATATAAGAAAATAATCCGAACGTGAAATCTCTTAACTCTTTTCTCAGTAGAATTAATCAAGAACACTTCGTTCGCCATCAAACTTTTCAAGATAAAAATTCCTCGATTGCCCAACTTTACCGAACGTCGTTATCATACGAACTAACGTCGTACAATTACACGTGCGTGAGTTTAAAATTTAACTTTACGTTATCTTCGCTGAAACAATAACCTCGCGTCTACGTGTAAAGTTTTAATTTCTTCGCAAGCATTGTTCGAGCCGCGTCTCCGTCTTTTATCGTCGTGGATCTCGCATTTTATTCGCTCGACGAGTTCTCTCCGGCTTGCGTTCAGCGATCCTTGCGGACCTCGCATCCTTGTAACGCGGTGACTATAATAAGGTTCGCGTAATGAGTTTCGTCGCGCGCGCGCTTCGTGTTTGCTTAATGAAATTCCGCTGCGAACACCGCCGGAAGTTCGACGCGTTTCAAACCACGGACACCGACGTGACGCGTAACTCGAGCACCGATCGAACTTGTTTACACGCTGTTTACACGATCGTTTAGCCTTTCAATTGTTCCTTCTCGCACGGTTTCCAAATTGGCGGTGTTCTACCTGTTCGGTCTTTGAATCGCTCTATTATCCACGCGGTTTGACCAAAATAATGGATTATTATATCGGTTTACACACGCTGAATTTCCTCGTTGTTTCGATATATCGCGATATAATTTCGTTGCTTCGTCCGGACCATGGTAATTCTTTTCTTCGACCTTTTTATATTTAACAATTTAGTCGTATGGACTCTAAAAGAAGAAATTATCGTTTGTCCACAAAGAGTTAAGATAAATGATACTTCGTGTTGATATATTACCTGGATCCTCGCGTAGAAACATCGAACCAATATTATTAGCGAAACCTTACAAGTTACAAATCGTCAGTGTTAAAAAATTGTCTGGAGCAAGTATTTTATAAATGATCGTTTGTCGTAGCCGAAAATTTAGTTCGATTCGATATTTCTTATTTATTTGAATAGTTCTAAACACTCTGCTTTCTGTAAATTGCTTTTCCTCCTATTACAGTTTGGTTCGGCATTTTACAGAAACCGAACAATCGTGTTACAATCGTTCGTTCCTGTGTTCTTCGCGCACCATTGTTTCGACTAAAATTGGCCATGGCTCTCGCGACAAATAGTTCGAGAGCTCATTACCTTTATCCAGATCCCTTTTTCCACGGACCAGATGAGAATTACGTTCGCTTGTAAATCCCGGTTAAGCTCCGCAAAGGAAAATCGGACGGGCTAAGCGGTGTCCCCGTTTAAACCGTGTCATTGTTGAAACGTTGAAATCGTCGGTTAACGGATGGACACGAGGGCTCTCGCATTCGGTGACGGTCAACGAGAGTCGCGGATCTTGCCTGTATCATCTAGCTGCAATGGAGATTCCGTTAATGAGATTCGGATTCCATTTTCGACGCGAAACGTGCCTCCCTCCCGTTCTCTTTGTCTTTGACGGCGAGCGCGCTCTCCACGTTCCAAAGTTATCGCGGCAACATCCATTTTTCTCGCCTTCTACCGTCATACATTACCGCCGAACTTCCGACTCTCGAAACTTTCGAACAACTTTCGTTCGAGCGTTCTCCGTGTTTTATCATTCGTTCCCGCCTCTTGCCGCCGCCTCAATTACTTCTCGTACCATTGCCGAGCGTAATCTCCGCCGATTTATCGCACGTACCCGCGATACATTGTAATATTCACGGCCGGCAGCTTCTGCTGGCTATAAAACTCGTAGGAAAAATTGTCGAATCATGGATCTTCGAGAGTTAATTTGTAGGATTTTGAAAAACCACGTCCCTTTAGGGGCAAACTACACTTTTTCTCTTTCCAAGTCCTCTTTCTGCTTCGTTGCGAAACTTTGTAATTCTTTTACGTTTCATATACCTTTACTTCTGAAGTAAAACATTTACGTGTGAAATTGTCGATGTTGTTTCGTTGCTTGGCTTTCGAATAAATTTTACGCCCCAGGGGTATTTGCACAGGATTCACGGAGTCGAGTAAGTGGAGCGTACTTAAACGAGTAAATAAGGATACATATTCGCGACAATAAATATACCGTTTATAGCTAATTTTACCAACTATAACGACCCAGATACGATTCTCCGAAGGTTTCAAGCGCACAATAAACGTGCTTGTTTCGCGCGACCAAAGTACTTTCGTATGCACGCTACGAATTGCTTTTTATTCGCTATCAATAGCTAACGTAAGTATTTATCTGATCTTCGATCGCGTATCATTCGCAACTTTATTGCTCAGGTAATTCGTCCTGACGCATATACATAGTCGCGCGCATACACAAGAGTGTGTAGTCGTTGCATACGTAGAATAGTTTTTAATATACAGGAAAACTCTCGTTGAACGAAGGTGCTTCCGTTTTTTGGTCGAATATTACAGCGGAACAGGCAAAACACGAGTTAAAATTAAAAAGAATTGGATACTCCCTAGTCAGTTGCCATGTACGAAACGTATCCACGAACTTCATCGCTTAAACACATCCCGCATTTAAGCCGGTGCCCGGATGTGCGCGCTTGGCGTTAAATTTTCATGCAGAGAGGAGCGCAAATGGCCTGGCGAACGAGCGTCCCAAACTCTGAGGTGCTTTGCGGCAAGAGATACACACATTGGGGCCGTTAGCGTCTTTATTACCCGCTTTCTGAGCGCAGATACGAAAGAAAGGACGGCGTTACGAACAACGGGAGGGTAAGCGATTGTGGCATTGTGACGTTCGTACGTTTCGCAATGGCCAAACTGTGTTAGGTACGTTTTCAGTTACGAATGACCACTGCTGAACGAATTACCTCGAACGTATTGTTCTTTTATGCGCGTTTAGGACATCCGTCTGTTTCGAGTTTTCCTCTCTTTTCTTCTTTTTTCGCTTCGCCGTTTTCCATTCGACGATTTTCTGCGATTCGAGATTAGATCGGGAACCGACGAGAGAAAAACTCGTCTGTCAGCTAGTAATGGAAGAGAAAAATCTCGCGATACAGCCGCCGTGGCGTTCGAATCGTCGAGTTTATCGGAAATTCCATTTCGCCACGTGTAAAGTTTCATTTCGTGGCTCGGTGCGGTTTGTTCGTCTCTTCGCGTGGCTCGTTCGATTCTGTTACACCGTCGCGATGGTACCAGACATTTAAAGTTGGCGGAATATCATCGAGTTTATTCGGTTAGGAAAGTCGTTCGTTAAAGAAACATTTCTCTTCCAACTCGATCGAATTTTTTCTCTCTTCGATTAACGCGTAAATTGAATAATTTTATCTATCAACCAGTTAAAGCAGCAGGTACGAATGAAAAGTAAAGAAGAATCTAGCCATTGCGACACGTATTTTACGAATCCTGCTTGACGATTCAAGCAATCCTTCGAGGCGTGCATCCTTCCTCCAGGTCCGACCGTTCTTGCGAGTTTAATTGAAGTTCTTTCCGCGAGGCAGCGCGAACAAAGTTTTCCGCCGAGCGTTAGAATTTTAACAAGTGAACTTCTTCAATTTCTCGATCCTCAGCGGCACGGAGGGGCACTCGAACACTCGGTTGGCTCGTAGCCGCTGTTTACCGACACTCAAACCCAACGAGATACTTGGGTGCACGTAGCAGAATGGAGAAATGACGTCGCGGAACGAAAAACCCGAGACGCGTCCTCTACACCGTGCTTCTTTCCTAGCCCGCGTCCTCTCTGATTCGCGTGGATGACTCTCCTTATTTGCTCGGACATCCGGATACCGAGCAGCTTTAAATCCGAGTCCGAGGGAACAACAGAGCGTGCAACTTTCGACTAACTTCATCCATGACCACGTTCCAACATAATCCACTTGGCAAGGGTCCCTGGAAATCTTTCGAAGAGACTGCTTAACGAAGTTGGGGTCGAGTTTGAACTTAGCTCGAGCAGCATAGCTTTCGATTGATCGGCTGTTCTATCATCGGACCCTTTGCCGTTGCCGTTTCTATGCCGTGCGTTGGACTAAGAGCAAGTCGAGTATCTCGTTTCCTTCACGATCGACCATGTTAACTATTGTTATTCGTTGAACGACGTTATCCTGCTCCTTTGCGATTGTCGGGGAAAAATAATTTAATACGGTAGCGGAATCGGAATATCTGAAATTGTGGAATGTTTCGATTCCGAAATGTCGAAATTCTGCATTTGCCATTAATCCTACGCTCGTAAAATTACGTATACACATTTGTTATTTCCGATAGCTTGCAAAATTTGGAAATTAAATTCGACGCATCGCTATTTATCATCCAGCCGCTACTCTACAAGTTCATTGCTCTAAAACTCGAGAATGGTCGTCGATATGCTCTACCAAAAGTTATTCTTTTCTCCCGGAAATATTAGTGAAAACGTTACCCATCCTTTCGGCATTGTCTAAGTGTTCACATAATGGTAACGTTTCTCATCTGGCAGCAAGAGCCTAATAAGGCTTGGAATATATTTTATCGGGGCAGTTAAACTATCCCGGATAATTGTGACCACATTTGGCCAGTGTTGGCCGTCGGCGATGGTCCGGGATCGTAAGCGCGTGGTCAGGCAAGAGCGGACAATTTCGTTGGCGAACTTGGCTTATCCACCTTTTACCCAGCGGTATTACAATTTTACAATTAAATTCCGCGCGTATGCAGGTTGTTTGATAAACGGTTCATCGGGCAGCGAGCCGACGAACTCTCTTCGTTTCTGTGGACGAGATAACGCGCTCAGACGGGATTTTGCTCGACTTCAATTTTCATTTCGCCAAAGTAACCGACGATTCCCTCTTCGTTCCTTCCCATCTAGTTTCCCGTCTTTCCTCTTCGTTCCACTCTTCTCCGCTTTATCCAACCGTTTACCGTGTTCCTCTCTCTTCGTCTGGTCTTTGTATTTCATCGATTTCAATCGGAATGCTTCTTCGCTCGCTTTACCGGGGTGCTAGTCCGCCAATTTGAATATATTAGGCGATTCATCTGAATTTAATAGAGGTGCATTAGACACCTAGGTAATAAAAGGCACGCGAGCGAGAGTCTCACGAGTGCCGGCTACACGACCAGCTTCTTACGAGTCGTATCGACCCATATCTTCTGGGTCGTCAACATGGTTTTCCTATATCCATGATTATATCCCGATATTCGTATATCTTCGCGCTAAACCTCCGTTATTTGCCAAACGAAGCATTTGCCACGAATCAGACGAGTATTTGAATCGTATTTATTAAAAGAGAAAAAACGGTTATACGTTTGCTGTGAAAAATATTTGTACATATCCTTATATTCCAATGAAGTGGATTTTATACGTTTGCAGATTTTATTTCCGTACTATAGAATTTTTGTAATCGCAGTGAAAGTACCGGCAAATCGTACGAAATTCGATATACTTCGTCCTAGCAAATACAGTACAATAGCGTAGAAAACATTTCCTGTAATCGCTGTATGGCTATGAATTTACAGTATATTTGGAAAAGTAGTTTGATTTTGATCGATTCCGAGTTAGTTTTTGTCGGTTATCTACTAGATAACTAGATAAAATATCTACTAGAAAACGAAGCTGTCTCCTTATCGCAGCAACTCTTTCGAATATTATTGTAGATTTTGGCCAGTGATTTATTGGAATGTAGGAAAGTTTGTTGGAATTTCGTATGGAATTTTCGATGGGATACACGAGCAGAATTCGATCGCGTAAACGCATTACCATCGTCGTAGTTTATACATACAGAGTTCGCACGTACATTGGTTCGTTGACTACTCTGTTAGCCTGCCGGGAATATCAGGATCGTCAGTTATGGTCACGCACGGCTCCAGAGAATATGAGGTGGTCGACGATTCGATTGACACACGCCGCTGCGCTCGTTGTACATGGATTAAACGCGGTTGATAATGTATACCTGTAATTTAGGCTCGTACGGTGGTTGCGCGAACGTCTTTATTACGGTTTCTATGCAACGTGATAATTTATTATGTGTACGCACCTAGAATTACCATACGCGATAACTTTCAGTTGGTTTAATCACAGACCAGTCGAAAGATAAACCTAATTTGCGATAGAATTTTGTATCGTATATATAAAACGTATCGAGGCTCCGGTAATTTTATTATCCTAGTGTCTCTTCTAACGTCATCGATTCAACCTAGGATGATATATTATAGCCTGTATAGTTATAGTAGATTGGCGAAATTAATTAATCGAAATAGTTGTGCGTGAATTTAATGAAATTCGCGAGCAGTTTAAATAATAATGCCATATCGTATTATAATTTAATGTGTTTATCGAACATAATAGAGCAAAATGAGTAATAAATTATGGAAAGTTCGCCAGACTACATGCTTTACTTATAGTCGTTTAAAGCTACTTAAAAGCTACGTGAAACACCAGCCCACTTTATTATTATTTTTATTTATTAAAATACTGGTTATTTGGTATTAAAGTTAACACTGATACACACACACAGAATTTCTAACATATCATTTTATATAAACGCATTCATTACCGATAACAATTCGTAATTATTTGAATTGTCATAAAATTATAAAATACATTTACGCGACGGTTAGAAAAACGAACAATCTGTGCGTTAACGATGCTGAAATTTCAAAGTCGCATTCGTGATGAGGATGACTGGGAGTTCAGCGACGCGATAGGTTCGTCCCTAGGTTGAAGAGTGTACGTGCCATCTTTAATGTGCCATCGAACACTTGTCACGCTTGTGACACGAGTTGAAAAGGGTAGGGCACGCGGGGTCTGAGTCGTAGGGGTCGATGAGAGCGAATTGCTCTTGTAATAAGTCATCGAGCGCAGCCACTAGAAGACAACCTCCTCGTCTTTTGCACGGTGTCCCTTCAGAGACTCCGCGAGTGGGAGGGATGATAGATCAAGCCACTTTACTTCCGGTCCCGGGATCCGAGGCTCACGTAGCCATCCAGTCGGTGCTCTTTCCTCTTCACTTAGAAACATTAGTCTAGCATGCGTGGTTTGTCGGATTATATCAGTCTGCGAGACCAGCATATGCTTCCGGTTACGTGCGAATGCACTCTGATCGTAATTCTTCGTTCTCTGTCCGCCAGAAAATTAGCCACGATGATGTATCGATGCGAACGAAGTACCGTGATCGATCGGGTTTTTGTTCGGTTCTATAGGGTGGTTTAAGATTATGGAACGTTAAAAGTATGAATATACGAATATCAAAAAATAAAATTTAATGGTATGTCGAATTCTGCGATGCTACGCCTACAGGAGTCCGCGAATGATTCTTTTAATCGGGAAATATAACGAAGGATAGATAATGCGACAGGGAATGTAATTGAATTGCGACGAAGATATAACAATTCTTTTAATACAATTAGCATGTAATAATTTTTTTAATTAGAAACGATTGAAATTTTATTTGAAAATATTTGTAAATATCGTTTGGCACGTATTCGTCGGATTAATCGCAATTTCTACGATATTAATGGTTCTGTTTGCAATGGAAATATCCCACGAAATATTTCATACGCATAGCTAAAAGTTTCTGCGAAATTGTTTTCATTTCAATATGTATTTTTTAGTTTCCAGCGATATATAGATCTCTATATCATTCTAAATTGTGCTACTGTCTGGAAACAGCGGCTCGGTTGTAACAGCGTGGATCCGCTAAACTACGAATTGCCTCGAGTGCTTACGCGTTTGTCTCTCCTCGTGCATTGTAACAGGCAACTGGATTTGCTGTTTTCGAATATTATTACGCGTGCTCTAGATTACGATGTCTTCCATTCTGTGCCGTACAATGCGGCGTTTTTCAACATATTCGTTAAAATTCTGTTTAAAAACCAACGATACGGTTCTTTTACAAATTACTCGCAATAATCGCAGCAGCGGTGGTAATAAAAATATTACGGAAAAACATGAGAGAATATTAACAGAGACCGTATACCACGAGACAGATTCGTTCCAGTCGTCTTTCGTAAGCATGCTAGCTTAACCACTTTAATCCTACAATATTTAGAGAGTGTGACGCTCTCAATCACGTTGTTTTCGTTTTAGCCTCGGTCCTGTTTGCCGGCACCCTGTCGCGAAACATCCTGTACATGCGTTGCATCATCAAAGGTACACTATAGAACCCCATTCTGCAGAGCTGTCCACGCGTGGTAATTCTGTTGTTACGGATGTTGAAACGCTGCCAATGCTTTGCACCCCGCTTTTCCAGCTGCGCGTTCTTTCCCGCTAAGCTGCACCAGCTTGGACAGTTTCCAGCTGATTCCTCGTGTCTGGCGCGAATTTCAACGTGGATTTTAGCCTGGCTGAGAAGTGCTTCTTGATGCTCAACGAGCACGTGCCAGCGGCTGACTTCCTCGCGTTCGATTAACGAGCCTCTACACGATCGGTCGCTCTCGAATTCGAGCGTGCATCGTGTTTAACGTCCTCGTGTCGGAACGTTTAACCCTCTCGAGAAGGATCAACGATCGATTATACGATTCCGTGATTCTTACGTTTATTTAAAATCTCCTTTGTTTCGTTCGACGAGCATTGAAATTGTCGTGGTAGCAGCGAATCGAAAGGATCGATTAATTGGAACGATTGTTCGAAAGCTTGGATAGGTTTATTTATTCATGCAGCCCTTGTTACGAACGTCATCGAACAGAATATAAGTTTAATTCCGTGTTCGACCTGGCTTTTTCGAATTGTTCTTGCAAAAGGATACTGATTGGTTATGATAACCGAGGCAACGAGCCCCGGAGCTCCGCGTACTTTATCTTCGCTCTATTATTGGACTTTTGATTTACGTAAAAGGAGGAACCGTATGAAATGAATCTCGAACGAGACACAGATTGAATTTATTCCGTTTGTTGGCAGCTTGTCTTCATAATCTATGTATGTTGTTTTAACAAGTTAATCCGTCGGCGCCCTTTTCGTTTCACGATGAATCGAATCGATCGTATCTTACAGGGCGAGTATTTCACTCTGCTGCGCTAATACTAAACACATAAATCATCAACTGTCGCGAAAAGCATTCGCTATCTGTGTCAGCCATCTACATCAAAGACAGCCCCGCGTTTCAGCTCAATCTCCGACGATCCCCGTTCCTCCACAATTATTCTCTCCTCTATTTCGCTATAACTTTCCATTAGGTCACTGCTATATAACGAAACCAATTTTCCTACGTATATCCAACGTCCTACTAATTTTCTTTTTATCTTAAGATTAAATTTATAGACATCGATAGAGTATAAACTTGCGATAAAAGAGTTTCTTAAGGTAACGAAATTTCGAGTTGCTTCCCTTAAAATTCTTGCCTTTTACGAAGCTCACGAGCTTTTCAACGACAGTGTGTATCACGCTTGACCGCTTTGATACAGCGACACACGAGAAGGTAGATAGAAATTGTCGAAGAAACAGGAACAGACGCGAAGATAGTGGCACACAGATCGTATGAAAACGGCACGTCCGTCCGATTATTGTTGCAGTTACGAAGCTGAGGGAGCACTGGGACGAAATGAACTCGAAAATGATGCAGAGGAAGTCGGAGTTGGACGCGATGCTCGGGGACAGTCAGCGATACGAGGCCAAAAGGAACGAGGTGGAGGTCTGGTTGGCGCGAATGGAAACTCGGCTGGAGAAAATGCGGGCCGTCGGGCACACTGCCGATGTTCTCGAGGCACAGCTCCGGGAACAAAAGGTACGCTGGCATTTTTCTCCCTTTCTTAACCGAGCTGCATTAACCCGTGCGCGGACAAACGACCTCTCGGGGTCGTCCTCTTTATCTCCTCTTTATCTCTCTCGTGTCAATGGCTGTGCAACAGACAGAAGGCAACCGGTTCTCCCGTTTGATCGCAGCAATTTGCGTTGATTGCGATTAGGAGACTGAACGAACGATCATCTGGGAATTCCGTGTTATTGGCAGCGGTAAATGGGCTCGGTGCGTGGTTTAAATCGCCGAGTGTTGATTGATAATTATGACGATCGATTTTAGTCGCGTTCTAATTTTGCATAATTATATCGAATAACCTAGAATTCAAAGATAATTCCTCCCATTGTGAAAATCGCTCCTCCGCAGTATATATTAGGTGTGTTATAGTTTGTATTGGTAAAAGACATCTCTCGGGTGCAGCATCTAATCGCGTTAAGTGTCCACGGGTCGATATTTTATCTCACCAGTTATCAAGGAAGGTATAGTTGTAATTGTTTCATTACGTAACTACGTATCTTTCGTTTAAATTAAATATAAGCGATATCATGTTTGTTAACGACAGTAGCTCGTGTCACGAAGTCAGTTAAAAAAAGATTAAACTGTAGATATGGAGGAAGGAAAGTCGCAGATAGTTAGAACGTGACGCTACTGTAACTATTCCTGTAACGTAACGATAATTTCGTGGATTTTAACGCGTTACGCTGTGGAGGTTGAAAGAATCGTTGATACATTAGGGTCGAGTGGCAAGCGTTTCAGACTCGACAAGTGTTTGAACTTGAACTCGATTTTCATTGAAACGCTCGCACAAATACGGGAGCGACGTAGCAATCTCGAGAGCAGCAGTGCATTTGAAGTTGTAATAAGAGAAAGGAAACAAGAAGTCACGGAGAACGAGCGTTCCTTAAAACAATACGCATGACGTTAGCGCAAAATGTTCCTCGTATTCTACCAGTTTATTCCATTTTACTAGATCTCTGCCCCCGAGCCTGCCATTCTCAGTATGCACCTATCCAACCGTAAGAACGCTCACCAGCTTCCGGATAGACCGGTGATACGAGGCTACTCTGCTATACGCGGTTACTTCCTCGAGTTTTAACATTCCGTACACCGACCGCTCTTACCTGCCGCTTAAAAAACAATAAAAACGAAAAAAGCTTCTTCTCAGATATTAAATTTCATCCGCCATCAAGACAGTTTGTACTAATCCCATAATCTAATTACGTACCATCAGAAAATTACGCAAATGATCGAATAAAGTTACCCGTATAATCTAACCGGCTTGCATTTTCTGCGATTGCTCCAATAAAGAGAGAGAGAGAGAGGGGGAGGGAGAAGAGGAGAGGAAAAAGGGAGAAAAAAGAAGTGGATATAAAAAGAAACGGTCGCGAGTATAATGGCTGGCTAGAAGCTTCGTTACAGGCCGCGACCGCGATTAAAGAGAGCGAACGGATCGGTATTCATCCCAGCAGCTACTAACCTCTTTTTAGCAACGATCTGCTTTGTGTATCAGAATAACGCGACTCGTGGAGGGAAAAATGGCCGAGCAGTGCGCACGAGAGATAGACGAAAGAACGGTCAAACTCACACTCAACGCGAGATCGTGCCACGGCGTAGTACGTCACGCGGCCAGAACTCTGTTTACGTTCAAAAGAGCCGAATGGGCTATTCATGGAATAATTTATTTCGTCGAGCAACGCCGATATATTTGGTATTTAGGGATCGCCTTGATTCTAACGGCAATAGCCCCGCCTCGTTTGTTGTCACTCTCGATCGTTGTCCTTTTCTACGCGTCCTTAACGACCGGCGGTATCATCGAACGTAAGCATTCTGCGTTCATTCGGTTACGACGCGCGAATCACGAAGGACGTACTACGTCGTATCGTTGAGAAAGTAATATTCTTCTAATTTCGTAATTCAAAAACTTCCCTTCCGAATATGGTGAGTGTTTAACAAGACGATACTTGAGAAACATCGAGACCGTTTATTCGATTGCTGTAACGATTCGTCGCGAGAGTTTTCACGGTTTTACGAAGTCCTAAGCTAACACTTCAGCCTTGTTTGATAGAACTTGATTCCGGTGTATGTTTCGTTTGCAAAGGTTCGCTTTCCGGTGTCTACCACTGGCCAGATTCTTCCTCCCTCTTGGTACTTGCAATCGTAATTGATTAATTGATCCGTTTGTCGTTCGATTACATTTTTACGTCTCGTTTGTCGGTTCATCTCGTTCTAAAATAGTTTCAATTTTCCTCTAATGGCAAAGTCCTTTCGATGGAAACGTTTCCTTTGAAATTAAAATGCAAGAAAATTTGTCGGGCGAACGCGATGAATAAGAACGCGTTTTTTTTTGGTTCGTCGGCTTAATCTGGATTGTCGTAAGTTTTCTCGACGCGAATCGGTCGCCGGCCGACCAAATAAAGTTTCCACGGCACGGGATGCCACCATGAAAGATGAAAGCCGGGCCTCCCTCTCTAGGAAGATTTAACTTTCGCGAGTTATCGAGGGACGCGACTTTCGAGTCTGAAGCGGAGCCGCTCGCGATATAAGTTTACCGCCTCCACGGTGACCTGTCCGCCTCATTTTATTTCGACGCTGTTCGTGCTTGCAGTCGTTCCACGCGGAGCTCCACCAGTACAAGCATCAGATCGAACAGTTCAATCAGCTGACGCAGAAGCTGATAGCCGTTTATCAGGAGGACGACACGACTCGCGTGAAAAAGATGACGGAGACTATCAATCAGAGATACAACAACCTCAACACCAGGTATGCCTCGATTATAGTTTTATTCGCGTTATCTTAGTATCGTGGAAAATTGTCAAATAGAAATTTCTAATGTTAAAGTCGTCAGTGTGTGATTTGAAAATGCTCGATTCGACTCGATTTATTTAAACGTTTCGAACGTAGATTTATTTGAACGTAGTTGACAGAATTTTTATGGTAGAAGTTATTCTTTCGCAATTTCGTTCTTGCGTTTGCCATTGAAGCGAATTCGGTCGTTTCGAACAGACCGTGCCTGAATCGTGACGAAAGACTATATCTATTAAATCCTTCTTAGTATCATCAATCGAGGAAAACTGCTTCATTCCGCGATGAACTCCCTCCACAACTTCGACCGGTCCCTGGACAAGTTCTTGGCTTGGTTGAGCGAAGCTGAGTCCTCGATGGAGGGATTGGAAGCGGAGGCCGATCGACTTGGCGGACGACGAGACCAGGGTGCGCTCAGACGACCGCAACATCAGCTTAAGGTAAGTCCCATTTTTGCTTGTACGTACTCGCCAATCGCGAGTTCTTATCGGCTAGGCTTTTGTTACGTATCGCGATTGTTCTTGATAGCCGGAACACAGCAATCTCGTACTTTAAGAAGAAATCTTATCGCCGTTGATGTTTCCGGCGAAAAATCACGTAAAGATTTCAATTTTTCCAATCCATATTTTTATTTGGCTAAAATAATTAGTCGCGAGTTTAATACTGTAACAAATACAAAATTAAATTTAAAATTATGGTTCATATAGTCTAGAAAGCTTAAAATTGCTTCGTAATTGAAAAGGCATTATACATACTAAACTCGATAATCATATTTTCGAGAAGTAAATCGCGACAATGGCGAAGTCGAGAAAACTGGCCATCCCTTGCACGTAGAAATATTCCACGCGATTTCGCACAAATCAACGCGTTTCGAATGTAAACGGGATCGACGTAATTCAAGTCTGGTTAGGTCGTAACATTCCTCGAGACGTTATAACGGTGGTGGTCAAGACGGGAAACCAGATCTGTATAGGTCACGTATTGACTCGAGAAGGTTTTACGGCTTCGATTGATTGCCATAAAAGTGTGTCGGACGTAGCAGGCCGTGTATCGGTATACCCATTAAAAGGAAGACGCTCGATATCGGATATCGGTGTAACGCGGTAGCGGCCCATCAGCTTCTGTGCGAAAGCTTCTTCTGGTTTTGCGTTCTGTTCTCCTCAGACGCTGACATTTCAGAAGAAAAAGCAAAAATCGTAAGAATTTTCTTTCAAGAGTTATTACTTTATCGAACGATTACCGATATTTTAAAGTAAATACGCGACGCACCTAGGCACATTGCGTTTCAGAAAGTCCGTTTTTCATAATGTACTACGAACTACTTCTCTAAACAATTAGCATTCCCTGTGCTAACTGAACTTCTCAGTAATGCGCGGACGAGAAAACTTTGCCTCTCTACATACAACGTAGTTTGCAGTAGAATGAAATTGTAACGAACTCTGCTCGCGCATATTCCCCGACCTCAAAAACAGTAGTCACACAATCTAATCTTACTCGAAAGCGATTAAGATTAGCGCTTAAAATTAGTACAAGTATAGAGAAGAATATTAGAATGAAAAGGAGAAAAAGTTACAGAGAGTGACATTGGTTAGGATGATCAAAGTTAGTCATAGTGTTATGAATTTAAAAAATCGCAGATTCGAATCCCTACAGCCCGGAAAAAGATTCTCCGCCTTCCGACGATATGCATTCAAACGAGTTACACTGTCTCTTCTGTTCGATTACAGGTTATCGATAATCGAGAAATCTAAACGACAAACGATGTAAGCGCCGAAATTAAGAAATTTAAATTATTTTCCAGAATAGAATCGCATTGTGCACAAGCACGAAATAAATACTGTAAATCCTGAAATATTTTATCTTAGATTCTAAGATACTCGGAACGTAGAGTGAAATTCTACGCGAATAGCTTTGGTCTATGTTAGAAATTTTTATTTCTGGAATATTACATCGTTTCCCACTTAAACTGTTTGATCGCGGATGGAGATAGAACGAGGTCGAAATGTAAGACGCAAAGGTCGGGGTAAAAATGTGCGTCATTAAGGAAATCTATAGGAAGCAGGTTACGACGAATGGACTTTCTCGTCGTAACCTGCTTCCTATACGAATCGTCGCGATAATCGCAATGAGAATCCTCCCCCGTCGAATACGTGTGTTTACAATTCCGTGGAACCGATGGACCATTCGCAGAATCAAATTGATATTGTAGCGTACGCGGTACGGCCTATTGCTCCATTTCGATCAAATTAATCTATAATCGTCCTCGCGTAACGAACAAACGGCACACGATTCCGGGAAATTAGCTTATAATATTGTTTGACTGTTAACATCGGGACATTCTTTACTCTGCCTGCTTTGTTCGATGCTTTTTCTTCTCTCATCTCGTCGACTGTTGGTTTGTTTTATCGAAAAGAGGCCAATTTTGGGCGTTTGAGGATCGATCGCATTGCATTTCATAGGCAAACTCGTACATTTTATATGACAATGTCGCATTCAGTTTGGAATTACGTAATGAAAGGTTTATTCATTTCCGCTTTATGCATTTTTCTTAGCATAATGTTTAGATTGATCGACTTTTTACGTTATTCGTAAAAACATGTACTCTTGGTTTATCATTATTATGTATATAGTTTTAATCTTTCGTTTCTCTGTGTCGAAGAGTTTCAAATAGGTCGAAATGTATTAATTCCAGTTTATCTTTGTACACGAATGAAGTTATTGTTCTAAAATATTCGCGGCATTTATCAATGTCTCTCAATAATTTTCACTATATTCAGGCTGTGGTTGTGTTTAAAATTATCGATGCCAAATGAACAGGGACGGTATAAATTTTCGACGACGAAAGTCCAGTCGCACGGTTGCGCGACCGCGTGTCCGCGAAATGTAATTTCCATGCACCTCATCGGCGAACAGACGACGGCATTGATTATTCGATAAACAGTTGGATAACTGATTGGAATCAATCACTCGATAAATCCCGAGTATCGGGGACGAAAGGAAAATCGCCTCTGCGGCTTCCACGCTGTCCGACCGCTTGTCCAATAATAGCGATCATTGAAAATCAATGTTATTTGCCGTGCAACCTGATTATATCTACGCGCCGCAATGCGCAATAACAATTAGCCGGATCTATTTCAATTACAATTTCTCTCTTTTGCCGCACGCTGCTTCGACGATTTCGTTTCGATTTCGATTTCGCTCAGATTCCGTTTCGATTTCGTTCCGCTTTCGTTTCGCGGCTATTTTTGTTTTGGCGTCTGCGATTTTTCATTGGGCTCGAATTTTAAAAGCAAACACCGCGCGTAATTCCTATTTACCAATGCCCAGTGTTCGCGTTTCACTTTATCTCTTTCCATTCGTATCTCTCGCGTGACAATTTATCGAACTCGTTTGGCCGTGTTTAATGTTCTTGAAAAGCGTAATGCTGGTCGGCTCAGTCGAACCGGAAAATAGTATGCCTATGCGCGCACCGCTCGTAATTAAGTGTTGCAGTTGGTGCTCGCTGAAAGCTCCAAAGCTGCGCGTTGTCCCTTTATCGCCAATCGTCTCGGTTCACGTGGGATTTATACATCTTTCGATCAATTTAACGTGGAACTGTGTGTCGAACGAGCCATGCTCGAATCATCGCAGCACGCCGGGTTTGTTAATTTCATCGATGCAGCGTAAAATGTTGCGGTCGTGCAAACGTATCCCGTTCCACGGCGCTGCTACGTCGATTGCAAATAGGAATTAATTTCGAACGCTGCTCGGTGAGCTTCTCGAGATGTACATCCAGATGCGGTGTTACGCCGCCACGGATTCAAATCGACGGATGCATCCATGCTCGTCGTCGATCGCGCTCTCTGGATCAATTATCCTTAGTTGCTACAGACTCGCAGAGATGGTTTCGAGTTGCCTGCAATTAGTTTCGTTCATCCTGTACCGTAGAAATATCGAAAGAATAATTGTCGAACGTTAATGCTATTTAGTGCACGCGAGCAATCGACCGAGTTCTCCGGTTTTCACAAATGCACGCGGAACAGGGCGTGGGCCAGAAATTACATCCCGGTGACTAATGCCGCCTGGACAGCTGCTTCCACTCGTTAAACCTCGAGGTAGGTAGGAGCCGCGTTATCGATTGGCATTCGTAATAAAAACGTGGCAACGAAACTTGGCTCCGTACGTCGCGTCAAATCCACCCTTTGCCTCGTTATCCATCTTGGTTTTACTTTCACCTCTTCAACCAAACGTTTCTTAACCTTCGAAAAGTTACTCTACAATTTCCATCGATCCAACGGCAGTCGATTCTTAAAGTTTCGAATTGTCGAATTTCGTAGGAACAGAAGGTTGAAAAGGTTTCGATTTACTGGAAACGCGCGTACGTTCCAACTAACGTACACTTGCAACGGGATCGCGGTATTATCGATGTATCGTAGACAACGCAGACTATACTATCGTACAGTTGGCAACGCCAAGAAACAATGTAATTCCGCAGGCAAAGTTCACGGTTGTCGTCGCGATGCTACTAATGACTCACCGACCCGGTTCGACCGGAACGTAACTCATGCATGCATAGCGTCTCCGTCTTTCGAGAGCACATCCGGAGGAATTCCTAATACCTTCGTCCATGCTGCACCACGCTCCCGTGTGCATGAATTGCGATTTGTCGGGCACGAGTTATGGCCGTCCGATATTGGATCGCGGCTAGAATTACTTGGAATCGAAACGGGACGTTTCATGGGTAGCCCATGGGACTGGCAAATAAATACGTTCAAGAAGATCGAGATTCTTTTACGATATTAATATTTACGCTTGGAAAAGCTGGTACCTCGGGGATCCGGGGAAAAACTCGATTGATGTTTGATGGTGACTTTTTCCTTTTTGCCGGGAAACGTATCGGTTCCATTTGTTTTTTCTCGATTTCTCGAAGATAGGATAACGTTTGATATATACAGCGTCTACAAGAAGTATTTGCACATAATCTTACTTTGCAAGCAAACATTTCTTTTTTTCATCAGTTTCTACATTTCATAAAGAAGCTACTAAGCGATATGTCGTATAATATACTTGGATCTGATGAACTAATTTGCAAATGGAATAATAAATACTATGGCGTATAAATGTTTTCTGTAGCCAGTGTTAGTCTGGATAACGACAGAGCGAAAGAAAGATCATCCAGAAAGATTATACTTCAATCATGGTAAAACATGAAAGCTCAACAAGGACTTACCTTCTCGTCAAAGGATTTTCTAAAGGCGACGTGTTAAAAAAGAATTAAAAAAGACACTAAAACACCTCGATTCTAGGAAGTCTATTAGAATGTAAAATTATTCTACTTATGGCAGCAGAGAATCGAGCACAAAATCTCGTTCCATGGAAGTTCCATCGGTTTCGTATTCGCAGTTTAAAATCTTCTCCTATGAAAAATCACATCTGCAAGTATTTTCAACGATAGCACGGAGAGCTTCTCGCGTCTTTAAAATTCTCCAAGGTTCGCCTACGTTTCCGTTGGATTCGAAAACCACGAGAGGCAAGTAGGTCACGAATTTCCAATGAAGCTTCGCAACGCGGTGGCGCGTCGCCCAAGGTTGCTTTTAGGCTTCTTGTCATTTTGCGCCGTGGCTGGAGTTCGATGGCTTTACGAACCGTTTACACGGAAAGTAGGGTTCATCGATCGAGGAGAAACGCCACGGGAGTCGCTTACGTGACCTGAACTTTCGTTTCGCCCCCCTGTGTCGGACAAAGAGGCCTGTCCCTTTTCTCATATTCATGGTAAACATACCGTACAGGCTGGTTCGTTAAATCAAGCCTAGCGTGGCTAATTCGCTTTAACGCAATTTCACCTGGTTTTATTTTTTCAACGTGCCACGCGACCAACCCCCAGCCTATTCAGGGATGCGCTTGCTTCTTCATACGGCGACACCCTTGCCTGCACAAATGGGATGTACAAAATTGCAGTCGACTAGAGGCAACGAATTTCACTCGCGTCCGTCCACGGGGTTGTGACAACGTAACCGGACTTTCTATTCGGTCAATTTGCCCCTTTCGTTGCGTGTTAAAGCGTTCAATGCCGAATCGCGACTGAAAATGGGATGGGGATTGGGTTCTGCTAGAATTGACATCGATAAAGGCAGAATGTCATAGAATGACACGTTGAAAGCGCATTGTGCGTATACCTCGACCTTGCGACTGCAGGGTTAATATTAATATAACAATGGGAGCATTCTCGCGGAAAAAAGCTTGCTCTTAGTAAATACCACAGGTTCGTGGCGGTCCAGCGAAACCCGGGACGCGCTTTTAATGCCGAGCATTTAGTATGTGTTCCGGTGATGTAAGACCTTCCTGCATTACGTCTTCTGTCTAGAACCTCTAGCCACGACGAGAGTGTGTGTGATCTCTCAGTGTTATTTCGCAGCGTAGAATTCATTGCCGTTGGAGGTATTCGCGTTTTCGACAAACGTTATTGCAGTCATCGTTGTGCATAAATATTCGTAACTCTGTTTTATCGGTATAAGCGAGAAAATCCAACGTCGTTAAATTCTGTATGTTGAAAGAACCAGTAGTCTCGCGTATTCGTGCGAACAATTTGAAAATAGAATTTTGTAGGACGGGATTCCGTGTATAAGGCAGACGCACACAGCGACAGGAGAATGGGAAAAGTTGCGGACTTTTTCTCGGGGGTGCGAAGGTCATGATAAAGCGAAAGAATCGGTTGGCTACTTTCCCTTTCTCTCCCACAGGCGAAACGCAGCCGAAGGATCGATAGAGGAACGCCTTCGCGGCGTGAACGACCGCGCCGACGATGATATTCTTCGCTCCTAATAGTCGTTGTTCCATTATAACGCCGAATACTTTTCGCGACTCACCGGCCAGAGAAGAGGAAAAGAGGTTGGTGCTTTTTATGCGTGGCGCATCCGGCGAGTTTCTGCGTCTCGCGACCAAAAGGACACCGTATAACGGAAATTTATAAGTGGAAGCGAGCGCTGGCGCACACACGGCCACGAATCGCGCTACTAAATCACGACGCCAAGTTTTTTCTTCTCTGGCAACAGAAATTATATCTAAAAGGGAAGGCTACGCTCGGTCTATCGCGGGGAAAAAAGCCGGGCTCTTCCCAGTTCCTTGTTTTGCATAATCGCGAAACTCGTATGCGCTTCTTGGTCGCGGTACCTCTTTTATATTTTTCTCTCCGCTTCAACAACCGTCCGTTCGGTAAACTTCGTTAGCCTTTCAACGAAGGCGCATTAAGAATCGCTCTCTTTCTCTCTCTCTTTGCTTCTCTTGGCTGGTAATTTTTAAAATCGCTGCAGCACGGCAAAGTGCATTTAACGAACTCCACCCTCGTGGCTGCCGTCCGAGCAGAAAGGAAACGTTTTCAACGAGTTTATCAGGCGACAGTCTCGCGTTCGTGGGTCGCAGCGGTGAATTAATGTTTCGAATTTACCGTTTGATCGTTGCATGTTCACCGTGTAATCGCTCAGCGAATAACGACCGCTTAGGGTGACTGTTCACTGGCCCGGTCGTTTTTTCTTCCCTTCGCGGACCTGCGAGTTACACAGCTTCGCCGTGTGTTGATACGTTGATTTCTCGCGATACATTGCTGTTAACAACTTCGCTTATCTTCGTCGATTTTCTAGGAGCTTTATCAAAGTCGATTTCGTTCGGCGAGTTTTCGTCTCTGAAAGAAGCAGCGGGTGGGCGAAACTGAAAAGCGCCATGGCGAAAATGAAAGGCGGAAGTCGTAAAGGGCACGGAGAGGGTGGGTGACGAAAGAGGTCGGGAAAGAATCTCGTAAAATACGGATATAAAAGCAACGGGTACGGGCAGGCAGGCTCCTAGCAAGTTTCTCCATTAAGGGGTAAAATTCGAGAGGCGGGTGTTTCTCGTTCGACAACGGTCACATCTTCACCCTTACACCACCCCCTCGAGCGACCATGATAAATGGAACGCCGTGAAGTCGAGGCGTTAAACGCATCGCTACGAGAATTCCTTTTTCCGTGTTTTAATTGCTTTAGCATCGAGCGTACTTTCAATTGGAAAATTTTGTTGGAATCTCCCCCCCGCCCCCATGTTTTATAGTTCAATTGGCAAAATTCCAGCTGAATATTTCATGGTTAAAATTCCATCAAATTTTTTAGCATTTTCTTCTACGTATTTTTTTTACGTTGTGTTTCATATATTGTTCTGTCGAAAAAAATATACATCTTTGTACATTTTCGGGAAACGAAGCTTTTCGCGAATCACATTTTCATCATGCTCCGTATTCTCGTTATTATCTGTCTCTGTCCGTCTTCGTATCGTTTCTCCATCCTCCTACAACTTAGATGATACGTGCGATTTAACGAGAAAGGGGTTGTTCGCGATCGAAACGGTACGCGCATGCGCTCTCGGCTTCTTCAGAGGGCGGTAGCCGACAATGTTCGTAGAATTACAAGGTCGGTAACGCAGGAGGGATGTTTTCCTCCCGGAAGGGTAGTTTTCTCGAATTCCGGTTACCGACTTTGGGTGCCGATGTTATCAGCCGGTTCCTCGATGGAGAATTGCTGTTCCGTAGCAGAATACATTCGATTTTCTAGCGTTTCTGCCTAAGATCTTAACCACCAGTCGATACCGAAAGCGACTGGAAATATTTTGCAGGTTTCTGTTGCGTTTTGTTATTTTTTGCTTACCCTGCGCTAATATACTAAAAAGTCTCGTTATCTATCTAAGATCATCGATTCGTATCGTCTACTGCAAACCTTACAAAACTGGAATTATCGAAATATTCTTTTTACATTTAAGCTTTGTTAATCTTTGTTTTCTAAATTTTAAATGCTTTACGTTTTCCTATTATTATTTCCAATGAATTTTGGAAACATTCGCGCTGCCGTTTCAATTTTTGTTCGTCGGTAGAACAAATCGTAAAGAAGGATTTCGAGTTAGCTTTTTTCAAAAGTCAGAGGGAAGTCAGTTGAAGGAAATGTTGGATTTTGACAACGCCGGTTTAGTCTATCGACCGTATCGAGCAAGAATCCATAAAGGACGGAAAAAGGCGACGATTTATGGTTGCTCGAGATTGGATCGATTCACTGACAGTCTCAATATTGTCGCTTTTGTGCGACGCTGTGTCATCTTCATTGTTTCGAAAAAAAACCAATCTCGCGTTAATTCCGGAATTCGCGGCAGGCAATAACTTCAGTTATCGGCGATAAATCATCAATTGGACGAACCGCTTTTCCGTTCCCTGTAACAGATACCATCACGACAAATATTTCATTCTTGAATTTCATCTGTTTAAGCAAAAAGTGGCTGGTCTCATTAGAGCGCGAGCGACGTGCCTGCCAATTTATCAAACCTTTTTTCGCTTCACAGTTTTAAATTTCAGATGTTTATCTTTTTTGCCCCCTCTAAAAACTATCGTTGTTTTTCTTTCTTTTCTTCTTTGTAATAAACAAAAATATATCGCAGTTTTGTTTTCACAGCTGTCGCAACGCGTGCGACGTTTTATCTTTTTGGGCGCAAATCCGTATTACGCATTTGTCATTTTTGTTAGCGGAATTTCTCGCCATCCTTTGTATTTTCATTTTCCTACGATTTTTTTTCTAATTGTTATTTACATGGAGTTCACGCTGTCGCAGAGATCGTTGAGACAACAAGGTTGCAAAGTTTTTGAAAACTTAACGGGAGACTAATTAAAATTAATCAATGGGAACGTTGATAGCGACGAAAATCAGTTAACGAAATTAAAAAGAAAAAATGAATTAATGTTTATATTAAAACGATCTCGAGAAAGAGAGAAAGTAATTCAGCGACCGAGAAATAAAAAGGAAAAAGATCGCGGTTATGGAAGTTAAAAGTTTGTCGCGGTATGGCAAGTAGATAATTCATGGCGCAAAGTCAGCAGTGCACGTATGAATACATCTCGGAACTTGCGAGCGTCCGTTTAAATTTATACCCAGGAAAATTAGTTTTGTTGAATCTAGCAAGCTAGCAATCATGGCTTGTAAAAGCAACGTTTATTTGCTCTAATTGCTTATGTAATTACGTCGTGGAGAAAGCGCTTTTAATCGGAACACTTCGCGACCGCGGCAAATTACATCGGTAATTAGACAGTCATTCGTAAATCGCTCGTTCGCTAAATGTATTTTCTTTCTTTCTTCCTGTTTTTTTTTTTTTTTACTAAATCTATCTTTTATTGGTAAAAAAAATAAATAAATAAATAAAAAAGGAGAGAAAAGCGAAACCTTGATCGTCCTTTGTATGACGCAAGTGTCATTGAAGCAATGTACGTTAATTATGCGTAATGTTACGAATTTCACGAAACCAATATACATAGTTGCGTAACTTGCACAACCCAGATTACGGAGGCAACAATTTTATATCCGAATCTACTGAAAATTTTAACGTAATCCTAAAAGTATATTACGACGATGTAACGTAGTTTGGATTGAAATTTTCGTATTTTATAAACCCTTGATCGTATTAAAACATCAAATATCCAGCTTTCCCTTTTTCGATTTCGCGTGTGGTGCTTCTGCCCTGTAATTCGTTTGGTTCGAACATTTAATTGAAAAAAGATATTGTTTAATCTTCTGCCAAATTATGTTATTCTCTATGGTATGACCTGCATTCGGAAGCCGCACTGATCAATTCTATATAAATTGGAAAGCGTAAAACAACGATTACCATTATTTGTGGCATATTGTCGCGATAGGCGAACTTAAGCAAGTAAGTCGTTGGTTCCTCGAGATTTAAACGTTAATCACGTAACTCTGATGTAATTGAGAAATTTGTAAAAAATAGTATTAATAATTTTGATTCTTGAGCAGTTCGCACAACGCAACGTTCCGATCGATCGTTCGTTGACACAGTAGAATTTACACTGTCGTCGAGTGTCTGCTTTTCTTTCGGATCTGTCGGTGACTCGACGGATGTACTAGTTTGTAGTTCTGTTACCAAAGGATCTGGGTTGGACGGACAAACTAGCGAGAATATCTGAGATAACATTGCGAGCAAATGTCACCGCCTGCCGATTCACCCAAAAGGCTCGCAGACTTTACAGTACCGTACTCGCAACGAGTACACGGCTACACGCGGGGTGAGTCGCTCGGAACGAGCGTGGAAAACCATTACAACCGCGTCTGTATTTTCACAATTTTCCCAGTAATGGCCATTCAGGAGAAGCGCGGCTTTTTAAAACCACGATTGCCGTGTTTGAATTAAAAATACGCAATAAAAGAAATGCACTCGGCCGCGTTCCGCGACATTCACCCCCTTTTACCACGGCATCGTCCTTTTCCATTTTTCGGCACGGTTAATTAACGGACGATGCCTGGAATTTTCCATTGTCATACTCCTTTTCCTCCTTTCATTGATCGTTTTGGAATCGTTGCTCGATATAATCCATACACCTGTACCTATTAGAGTTATCCTATTTTTTGGAATTTTTTACTTTTTACGTCCTACCTGTAGTTACGTTTCTTCTAAAAGCGAAAGAGATTTTCAATGAATTTTTAGAATATTCTCATGTTTGTTATTTTCTTCAGAATAATTCAAGATTCAAAGGATGCATATCTTCGTCACGTACTTTAACCCTTGAAAACATCGTCTCTTAGATTCATAATTAATTATTTAATAACCGTATATCCTGCCACGATACGTTTTCCGGATATTTTCTATCGGATAGTTTGTAACAGTAAATTGAGAACGGTATGTTCCGAACGATAACAGCGAACTGACACGTTATTACTACCTGTGCTCCACCATTTCGCCATTTTAGTATATCGCTTACGTTTTCAACGCTGTCTCTATATTACTTTCGTTCTTATTTCGTCCTACCTGATAAACATATCACGTAGCGACACTTTGGTACTTTCGATCGATTCATTTCGTACATTTTCGTGCAACGCGAGACAATGGTACGGACGATATCAGCCCGTATGTCCGCGGCAACAGCTCTTTGTACAGCCGTCCCAAAACGGGAACAAAGCAGCCTCGCTAAACCGTCGGATAACAGTTCCACAAACTCATGCAAAAAAAAAAAAAAAAAAGAACTTAGTTACCAGAAAAGGAGTACGTACAAAGCGCGCGCAAGCCCTCTACGATTTTCCAACTATCCCTTCTTTTGTACTAATTGAAACGTATCATCCGACGCACAATGGTTATCGCGTCGTTCTTATTCAAACTGCTATCGCAACGAATAAAAGAGCCGCGGTACAGGGCCCGAATGTTCGTTTGAACAAATTTTTTTCAAACGAACGACTACCTGAATTACCAACCACGCTGTTCGCGTACGAACGTCGCGCGCACGAAATTCGACATTTTCATTTCTCTCCTCTCACAAAGATAGTTTCTTTGCTTTTTTGACCAGAAATAATTAGTGCCGGGTGCTCGACCCTCTGTTATAAGGGTGATATTTTTGGTCTCTCTCCAAAAGTCCCGACGGTGTAAGAGCATCATCATCAGCGTGGTCTGGTTGTTCTCTCGGGCCAGGTAATAGCGAGTCGAAACGAGGGATTCCGCGCAAAGAATTTTTTCCCTCTGCCACCCCGTTACCCTCCTTTTGCGCTTTTTCTGTCTCTCGTCGTTTTCGGTTTAGTTGGTGCGAAACGGTCGAATGAAATTAAGAAAGAAAAAAGGAAAGAAGGGAAAGGAAAGAAGGTAGAGAAGAAGAGGCGGCGTAGAGAAATAGAAAACGGGAGAAGTTGAGAAAGGGCAAGGGAAGAAACACGATTGCGTTCACAGGGGAGGGAAACCTTTGGCGCGAGAAACAGGTCGGCCGCGTTCTTTTGAAACGTCGACATTTTCGATTCCCCCGGCGATTCTCGCGGCTAGGACATCCCAAGAAGATAAGGAATTCCGGAAAAATCGCGGGTCCCGTCTGAATATGGACGTTGACGCGTCCCCGGGGATAATCCTGCTGTACTTCTTTCTCGAGCAACCTCGCTTCTTCGCTTCTTTTTACGCGTTTCCAAACACTGAATACAGATTCGACGTTTGCAACGACGTAAGAGTTCGATGTAACCTCCGATGGACGCGTAAATATCGTTTTGTCTCGGGCTCTTTTCCCTCTATTCTTTGTCCTCGTTTGTTATTCAACGCGGGAAATGGGATTACTACAGTTGGAAGAGCGGGCAACCGAGAGAAGGAGTTTGTAGGGCGGAAAATATTAGCGTCGGAAAGCGGTGACTGGACTACTGGGAATTACGTGCAAAACGGACTGAAACTTGGTGACGCACTTTCGAAACTCCGTTCATTTACGACGTCCAGCTGGCGACGTGTTATTGCTTACAGTCCGTCATTAAATCACTGCTAACTTTATTACTTCGAAATTATTAAGTTTGCATTTGATTCGGAGCTGGTCGCAACCGCTTTCTGTTCTAGCTTCTATAGTTTCGCGCAGTTTCCAGTAAACTGAGATCCAGTCGTCGATGAGACGACTAGCTTTTTCAACTAGTAAAGAATTATTTGTCTTTCGGCTTAGGATGGCCTTCTGGTTTATTTATCATATTTACCTCTTATCACCACCTGACGTGCTAATATTTTACTTAATCCTACTTCTTCGAATTACATCTCTGGTTTGGTAGGTCGTAGGCGTTTACCGTGTTCCGACAAATGGAACATCTCAAGATCGAATTGGATATGCTTGTAAGAATCCGTGTATATCTGTTATTTTCCCGACACGCGCTCTAACCATTCCTTTCTACGACTCCACGAGGATCCATTGTATTTACTAATTGCTCCAAATCATCCAGAAACGAACCATCCCTAAAGAAGGTTCTCTACATTGGAGGTTCTCTACCCAACGCCCATAATCCAGACACGCTTCGAGGAATATTCTGATATTCGGAAGATGGAACAAATGGAAACGCGCGAGAAGATGGAGAAGAAGGTAGCCATCGGGACACGCGACCGTTCTATTTACTCAAACTTACCTGTAACGTGCGAGAAAGAAGCTGTCTGCCCGGGGCGTTTAGACGAAAGCTGTTCGCTTTATTTAAATTCCACACCGCAGTGTACCGCGGTGCAGGAAGTCGAGAGAATGGATACGAGGAAGCTATCGGTGGTGGAAAAAAATTTCGCCCGCTCGTTGGCCAGCTCCTGCACAATCCTCTTTCACACAACGAAGTAAGGAAAGGTCACGACTGAAAGGAATTACCATATTCGGTTTCTTCTTTTGGTTCTTCCCTTGGAAAACGCGAATCTGAATTACACAGGCCAGACGTTACCACCGTCGTTTTCGATGCATTGATCACAGCACGCGTTCCAAAGATATTTTCAGCGAAAAAAGGGAAAAGGGGTGATTTCTCCTTTCTCTTCGATCTTTCGCTCTCGTTACGACCGCTCGTAATGGAGGTCGTAAAACTGGAATCGCGAAAGGCCTTTTTTAACGTTCCTTGAAACTCGATTTTTTTCTAGTGCAGCTTTTACAGCGAGTTTTTCAGCCTGAAACCGGAGGAAGTCGTGCGTTTTGTGATTTCTACGTGGTTTTCGCTTTATTGCAGGTAAAAATAGTATAATTACAGAGCAGTGGTTTCCACGAGAACGGTCCTATAACGTGCTGTTTTTAAGATCACTGGGCTGTGGATCAGAAGCCACGACGATGCTTGGAAATAAGATTTGAAAATAAAGACACAATTTGTCGAGGGCTATGCGGTTCTAAGGTAGTAAATTTAACGGCACGACACGTGGATACGATCTAGAGAAGGCTTCGGTGTCGCAGAGCACTGCGTTTAGCAAGAATTAGACGTGGTTTTGAACAGGATTAAGATGATAGGACGAGATTCGGTTGAAATCAGAGTGGAGTGTCTTGATATCTTGCAGATCGAGATCTTGGGATATGATTCGTAGCAACACCGTGGCCCGCAGATGCGATGTTATCAAGTCGACAACCTAGTAGGACTCTGGCATCGTAAACATTGACTGGAATGCCTCCATCTCCGACCAAGTCGCATCTCGTGACTCTAACCTCGATGTTATTGGTCACCGAGGTTCCATATAGTCCATTACTTCAAAATTATTACTCTAATCTTAAGTGAATCTTCAACTGAAAATGTTTCGCCTCGCATTTCAGTTGAAAGTTAGTTTATACGCGCTATTACTAATAACTATATTTATCTATCTGATAATTAAAAAGAAATGAAAAGTGGAAGATATGTAAAAACACACGTAATTCGAGGAAATTATATATTTTGCGAGAAATCATTCGTATTCCCAAAAACGCAATTTGTAAAGGCATTTTACGAAAAAATTAGCAATCGACGAACAGTTTGGTCACTCTATCTTAATCTTAGTTATTAATACTCCACGATTCTGGTCGTCGTGACTTTTTAATTATGCGACGCATATCGATCAATTAGTTAAGTGGAACACGGAGCGAACGAAGGTACGATTGTGCGTTCTCCATCGAGATCAATTACACTTTGTATTTAGGACGCTGGATTCATACGAGAGAAATCCAGTGCATCGATCCGTAATGCAAGTAGAAATTCGCATTTACCAACAGAGCGAATGATGCTCCATTTTATCGCGGATAAAATGCATGCTACATCTGGTGGCGGTTTTTCTGCCAGACCAGAGGAACAAGACACGTTGTCCTATACAAATTGTATCGAACACGTCCATCCGCGATTCCGATACTACCAAACGTTTTATTATCAGTCTATCGTCCGGTCGCCTACCTTGATAATTGATAATGATTATTCGTGAATTTTATATTCTATTAAACGAGTATTACGCATTGGGATTCATCTTGGAATTTTGGTAAATACAAACGACTTACAAGAAAATGTTCCGAAGTTACGAATTGATTTTCTCGACTATTCTCGTATAACACGTATTCGTCAATTGACAAGTAGAAATGGAGAATTGATAGTTCTGTGTTGGTAATTTTCTTTGGAATTTTTCAACGATTCCAGCTTTTAGTTTTAATATTAAGATTACCTTTCGAATGGAAATAAATGAATCGAGGTAAACGCGTTTTCGCGACAAATAACGATTTTCAGAGCCGTCGCTTTGAGTCAGCACTACACGTGAATACTTCGTTTACCTTGCACTTCCGTCCGTCTCACTGCATCAATACTTTTCATCGGAAAGGAAACTTCGCCTGGTCACGCAGAACGGTGCACGAGATGATACAATTTGCCTCCGCCGGGTCGATACTTTGGAGAAGGACCGAGAGATTCTTACGGTATAACGAAACATCGTTGGAATCGAAAGTTAGTCGTACTGTTTCCAACGGGGTTCGTCGCCAAGCTCACGTTCGAGGGTATACGACGCGGCTCGATGACTGCCATCAAGTTTCGACGTTAGTTTTAAAGGGTTCGATTCGAACTGGTTGCCGGTGGCCTCTGCTGGAACGAGCTTTTCAATTTCCGTTCTCTTTATGCGCGTCGAACTCTGGAATCTTCGCCATCCATCATGCCAACGACATTGTTGCGGCGTCTTAAGGATTCCTCGAGTTCTACGAAAATGCAGAGCGTTCCACCAGCTGCGGACGGTGTTTTTAATATCCGTTTCGTCGTGTATCGTTTTGCAAAATCCTTGCAACGCTGGGCTTCGTTGCAACGTTGTCGACGATTTATCTCTTGCACCTTTCTGGTATGAAATGATATTTTTTTACATTCTAGAAAGTAACAGGATTATATTGAATTTAATAGGAAAAACGGACGATGGAAATACACGAATTCCTTCAATTTGATGGAATTCGCTTTAACGATTCTACGTATATTCTAGTAAAGAGTAAGATTCTACTGTATGTAAACTTTCCAAGTTGCATAGAATAACTGCGAGTACCTTCAAGGATCGTGAAATATTGCGTCGTTAGTCATAAATGGCTCGAAACACATATCCCTCTTTACTGCAACATCGTCGAAAGGATATTTCACCCGCGGCATGTCGTGCATACATCGTGATATCTTTGCAATCTTCTACGTACAGCATTGTTGCAGAACTACGTAACTGTGCAATATCTTGGAGGGGTTCTGCAAGAGCTGGCAATATATAGAATATCCAGATTTCTCGCACAAGTTCAAAATCAACCCGAAGAATCGACCTTGTTGCACCTTGCGCCAGTCTATTCGTGAACAGCTATCAAGGTGCAATTTCAAATTTGCAGCGAGTAAATTTGTCTATAGCGAGGTCCATTAAAAACTTGCTCGAACTTCAGACAAAGGCTAATAGGATGCATCCCGGGTCAGGAACAATAAATTTAATTATTTCGACATCAAAGCTGCCATTTCTGGGCGTTCGTCATCGAGCCGTATCTTGTCCAGTTATATTTCCGTGCCTTTCCTACCTCCTTTCGTTCTTCTTCCTCGGCCGAGCCGGCAGACTTTCGTCTTCTCGGACCTTTCTCTTAGCCTGTTCGCCGTCTAGTCTCGTTTCCTTCCTCGTGCTTCCTTGTAAAACGAACGGACTGCTCGATATCGACAATCGTCTGCGATACGAAACTAATGGCGCCCAGAGATTCGTTATTCGTCTCGCTGCCTCCGAGTCTTTACAACCTTTTCGATCGGCCGGCAAAGGGAGAACACCGGTTTCGATATTTTCTTTGAAACGTCTCCACGCTTCTTCCAATCGCCTTTCTGTTTCCGTTTAACACGTTTGTCCCTACACCTCCTGTAATTTCGCGCGTTTCCTCCGTCCCTTCCAGCCAATTCCTCGCCTCGATTCCAGTGCATTTCCTTTCCGTCTTCCCGCACTTGTCCATGACGATATATTATTCCGAGTTTTTCAATAGTTCTTGGATTTCGTAGTGGATCGGAGATACGGACGTTCGTGTAAATCGATCTTTGATAATTGCAATGAAATATTTATCGCTCAAATTATTTATCATTGTCTCGTGCTATTATAGATCGTTTCGAACATTAATTTTTCAATTCTTCGTGTATTATTCAACATCGTATTGCCTGTTTGGTGAACTACCTTGCGAATACGCTATACGTGGGCAATGTATCTCTGACTTGGTTATTCGATCGTCGATTTGCCAGAAGAGAGACCTATCTCTACCTGAAACATCTCCGAAGATTATCATTTTCAAATTGCTTTCCTAGGGAAAATTTCCTAGTTTCATCGTTCCCCTGTCAAACCGACGATATCCAATTACGACATCTTAAACAATAAAATTCGCCATCGTACGAGAATCCATTATTCGAACGAGCAGACGTCTTCAAATCTTCGATTGATCGGAACGATCGACGTTTCCATTGGGGGCACCGTTCGAGGGTAAAACGAGCGCGAAGCGTTTTGCAGGCCGCGATATTGCCCGTTTCTCAGCAGCAACGATCGATGCTCCGCCGGTGTAGTCTTGATTCGCGAGCAGGAGTTCCCATCCGCAATTCCTACCGGTGGCCAGCTTCTAAAAACCGAGGCCACCTGCCGGACAGACTAATTTATCTCCCGTGCGAGCTTTAAAGCCTTTCCGTCGTTAATCTTGCCGCCGACGACTGCCTAGGATCCACCACTCGGTTTTTCCCTCGTTTACCCTCCCTCGGTATCTTTCTCTTTCTTCGTCTTCCTGTCTCCTTCTTTTCTCCTCGCTTTTTCCCCCATTTTCCCTTTCGACCGTCGTCCTCTTCCGTTCTGTCGAGCTTTAAATTGAAAAACACTTCCCCTTCGAAGAATTTCTCTTTCTGGTGTCGACGATTCGTCACGAGCGAAACATGTGCCTGGGAAATCGTTTAAGGTGACTGTCTCTATTATTTTCGTATCTGGAAAACTCGGTCGGCTATTAGCTTTATTCTTCTACGTGTAGTAGCTCTCGAGATGCTAAATAAAATGTGTTTATGAGCTTTGCTCGAAACACAATTAAAATATACTGTTATGGCGTATATGATTTTCGAAGGCGTTTCGGATTTAATCGTTACAAGGGAATTAGATCGGCAATAATTTAATTAGTCTTTGCGACTCCGACATAAATTCAGAGATTTATCGTTTCCATGAATTCTATTCGCTCGACGTATTATTCTATATCCCTTTGAAGGATTAATCAAGCTGTGCTGCTGCAAGCCCGTGCAGGTTACATTTTAATTTTCGAAGCATCGATGTTCGACGACCTCTTATTACGCGGCCTTTCTCACGGAAAGTATTCCGCCATTTTCCATGCATTTTTAATTTACAGGCAACAAATACGCGAGCCCCGCGGATCGTCTCCGTCCCGAGTTATTTCGTCGATGCTCCGCGTCCAGTTGTCGCGACATCTTCCATCCGTTTGACGGATGAAATTCGCGTTGATAATATAAGTTTCGAGCGTATAAATACACGGACGTTTTTCACCGAAACTGTGCGTTTTATCTTCGAATTTTTTTTAAACGAATTCGCAACTTTTAATACGAAATTGTGTACAATTTTTTTTTTTTTGTATAAGTCACGATCGATCAAAGCGATGAAATTTTCTTTTTAAGAAATGGAGAACTTAAGACGAAAATGAAAAACTCGATTCAAACGTCTTCGGGGAAAGGCACGAGAAAAAATAAGTCCGAAGACAGCGTAACAGGATTCGCGAAAGTAGTCGAGATTCGGGCACGGAAGGTTTTACGATGCCATTTAATTCGTTATCTTTTCGAACGCGTCCTACATCCCGCGATATCCTCCGCCGTTCTTCGCAGACCTCTACCATTTTCTCGTTTCCCTGGCTCCGATGTTTCCACTTTCCCGCTCTCGAGTTTCCCAAACATACTCGACAAGGTCGCGATGTTCGTTCAGGCGATCGCTGGAAAGTCGACTTCTGTTCGTAAATACGAATTACCACGAAAATCGAACTGTTTTCGGTCCATTCGGCACGTGTCGTTTCAATGATGCACACGCTGCGAGAAAACGATCGTTTTCTCAGTAAACGAACAAAATCTTCGTATAACTATACTTGGGACGAGCAGAGTCGCGCGTGAACGATAGAGCCTCTGTCTCGATCGCCCGATTTTCATACGATCTGTTCGATTCTACGGTACATAGCTCGTTCGATTTGTAGACGATGTTTAATTTGTACGCGACGCTTTCGGCCAATACTGAAAATTTGTCTGCTCTATGTTTGCGGGACAAATTAGGCTTATTAACTCCTCCAGCTGTTTTATCGGTCTACGTGCTATGGTTTTTGAATTTTATACCGAGACGGTGCTGTCGTTCTTTTACAAATAATATTTGTTTTGATAATTCGCAACATTATTTAGTCTCTGTATTCCGAAAATAATCGCAATCGCGACCATACAGAAAAACTCTCGTTGTTCAAAGATATAAATATAAAAGGAAGCTCCTATTGAAAAAGTCAATGCTTTTCTTTGCAGAAAGAGGACGCGAAACTATTTTCAACACATTTCTACTATGATATTCGTAAACACGATAGACACCGCTATATCGATATATAAAATGTGGTAGTGTTCGACTTCGAGCAAAGTCTACCTAAAAAAATCACAAAATACGCGGTTGACCCGACCGTTTGTTCAACGTAGAGCTATGGAATCGGATTGTAAAGTAGGGGCATAAAAATGTGCAAACTCGATAGACAATAGAGAGAAATCGGCGTGCAAATAAAATGTGTACCGATCGAGGATGGTTGGTCGATTGGTTGGTCGAAACGCGACTTCGATAATGGCGAGCACGGTACAGTTGCGCACCAGGCACCATGCAGATGGATAGGACGGATTGGGACGACGTGAGTTTGACACAGGTTTCCCTGTGTATGCGTTGTACAGTGGGGAGTGTAAAAAAGAAATCGGAACAACGAATCAAGAGGTCAGATGAGCTGTCAAATCAGCGTTCTGACGAAACTACCAGCCGTGAGCGGAACAATCGCGCGAATATCGATGAAAGGGGGTGGCTCAGCTTTGTACTTGCGCGCGATAACGCGACCTTCCTTTTTACAGGCCTCGTGTCTCTTGTTATTTCGGTTTTAGTCCAGTGTCCGGTGCGTGTCACTTCTATCAGACCTAAAATTCACCGATTTTTCGCTGGCCCCACCGACGAAACGAAATTCGATTTTTTTCTACTGCTTCTTTCTTTCTTTCTTTCCTTTTTTTTTCGTTCTTGCTTTTCTCTCCTTCCGTTTTTTCTCTTTCTTTTTTCTTTTTAATACGCGTCGTAGATTCGAATTATTCCACGTTACGCGACGGTGACTATGGTTGGATAAAATGATATCGTTAACTAACCATCGTTTAAACGTCACACTCTCGCGTTCGCGTTACTTTCGTTTCGGCGATTGTAGCTTCGGCGAATTAGATTTATACACGCGTGTGCGAGTTTAATTATGGAAAATTCGTCTTCGTAGCCAGTCCATTTGTATCGGCATAGTGATATATATCTCCGGAGGATATGAATTATCATTATACCCGGTATATTACTCCGATTTCATTTCGACTGATTAAAACAATGCTATTATTTCAATCTCTCGTAAAAATTATTCATTTGTTTCGCGATAATGAACATAACGAAATACTTTAAAAACATTTCAAATAAACCAATGCAGATGCATGGTATCTAATATCTCTTCTACGAACGTACGAATGAAATTTTTATAAAAATCCTGTCGAAAAAATGTTCCCTCCGAATCGAAGAATTATTAGAACCATTATCAGAGTCTTCGTTCGCCAAAATGCCAGGTTATGAATCGACGAACGTAATTCTTAGGCTGGCGGATTTGCGCGTGGAATTAAACGTTGGACGATCCACGACGGAATTACAGCTTACTCCGCGGGGAGGAAAATCTTATATCGAGAGTTTATGTCGGATACGGGTGACATCTTTGTGTGAAACCGATCGCCATCGCGGAAATGAAAAATTCCAAACGAGATTTATGCGGCAACCGGCGCTCTTCTTATCCGTTTCGCGTATCTACGCTCGGAATTTATGCGGACTCCGATTACCAGACGCGAAGACTCGCTGGAAAAATTCAGTTACTACGATCCAGTCGGATGTTTCGAGTTGAACGATACTGTTTCTATCGCGCCTGCTTGTCCCGTTGGGGCTCTTTCAGCTTGCCTTGTACACGAGCACACGTGCCGGTTATTCGAATGTTCTAAGTGAACATATCTGCGTGGTTCGGTCAGGTCAACTGTTGCAACTTGCGGTGCAGAAGTGGCGTTTGCTGGTACGGTAGCGTATCTGGCGAAATTTTCGACGATCGTTTCCTATGGAAATTCGCTAGTTAAAAGGAATAAATAGAAAGAAATCGTTAATAAAGCTGCTGTGACGCTGTAAGTACAATCGACACAGTTTGATGACATTTTTTAGTTTAGGAAAACTTTTGGTTTAGTTCAGACCTTAGTTAAACGACCGAATTGAATGACTTTGTTTAAGACGGTTTAAGGAAACTTTGGCAGATGCAGGAAGCGCGAGATCTTAATTAGATGACACGCGCGTGACTGATCTTACGAAAGAATCGAAAGCAACTCGTAAATGCGATCAGTTTTGAAAGAACATCTACTTAAACTGATTTATTTTAATCCAGCAAATCATTGAATTCTTTGCGTCTTTACAACGTTCCCTTCGAGTCACCTTTTTCTTACAATTTTCGGTTCAAAGTTTCATCTTGAACCCGACTGAGTTCGTGTTGAGTTTCGTGAAAACGTACGGCGGATGAAGGATGAAGAAACTTCGCGTAACCGCAAAAGTAATTTTCGATCGAGGATGGCAGGTACTCGCGGTCGCGTAAAAGCGGGATGCTCGATACTTTTTTGCTGTCGTTAGAACTCTCCCCCTGTTCAACGAACTGTCTTTCCTGGCAAAAAACGCGAACGCTGCTCAACGGGTTTTCTTTTCTCCGCGTGACGGGAGTACAATGACCAAGCTCGAGTAAATGATTCACGAGGGCGGGCGATATATTTTTACGGGACGTTCTTTCCTCGCCCGTAATTCTCGACAACATTGCGTACTAATTGTAATGCAATTAATCTCGAGAAATTCTTTCGTTTCCTTCTTCGGCTTGTTTGGCTCGCGAGCTTCCAACATTCTCTGTGAAACGAACAAACAAGAAAAGAAAGAACGACGAGGGTGGGAAAAGCGAAGGCGGTAAAAGAGCGAAGTAAAAGAGAGGGAAAAAAAAGCTGGGCGAAAGAATTCGCGTTGAAGCTGCACAGTTTCCCTCCTCTTCCCATTCCGTTGCAATTGTTCGCCGTGTTTCGTTGATCGCGACGTAGTAATTGGCTTCAAGAAATTCACCGCCCTTTCGTGGTCGCGTCCACGATAACACCGTTGAGTGGCAGTTTCATTACCGGCCAGTGACATTTCAGAGGGAAAAAATGCGCTAATAGCGCACTGTCGAAACGTTCTAACCGATTCAATCGACGAAAGTAAAGCTACTAATTATTCAAAATACGCGAACTAATCCTACAGAGATCCAACCCTATCCCTCCCTGTCTGTTTCTTATTTATGTTAAAAATAATTATCATCGACGAGTTAAGTTTTGATCAGACCGAACAAAATGAAATTTCTATACGAACTTCTAGTTTCCATTACTTTTTAAGAGTAGCGTTAGAAGTAGGGAAAAACTTGTTTCAAAAGAGAACACGGAAGCACGGGGAAAGCGCGTTATTTAATATTTTGGGGAAACGCGTGACGGGTATGAATATCGGGGCTCTTTAATCACGGTCGTATCAGGGATGTCATTAGATTATTGCGTCGCCTGGAGGCATTCAGCTTCGGTTAATCCAGGGACACGTGACATGTATTACTGCGAGCATCGACGATAACATTGATGTTACATTGTTATTTGCATACGTTGCTAATAGATTCCCTGCACGTTGCTTTCAATGGCCGTTCCGGTACGGATAGCCAAGTATTTGTTATTCGATAGCGGCGACGAGATAGAAAACTCGTCGGTTCCTCGATTCTTTGTGGTTTTATTCGCGAGATAATCGATCGTGATTTGATAGAATTTTGATGGTACAGATAAAAGAAATGACTGGGGTAGATGGTTCTTATGGGAACTGTAATGAAGGCAGTTACTTCCGTTCCAGTCGCCGAGTATTAGATTGGCACGAATAATTTTGTCGTTAAAAATTTACAGTGATAAACAACGTTGGAACGAGTTCCATTTGAAACGCTATTTCATTTGCCCGTTATGGCGAGTCGTTTTCGATCAAAGAAAATGCAAGTCGAAAAATTTGAAAAAAAAAACTTGGCCATGTTTTAACCTTTTTACAAATATTCGATGGAACTTGTTCGGCTAAGTAAATGAAGATTAATTTTCCCTTCGTGCAAAACGTTGAACAAATACTAATGGCATGCCTTTCTCTGTTACAGGTAAGACGCAACAAATTACCGCACGTTCTTATGCTAGACGCGGTGCAAGAGCGAACTCTTATAGGTAAGCAAAGAACGTCAGTGACATATTTCGCCACCGTTTCGTATTGCATTTCTCTGCAGACCAATTAATAATCGCTTCGTTTTCAACGCACTTTACATAATGAGACTATCCGCATAACGATCGGTGTTAATTCGATTCAATGGGAACGTGGATTCTGTCGGATAGACGCATTCGACGACCACTCGAATCGTCGACGTGTTTCTCTCCTCGACTTTAGACTCGACGCAATCTCGTTGCGATCGTACGTTTGTCTTCGTTGTTTTTAATTGGGAAAGCGAAGAGAGACACACGATCACAGCGAGATAACAAATGGCAAAAGACGGTACGTCTACACCGGGCCTTAAGTTACACCGATACGCGATAAATCAGATCTAAAACACGTGGAAAACCGTACTCGTTTGTCACGTATCCAAGCGGTTTCCATTCGAGGAAGTCAAAACCATTCGATCTTGAGCGGTTCGACTAAGATTTAATCTCGAGTCAAGTCCCTGTCTCAAATCGTTATCTTTTACGAGATAGCCGTAAATTATAATCGATCGGCTATCGGACGAGCTTGGTGTAAAATATGATCGTCCTACACGGTGACTCGCCGTGGAACGCGTGTTCGTTGGCAGAACAGGCCTGGATTCATCCGGTCGAAAGAGAATTTCAATTAGGCGTTAATGGATGATACGAGATTTCCGTTGGATTAAAGCGGATCTCTCTGTACAAATGACTCGTAACGAACCGACTGACCGATATACGGTTGCCAGACCTGTCGTTTCGCCCTTTTCAAAAATGCTCTCAAATATGTAGCTCCTCTTTCTTTTAGCCAGTTCAGCCGTATATTCCCTCAAAGGGTCCTACGGTTTCGAACTAACCTGCCCAAGGGCTTGTTGCGCGTCTACAAGCTGGCATGTCATTCTGCAAAATGCTCGTTGAGTAGAATTAATCCCGAAGTTTTCGACGAAGGGAAATTTAATTCTTCGTTCGCTCCGATTCTATACAGGTTTACAGGCTTTTCTTTCCCTACGTTTCACGTTTACGACGGGCAATTTTATTTAAGTCCTGTAAAGAAGCTTCTGTAATTAACCCCGCCGCTGTCTGCGAATTCTTATATCCCAATCGCGTTCTCGTTTCAACGAACGAAACTTTCGACTTTTTAATAAACTTCAACGTAAAATTTCAAGGCACGTGCATTGTCAATAATTCACGTTTCGACAAACGTCGAATAGAAGAAATTGTCCTTTCGTCCAAATCGAATGGTAATTAAACTGCCTAGCTTTCCTTCAGCCGCGGTGATGGGCGAACGTATCGAAAAATGTTCATTCCCAATATTATCCGTCTGCGTCTCAATTTCTCAATCCTTCTAAGGATCGCAACAAGTCGAACTTCTCCAAGTTCCTCTCTCGTTTCCGCGGAGGCACCAGTGCCATCGATAATCGCGTAAATCAAAGGATCGTTGTGCCGGTCGGGTTAGGAGGACGTTCCATATCCCGGAGCGTCATATTCTCGAAATGTTTTCATCGAAAAAGCCGCGGGCTTCCACCGGCCCGGTGGCATCCGACGAAAGGCGTCGTCGGAGAGAAAAGGACGCGCAGCCTTTCAGGATTCCTATCGGATTGATATCTCTTCGTGGCTCTTTACCGAGGCTCTGCGAGTGAGTCGACGACTCGACGATCGGAGAAAGAGACGAGGATGGAGCCGAGACGATGGCAAACGCGGAGACCCGTAAGGGTGAAATTTAATTGAGGGGGATTTCGCGAAAGAAGCGAACCCGGATGTATCATTAAAGCGAGCGTCCCCCTGTTCCCTGGCTCTTAACTCGGTAACCCATATTTCACGGGAGCACTTACTCCGGCCATTCTTTCTTCACAAAGCCACTCGTTCCGCGCAAAAATACTCGGCCGAGGTCGCTACAGCCCAGAGCACTCCTAACCTCGCGAAGAATCGCGGCGGCGTAACCTCGTACTTAGACTTCTGGATTCTTGCTCCGTCTTTTCCTTTTTACTTGACTGCGCGCTACCGCTACGTACGTACGTACGTTACGTTTCGAGGTTTCTTATTCTTGTCGCGATAGGCGAGGAAATTGGTTGTATTCGTAGGGGTTGGTCAACCCTTCGAACGTATCCAGTCTCGGTTTTCTATATGAATACGTGTGAGATCGAGTAACGCGTAAATCGAAACTGTTATTTCGTGTGTTAGAATTTACGTGGATAGAATTCGGCTAGAATTAAACAGAGTGTCGGGCTCTGTTGATATAATTAGGGGTTTTAACGATTTGGTATATTTGGTCGTAGATTGATTGATATCTGATTTGTACGTTTGCATGATAAATCAAATAATAGGCAAGTAATGAGGTTATTTCGAGGATAACGTCAAATAGAAGAGTCGTTGAATCTATCCCACAAAGCTAAATTACAATCGATGCATTATTAAATGAGCAAATATCATCGTCTATTAATTCTTGAAATCCTAACCATACTTAATCCTATAACAAAATATAAAGGGAAACAGATATAAAGAGAACGTTCGTCGTTTGGATCTGAAACGAAGCGAGGCAGATTTAGAGGATGGTAATTGCGTTGGCGAAATCGAGCAACAGCAACGGTAGCAAGAATTGTCTTCAAAAGGGCATTGATGGTGGAAAACGAGCTGCGGATGGAGGCGCGTAAGAGGCTTCGATGGTTCCTTGTTGTTCGTTCTCTTCATTTCCCGCTTCCTGTCTACCACGGTTAGCGTGTACTTGCTAACGAACCCATTGTGGCAACTCGGCCAACGTTTGCTCGGCTAATCCCGCGTGTTACTTGCAGCTTTAATACTCCGTCCGTCGTGCACAATGTCGGCCATGCAAAATTTCGAACTGCGTTCTGTCTTCGAGCATTCTACCGGGAGCCGGCCAATTTGCCGTCAATTTCTTTGTAGTCCCGGTTTAATTAGAGTTCTCGTTAAAGAACCTCCAACCTGCTTTTTTTCTAGCGAGAGAGTCTGTCTACGAAATCGATCTACCGGTCCTTAGAGCAGAAATCTGGTTTCGCAAGTACTTAGTGCCTCCTGATCATTTTGCTTACTCTTAAACGACGAAGGTGTCGTCGTGCTTTTGCGGGACGATAATATTGCGAAGCAGAAAGAGAATTTTGACGTTATGGAGATATTTGAAGATTATTCGGTGATGTTTGATAGTAGTTGCAAGGTAATTCGACGAAACGAGGTTTAAAATCGTGTAAAAGTAGCTTTAAGACGATGAAGAAATTGCACCAAGATTATTTGGAAATCGTTCCAAAGTTGTTTCAAAATCATTGGTAGCAAAATAGAGTTCAAGTAAATTTGTACAATGGTAGGTTTGTTAGAATGATTTAAGAGTGTTATTAAAATATATGTCGTATAAAATATTTCTATTATGTTTGTTGGTTTATTTCATCAATGTCGTATATTTGATATAGTACAAATTCTGCAATTTGTTCTCGACGTTCTCCTCCCGTTTATTCCCGTGACAATTGTCACTTTTCATCCAGTTTATATATAAATTCATTAAGAAATCTAGTTGCCGGCTTTTACACCATAGCGTGTTTTCATCGTGCAATTTACGAAATTGTCTGTCCGTAGGAAATATCGTTACCAGCTGATTTTATTTGAACTACGCGTTACCATGGTAGAAATTCTCGATGTTGCGTCGTGCAGACAACGAATTCGACCCAAGGACCACTTCCGATTCGCTTGTACTAGGTTGCTGCTGATTCTGCAGCTTAATAAAGTGGTAGTACATCGTATTAGTTGACTGGACTCTCCGCGTTCTGCTAACCGCAGACCGCACGACCAGAGGACTTGCTACTACTTCGGATTGTTTCAGTACGTTGTAGATCGTGTTCACCAAGTTTCTCGTTATTTCCTTTCTTCTTTATCTATAGACATTGCACAATACAATCTTCCATGCGTTCGTTATAATCTTTTGTACTCCTGTAAAGCCCGGTGTCTTCATTGTTCGGCGAATGTTGCTGTTCTTAACGGGGATATTCTATTGGCAAATGGTAGCTGGGTGATTCTTTTGTGAATTTTTATGCGAACTATTTCTGCAAAATTTAGGATCTCTAATAAAATGCCAAAAGATAAATTTTGAATCAGATTTTTCCAATCATACTTGTATCGAATTCATCGTCTGTTAATTTTATCATCAATTCGACAAAACTCCTTATCGAAGAATTTGCAAAGATAGCAGAATTCCGAGCTTTCGTCTTTTTCTATTCTTTCGAAACAGCGCAGTCATAATTTAATTCAATACAATTTGCCACTTTTGCAAACCGAGCATCTTCGAGCGTCGACATTAGCAGCAAAAGATTAGAAGCGAAATAACCGAGGACCAGCTTGTCCGAATCAAAACTACGAACCACAAAACTCGGATGAAGACGTCGAAGCGACTTTAAAAACAATATCTCGGTTTTCGTATGTCACTCGCGTTCTCGCGTGAGAACTCTATCGCGCGCATTAGAGTTCTATTTTTACAGAGTCTGTCTATTTGAAACGACGAGTGAAATTCTTCGTTCCTGAAATAGTTGGGCCGCGTGTCGAGTGTGCATATATGCGGTCTATGGCAAGTATATTATCTCGGGCATTCAACACAACGGCAGTTTTCTTCAGACGGGACGAAATTCGTCATCTTTCCGTGCTTTCTTCCTTCCTTTTGTTGCCGGCCAATTCACGCGGGCTACGTGCCGGGTATCGCCTCGCTTTTGTGTCAGCCCAAATGATTTATTCGGCTGGGGGCCAACAACTGCTAGGTTGGTGTCTCGTTGGAACTTCCGGTAATTTCGTTGGACGCGAGCCGCCGGATCGAATAACTTTCGGGTGGCTCGCGTCGATACCATTTGTATCCATTGGTTGGAAGTTGCGTCTAACGTCGAACACCCTCGACCGCCGCGATCGTTCTCTGGAAATTGCGGAAGCGGAGCGTGGCCGCGTGCATCAAGCCAGCGTCTTGCGGCATAATTTGCCCGCGCTACCGTAATGGATTTTGGCGCGCGACCAACCCGGCCTCCGCGATTTCCAAACTCGGTTAGCTGCTTGACGATCTTTCACTTGCGTTAAACTGCCATATCGTGCTTTTTTGTTTCTCTACTTTAATACCGAGAATGGTTTAGATAAAACAGCGTAAGCATTGATAAAGTGGAAATACATATTTTAAAACGTTGATCTCGGAAGATAGAATTGCTGCGCTCCAGGGATATTACACTTAATATGGTATATTGTTGTGTAAGAAGTGGATTTCTTTTTTTAGAGTCGAAGTTGCAGCAATGAAATTTGTCTAAAACGAAGTTTTATAGAAGGAGAATAAAAAAATTTAGGAACTGTCTACTTTCAAAGTTTATGTACACGTAAAAGTTTATTCTTTTAATTTAATGCATCTACGTTTCACGAGAGACGAGGAAATCGAGGCCTTCGAAAGCTACATTCATCAATTTCATAAATCGAAGAGCAAACGTAGCGTTTAGAATTGCGGATACGTATTATTTTCGAAATTTATCTTGAAATTTGCTATTTGCGTCGTTATCTTTTAATAAATGAACTCGTGGAAGTAAGTGACTCGTTTCTTCGTGTGATAAAATTGAGAAATTGTTAAAAAGTGCTATTGATCAGTTTGGTCTCTAAGAGGATCAGTTCCCGGAGAATCGTAGGTTGAATTCTTGTTAGATTTTTATTCAAAATGTGCCGAGTAATGTATAGAAAATGGTATAAAGAAATTAAAGCGAGAGGTTTACGATACGTGTTTCTTTCTGGTGCGAAATATGTTGCTGGTGAAGTTGAGACGTCCCCCGGTGTTGACGATCCCTTTATGCGAAAAGTTTGGCACCGAGTCCGGAGAAACTTTTTCTGGATATCGTTGGTACAGGAATGCATTTCCTGCTCGGCAGATACGTTACAACGTGGTAGTGACAGAAGTCGAGCACAGAGGCGCAGTTATATTGAAAACGGAAAACGTTACATGAGTTATGAAATATCGAGAGTTTCTCGCAGGCATCGGGTACGCGCTTCATTTTATACTGCTCGACTGTTCGTGAAAATAGTGTAGACTTTCATTTGCATGTCACATTCCGGATAAGACCTGTGTCTTACTTTTCTTACTCTCGTATCGAGTTTCGTCACTGCCGATGGATCTTCGTTCCTCGTGATTCGATCGTATCTTCATCGATCAAACTTTTGCGTTCTGCCGGTAAAATGGTTTGACAGTTTACAGATCATTATCATTATTTGAGAAGCCCGGTGGCAGAACGGTACGAGGGCATTTTCTCTAAAACGGGAACGAATACAGGAAAAATATTCATAAGTATCGCGATACACTTTCAGACGGTAACATAGTATTGGGAATATCAAAGAAACGTGTAATTATCGAACGAGACATGTTTCCGTATCTCTTTAAATAATTTTTTAAACCGAGATACTTTATCACGTTCTAAATGTCTAATCGCACCTGAACCGGGAATTTTTTAAAAGCTAAGAAAAAGATCATTTTTCTATCTGTCGGTTAATTTCATTACGCCTTGCGTCTCTCGAAAGTACGAACCATTTTTTACCGAGTAGCGTTCCAGTCTGACGAGAAAGAGAAAGATAGAATAAGACAAAGAGGGGGAATTTGATTACGCCCCGTGGGACGCATAATCTTATTTTTCGCATATTTTGGTCACTTTTAATATCTAGTCGTGGAAGATTCGGAAAACCGTGGAACGAAATGGTCAAACAACCGTCCGGTTCCACGAGTTCGCTAGAAATTCTCGCCCAGCTAGAATTCGCGGTCGCGGATAAACTCGGCTGGCAAAAAATTAAGAAATTCCAACGTCCAACGAGAAACGTTGGCTGGCTTTCCCTTAACGTCGATTTACTCGGTCCTTTTATTACAAACGTGTCTCCTAATCTGCTTTATCCCCTCCCGCGGTCTTCCGTGTATTTTGCGACTCTGCAAACGTTCCCCTTTCGAATTTACGCGAATGCCCGAGCAACTGTGGCTCTCGCAACTAACTCGTTCATAGTCGTTCCCCGTCCTCTGTTCGTCGATTCTGTAACGTTTCCTCGTGGCGGCAATCCAGTAGACGCGAAAGTAACCAAGCGACTTCCGATTCCGCTTCGTAATTAGACGCAGGAATTTTAAGATGGAGATCAAGCTTCGACATCTGTTTCAATTCGTCGATTGAAATTCGATTCACGATCGTTACGTGCCTGTGCGTTTGGTCAAGGTTTTGACGATGAAAAACTGTCTCTTGACTAAGCTATGAACCTTCGAAATGTCATCAAAATCAAGCGATATCTCTTCCGAATATCATTTCACGCGACAACCTCTAGTTTTGCAATTACTCTTACAGTATCTTTAATAACGTAACTGCGTAACTAATTCTAAATCTCGATCCGCACCTCTAAATAGTCATCAGCCCACGCGGGTACATCCGTTGTAAATCACTCGATCTTAAAATACCCGTCGTCACGGCCAGCTTGGGTGTCATAAAACTGCAGCAGCGTGAATTAGAAGGCCAGTAACCCGATAATATTTACGCGAACGTCACCATACACGCTGTGCTCTGATCCAATCCTCCGGGGACATAAAATACCATGGGTGTCTCTCTAACTGCTAGTAACGCGTTTCCTGGCAAACTCGCCACGATATCTGCGTTAATCGCGCCGTTATCATTGATCCGCGGCCTATCGAGGCAAAACGTGGCCAGAGTCCCACATACCCAGATGGGGAAAAGAAGGTTGCTCGTATCGCATCGCGTTGAAGGGATAGATGGATAAACGGAGAGGGCGACGAACGATGGGAAACAGCGAAAGAACCGAGGGTTAGAGGGGTAGGAAGGGTTGCGAATGGATAGCGGAAGAGCAGCGTGTCCTGGTAACCACAGATGGCACCTTTCGTTCTGCCCTTTTTCTTGTCCGTTTTCACCTTCGCGTTCGTCCTCGTACTGAAACATCGAAGCACGGACACACACGCGTGATCCGAATAATCGCGCGTCGCTAGAAAAAACCAGGTCGGAAGAAAACGTCGGTGAAAACGCTCCGACGCGAACTGGAGATCAATGAGACGGAATTAATGGTCGCGTCGGCTCGGCACCCGTCCCCAAAAAACAAGTCGAGCGCAAAAGGCTGAAAAGAGGAAAAGCAAAGAGACGCGAGAAACAGAGGAGCGGACGATGGATACGCCTACGATCGTAGGAGTCGTTCTCCAGCCTCTGATGTCCACGAAGCGTCTTTGAAGAAAACTACAAACGGATTGTGCTTTCTTTATCGCGCTCTTTGCAACCCTTTTCAACCACGCTGATCCCCTTTCTCTCTCTCTTTCTCTCTTTGTATCGTCGTCCGTCTGGAGTGGTTCGCGGAAGAGAAACGGTAGCGCGTCGTCGGCTTAGCGGCTAGAAGAAACAGGCGCGAAGATCAACGTGTTCGTTGTCGTCGTCAGCGTCGTCATCGTTGTCAACGTCGACGAGACATCGTAGCCTCGCGGAGTAAGAGACGAGAGAGGCAACACTTGGGCAGAAAGAGAGACAGAGAGAGAGAGAGAGAGAGAGAGAGAGAGCTGGAGGCTGAGGCTGGACGAGCTACGAGTAGGGATAGGAGGGTATAGCAGGGCTGTACCAATGTTCCTGAGGGAACAGCAAAGAGAGAGGACAAGTGGGAGGAATGAGGGAGAACGGGCGAATGAGGGAGATCGTCGGGAGATGAGGTAGACGAGACAGAGAGAGAAATAGTAGGCCGCGAGGCGCAGGCGTGCGGTTGGTCGCGGCTCGAATCCCGCCGTATTCCAAAGAGGAACACGCCACTCCGCCCCCGGCACGGCAGCCACGCGTCAGTCTCACCCGACTGACCTCCTGTCCCTAACTTCCCTCTTCGATTCCTGACCCGCGCACATTGAACTCACGCGGTTTCTACCGGCGAAGACATCGCGCGGCCCGTTCAGTTGCTCTCCGACCGGAAGTGCTGCTGCTTCATCGCCGAGAGCCATGCTGGTGATGCTGAAACGGCCTAAACTCGGATACGTTCGACCGACCATGGTAAAGGAGGATCAGCGTTACGCGATCGGTGCTCGTCGACCATGTTAGATGCTGTGTTTGTCCGAGGCAACGATTCGTCGTACTGATACACACGGCCTGCAAGTCGGACTCGCTCGACATGGAAACGAATATCGAGAGGATCGAAAGGCGCGACGGATCGAAGAAGACGGATGATCCTTTCGCGATGGAGATTCGACGAGTACAATAGCGAGGGTCGAGCAAAAGGGTCGAACCGAAAGGAATCGGGGAAAGCGTCGACGTATCATCGACCACCAGTCGATAGAGTTTCTCCGTTGGTTTCGGACGTTCGGTGCGTATACGGCTGCTGTCTCTGCGTACGTGTACGGGTGGTGGCTGGTGTTTAGTGCGCGCGTCCGCGAACCGCATCTCTGTTCGCCGCGAGAGTTTCAACGAGAAGTAAACATCGACGGGACTCCATCGAAATTTTATCAAAGTGAAACGAAGTAAGTAGCGATTTAAAAGGAGTAGAGCAGCAGAAGGATCCTCGCAGTGTCGTTCGTTGTAGACGCGTAGTGTCGATCGCCGGTTGATCGTCGATCATAGTCACGGTGCGGTGTTTCGCACAATCTACCACGTGTTCCAGGTAAACTCGAACGACAGGCTACGATTTCCTAGTTATTCGTTGTACGACTGGTAGAAGGCGTTGTAGCGAGAAGAAGTAAACGAGTTGTTGACATAGAGAAAAAGAGTTTGTTCGTTCTCCTAGTGGAAATATATCGCATCCTGCAATCATCGTAGATCGAGGTTCTATTAAAAGTCATTATTAGAAGAATTTAGCGATCGTTGTCGTTATAGTGAAAATTTATTGTACGAGAATCTTCGATATTACATAGATATATCTATATATATATATAATATATTTGAGAGAATTTTATACCGTTGTTCACGGTGAACGTAAAAATCAGTTGAGAGAGATTTATAGAAAAAGCACGAAGAGAAAAGGGAGGAAAAGAGAAACGGAGGAATATTCGTAAACTGGAAAGATCGAATCTACGTGTGGGAACATCATCCGACTAACGAGCAAGCACTCTAAATATAATAATGGTCGTGAGTTCGCACTTTAATTCCAGTAACAATCGACGAGTAATTAATAACGATCGATTCACGCGAGAATTCCGAGCGTTGAATTACCGTTCGTCGGCATACAATTAATCAAATGTTATTTCGAAATATTATACGATCTCTGGCGACGCGAGACAAAGCTTCATTGGTCTATCGACTGATGCAAGGAACGAATATAAATATCGATCCGAAATAACGAGTTATCGGGGAAAATATTCGAGTTGTTAAAGACAGACGAGAGAAAAAGAGAGAGAGAAAGAGAGAGAGAGAGGAACCTGTCGCTTGGAACGCGTCGTCCAATGAAAGAAGAGAATCGTGGATGAAAATGGAGATCGGTCGCGGACTTTGCAACGTGAACGACAGAAGAAAGGCTTGAACGCGTTGAAGATAGACGACGAGCAACGAGGAGATTATCGATTTGCTCACGCGTGGGCCAACATGTCGCGCGCGAAATGTGCACAAGCTGGTTCGCGAATCGTCTGGGAACCTCGGGACAACGAGCAGCGTCTTGGAATTCGTGACGCGTTTTAGGATAAGACGCGCGCCAGCGTCGAGCTTGCGTCTCGTTCGTCGAACGCGAATCGAGCGGTATGCATTTCGCTTCGATCGCGTGGAATCTGTAAAATTTAAAGACGTCCGAAAAGAGTGAGCGACAGATCTTAAAGCGGATATTCGAAGATTTACCTTGGCAAGAGGAACACGACGATGATCGTGCAGCTGGGCACCTAGTCGGTCGTGTCCTGACGCCGCTAAAACCCAAATGGGCGAACCGAAACCCGCTTCGTCTCCGCAGCCCAACGGCGGGGTGAAACAGAAGCCGACCAGCCTGAATCTAGCGCCGGGTCCCGGTTTCTATCGCAATGTCAACGGACGTGCGAGCCTGAATGATCGTCATCTACAGCACGTCACCGCTGTCGTCGGCGGTGAACGCGCCGCACGCGTCAACAAGTCAGCTTCGCCAAGTCCTGCCGGCGCAGTCAACAATTCCGAGTCCGCTGGCAATTCAGCAATCGCCACTACCACCGTCCAACTACCAGCTCTACCAACAGTACCACCATTATCAGCATTATCTTCAGCGTGGTCGTTGTCTGCAGAACTTGAAAATTTGCTGGAACCCCCGCCCCCACCGGCCCCAACACATTCTGCGACCACGCCTCGAACAAACGCCGTCGTCAACGATCACCAACAACAGCAGCAACAGCAGCATCAGCAACAACAACAGCAGCAGCAGCAACAGCAACAACAACAGCGCAACAACGTACAATCGTCCCCGATCAACCAGTTGCCCTCCCGTAGCCCGAGTCACAATGGTCACGGATTCCCATTGTACACCCCACCAGCTCCGATACCAGCATCCGGCGCAAATAAAATTCGCTCTACTCCCAACGGTCTACCCCAACCAACAGCACCGAGGCGTCCTCATAGTATTACCACTCCACCATACCACCATGTCTCCTCAAATGTCCACCACTCCCTTGGTCAACTCGGTGGTAGAGCAAACGCAACGTCAGCACTACCATCACCAGCAACAGCAACAACCGTATCAACAGGCACACCAGGATCAACAACACCGTCATCGTGGAGCAGCAGCGTTGGCGCACCAAGCCCAAGTTCAGCCGCCGTTGTATCAGGGATGGTACAACGGCGCGCCCATTCGGTCGCCGGTACTCCAGTATCTGTATCCACCAGCGGCGGTAACAACAATGGCGGCGTCAATGGTGTCAACGGGCAACAGGAGCCACGGAGCAACGGTGCACCATCCGTCAACGGTACAGTGGGACCCACGACTCGCAGCGTTATACCACCCCAATCTCTATGGAACGGGCAACTTCAACAACCCGTACCTAGGCGGCCTCACAGCATCGCCTCGACACCCGTTACAGCTTCAGCAGGCATGCCTGCAGCAGCTCCAGCAACATCAGCAAGCAGCGTACCATCGTCCGCTCGTACAACAGGCGAATCTATACAGTGGGGTTCCTCTGGAATGGTGTTGCACCAACCCATACCTCGCAGGGCGTACGCTTCGACCCTGCCACATCCCCAGCCACCTACGCCCACGTCACAAGGGCCCGCTCTGAGTATTCTAACGAATCCCGGTAACTCAAACACGTGGACACCTGGCGCCGCGTTGCGATCCAGGCCTCATAGCATCGCCACCACGCCGCAGACCGCTCCGATGCCGCCGGCCTCTCCCTCCGATTCTGGCTATCGATCTTTGCCATCTGCCGCCAGCGATTATCAGATTCTCAAGTCCCCTTCGAGATCTCAACAGCAGACGCAGCAGGGACAACAACAGCAACAGAATCAGACTGCCACGCGACGTCTGTCCTTGCCGTCTGCGCAATCTCTTCTCCGTGCTTCCGCGCCCAGACCCAGCCCGACGTTTCACGGCCTACCGTTTCGCCCGTTTAATTGCGGCGTCTCGCCTAATGGCAATCCGATCTTCCTCGGGTGCACTCATCTGCACAACAGCAGCTCTGGCGGCACAGGCAGCACCGGAACCAGAAGCTCCACGCCGGCCACCAGCCCGGCCACGCCGCTCACCACCTCGCAAGCGATACAACAGTTGCTGGCACAGCCACGGAACGGATTCAAGATAGTCGACGATAAGGTGTCGCTCTTCATCGAAATCCTCGATACGCAGGAGAGGTTCGCCAAGGTCAGTGGCAAAGGAACACCAATCAACCGCATGTGTGTTGCACACTCGTATTTTTAGATCGATTTTCGAGCCGCGCTGCAACGCGTATCTGGCGTGTTCTCAATTAAAATTCCAAACACGGTCGTTGTCGTCGTCTTATTTTGGACGCGGAACGACGATGGCGTTCGAAAGGTCGTGCACGGGTCGGCTCGTTTATCGCAGCAGATCGAGCCGGACGTTTTGGGGTTGATTTTTCTCGAACGTCTGCGTCGTTCTGCTTTGGTTAGTAGGTTAATTAATTCCTCGCCGGTGACAAATTTAAAACGAGGATGGGGTTGAAGGAAGTACCGAAAAGTAGGTTGCGTGTAAGTTGGTCATTCGCTTGTCTTAAATTTCACACGATTCTTCGATTCTTCGATAATTTCCAATGAACTTCGTTTCAACTCAATGTTTATCAAAAGCGTGGTATAATTCGATTTCTCTGGTCGATGTTTGTCGAGTCTCCTCGCTGTTTGTCTTCCTAAAGCAGGCACCAACGTCGTCTTTTCAAAGTAACTTCTGTTCCTTCACTTTCCGTCCAAACACGGATTGTTCGTCCCGTGTTTGGCGGCCTTTTTCCTTCGAATCGAACGACGCCCGACGCACCAATTTTCCCTTCCGTTGTTCGCGTCTTAGAATATCTGCAAACGGTCAATTGTCGTCTCGTGTACGACGCTGTCTTCCGTCGAATTTGCCAAGGATTCGTAGCGTCGGCTACATCGGCGTTCGCTTTAAATCGATAACGCTCGACGATGAGCACGAATCCTATCTCGGCGTGGCATCCATCGCGACGGTGTCATACATAAATTTTGCTCTTGAAAAATAAATGCGTTGCGCACCGCTCTTTCTCGATACCGGTTCTTCGATGCTTCCTCTTCGATGAATCGATCGACGAATGGAAGAAGAAACCACGCGAAAACGAAGAAAAACCACGAGACTGCAGACCGCAACTTCTCGTTCCGGATGAACTTTATGATTTCGCGCCGCATCGTTTTACGATATTATTTACACGAGAAAGTTGGAGAGAGAGAGAGAGAGAGAGAGAGAGAGGCTGCTATACACAGGGATGCGATGTATCGTCTGGTCTCGGGATCCGATTTACCGCCGCTTCCGGCATGGCTAGGCGTGCACGCGCGTGTGCATTCTGCATAATGCAGCAGGAAATTGCGACGTTAACGTGGAAAGTCCATTCGCGGCGAAGGCGACCGATTCACCCTCGCGCAACCTGTTTCCCCTTCCATCAGCCACTCTTTGTTACCAGATTAATCGCGCCGATGTGTTTCAGCTTTTTCAATATTCCACGCAGGATTTAGCTGAATATGTTGGAAACGATTCGAGAGATAATTATCATCGGAAAATGGGGAAGAGGAAGGTTGTTTCTAGACTGTAGGAATCGTGTATTCCGGTTAATACAGCGTCGGTTTGTTAGAACAGTGACACAATCAGAAGAAATAAATGTTCACGGTTCGAGGTAGAAAATTATTATAAGATAACGAGGATAAGTCGCGTTAGCGTACATAATTTACAACGTGTGTCAACTACAAGAATCGCAAACAACGGGGAGGTATTACAAAGACTCGTAGAAGTTTGACAACAGAATTTCTAAGTGAATTAATTACTTCTAGTAAATAATTCGCAATAGCGGATATACGGTTTAGCGGGCTGAGAACTGGAAAACCAGATGTATAGCGATGCGTGAGAGAAGTTCGCGAACAACTAAAAGATCTCGTAGGAGCTTAAAAATTAATCAACTCGAAAACTCGTGGACAACTGACGATACCTTTAACCAGCTTGAACAGGAAAAGCAGATCCGCCAAAGTGCCCCGAAGTTATTAATTACTTTTTGTGATTTTTGTATCTTTTTTTTTCTATCTGTTTCGTAAGATAAAATTGTAAGTAGTAGAATAGTTATGGGGATTCGTGACCGATCCGGTGTTAACTAAAAGTTGAGAATTTTCGAGCATTTCGTTCGAGTTTCTCGGTTTTATCAGCATCGATTGGAAAGGGGAATCTGTACGTGAAAGTCGGAAGCCGGAGGATATCATTAAAACTTCATCGTTGTCGCGATTCTCTTTTCAATTGCTTCGCCGTCTCTTGCCACGGAATATTATATTAAACGAATCGCTGTCACAATGGACGCGAAGGAAAAAGTGACGCCCCGATTCCATGTATAGATATATATATATATATATACAAATACATATTTCTTTTATGCATAGCTCATAGTTCGTGTAAACGTCTTGAAAAGGTACGTGTCAAGGAGGAAGGGCGAGAAAGATTCTATTAAAAGCGTTATTCTCCTTAAGAGAATCTTGAAACTCTTCGGTCCAAATTTCTAGAAAAATTTCCAAGCTGATAAACGTCCCTCCATCCTTCCACGTTTTACAAATACAATTAACGATCGACTCCCAACGTTCTCTTTCAATCGTCCTGTGATGAAGATTTTACGGTGTCCCAGCCAAACGTCTAGACCTGCCAACGTTATGAAACTTCTGGTTATCCCCTTACGAAATGTCGCAGAATTCTACGACTCCTTTTATTTTTACTCCATCCACCACCACCCTCTTCGACTGTTCCTCGAGTGGTTGCGTCCGTGTTTACGAGGCGCAATCTCAAAGGACACATCTCGTGGTTGCGGAAGAAAGCCACACGATGCCCGGTTCTACTCTACATGAATTCGTCTCAACGGCGCTGATCGTGCGAGAAAGAGGAAGCGTTCCATCCTCCACGGCTGCTCCCGCTTGCTCCTTGCCTACCAATGACGCTACCAGCCCTCTTTGAATCCTTTAGAGTTACTCGATGGCATATTAGTTTCCAAGTCTGCACGGGCGCGTTTAATTGAAGCCTTAATATCACGTCTCAAAGCATGAATAGCCGAGCAACTAGATCGGCCACGCAAGAAACACGAATGTGGGGCTAACGCTTCTGGTTTATGCACTTGTGCATCGGCACCGGTGTTTCGTGTATTTGTGGCGCGTGTGAGAGAGAGAGAGAGAGAGAGTCGTGCACGAATCAGCCTCGTGATAAATGTAAACGAGATTTCGGCTCGAGTGCTGCCGTTGGCCGATGAGGTTTTTGGTCCGAGTCCGTAGCTGACACATCCTGTGCGGAATTAACGAGGGTGTAATGGATCGTGAGACGCGCAAGAACCAACTCAACGATGCAGTGTTTCGAATTCAATTCGTATCCTCGAAGAAAAATGCGCGACCGCTGGTTCGACATAGGCGAATGATCGAGGACGATCGCGATCAATTCGAGGGGATGGTTTCCTCGACGATTAATCGTGTCGCGCGAGCAGAATGAAGTCTGGTATTCGAAGAACTGACGGAGGTTTTTGTACGTTGACCTTAATGAGTTTATAAAGAGGTCCCGTTACGGTGCATGAATGAAATATGTGGTCTTTAATATTCGGTTCGATCCTCTCAATTATCCGGCGGAACGTGTTTCCCTAAGCGTTTGGAACAATACGCTAGATTGATTGGCGTATGAATATGTGTCTTCATTACCGTCCTGAATATTAACAATGTACCGATGGATTCGTTAAATAAGAGCAATATAGCATCAGATTTTAGTTAATCAAAAGTTTATTGGTTTCGAATATCGCTTTGGGAAAATTGTCGATACAATTGGCTAGTATCTCTGTTATTTAACAGAATGTTCATCTTTGATAATAAAATCAATGTTTCTTCCAATTATTCCACGCAGAAATGGAAATTTTCATGGAAATTAAGATACGCGTGTCGAAAAATTCAAGGATTCCGATTCTGACGAATAAAATGTTCCCGCAATCGCGCCTCTGCGCCCAGAATGGCCCAGCCTTACCAAGGTTTATGTAAATTTATTGAAAGCGCGGTGCGGAGTGTCACGAGATCGCGCGACAATTTCACAGGATAACGGTTACGTTGTTGTCCCCTTGTAGAGTTCAACCTCGATACCTTGATAACTTCAAAGAGTTATCCAACAAATTTTTCTCCATGTCGATAAACAATTTCCGGGCTAAAGAATCATTTCGAGAATCGAAAGAAAACGACCACGTAACGATGGTAAAATCGATTGCCATCGATTCCCTGGTATCAATCGGTGCTTGCTGGAGAACGTTGGCAAAATTTTCGCGATCACGAATAAATAAATCGGCTCGTTATTTTAACGAGACGGCGCGGCGCTTGGCCGGCCAAAGCTTTTCGAGGCTCGTTCCAGGCGTATTTTCGAATTCTATTTCCCATTATTGGCTCGGAGGAAAGTTTGCCGGCGCATAGCGAGTTAACGCGAAACAACGCATCCCTATCGAGACTGTTATCCCAGGCACGAAATCAGGTACGGTCGGTAATGGAAATTCCTGGCAAATTTCGACCGAGACTAAAGCGATCCGAACCTGCTAAAATAAACCTCGATAAAGCGATCGGTCTACGTTTCCTTTGGATCTTCGTTTAAGGGTCGATCGTTAGCTCGAAACATTTTTGCTTCCATCGATTATTGCTAGAAAATTTGAAGAACATATTTGTAATTAGTTAGCGGAATTTCCATAGGGGCTGGTTAAGAGGAAGTTTGCTTTAATATCCGCTTTAATGTTTCAATCTTGGACGATCACTAGGAGCTACGTTGTCACTGAAACCACCTAGAACGGCCAGAATGAACCAAGAAATTACAAATTCTACCTGAAGTACTCGTTTAACGACGTTAATCGTTCATCGTGAACCAACTCACCGCACCTCATCGATTAGGAAACACACGGAATAGTTGATCATAAACGTTGCGGTTCGACCAACTCGCTTGTTAACGATACTCTGCACAGCTTTCTCAAGTTATCTCGTTTCTCTCTACGTTTCAACCTTTTTCGCTCGCGTCCACTCAATAACGAACATCAAACCGCTCGATTTTCTGATTAAATGTCGACGTTGACTCACCGATCGACGCTCCGAATATCTTTCATGCAATTCTCACCTTCTTTTATTCTCAATTTTCCAGCTATCTCGCTGTACTCGTTGATTCCCTTTGTACGTTTGATTCTCTACCGCGAGATGCGTCGACGCTCGAACGACAAAAGGAGACCGATGGACCGTTAGAACGTAACGTGTTCAGAGTATCAGTTGCCGCCTTTGGGGGACAGAAGTAATTTACGCGAAAAGGATAGAGTCACGAGGAGGTAAAACAAGGTGATGGCCTCGTGTAGGAGAGCGAAGAAGCAGGCTCGGTGTCTAGAATCGTGCTCATTGTTATGCATTTCCGTTATTAAATATGTATATCCCGGACTGCGTTTCCGTGCAGCCGGATGCATCTCAGTCGACGCTGCGGCTGGATTAAAAGTCTGTATAACCGGAGTATGGCCTGGCTCTGGTAGTGTAACATTAAAAGTTTACAAACAACGTCTGCCTTCGTTGCCACGTAACTTTTCAAGAACTAGACACTTTCGCGTTAACGATATTCCTGTTCGCTACCTTCTTTAGCGGACATCCTTCTGGCCTCAGCGACACTTTCATCCCTTGTTACTCCTGGTCAGATGATTCGTTATTGCTTCGTTACCTGCCTCGTCGAGGACGAGAAACTTGTGATTAAATAGGGCCCAGGAAAAGGAATCAACGAAGAGTAGTATTTTATGTACGTTTGCATCTTCCTTCATGCACGCTTATATTTTATTCGTTTGAGAAACGAGATCTAGCGATTTACGGTTTACTATTTACATGGTACACGTATGACACACGGTTATGGCGAATAACTTTACTTGCGATATTTTATATAATTTTTGTATAGGTTTCTAGATTTTTCTTGATTCCGTACTTGTAAAAATTGTTTCGATGTAATATCTCTTAGATTTTGCTTTTATCTTGTTAGACTATGCTGCTCTCGAACAAAAGTAGGTAATCACGTAGGATTGCTGGAAAGAACGATCGGAAAACTGTGAACGTGGCACGGATTGATTCATCGGCCAGTCAAATGAACGAGGCTTAATATGGTCTAACAAGGGAAGCATCTCCATCTTATTGAGATCAATAAATGCACGCCTGGCAGGCAGTCGGACAGGAAGGAAATTAGCAATCGCGAACAGCTGATGCACGTTCCTCCGTTGGAATGGCGTCAAACCTTGTGCATGCAAAATGCAATCAGGTAAAATTTTTAACGCTTCTCGCGGAGCGAGCTGACGTCCCTCTTTTTAAGGTCGAATCCATCCAATTTTTAATGCAGTCGAATCTCTAGTCTTTCCACTTCGCGCATGCATGTTCAGACATTCTCAAGCGCGCTCCTTGTTTTTCCACTAAATTTACTTACTTGATTCTTTCAAGACTAACTGGGAAAATTCACCTCGACGTAGATTATTTTACAAAATCTCTAACGTTACGAGTTCCCGAAATCTCATCAACGTACACTCGTTCGATCATTTTTATCTAAATCTCTGTCAACCATCGCCACTCATAGCACAAACTTCTCCTTCGGAATCTTCATATCGAGACGCGAAAGAGCTCCCAAAGCTCCAAAAACAACGGTTCTTTCAAGTTAGCGCGAGAAACTTTCCCATTCAGCTCTTTCAGATTGATCTGGAAGATTCAGATCTGCTTCACGTATTTTCTTCTCCAACATTTCGAACGTTACAAATTCTCAACACCTCAACGCACACACGAGCGATCGTTCTTATCCGAGTGTCTGTTCACCGCCACCATTTATAACACAGATTTTTCCAAGAAGCATCGCGCTACGACTGTGACTGACTCACGAAGTTGTTCGAAAACAGTGGCTCGTTCGAGTTAACGCGACCAACTCTCGCACCATGGATTTCTCTGCGAAACGCAACGAAACGACGCTCGAGCGTCTCGTTCGCGAGTCGCGTTAGAACTCAAGAGCAGGAGACAGGTGGACCGACGAACGCGTAGCAAGTTTCTGGATGCGCGAAACGTAGCCGGAAGTGTAGTTGCCTCGGCGAAGATGTCCATGGATATATTTAACCCGTGTATCCAAGCACGTTACCCGAAAACTAAGCCAATATACTGCCGAACTCCGGCCGGAAGTGAAGCTACCGACAAAAGCCTATACGCCCGCGTGCTTCGACTCCGTGCTCCACCTACTCGTTTCGTAGCATCCGCATCAGCTTCATCCAACGGATCAGCTTGCAGTCGACCTTCTCTTTGTTCGTGCACAACGGATTCTATCCCGACGGCACATCGACCGGGACTAACTTCTTAAAGCCGCTCCGCTCACGTTCAAACTTCGGACACATTTTACTCGGCACACGTTGCCATTAACGTTAACTTCAGCGCCGCGACACTATATCATTACTATGTTACCAGATAACGGGAAGGCTTGGCCTGGAACGCGGCACGCTCTCGTTCTACTCATAAATCTCGATGACGGGCGTGTCGGTCAAATTTCGAGTTCGGAAGCGGTGTGGTTTTGGTCGATGGTTATGATGAAGTGTGGAGACCCCTGAGTTTTGCTTGGTATTTCGTTATTCCAAGGATGATTTACTGGGTTGGGAAGTGGCTGTGTCGAAGGTGACAGTTGAGGGGTTACCTACATTGTGTTACTGTTTTAGGCCGGTATTCAATGTGTATAATTAGTGGCCGCGATTGTTTTCTGTAAATGAGAAACGTGCCGAGGGTGAATAGTGATAGATTAGCAGAAACAGGCAGGGGACTGTATAATTGGATTTGGATTTTCTTTTCCTTCCAACGATTCGTTGTTCTCCATTTCCTTGTATTCATTTGCGAAGAGATACCGTGGCAGATACTAAGTTGAACGTTTTATGGGCATGGTAAAATTGTCTGATAATTTTGGAATAACGGTTACATTACAAAATAAAACGAGGGTGATACGTTAGCGCAGAGTATACGAGTAGCAGCAAACCTTTGCCGTAGAATAACAGACTGGCTGTTTGTACTAAAAACTTGGCCCAGTCGACTTCTCAATGTTAATTACGATATATTTCGCATTGCACCATTTCTGTGCATTTTTTCCATCTTATAATTAAGTAGTATTAAACATATAATTAAGTAGAAATTGTAATTGCTCAAAGAACGCGAGGCAACAGTGAAGCACAAGGGATATAGGAGCGTTTCTAGTCAGACACACGTGGCGTCGCACCGCCAAAGAATCTCAGTTCGCGAGTAGTAATCTTCGCGCAATTCAGCACGATAAATGGCTCGTTCAACTGCAATATCGCAGCGCATACATATGGTGGGAAGTTGAATCGAAGAATAATTTTCTCGAGAAACGTAGATTTTGGTTTGCGGAAGTCATGGCGAAAGTCGTAACGCAGTTTCAATCGTAACTGCGTTGGGAATAAGTTTTACGAGACTTCATTGGGAAACACCAGCGAAGCGTATACAGTGGTCAGTTTTAATCAGCGGAATGAATGAAATTTAAAGTTTATCCGTGGGCTATCGATCTTAAAATACGAACGAACACTCCATTCCAATATATATTTCTCGATTTAACCGAAGTGTAACAGCGATATCTCTTTTCCCCTTTAAAAACGTAAAAAAAGCTTAGGGAAAATGAAAGAACCACGACAAATCGTAATTAGAGCGCGTTGTACGCGTTGAAGGGGGATTTTTCGCGATTAATTAACCGTACGGCAGGGAAGAAGAAAAACGTCTTTATTTGAGACAAAAATAGAAATTGGTCAGGGGGACATTTTGAATGGGGGCCGAGGTTTTGTTGAAACCTCTGTCTCGAAAGAAAACATACGATATATACCTAGCACGGAGACGTTCATGAATTTTATCCGGTCGTAAAACAATTACGCAAGCTCGGCGCCTCGCTTTAATTCTACTCCATTGTCGACGCGAGTCGGGGAAAAAAATAGCAACGTTCCTGTTCGCAGCCTTTTATCTTTGTTAACTCGTTACGTGTTCGGTCTCCCTTGCCTAACCATTCTACAGCCGACCGTCATGGTCTGGTTTAAAGTCATCACGCGTTGTGTCGGAAGTCTAAATACAAATTTCATTCCCTTTTTCTCTGTTTGACTGGAAACGTTTGTACACTGCCACAATATCCAGCTTCCTATTCTTTCTTTCTTTTCTCCGTCAAAGATATCGATATACGTGTATTATAATTCGAACATGATTCGATAGTAATATGATCATACACGTTTAAACTTATCTTGACCAAAAGTGTTATATTTCTTAATTATTTTCGCCGGTAATTAACATAATATTTCCTGAATACAGTGCTGAAGAATGGCACTCGTGCAAGACGTTAAAAAGTAGGGTCGCTAGTTTATTCTTCTGAAGTTTCCAACACTCATAAATTCCTAAGAAATCAACGTTCGCCTCTCCAGCAGTTATCGACCAAAGTTTCCACGGCAACGCGATCTTCTCCTGGCAAAAAATGGTCGTGGACGTTTCGATAAATCATTAGGACCGATAATGGTAGAATTTACCGGCGTCGAATCAGCCAGATCGACCATAAAATCGGTCAAATCGTCCGGACTCTCGATTCCCCCTCGTAGTGGCGAACTTAGTGGTACTCGCTGAAGGTTTCCAAGCGGAGAAAAATTAGCCGACATTCCGAGGGATTTCGTCGGCTCGTAAAATGATTATGCAAAACGGCGCGTCTAGCCGGCTGTACGCCCGCGAGAAAGGGCGCTTTAATTTGGCGGCATTGTCGGGCCCCGGGAAAATTAAAAGCTTATCTCTCGCCCCGGTCCTCGACGTTGCTCGTAGAACCGAATACGCTTGGCGGCTGAGCCCCAGCCATTGTCTCGCTACGGAATTATTATCAACACCAGCGACGATGTTGCCAGATAGTAATTGCTTGAACGTTGATTCCACGCCATTGTTTGTTCATCAGAGCCGCCTTTTACCACGACGTTGCGTGTCCTTTCCTCGTTTCCACGAAAACGCAGACCCTGCGATCGTGATGTTAATCTTGAAATCGATACGGAACGAGAGAGGCTGTGACCGAGCTACGTTTTGTAGCATATTCACAAGCTGGTGGTCGCTTGTTCGTGCTGAACTCTATGTACACTGTCGTTCATAAACATTAGGATATTTATGAGAATTTGTCCCGTCGTAGACAACTTGGCTCATTTACGTTCGAAACTAAACTTCATTCGTAAATTTTCTTTTCTTTCCTATCTTGAGAACTCTACCGAACATTGAAGTTGGAAACCGTAGCAAAGAGTTTGATAATTATTTCAGGATTTATTCTGATCTTTTAAAAGCTAGAAGTAATTTTAAAAAATTAGACGTGGAAATAAGCTTAGCTCGCGGAGGAATGATTAAATTCAGAAAATCACTAAGAAATTATCGAAACCTTCGAGTTAGGCTTTGTTACATATACGAGTTGCCTTACTTCGATAGAGAAATAATTCGTACTACGAGGCTGGCTTTATATTACGAGACAAGAAATTAAAAGTACTAATCATGGTGATAAATTTTCTGTCTCGTATCCCGGTATGTCCAAAATGTTCGACGAACGTTAAATCCTTGGGACATTAAGTCCTTGGCCAACACAGCGGAGGGTATTTCGAGGAAAGATGTGCAAAATTCACAGGGACAGGCAGTAATGGGTCGGCCATTTCCTCGTCCCACGGCGGCGATACAGCACCGGCTATCAGCCATCGATTAATTACGAGACATTAACTATGAAACACGCGCGATACTTGCGCTGTAGCAGCTAGTTTGCGGTCTAGTAGAGGCGTACGCGAGCAGATTTGACGAGAGGAAAGGGCGTCGTCTGGTCGTCTAGTTAGAAGTCAGAGGGGCGTTCGGACGGTCTCGTGTCGTTATGGTCGAGCAAAGGGGTTCGTTTAATATGAATTGCGTATTAATAACGGACGAACTAGGCGCGAGAACGCCGCCACTTATTATTATTTATCAGGGTGATTAATTCAAGCCGGCGTGTTGCGGCGCGCCGCACCTGCGCCATCCGCCGCGTGCAGCGTCGCTAGCAAATTGGTTCATTCGCGTTCGAGTGCATCGGGATCTCGAATTCCGATGGACTTCTCGCTGTGAACGAGCACAGGTGTTCCTTTGTCTAAAGATTTTAAAAGTTACTGCGCTCTCGATGCGCAAATTGAACGGCGGAACCGCGATACTAAGCAGTCGAATGCTTTTTACGTTTGGCTCTTGTGCGTAAAGATTGGAATAAATATCGGGAAAAAATTAAATGGTTCGTACGTTTGTAGCTGGGGATATTGCGGGAAATAAGAATGTTGAGCGAAAGAAACTCCGTGAAATTCACTTACTAGTCTTAAGAGTAGGCGATTGTTTTAGAATTTCAAAATACAGAACCTCGAGTTTTTGTAATTGAAACGCAAGACAATAATTCTGTTCTCTTACAAACTGGAATCGTAGTCAAGGGGTTTCGCGCTTAAAGCACCGTCTATTTGTATGCAGCATTAGATACAGAGGGGAAATTACTTGTAGTGGATGTTGAATACAGAGTCACCAATGCAGGACTTAACGTATTCAATCTTATCCGGTAGTACACTGGTGTTCTTGCGATACAGATTAATATCCGAGTTCTTGCTTAGGTTCTTGCCTAAGCTCTATTGCATAGAAAGCACCGGTTTTCGTCTAATTATCGGAGTTCCGTTTGCCAAGGGTTAGTTAACTGTTGGATGGATAACCATCGAGCAACCAAATGCGCTGTTACACGGAATTTCACTTAATCTTGTAAATCCTGAGCCTATGTAACTGTAGAAATTGGGACGATTAAACGAAAAAGTTGGATCGTAGGAAATCGGATTTCGTCGCGTACGACTTTTCTCGACATCAAACGGAAGCCTAACATCTCGAAATCGATTTCTCATTCTCCACTGTTAGCAAAATATCGAAAATAGGGAATACATCGCGTGTGATGCGACTATGAATCACTCGATAGTCGAAAGAGTATCTACGTCGACAACCACCGTATCTTTAATAACGCTAGAGTGCACGGTGTTCAGGTGCACTCCCGTCGCAGCTCCCGACAGCGCAGTGAAATGCCTGAAACACGCAGACCTTTTCTCCAAATGCATACGAATCTCGTTTAACCGTTACGAACGTTCAAGACACGAAGTATCGATACGTTAACACATAACCGTATCGACAGCCGTACATTTATTTGATCTATGACGTTCGACCAGCTCTCTCTCCAACAAAGGAATGCGAGTGAAAAAGAAAAGGAGAAAAACGAAGTCAAAAAAAAGAGGAATGAAACAGATAATATATTTTCATTTGTTCCAGTCTAATAGCCCAGCCGTGGAAAACGTCGACTGTCGTATTTCACTAACCTTTGCTAGGAATAGTTGATAGAGTTTACCGCGAGTACATCCCCTGGCAGCGGTTTCCAATTGATTTCTATTCGAAACTTTTTCTTTCGTTAAACAAAAGCCAGCGGTCCGCCGGAAGAGCAAGGTATCTTAAATAATCGTTATCAGTGGCGTTAATGGCGTAGTGCTATCGTTTTTCCGGTGTACCGATAATGGGGAGGAAACCGCCCCGTTCGAGGCCCACAGCACGCCGAAATTACCGATACATCGAGTCGACCGATATAGCTTCGAGACTTACGGGTTACGAGGATAAAACTAGTCCCCTCTCTTTCAACCACCGGTTTCCCAGCGACCCTATCGTCGTTCGTCGAAAGTTTTGGCAGAAAGGAATTCGTGTTACGGTAACGCGCGTTGTTTGACAGCCACGTGAAAACCTCGATAATCCGATTTCCACGATATTAAAAGGACGTGCTTGAAATCGTTCGGAGCCGCGCCAATTTCAGTTTTCCAACGAATATCGTGGTGTAACGACACGATATTATAGGCGATAGATATTTCGGTGGGAAAAAAAATTGGTCAAAGATTGGTCGATGATTTAATTCTTCTTTTTTTCGCTCTTTTTTTTTTGTCGGTTCGTTTCGCGGCTGTGGTTTGACATCGAGCGATTAGCTTACGATTTTTAAAGGTTGGATAACTATGATTGCTTTTCGTAGCTTGTGGTGTAAATTTATATATGCGAATTTCTTGTTTGCAAATTGTTCAATTTAGAATATTAAATTCGAATTTCGAATTCATAATATAACGATGGTTCTGTGAAGTATAGAAGTCACCGTACACGATCCCTATAATTTCGAATTAGGTAGATGCGAAAACACGAGTAATACGAATGATTTAGCCAAGTTCGTCCGTTCAAGCAGTGTTTCATGTATCGTATCTGGTCTGACGAGCCCATCGTTGTGCGAAAAATATGGTTATACGAAGAGATAATTATAATATATCGATTGGAGATAATCCTGGCGAAAATAGCGTACTAATTGGTCGACCGCATTTACGTGGGCCATGTGAAGTCTTCTGGTTCGCGGCCACAAATATCCGCTGGCAACGAGCACACGTAACCACCGCATTCCTCACTGTTTAATTAATCGGAGATTCGTCGGAATTCCATTTTTTCCCTATTTTTTTGCAATCACGGAGGAAAGAATTTAAACGAATTATTTTTCTTTCGTTCGCGAATCTGTTTCATTCTTTCGACCCTCTATAATCTCAGAAATTTCATTCCCATTCCATCCTATCGTGTTTAATATCGACTGGCTAAAAGGATAGAAATACTTCACTCGTGTTATGGATTTGAACTATTTTAATGAAACGCTGGTAACTTTGCTTTTTAACACAGACGGACTTTAATAAATATAGCGGCGATATTTCGAAAAATTTCGAAATGTACGGGAGGTTGAAACATTCAGAGCGTCAGAATAAACGGAGAAGTATGTTGGAATCGAACAAAGTTGCGAAACTGTACTGGAGCTAAGTGAGTACACGATAGTCACTTTGTCGATGGTAAAGGGTTGCGAAGGAATTTGCATATCGTTCGAGCGGTCCCACCGATAGAGAAAATGTTTCTCTTGGATAACGAACGACTTTTCCAAATACCACACTCGATACTGTACGCGGTTGATTCCTTTCCCTTCTTTCCCTCTTTCTCGCCCCCTTCTTTTTTTCATCCCCATCAAAATTCATAATTCTGATTGCGGCGCGGGGCGCGACGAATTGATTCTCGTTTGGTCGCGGCGCGATGCCGCGAAACTTTGAATTGAATTGCAGGAAAATATTAGCCAGCCGGTCGTTTGTTCTCCAGGGAGATCCCAAACCCGATTTAATTAAACAATTTCAACGTACGTTGGAATTCTCGCGAAACCTGCCCATCGATTAAGACTAAATTATGCGTCTCTTTCGAAAATAACCGGAAGTTTAGGATGCCACTGTAAAATCGAGTGATGAACGACGCCCACGGGAAATTAGGGACAATTGCACTACCGAGACTGCACGCGTGTATTTTAAACGCGTTGACAAATACCCGCTCGTTCGGTCGCCACTCCGCTCCTTTTTTTCACTTATACACACACTCGGGAACGTTTTTCCTTCGAAGTTTGAAATATTTTCCGAAATACGCAACGTTTTATCGCTCTCGTATCTGTAAAGTTTTCCATTTTGCGCTCTACGAGTATTTACGAGTTCCTTACACCAATATTGACGTAGGAATAGATTATTCCAATATCTCGTGTTACGTAGGGCTGTTTTAGAAATTTCATAAAAAATCTATTTTTATCTATTTTGCCCTGTTGCAAACATATTATAAATTAGCGAAAGCTAGTCAAGAGGAAAGTACGTTTCATCATATTATATTTTTAACGTCTCTCGAAAGCTAAACTGATTGACGTCACCTTTTATAAAATTTCCAATTTTACTATCTACGCAGATACATAATTAGAATCGGATAATCTCAAAAGACAAGTTATTTATTGGCATAAAATTTGTCACAAGGAAATTTGACACAAGTGCTTCGAAATCCCAGGACGAAAACTCGAGAAAATTATGACCATTGATCGTGTACGTCTTAAATGTTCGTGTACAGAAAAAAAAGGTAATCCAAATTCGCTTATCCGTCAAGATGACGCTCGAACGTACTCTCAAACAACCGCTGCTTGTATTACATACGCTCGTAACGTGTCTTATCGATGCATTCTCGATACACGTTGCACGTTTCGATGATACATACGTGAAAATGTCGCTTTTCACGCGTGTCACCAGCAACTGCTACGCGAGGAGCAACGACGACGTGTTCCGTATTATATTTCCGGTGTGTTTACTGCGAGCTTCTCGATGTCGCCTCGCATATGCTAACAACAGGTGTAAAAGGATCTAACGAAATATCTTTTCAATTCAACGAGATGTTAGTCGATAATGAAAGTTTTGGTTCATCTTTATTGCAAGAATTCCAACGTTAAATATCGATCGTGTGGATCGAATGGACGGAACAAGTGGACGAAACATTGTGCGGTCGTTAAGTTACAAATAGCGTTAAGTGGTAGTTGGCCGTGATAACGATTTGCACGGCGGAAACGTAGCTTGCACGCGTTAGCGTGAAACTTTTGGCGCTTCCGTTTACCCGATGAAAACTTTCACTGGTCGAGGATAGTGCGATATTTTACTTTTAACGGGCGACCAAGGAAGAGGTTCCTTGCATCTACATGTAACCTTCGTTCAACCATTTTACTCTGTGATGAAGTCATTTCAAACGTGTTCGCCACTTTCCGTGAGTTGGTTTAAGGATGTAGAGAAATATTTGGTTAGGTTTTTAAGTTTGGAAGTAGTTTGGAGAGCCGAGAGAAGTTCGTGCGAACAGCGAATAATGGAATTAGTCGGTGAATTTACACGAGATTGACGATGACCATTAGGATGATTTGTAATTTGTTGAAATTCTATTATCCATCTGGGGAAGGAAATAAAAATTCCGATGCTGGAATAATTTATTTTAGTTTCTGAGAACATCGCAAAATATATTTTCTCTTTCATCGATGGACGATGTAAATGCCAAAATTAACAAATACGTGTTGCCCATTCGTATCGAAAGTCTTCGCCTCTGGTATTTCACGTGATTTACTATCGTTTCATCTCCTCGACCCTGCAACTTGGTATTTGTTGAATTAGAGATTAAGAGACAAAAGATGTCGATATTTCATCCAGCGCTTCCAACGAAACGCAATTTACAGAGTCAAATGATTCCGGAGTAAGCAATAGCTCCGAAGTAACGTCCAAGTTACTTTCACAACAATCGTTGTTCGCAACTCGAACTCACTGGGCTTTCAGCTCACGGACGGCGTTGTTGTCGAGTATTTTGCGCCGGTGAGCCATCGCATCGTTTCGAACGAAACAACGTACAAATTCTTTTTAATCTCTGTATAGTAATCCGCGGAAGGCTTTATGTTGCCGTGAAAGTTGCCCACGTTGGAAGTCGTAACTCGTATTAATTCCCGTTAAAAGCTAAGTAACGCGATGCGCCATTTGCTCCAAGTTCTCGACTTGAAATCTCCGCTTGTTTTCCATTTCTTCTTCGTTAGCAACACGCGTGCACACGTGTACACGTACGAACAGATTCATACCTGATTATTCACGGTGCAGCCATAAGACGGTCACCGGAGACCATAGTATTTCGTCCACCCTTTTTCATCCTTGTTTTTTCCCGCGGGAATAACAAACACGCTTCTTTAACGTTCCTTTTTTCCCCTAGCTTCGCTTCCGAGAAGAATAAAAGTGCTTGTTACTTCGCTTTTTTGTTGCTGCTTTTTGGCTCTGTTCGTCGTTAACCGCAACTGGCGTAGTAAAAAGCACCGACAATGAAGATAGTTAGCGTTACACGTATATAAATTAAGCCTCTTCCTGCGGCTTTCCTTCTTTTAACGCGAGGCTAAAAAGACCGCAAATTTCGTTAATTGTGGTATTCATAAGTCACTCTTCCCATTTGATTGTGGTTTCTTCCTTTTTTTTCATTTTTTAAACAAAATGGCTTTTAAACGGACGACGACAGTGTACCTTGAACATACGTGATTATGATATCCGAATTAATTCTCTACTATTTTAAACTCTATAATACTTCAATTAACTCCTCTAAATCTTCGCACAAAATCTATAACAGGATACGATTATTCTGTACTTCGTTTGTCGTTTAAACTACCGTATAACAAAGATTGAATCTATCGTGATCAATAGAAAATTTACAACGTCAAGAAAACCGGTTAAAGATCCATTACATATAGATATATATAATTTGTACATACATAAATCATGCGAATGCAATCATCTCAAGATCTCTTCGACATCGTACAAATTCCTCGAGACATTCTTCACCTTTCCGTCTTCTTTTACATTCAACTAAATTTCATTGTTACACGTCCCTGACGTCTCAACCTCCTCACCAGGCAACAACCAAGTTAATTCCCGGTCATAGGCTAATCAAGGCCCGATAGTGGGAGTTAAAGGACGAGCCGAGGGAGTTAACCAGGCTGGAACCGCTGCCAGTTACGGACGGCGAGCCACCGAGCAAGAGAGTGGCAATGCCGAACTCTAAGTACTTCTGATAGGATTTACCTCTCTCGGAGCGCATTCGTGGCATCTGGGCCGAGTCTGGGCTGCCTTCTCGAGCCAGGATCGGTGCCTCTCAGGGCTGGAACCTCGTAAATCAGTAATCAGAATTCCCGTGGGACTGCGAGTTGGGCTACCGTACTCCGTTACACCTCAAAATGAACGAGAATAAGGTTCGAAGGCGAAGTCGAAGGAACGGTGAAGGAGTAGGTGTCGCGACAGAATCCTGAAAATACGGCGAACTTGTCAACCCGCTTCCAAACCTAGTACGGTTGGTTAGCAAAGTTTTGTATCTTTCTAGGAGAATTCTCTGTGATTCTACTAGAAAAGCATGGAACGTTGATTTTCCTCGCATTTCTTTTCGTAATGTCAAATATTTATTTCAAAGTGTCGCCGGTCAAAATAATCGATTTCTGCATGTATTAGGTTGTCCGAAACGTCTCTTTCGTTTTATAAGGAAACAATAGACGCACAACGTTTTTTGTTTTATATTATTTTGTCGAATTACGTACGATCCATTTTGTTTTGTTGAGATAAACAGCGTGACATTTTACAGACTTATCTTCGCGTTTGTACGAAGGTGCACTGTTGTAGAAAACACGTTTGAGAAAGAACGACACCTTCCGGACAAGCTAATAGAAAAATATCAAAAACAAAGAGAAATTTCAAAGAATTCTTTGAACGAATCGATATGGTGTAGGTTAGTTGGTTTATCGCCGTATAAACGTAAAGTTATCAAGAACGTTTCATTTCGTGCTACATAATTAAAATTTTAAAAAGATGGTTTTACTTAAAAAAGAAGCTAAGAGGAAGGAGTATAATGGATTAGTATTAACACCTTAATTCTCTGGATAACACGCGAACAATTCCAAATAGCAGACTACTCTACCATCTCCGAGAGCTTCAATTTACTAAATACTCCAAGATACCAGCTAGAGTAGTAATTTTCTCTCTTTTAACGAACAATTCGATTTTAATCAACAAATAGCTTCCACTTTCGGGTATAGAGCCGATCTTTGAAAATTCCATTTCATTTAAACGCTATCTGCAGATTCAACAACCACTTACAATTCCAATCAATCACACTTCAGTCGGTCATAATGCGCGCGTAGCTCGATTGTCCACGGGACCAGATACATTGTTAAGTGTACGAGCGTCGTTCTGTTTATGCGAAATTTATGTAGATCGTGGCTCGAAGCGCGCGGCTTTATTATGCACACGCAATTAGCAATAATACGGCTTCATCAGTCGTCCATAATCGAAGCGTCGCATAGTCGGATAATAATTTCTGATCGGCAATAATTAAACGCGACGATACTTTATTCACTCGGTGAAAACGTGTATTTTTCGATCTCGAAATTGCCGTAACATTTCCTAGGGTTTCTCGACGAGGCCAGTTTCCCTCCCCGAAACTCGAAGGGCTACGTTTTTCGCGTGTATCTGTATGTGCGTGTTTCAGCTTTACTAACTAGAATAAATTTCTCGCGAAATTTCCTCGTTTCCTTTTTGCTCGTGGCCGTGTGCCGGCGTTTTATGGTATTAATATCGTTAACTTAATATCGTATAACAAAGGATTTCGAAATTTATTTTTGATTATCGCGTTGGATATTCATAGAGTTATTAAATTACAATGTGTAGCGGGATTGTGGTCAATCTTGGCTGGAAAATATTTGTTAAAGTATAAAGAAAGTGATTAATCGAATTTTTGCGATTTTTACGCAGAAAGAGGTGAAAATGTTGCGTTTAATTCGAGTCGAGGTTATCGATCGATACTCGGTGGTGACAAGTATGATACTTTCGAAGCGCTACAAGCGTTCTATTTATATTTTATCCTATCATTTCTACGAGAAATACGTAGCTTTTAATATTCGCTTACGATACAATTTTAACAATACTCCGAATCTACTTATTAAATATTTCAGTATTTATTAAGATCGATAAAATATCGTATCAAATACAATCGTATAAATATCAATACGTTACAACCATATTTATACAGCGCAAAATAAATTTTCACACTATTTTTTGTTGGTTAAACCGCGGATGTTTATACAAATGCACGTTTTTACCAACATAACTAAATAAGTAAAATCTAAATAAAAATTCTTTCTACCCACTACTATATTCGCGTATTTTTAAATATTTCATGCGTTCCACATTTAGGTACCTTGAAATTGTTCATAAATGCATAAGCATCTAGTATTTATTAGAAATAACAAATGGAACAGACGAAGAAGATTCGAAACGATAAATTTCCCAAATGCCCAAAACGTTCTCGCCGAGCTCGCTTCGTTGTAGTCTCGCCTTTGAAATGTCAGCCGTGGAAATGCTTAATCGCGATCGATCGACGAGCATAGCCGAACTTGGAAACCATTTCCATAGATTAAAGCTCAATCATCGCGAGACTGGTTGGCTCCGTTACAGGTGCATCGTTTTACGGTAAATCTTCCGCGAGAGTGTTACAAATATTGCCGTTACTTAACCAGCATTCCTTTCCTCTTCCTCTTGCCTTGTCTCTACGAGAGATTCCCAGAGGGTTAAAACTTCCGGAGATCTGTCGTAACGCACATCGAACTTCCTACTTTCCAAAACGTTCCAGCTTTCCCGGGCGTACCGCTCTGAAAACGCGGTCGAGTGTCTCCGACGAGAGTTTCGCGAATTAATTCGTCCGTGCGTCTCGTCGAACCATTCCTCTTTCACGTTCCGCCAATTGACTTTCCACCCCTTCTCCCCTCCACCCTCCCTCTCACTCTCTCTCTCTCTCTTTTTCTCTCGCGATCTCGCTCTTCATTTTTTCTCTCTTTTCGCCGCCGCTCTTGATTTCCTTTTGCCCGTCGATCCATCCGAACGATTCTTCGTATTAATTTACTGCGATCCATGTTGATTTAACGCTTCCCCTTTTCTCTGTAACGAGAACGCACTCCGACGCGGTGATAATTTCGTGGATTAATTTTTAGCACGTTCGAGAAGTTACAAAAATTATTGCTTGTAAATCGACGTACGTGTCGATGTATTGGTGAAGCAAAGTTTGCTGGGATCATCGTGAAGTTGACGCGATCTCTCCCACTTCGGAATTCTTAGAAATTTTTCAATTTCCTTGCTTTAACTAATAAAACTTTCTACAGAATTTCACTCGGTATTTTTCTACAAGGAGATTAATTAGGAAAGAAGAAAAGGAGGAAGAATTAAATCAATGGCCTCCGGAAGGGGCAAGCGTTTCTGCATGAAATACGTACCACCCCTCCGGCTCTCCACAAATCTCTCTCGCGCGCGGACATCGAACCTCGCAATTTCCTTGCCGGTGTAAATCAGCGAGAACACTGTATTCACGTCACAGAGTCGTCCCATCGAACAAGCAAGAGTAATTTTCGAAGAAATCGTTCCTCGCCAGACGGTTTTCACTCGTCATCCCCTTCTTTTACTCGAACATGTGTCTTCGTGAAAATAGGTTTTCTTTAATGTGCTTGCACAGCCCACAGGACATTGCATCTTCGCATCGAGATGCTGCGTTAATGGCGCATTATTAGCAACGAAGATAGGCGAACGAGGAAACGAATGGTTATGAAGTATGCTCGTGTTTAGAGGGGAAGCCGGTGCATTTCGGTGGAAATAATAGCTGCATAAATCTCGAGCGACTTCCATGAGTAACCTTGCTCGGGGAGCAACTGGATGTCTGCCAGAACAACGTAGACAAGAATGAATATTGGCCCAGCAGCGTATCCTTGAATAAAGAATGCGTTCTAAGTGTACGCGTAGAACCTCGACGTGTCTGCTTAAACTTGTTTCTAACGCGTTTCGGTTCGGTTACTCGAGTTTACGAACGAATTTGTAATAAATTAGCATACTCATTGTAAACGAACTCTCCTGATAAATTTTAATATTCAGCCTGTCGACTAACTTGAACAAAATGAGAGCTCCTACTTGTATTTCGTAACTGAATTTGATCTCCTAACTGAGAATAGCGCGACGAGCGACATTCTTCCTTACAGTTTCGCCTTACCTCGCATATCTTCAAATATATTTCTGACAACTGTGTACCTTTGTTCGCTGTTTGTAATAGTTTGCGAGAACTGTAGATGAAAAGTATCTGGATGATAACTTTCTACGTTCCTTTAATGCTTATCGTAGCATGGAGATGCTACAAAGACAGTCTTCGATAACCGATATATAACGATAGGGAAATTCCAGCGTTTTAAAACTAAACGATCCCGACGAAACGAAAGATCCGTAAAATGAAAGAAGAAAGTTCGAGTTATCAAATTTTATTCAAAATTAATTTGCCCCGAAATAATATCTCTCACGAATGGAAGCTTTCTCGTTCTTCATTAACAATTCATCAGCATTCTCTAGTCAGTTTTCCCGACGAATAGTTTGGCGGTTTCTCACATCTCCAAACTTCCGCCACTACCACAATGATTACCAAAAACGACAGTCTACGCTCGTCTTGAGACCCTTCGTCCGGACTGCGTAACACGAGCAAGTGAACGACGAGTCTTCTTAGTCGGGTGCATTAAGAGGGCCTTTAAAGTGTCTCTCGCAGTTAGCCAACGAGGCGGAGCGCGAACGGCCACTAAATCGTCGAGTTTCTCTCTAATTACGATCGTCGAGGCAGCGAATGTATTGTCAGGGATCTCCGTTCGACTTTTCGTCTCCTTCCAACGAGACTCGACTCACACACCGCGCCACAATGGATATTTTCGAACCGTCTCTGATTCGTTAGTCGACGTGTCAGACCATGCGGGGCCATTTCGAGCGCAGTTTGCAGAGCTCCGATGTGGTTCGTTTAATTAACGGAATATTAGTCCTACTTCGTAGTATTTTCCTCTCTGTCAATGGTAACCCGCGTATTGCCTGTCAGTGTGCATTTTGCACTTGAAAGTACAATTCTACACAAAATACGATGCAATGAGTGTAATACTACTTGCGTGACGTTTGACAAACAACCATCGTCGATCGTTAAGATTCCGTGCGTGATTTTCTTGCGAAAACGAATCAAAAGATCGAGAATATTACGATTAATCGTGTACTGTGTAATTATACGATAGTGATATTACGATGATGAATTTTACGATAATAAATGACGCGATTGCGAGTGGTTTTACGTCTGAGGCAGCTCGAAAGTTCGTCGAACTTGTGCAGCTTATTCACGAGGTGCTCATCGATGAATAGCATTATCGCAGGACGATATATCAAGAGCGAGCTGCAGGTAGATTAGTTTAATCGTCGCTACTTGATAGAGTAGCAGTTCCAGACCAGGCAAGTCGCGATAAGTGGCCAGAAACGAGGTTGGATGTACGCGATGGAAGATCGTTGAAGGATATAAAAGGCGGAAGATGTTAATTGTGTATGGAATTCGTTGGAAATCCAGGCACGTGTGCCTCGAGATGATTAACGATTCTCGATGACTTTCTGCTCGTGTTGCATTACGTGGTCGATGAAGCTGTTTCTTAGGATGTTGCGGAGAGTCGAAGGAATCATTTATCACGGATTAATGCGATACGTACTTATCTTTCTCCACATCCTCGGCGAGAAGTTCCAAGAGATTAACGATATATCGATTCAGATAGTCGAAATTTTGATTTTTACGGCCGAAGCGAATCGCTTTATACGTTCTGAATTATTTCATCGAAAGCCTTACTCTAATTTCGTACTAACGAATGATTCCTAGTTAGCACGTCGAATGTGACTGATTTTCGTTTGGAAGCGGTTCTCGTTTACCGTAACGTCTCTACTTTTCACGTTCGTCCCTTTATACTAGTCCAATTAATCGATCTATTTTCCAAGGTTAAATTCTCGGCCTTTTCATCTTCTTTTCATACCAGACGAACCAAGCCATTGCCAAGTCCTGGTACGAACCATGAAAAACTACGCCGATATTCATTATTCCATCCAAATTTATTCCGTCACTAATACGCGATGAGAAATGGGATATTTAATTTCCTCTTCGATTCCCGATAAACGGTTGGCATCCTGATTTACCGTTCAACGAGGTCGATATTATTCGTACGAATACCAAAAATTAAGGCAGCTACCGCATTACGAGACCGACTTTAAAATACATATACCCGCCGGATGAAAAAATATTTGGAGTGGTTGCCTATCGGAAACCACGGGAAATTTAATTATCTCGATATTCATAACGATCATTAACGTATAAATAATCGGACCGCCTCTGGTCGACTCGGAAATCTCGTTTAAACCGTCGCTCGAATTTTCTGTCTCCGAGTTTCGCGGACCGCCGTGTCCCGGCTAATTGGCGCACGCAATCAAACTCGCTTTCCGGCTGTAATTTATCCGCATAATAATTACATCGCGCCGAAGGCGAAAGAGATAGTGAGAGCTGGTGGAGATCGCGAGGGAAAGGACGCGAGAACGATTGGTTCGTCGCATCGAATCGACTAGGGGAGGGAACATCGTAACCGCAATTGATAAACCGCGAGGCCACGTGCATTACTGCGACGATAATGATGACGTTATGCGTTCGTTATAACCGAGTCGACGACTGCATCGTAATAAGCTGCCATTGATGAATATTCAATAGCACTTGTCGCTTCGTTCCGGCCGTGATTCGAAGCGTTCGTTCCAGATGACGAGATTCCTTCAATTGGATCGGACCATTGATATCTTGTCACGTTGTAGTCGACGCGTTTGATATATTGATCGACGGTACGACAACGTTCAAAACGTTCGATTATCGCCAAAGATATTGTTCAAAGATTCTAAGGAGAAGGAGGAAAAATTCTAAGAGGATGCTTCTCTAACTCTGACGAGTTAGAGGTCAAGAGATGTTAGAGAATCGACATCACTGAGAACGTGATGATTTCGAAAGAAATAGGGCATGTTTCTGATGACTCGATCGATCGTGAAATTTGATTAGGACTTCGATGGTTCCAAGTGCATACGATTAATCGTGTGGATATTTTATGAAATTGCAGTACTGGATATTTTACTGCTCGATTGTCTGGATATTTCGGTACCGCTTTCTATCGGATTATTTCCCTTTCTCTATATATTTCCAATAGTTTGCGTCTGGATCCTTTAGAAAATTCAATAATTTCTTAGATTGTCTCCGTTTTCTTTTTATTCGCCGAAATAAATTTTCCTTGCTTTGATTGTTTCATATAAATTGCCAATTTTTGGTATAGTCTTTGGTTTTAGAGCGCTGACGTACCCGTGTACACGAAGCTGAGAGATTCAGTGTCCTTTAAAAGTTTTTTTTCAAACGCATGGAGAGAAAAAGAGACATTCCGGAATAATTTAACACGCATGAAAATCCATGAAGGTCTATCTCAGTTGAGTTTACACGAGGCTGACTCGAAATTTCGTTAAACTCGGCAGCAACCCCTGCTACGCATGTGCTAGTGTATATTCGGCGTTGGTTGTAAAATCTAGCGGACAGCGGGCCGGAAACGAGATCGGTCTCCGCGTGAAAGCTCCACTTCCCTGGCCCGGAACATCGTTCCTAACGTTGCATGTCGCGAGACTGTGGCGATCCATAGCAAACTCAATTTTCGAAACAGCCAGAAGCTCGAAAGGTGAAAGTTCGGGGCCTGGTGTCGAGTCTACCCGTATTTAGCAGCGCGTCCACTTGCTTCGTTTACGTGCTATCATGCGTTGGAAAGTTTCGCTTCCGGGTTTAAACGCTTCCCTATGCGCGAGTCTAGTCGCGAATATCTTAGACAGCATCCATTAATTACCTATACTCCGAAGGTAGTTTCAAGAACCACTTTTATTAATATATTTCTATGAATTAAATATGGATAGAATCCTGACGTTATCTTATTTGCCTATAATAAATCTTAATGATAAATGATACATAATGTTAGTACTATAAATCAATATGTCGTAAGTGACTTGTATCTCGATACAGTTAGAAACTAAAGATTACCTTTTCAACGTTCAAACGACTGTGACAATTTTGGCGGCTCTTAGTCACATTTTGATCCTTTGTTTTCCACATGTTCGCGAATCGTTTATATCGTTTTCCCAAATATTGTCAAGGTCCGTGCACCTTTGGTTCATGGGCAAAAATAGTCAATGCAGCGATGGGTTTTCTACGTCAAACTTTAATCAATGGCTTTTCGATACACATCTTTCGTTTTACGGTCGTTCTCTTACCGCTTAAGGCTATTATAATACAATACACTCGTTGTTAAAATTCGACGAAATTCATGAATTCTCAACTCGTGTATTCGCACGAAAGAAGAAAGAGTTTCGGTAGTTTCAGGTAAATAATTGCGCGGATATACGTACGTATATGTTTAAAACTGGACACATTGCACACTATCAAGATGTTTACGTGGGCTTGTTTGCATGTGTACTTGGCGGCAGGCAGAAGAGAATGCGGGTGCTAGATGTCAACATAATTGGACACGGAGGGATGAGCGTTGGTGCGAGGGAAAGGGAGATTGCCATTAGTAACGTGCGCGCACGTCGGAGTGGAAGGGTGGATTGTCACGTGGTATTACATCCCTCGCGACTAGGCGGCTCTATTTTCAGCAAGGTGGCATCGATCGCCACTAAATTATTTCGTGCGGCCTACCTATACGAGAGCTGGCCCGAGAAAACTGACCTACATCTCTCTTTTTCTTTCGTTCTTTCCGCTTCCCATGCACGCCTATATATACATACTCTTCTATTTCTCTCTTACTTTCACCCTAGAAATACGTTGCCGACCGGACCACGTTGCTTTCCAAGCGTTCCTTACTTTAAGTAGAATACCTCCGGATATGGCCGGACGCGCTGGTAAAAGCTACTTGCCCTGGCGACGCCACGCATCACGGACTCCGCTCCTTTTCAATCTCAGCCTCGAGGAAGCGTATTTGGGACGACGTCGAGATGCGCAAGATGTTCTTCAGGGATTTTCTGTTTTGCGAACCGTACTATCGACAGCAAGGATTCGTTTCCTTCTTGCTTTCTTTGAAACAGAATCTTTAAGTAATAACAGTTTTCCATGCCTCAGAATCCATTGAAACGGCTATCGGACTAAGAGTAAGAGATCAGAATTTTGAAAATCCTTTAAGATCTAACTTTTGTTCTGCCTCTTATCTCCTATAACTTTAAGTAATTTCTCCTTTTTCCTATATTTTTCTTTGAATTTTGCTTCGCTCGAAAAAATTAAAATAATGGCACATGCTATTGCATGATATTCTAGAAACTTGGAAGGCTGTACAAGAGTCGTGGGGGATTTTTTTGAAACGGAGAAACCTAGAAAAGATCGAGTGGACTTAAACGATCCGGTATGCACACGACGTCAACTCTAAAGATCACTTAAATAGGATAATCTGTACATAGAAGGCAGTAGTCTTTGGTCCATAATCTTAGGTCTGTTAGGAATAAACGTATCTGCCTGCATTTTTGGAATTTTTGTCAAAATGTAAATACGGAAAGAAAACGAGACTAACTAAAAATATTCAACGGAGACCTCGATAAGAATTCACGAACTCTAGAAAGATTAAGGGTGAACGTCTGGAATTTATCAGTCGCGCTCCAAGTAGAAACAGACTGTCTCTAGTCAGACGTACATAGATGAAGTTGATTTTAGCTAACGTTTGACGATTGACGTTATTTGTCCGGCTATTGATAGATATACAGGGATCAATAAACCCTCAGAGTTAACTCTTGCACGTGTTTGTGTCTATTTTATTAACGTGGGTTGGTGTGCATTGCATATAGGAGGGAGGCTGAGGGAGATCGAGAGAGAGAGAGAGAGAGAGAGAGAGAGAGGCACAGACAGACAGACAGACAGACAGACAGACAGACAGACAGACAGACAGACTGACAGAAACGGATGGCTTAAAATATAATTTACACTAAGATACAACGTCAACAATATTTGACGTTTATGTACTCGCGTTCGCAGTGTTTATCGAGTTACTGGCAAATGTTTTGATACCCGGATAATATCTATGAATGTGAATTTTAGTAATATCGTCAAGATATTTACAACTTGTACGTGTTGGGATTATTTGCAAGTTGTCGAAAGATTTTTTTGTGTCATCGTTATTACGCTTTAAAGATAATCTTTCGATGATTATCCCCATTTTATTATTCTCCCGACACGTTGTAAATTCCTAGTATCTAGCTTGGGCAAATTCATAATTTTTTAACCATTCGACGAGCGAACACGATATTTTTCACGTTTCTACAGAGTTCTAATAATTCTTTCATGTCGAATGTATGTTTCACAGTAAAGTAACCTCACGAACGTGCTGTTCAAACTGTGATTTATCAGACACGTTCTCATCGGTAAAGCACAAATTGAACTGTCACGAGCTGCTAAGAGGCAACCGGTTTTGATTTCTCGTCTAGCAAAATCTTTGATATCACATGGTTTCGAATCTACCGGGAAAAGTAGATACAAATATACTTGACCGAGATACCATCTTGGACATCGTTGTAACGGAACCGTGGCTCGACGATCGCGTTTCGCGCTTTAAGAATACTTACGATAACACGACGAAATTATGCAAGTTGCTGTAGCATAGCAAGAGTGTGCGCGGTGTCGTGTAAGCTGCTCGAACCTAGACACCCCACAGCTTAATCCTGTGTGACTAGCGACTATAAGACGTACACACGACGAGACCTTAACAGATGACGTTAACGGTGTTTAGACTGCACAATTTCTACCTGTCGGGGTTAGGCAAAGGGCTGTCTAGTGTTTAGTCTTTAAAATGTAAAAGATGCTTGTTAACGTGTCCAAAGGAAAGGCTAACGTAGATAAAAAATGAAATTTGTATTGGCATTGGAAAGGAACTGAGAAATTTTGGTTCGTTGAATTGTTCGAATTGTCTCGAGGAAGTCATTGTTCTCGCTCGTCTCAACTTTGTCGATAAAAATGAATTTCTTTCGATTAGAAAAGTGAAAAGTCTTAATTGTAATTGCAAAATGCTTGAAAGCATGGAAAATCATAAACAGGCGCAACGAACGCGATTTTATAAATACTAGAAAGCGATACGGAAGGAAGCTGAACAGGGGCTTGGGGGTTTCGGCCCATCCGGCTCCGGCGATGGAGTTAAGTGGTGCGATTTTTCAGTTCTGAGAGTCTTTTCGTGTATTATTAAAATGCAACGTTACGGTAGAGTTATTGATGCAATGAATATTCCCCTTATATAATGACTCTGAAAAATTCTCCTCTCCGGACACGTACACATTTTTTATGACCGCAATCTTTCGCCGTGGATAAGTAAATAATGCACCCAGGAAAAGAGCTTACCTTTCTCTTCTTCCCTTTACTTCCTCATCCCTTATCGCATTATCGTCGTTTGGCTAATCCTAGTTCACTTACAATTTCAATAGAACGCGCTGTCGTGCTCCAAGCAAATTTCTCGCTGATTCTTGCTGTTTAAACAGGAATTTATTTTGTGAATATACCTACTTTACTAGATAACATTTTGCTGAATTTCCTTTTGAATCGCGCTTCCATGCTCGCACGATTTCTTTCTCGTATTTAAAGAGCAAACGTTTCTGTGTTGCGCGACATATGTGACGCATGATGAAGTATCAAAAGCTTTGCTTTATGAAAACAGCTTGCAGTACATCGTCGGCTTCGGAACTGTCATCGCTGCAAACCACTGTTGAGAATACGTAAACCGAGATTTTCTATCATTAAATATTTATACATACTTTAGTCCGTGGAGAAGAGGATCGTTGTAGCAATTTTCTTAGAGATCGTAAAAAGGGTTATAATAATTCAACTTCTCGATGATTCAATCGTCTGAGAGACTATTACCAATGAGTTGCAAGATGGTATCGATGAAATTCGAAACTTCCAAGGAAAATGAATTTTTCAGGATATTTATGGAAATACACGTCATCGCGTCAAAGGGAGATCTCGTTAAAATCCATCTTCACTCGTACAAATAGAAATGTTCATTGCCCTGCTCGGTAAATGGTATCCGAAGCTACGAAGAACGATTGCTGTGCGCAATTAAAGGACCGAAAAATGCCGAGTCAAGGGGTGGTAAGCATCGTGCCTGCGGTTTAATCGAAGCCGCGAACCAAGAATTTCCGGTGGTTCCCTGAAATCAATTTACGTTCCTCGAGAACCGTGGTCGTTGCTTGGTCGTTGCTTGGTCGTTGCCCCGAGACGCGCCCGTTTCTGTTCCTCTTGTCGAGACTCGTGGATTCCACGGTGTCAGTAACGAACAGCATGGGCGCCGCAAGAACGCCTGCTTCGCCGAAAACACGGTCCTCACCCGAGTTCGAGATCTTCGGGACGATCGTCGCTCTTTCACCAGCGCTCGTCGCGTCAAAGGATCCCGGCGAGATTCGAAAGTTTCCATCTCTCATCGATCTTTCACCGTGATTCTTACTCCTATTACTTTCTTCGACCGTGAGTCTTCTCTGCCCGTCGTTTTCCTCTGGTACATGATTTAATATCGAAAAATTATCCCCGGGGCCACGTTGGTCCAGATCGAAAACTGACTATCAGAGAAGAATCCCGGTCGGTTGCAATGGACCAATGGATCGTCGACGGCGGCTGGCTGAACTTTCCGTACGAGGTCGCAGTTCTATCCGATATTAAGAAACTTTCCATCGGTTCTCGTACTTCCGGTCGAAATGAAGTCAGAGTACGCGTGGAACAGAGACGGTCGACTGGGTCGGGTTTTCCGAGAGGTCTGCAGAGAACCGTCGAGCACCGGTGAGAAGAGAAAGAGGTTAGAGAGCCGAGAGAGCTCGTAAGCAGATAGAGACTGTGAACGGGAAATGGAGCGAAACAGAGAGAGAAGGGGGCGAAGAAGGGGGATGAGCAGTAGCGGCATCATTAGTGTCCGGAATAGATGAGAGGAAAACAGGAAACGCTCCTTATCCGGATGGGCAAAACCATATCCCTCGGCGGTACGATATACAGCACAGACACGCGGTAGTATCAGGTGGACTGCATTCATCTCTGGTCACTGGATTGCGATCCTTGAACAATTTGCGAACCGGGATATGGCAAACTGTGCCGCGGGATTAGCCAATAAGCCTAATGGAAGACGGTCGTTTCCTCTGACGGCCGAACGAACGTCAGCCGGCCCTTCTGATATATTCATGATCGCGGTATATCGGCTGACGCGCACCAGTTCCGATTCACGCCGATCATTTTCGGCCCGGAAGTTTCTGTCAAGCGTGACGAAGTGGATTGTGCTGTCGCGGTATATCTACCTCCTTCGCCATTTTGGATATTCTAAATGAACTTTGGTTGGAACGTGTAGTTATCGATGAATATCTGACAGATTTGATGGCAGAGTTGAGAGTAATTTTATTAGTCGAATATCGGGAGCCGCTAAGTTATGGTTTTTTTTAAATAACTGTTTAAGCGAGCGTTGGACGTTCGTACGTTGTGCATCATCTACCGTGTCGGATGATGTGGGAACTGAAGTTGGAGTGTAGACCTTCTTACGAATACGAATCTTCAAACGCGTGTCTCTATACCGTAGAACAAGGAGTTAAAAGTTAATCAAATCTTTGCGGCCAACTTTCACCATCCGAATTTATTTGTCACCGATTCGATCGTAAGATTACTCAAATCTCGACGATGTTCATATTCGTATTTTCACGCAAGAATCTACATAATTTCCTATACGTAGCAGTGTTTTAAAAACCCCTATATAGTCGTAACTTGGGTTTAAGCCAGCTAGATACGAACGACGAAGGATGACGGGGATCGCGAAGAACGAACAGACGGAAAAAAATTAAAAGCACAATTGTGCAAAATTCTTATTCATGACCGGCGGTATTCGCCGACTTATATTTCACTGCTCCCTTATTCCACTGGCTCCGAAGGTAATCCTCTTTTCTTTCAATAAGTTCCGTGAAATTTTTTGGATTTCTTTCGCCTAACGAGGCACTGAATTTCGCCTGAATCGTTATTATAGCTGGCGCTACAGTCATAGTTATATCTCGGTTCTCTTAGCCGAGCCTCGATTTAAAATGTATCCGACGCGAGTTGCCAAGCTAACTGGAGCGTGCGTTATAAATTATACCAACGAATCAAATCTCCGTAAAGGTTTCGAAAACGCGGCCTGAATACAACTAATTCCGCCCGCGAACGCTTCCGGTTCCCGCGCCTTCCCTTCGAGAGAAACTTTTTCCTCCCTTTAAAGATTTTTCCACGTTGCCGATTCGCTTCGAGTTTTCACGATATGGTTCTTCGCTTTGTCCGATTCTCTGCAGTTATTTCTCTTGGCTGCTTCCTTCTTTCGTCTATTCTGCTTTTACGATTCGTTCCCAAGATGTTATAAGTCATAGTTAATTCTGTTTCTTGAATCTATTTCTCAGATTTGCTGTGCATAAAATAGTACGAAGTAGAAAGTTGTTGGTTGATTAAAGTTGTTCAGTTACACGATCATTTAACAGTGGCAATCTTTTCGTTTAATATATGAGATTGATTTTGTCAATTCAGCAGTTCAAGTTATTCGAATCCACTGTATCAGTGTGATCCCGTTATTTAATTGACTCGAAATATCCTCTTAATTTCCTAACAAATCAACGATATATTTGTCGTCTTATCGTTCATTTCCAAATTTCATTTTCATCCCTTGTACTCTCTGACTTCCAATCTTAATTTCCTCAATCTCCTCATCTCCACTCTCGAAAGCTTCTAAGTTTCAACGATGCATCTAAATCTTAATTCGTGCCATTCTCCGCGCGTTTTATTCCGAATTAATTTCCTCGAACGTTGGTCGTCAAACGGAACAAATTTCTGCAACGTGAAAAGGGGAGAAATACGAATCACGAGGTTGTGTTCGTTCTTTGAAAGCACGGAGACAGGAAGTCTGGAGAGTTGCTACGGCCCTGGCCAACGAAGCACGAGCAACTTCGGGTGCAAGTTTCTCGTCTTCTCCTATTCACGGGCCACGTGTTGCGGATATACGACGTCGATGCGACTCGCAGTCGCGAGACAAGACAAACGGAACTAAGATCCCGTTCTCGCTTTGATCGGCAGACTGATTCCGGCTTTCATTTCAAAGCGACTTCCTTTCAAACGAAAATTTCTTTTTCGATGGTTAAATCGTCTAGAGCAAGTCACTTTGTCATTAATTTCGTCGCTCCATTGCACTTTCATCGAAGAGATATCGAACGTTTATTTATTCTCTCGGTTTAGATCTAGTCATTTGAAATATTCAAGCGAAATGATAATTCTCTTTCCCAACTTTGTCGCTATTTTTCGGTACTGATTCCTTCGAATATCTTTTACAGGCCGCTAAAGCATTTCATTTCTCATGTATGCATGTACGTCTTTCGAATAAATTTCGCAAAAATCACATTAATACACGAGGTTCGGTATCGTCTTACCGAAAAAAGAGAAATCTTGTTCTATTAGCAAATATTGAATGTTACTCCTTGATTCTCTCTCTTTTACTGTGCAAATAGTAAGAGAGCAGCGAGTATTTCCTCGAACATTGAAATATGCGTTGAAATATGAATCTGCATAAATTCTTGCAGTATAATTATCCTGGAAAATATATACAAAAATTTCTACTGATAATTAATTACCAGAAACTACAACGCGGAGAAGAGGAACTATTATTTCGACCCATAATTCCGTTATTTCATCTGTATCTGTATCTGTGAATCGGTTCGAACTCGTTGCTCCGCGGCACGTGAAAGACAGAAAACAAAAATGATTCAGTTCGTGGCGAATGGTAATTCAGTACCGAGCCACGGTTATTTCGTAGTAATATATTCGCGAAGATCCTTAGAAATAAATGCCACGACGCGGAACGAACTTCCTTCCCGCTTGCTGACAAATGTTTTTTCATTCTTCTGCTGCTGGTTATCGGCGTACGTGCCGGAAATTTGGCGAATATACGACACGGAGCCATTTCCAGTAACGAGCCGTGGCGAGACAGGACGCGACGATGGTAGCGGGGAGGCGGGACGAGGGAGGCGGAGAATCGGAGTGGAAAAAGCCGACGAAAAAAATTCCACGTTTCTCGTATTGTGCCTTGGGGCTATAGCGCGACATAATAGAGTTTTCTAGGACAGAGGGGATACTGATAGTTGACGGCGTTGTGCATTTTCGCGCTCTGTCGGCGATATTCCATTGCCGCCTATTGAAGAAGCATAACGCTGTAACGCTGGCCTTCTCGAAACTGATTTACACCATCGCGCGCTTTGATAGAGATTAATGAACGCAGCAACGATGAATAGCGATCCTGACGAGATGACCAGCGGCAAATTTCCACGGGATTGTATTTATCAACTTGTGCCATGTGATAGCGTTGCTAATTGAAATCGAAGTTGGTAGAGAATTAAGACGATATTCAGTTTCTTGATTCTGGGCAGAAATTTTGTATGGAGCAGGCAAGTTTTAGTAGGTGGAAAATAATGGTTTATCTTGAGATTTCGAACGGTAGCGTGATTCAAGTTGTTATTAACCGAAGAATTATTGAAATGTTTCTAGCGAAGAAAAATTATTATTACGATAGAAAGGTAATAATAATCGTGAGAAAAAAATGCCACTGATATCGTCACCACAAAATCGTTACCACGTTCCCTGAAATAAACCAGTAAACGTAACAAACCATCGAAACCGACAAGTGCCTTCGTCTCGTTTGCACGTTTCTGGGAAAAGGCAAACCCGACAAACGATCAATTCTTCCACGATGCAGCGTATCTTCATGGCCATTTCCACCTCGATTTTTCTCCCATAAATCACACCGTAGCCATAGAAGAGGATCTCGAGGAATCGACGGAATTCCCGAGGAAAAAGCGCAGCATCGAGGCAAAGAGAGTGACTCGCGGTGGAATTCTCTTGCAGAGGCAGCGCGCGAGTGCATACGATTCTTTTCTCGGCCCGTTGCTTTTCACGCCTTCATTTTTCACTCGGTCCCTGGAATAACGTTTGATCGATAATCTAGCAACGACGCGGCGAGCTGCTCGCAGGACACGTTCGCAAGATCCTTGGTCCGATCGTCGGAGGCTCCTTCTCTTCGTCGTCGTCGTCTTCTTCTTCTTCTTCTTCTTCTTCTTCTTCTTCTTCTTTTACCATTTCCTCTTACTCGTCGTCGCTCGATGGATGAAAATAGGGAAAGAAAATGCGAAAAGAAGAGGAAGGGAAAGCACCGTTGGGCACGTGCAAATTGATTCCTTGTGTTCGCACTTAAGTGCCTCCTTATCGGTAGGATTTGGGGCTGAGCCAATAGCTATGACTGATGGCTCGCAACGACGCGAACGGAATCGCGTGGATTCGCTGAGAGGCGACAGGACCGTTCGCGGAACGTGCTTTTGCCTTTGCTATTTCGTTCGATCGAACGTGCCGGATCACGGTCTTGGCGAAGCTTTTCGTATTGATTCTCACGCTAATTGTTTGAAACGCGATGTATGCATATGCTGCGGAGGAATGTCGAGAGTCGATGTTGGACCCTTGTGTTTAGGCGGTCGCAAAGTTGGGGTAACTTTGCGCGAGCTTGACGCGCTCATACATTATTAATGACGCGCTCAGAACACGTTCATTACATTCGTGCTGGTGGTGGCTGTATCTGTGACGTACCTACAACTCTACTTGCTCGGTCTTCGGGATACTTAATCTTCATCAGGATCGTGGTTACATCTTTCGAAAGAATCGCTACTGTGTATGCTATTGTCAATCTTTCAAAGCGTGTAGCCTGGCGCGGAACGAAACATAGTCACAAATATTCTGCCAGTTGTTGTAAGAACAAACGAGGGAATAATTTGATTCTTCTTTCCATAAATATACATGGAGTTGCTTTAAGATCACATTGATCGACTCTTTAAATCGAAGAAGAACAGCATTTTCAAATTTGCTTCAGAATTTATTACAACTTATGCGATCTTCGTGTAATACGCTAACTTATGAAATAAGAAATAATGAAATTTAGAAATGAAAAGGAAGTTGAGTCGATCAATTTGGCTTATATGAGACGCATTTTCTCTCTGCTTCCGATATATGGCATATTTCTTCGGACGATCATGCTAGTCGTACGAGGTCGTGTCAGTAGTATGAATTCAGAGACTCGCAGAGAGCGGCGTCGTAACGCGTGTTCGCCGGTGGAATTCAGTTTTATTTCAAGTGTAGATAAGTAGAGGCGGGCAATAGAGCGTGTTATTGTTGGCATCTTCTGGTATTTATTTTTTGTAGCGTCTCTTTCTCAAGAGCCGACTGCTCGCGGCGAGCCGCAAAGATTTCCAGTCTATAAAATAATTCGCCGAGCTCACGCGTCCATGTGCCTCTAACTTTTCATTAATTATCGAACCAGAAACGATTCTACAGTAGCGCTGTTGACGTAAATTACTCGTTGCGCGACATACGTAGGGTTCACGCAATACCTGGGCGGAAAAAACAGAGAAGAAAAAAGGAAAAACAGAAAGGAGAACAAAATAATCATCCCCCTTTTTCCTCGCATTCATCCTTTTCTGCCTACGGCCTTGTAGTTAAAACGTGGAAACGAATACGCGCACGGGCACAAAACGCGCGTACACTCGCCGTTCAAAGCAGCGGAGAACGAGAACCAGGTCAAGCGAGAAATCATTAGTCACTACTACGATTTTTCACCCCTCAGACTTACTTTCGTTGCGAAATTCTCTCGCCGGCTCGAGTTTCTTGCTCTCGTCGTACCGATTCATTATGCCCATTATAGAGGCGTGCAGGTTCCCGGAGACTTGAAATTCAATGGAGAAACAAGATGGAAAAATTGAAACAGAGACGTCTCATTCGGTCTAATATTTTGCAATTTTAAGGAACGCAGAGACGAAAGAAGGAAGTCGCGGTATGTTTGACGAAAGAGCAGGCACATGATCAAACATATAAAATAGACTTGTTCGTTGAGAGTTTCGTCTGACAAAGTGAATTTCATGAAAAAAGAGAGGAAGGGAGTAGAGAGTCGTATTTATTGCTTTTTTTTAAAAATATTAAATACCATATTAATTGCATAATTTTAATTAAGTCAAGTATATTAAATTTCATATCTTTTAGTAGTACTTTGATAACGTCACAATGCTTTAATTTGATACTATGAAAATGGAATGTACAACTTGATAAAATAACGTTAATTGGAAAATCAATATGCATGCAGATATGACTCGTAGCCTTTGCATTTCAATTAATAGTAATAAACAATATAACGTAGGATAGTAGAAATCAAACTTATCGTTTTTATCCTTGTCTCGATTACAGAAAGTGTCGTATTTCAAGATTTAAATAGAATTTTCGCTCCTGAACCTATTCAAAATTGCAATTTATTGGTTTGCAGAGATAAATAATAATCCATGGATGTTCGATAATTTCGTAGGAAGATTCCTACATATTCGAAAGGATTTTCTTCGGTCCCGCGTCTGTTTTTCATTCCCGACGATTTCGCGTAGTAATTTGTACTCAAAACAGCTCGAGTATCCAGAATCTTGAACCAATTAAGTCACTCCACCAATTAAAGGTCATTCAGAGCCGCGTAGATGAGTCACGACGCGATCATATGTCTGGGAAAGCTTCGTTTCGCGTGGGATCGAGGAGATCGGGGAAAGCGCGGAGGCAAAAAGAATCTCGTAAAAGACGTGCTTAACCTGGTTGACGAATTCATCCGCGACGAAAGCAAAACGGGGAGATCTCGCGTCTTGCTACAGGCGACGGGAACGGTGTCCACGCCGAAAGGGTCTCTGCGACCCGAACAATGTTAACGAGACGAAGCGATTCGTTGAAAACAAGGAATCGACATGATGCGAACAAAACAAAATATCGATCCTATATCTATGTACTATCTCGTTCTTTATGAATGCACGATAACGTGAATTCGAAACGAAGCCAACCGTTCCGAGAAAGTTTTCGTGCATTCGACGTCGATTCGCGAATTAAACCGTCGATCTTGGCGAACTACACTCGAAACATCGCGGTCTCGAAGATAATAGAATTGTCCCGATTCGGCGAGGTCGTGGAAGTTAGACGAAGGAGCCAATATCAATTTCTCGAGGTATTTCCGATGCCTCTCTGCTGTACAATGCATGAGACAATCGAACCCACTCTCCGTAGTGGTACTTCGCCCCTTTCCGTGTAATACAACCTGCATCTTCGCCCCCTAACTTTCATCCTTCGTAAAGCCACTCGCAGCGTTCGGGGCCGACCGGTCGAGTACCATCCTGTTACGGGTCCTCGTATCATTAACATGCGACCAGATGCTCCAGAAAATTCCTACACAGACGTCTTGAGAGAGGTTTTTTTTTTCTTTATAAGTTGTACTTTCTCAGCTGTATCAAATTGAAAATTAATTTCTACCATTACGGGATAGTAGTAATCTCGAATGGACCTACGTGCTTTCAGCAACTTGATCGAAATTGAAACATCGATAGAACAAACATCGCTCATGCGATAGAGCAAACGCTCGAAGAAACGTGTCCACAATGAAACGTCCAAACGATAAGATCCCACAAAGGTTCGGTTGATTTCGGCATCTATCAATCACACGAAGCAACTATCAAACACCAGTTACCAAATACCCTTTAGCCATCAATCCGTCTCAATTACAGCGAGCAAGTAAGGCGATCCGCCTACACCATCTCCCTCGGTTAAGCTTCTAAATATTTACCGAAAGAGAAAGAGAGAAAGAGAGAGGAAGGTAACAGTGTGCGACGTGGCTTGAATGCGAATGATCTACCGGTTTTTCAATTGTTCTCCTGGCTTCCTTTTTCGTGGCGTTTACATCGCCGCTGTCTCCCCTGTGGCTCTGATGTACGCGCCATGAATACACAATGAATGGAATCGCCAACGTCGACTTAGTCCTGCTATTTGGCTCTCTATGCGAATTGAAAGTCAGGCGGGTAATATTTTTCTGTGGTTCAACTTGATTAAATCGCGCTGTGCAGAAAGAAACGGACAGATTCCGCTCTCTTAGGCGAGCAAACGAAGAGAAAGGAGAGAGTGGACGATGCGGGTGAACGTCTCCGACGCGGTTCGCCACGACGCCAACGCCTGCGTCCACCGACGCGATACGGCGTGCCGTCAACTGCGAGCAAATGCAATTTTATGCCTCGGTTTTCCTGGTTTCCCCCGTTCCCAGGCGGTGTCCCGTGCTTCCACGACGACGCAAGAGATCCTCGAGACTTCACGCGTGGCTCGCGAGTAGCGAATCACTCCGTTGAAGCTGCTGCGGTCTTCTCGGCGAATGGAAAGCCGGCGAAGAGGCTGCGCGTCTTTTGAATGGTAAACGCGAGTGCGCTTGATACGTACGTGTGGTGCCGCGTCTGATGTTCCTTACGGATGAGGAGATGATTAAGTGCGAGGATAGGAGGTGCCGCAGATTTCCAGGGAATTGCGGTGACATAGGATTTTTAGAATGGAGATATTGTGGAATGCACAGAATCTGTTGAAGCGAATTTAGGTGAAGTCTGTAGCGAGCTCAAAAAATACCTTCGTGTTCTCTTGCTTACCGATGAAACGTTTGTTTCGTCAGGTTATCCATTGTATTTTCATGGAATAAAATTTTTGTCTATGAAAATACTTCTAAACACTACCACATGGTACGAAATTTCATGGACCTGGATCTAATCAATTAGTATGTAAATGCTATATAGTAATTACAACGGCTATGGTAATTGCAACTACTTTTTATGGTTTCTTATTAAACTCCGAGCATAGTTTTTTAGACATTTAAATACTCAAATAATCTTCCGTACATTTTGTGGGTAAATGTAAAATTTTCGTTTATTTCAGTAAAATCGTCTTATCCTCTTTCGTACTATCCCTTAGAAATAGGGGTAGTAGACGCGATAAAATATCGAACATACGAAATTGGCACTTGATAAAATTTGGGAAAGATTTGAAATTATAAGGGGCGCTACCATATGGTCTTTTTTTAAATCGTTCGCCATGTAAACAAAAAGGGAACGCTCGCAGCGTTTCGGAAATTAGAATGACGGAGATTTTTCGCGTGCAGCGACGCATACCTGAGAGCTGCATCCGCCGCCACGAGCAACCTCTATATGGAATTTTGATACGCGATTCGTAAATTTCGAATTTTATTCTGCCGTGATTTATCGGAGACAACATCGGCCGATGCTCGCGATTCCGCATGGAAAATGCATCCGCATCGGTCGAAAATGGAACGAAAGGACGCAACAGATGCATTACGCTCTTCTACAGCCGACACCGTCGCTGAATTTCGAATTTCGTCGTCGCTTCTGCTACCGGGCTGATGACACAGCCGCTTTGTTTTTGCCTCCACGTTCAAAAGAGTGGGCTTTTTCCTGTTTCTCCTCGCCCGCTTAGTTCTCGCGACTCGACTTTTTTTTTCGTGCCGCGAGTAACACTCCCGAAAAATCTTTATCCGGAAGCCGACTTTTCAGTAGAAAGTAAAGAAAACAATAAGAAAACAATCAACGTCGTTGATGAACGTGGATCTTTGACGTCGGTTCTTTCGTCATTTTCCAGGATTAGACGTTATATCATTTTGGTTTTCAATGAACCGGCGTTTTACGAGTTTTATCTTTTATTATATTTGTACCCTAACTTCTTAGATTTCTCACTGAATTATATCTATAATCTAATTTTGCTCGCTGCTTGTGTCATTTTGATTTTTCATTTATACGTCTGATAAGGACTCGCGTTCGGATAAATGGGTTCGACCAATGGAAGTTCGTCAACTGAATCTTTTTGCTCGTTACGACGAAGAGGCATTTGTACGGCGTAATTCGATCTTAATGAAGCACCTACTTATACTGTTTAGGTTCTAAGCCTTACATATATATATAGAACCACTCGAAAATGATATAATAAAATTATCCGAAAGCTGAGATTAAATCACGAAGCAAAACGGACGTTAAACTCTTTTCCTCGATTTCCACGTGGTTGGCTGGAATTGGACCGAGCTCGCGACGTACGTTCTTCTATCAGAAGAGTACGCCCGGGATTTTTAGCATCTCGAGATGCTCGGAAAAGCTCGCTTGAGCCTTTGAAATGACGGTTTTCTCATCTTAAGTGCCGGTGCACCTATCTGCTGGCGCCTGTTCGGAGGGTGGCTTACGTTTAAAGCGTTTCTCCGCTTCCTCTTCCTCTGCCTCTTCCTTCTTCCCGTTTCTCCATTCGACTCCTCGACGTGGTTGCTTCGTTGCCGTCGGCTGCTCGTGCCATTAGACGATTCCACCTCTTTCAGAATGTTCGCAATAATGTTACAAGCGTCACTGTGGCCTGGGACAAAGGTAGGTACTGGCCTTGCAAATGTGCCCGATCTTATTAGCCGGATAGTTCTTTCGAGGGTAAAGTGCCGGCAACGATTTTTATCGTATTACTAGCTGTGCTAGGTGGTGGACTTGGAAGCGAACGTATCAAAGCTACTTGGATAATCGAATTAAAGGAGTGCCCGATATAATTTTAATGGAGGCACGTTAACGAGATGGACCGAGTTCCTTTTTCCATTACCATCCTCTCTTTAACTTCCTTTCGCATCCGTTTCTTTCGTATTCTTGCTTTCTCTATCTCACCTGGTCTCTGTATCTGTTCCACCTTGCGCGACAAACCTCCGCGTTACGTTCGCCGGAATTCCGCAATTAACATCTGTTCGCACGTTCCATGCTTCTCGCGATAGCCTTCTTCTCTGGCTGACTTGTTTCGGCTGCATCTCCTACGGATTTCGCTCGAGTCGATGAATTAATATTTTGTTCATAGTAAAGTAATGTTTGAGTTCGTAGAGAAAAGCGGTGTAGAAAGTGGCACTAAAACTACATTTGCCGGTGTAGGTGAAATTTTAAGATTAAAACTTTGAAGTACGATAGCCTTTTCAGTTCGAATTTTCCAGGTAAATCGAATAGATTCGAGTGAGTTTTTAATCATCTTCGTTTTTAGTAATCCTAACTTTTCTAGAATTAGTATCTAATAAATCCCACAGTCAGCGTTGATCCTCGTCTCGAACAATACTCAATATTTTTTTGTCCCTGTCATTTACGTCGAACGTTCGTCGATCGTATATCGTTGAAGTCGTTGCTGCTTTTCCCTCGATTTCGCATAAATTATAATTCACATCGACGAGCATTATCAATCATTAACGGTAATTTGTCGACAATGTGTGGAAATTCAAGGGGATTTCGGGGTTAGGTCATCGATGACCGTGAGATTAACTTCCGTCCCTCTAAACGTTGCGCTCGCCGTCGACGAATCGATGCCGAAATTAATGCCATCGGGAAGCTTTGATAGGGATATTGGTGTGCTCGGATAGACGCGTGTGTACACACGCTGCCAACGTTGGACGAATTCCAAGCATACAACAAGTCGACAATAGCCCGTGTCCTAGACTCGTTTCGAACAGTTTCGAATTAATCCACGTGCTCGCCCGTGATAGCATACTGATATTAGCGAGAAGTTAGCGGGATTCGCTTCAAATCTGTCCAGACGTATTTTCCATCGAGGAATGAATAGTTTAATCGAATTTGTTAGTACCCGTGGAAGCAGAACCTGGAGAATGGGAAATGAGATTGTTCGTGCATTTAGGAGAAATTTTAATGTACAAAAATATGTAAAATCCTGACGTAATATTATATAAAAATGTATAAAATAAACGAAGTAAAATATTTGTTACGACATCTATAAGATTGAACGTATCTCAGATTAGGTTAAATACGTTTAGTTGCATTTATAAGACTATGAATAAATTATTAATGTTTCACGAATATATTTATGTACAAGCGAGATGCTGTGTAGCTTATTTAAGTTTAATGTAGAAATGATGGGGTTGGATTCAAAAGTATTCGATGGGAAACAACGACTATGTTCTCGAAAGTTTAGAAACGAAATGTAGTTCTGTACGTCATTTCAGTGGAAAAGAATCGCTGTTTTTAAGAATCTTTGAAAATTATTTGGATTAAGGCGATGACAAAGTGTACATTAACTCAACGCCGACTTTTACTAAAATTGAAGACGTTACGATGAAATGTGTCCTAAAATAACTAATGACCCAGTGCGTTGAAATCTTGCGAAGTGAAAACCTTAAAACCGCATAGTCCTCAAGAGGGTACAGCACGAAAACAAGTCTACTTTATCACATACTCTTGGGATCTACTAGCCAGCTACGCAATAAACTCGGGCTCCGAATCAGAATCTTCGGAGTTCCACTAAAGAAAAACAGATTTCTTAAGTTAGAGCTCTACGTAACGACGTAACATACCTAATCTCTAGCAGCTTCGTCAACGTTTCGTAGAAACTATTCCAAAAACTCCGTTTTCGCTAAAAACTACGATATATTTAATTTATTCGGAAGCATGTTCGTCATAAAAAGAGTTCGCATTACCATCATCGCTTATTATTAGGAATTTACTGAGAAAAATAAGATCGCGTGGAAGAAATATTACAGAGAAGATCGGACCACGATTAGGATCGTCAATATTTTGAGATACTAGTTTCTGGACGTTATCTTTTAGTTAGTGATATGTCTAGAATATGCTGGATAGATACGTCTAAAATAATCTGAAAATTCGTATTGTAGAGAGCCACCCACTTTCTGTACAAAAATCCTAAATCCATAGCATTGACGTCCCAAAGCAAACGGTTGCGAAAAATCATGAAAATCTGAAAATATCATGGATCAAGATATCGTGGTGCATTCGTTCGCGTGAACAACTCGGTGGCGCATATTGCGTTGGCCAAAATTCGCTATCGCAGCCACTTTACCCTAACGTCATCTTGCGCTGGTCTACTTTTTTCCACGCCTCGTCCATTGTGCATCGTATCCTAAGCGAACTGACTGTACGATGCCCTATGGTACGTTTCCTATGACGATGAACGGAACGGGAGAAAGAGGGGACGAGAGGAATGGAAGAAATATAGTCGAAAATAGAGAGAAAGCAGGACGGTCCAGGGTCTATAAGGGACACAAGAGGAAAGGAGAGTCACGGGTTTCAAGCTTGGAAGTGGTATATGACTATGATAGTCCGTTGCATATTTCAGGATCCACTTGGCGAAGTTGCTCTGGGCGAGAGAGAAAGCAGCGGAGCGACGCGCTACGACAATTTCTCGCGCGTGCGACGGACACGTGTGCGTGATCGGCAACCACCTACACACGATTTTACTCTCAGTTTCTGTAAAAGCTCTCGAAACCACCGTCCGTGACTTAACTCGTCTCTAAACGGCGCCATTACCACCATAACCAAAGTGTTACCGTGGCTGGGCTGATAACGGTTCGCTCGGAGTCAAGCAACCCCCGAGTGGTGATTTCTTTGTCTCTCCTCGTCGATGCCGTGGGATTAGCGTTACTTTCGAGAGCGGTCGATATCTGTGCGCTAGTATTTTTTCTTTCTTCCTTTTTATTAAATCTCTTTCTTATGGGAAAATCTCTTTCTTTTAACATATATAGCTTTTACCATCTCTCTTTTATTTTTTATACTTTTTTATTAGTACCGTCATATTTATATTATTTTATATATAGGAAAAATACAATGGAATTCTTCCACGTTATGCGTATGAACTTTGTCTTATATGAAATCCAGAGCGCGAGAGGTTCCAGTGAAATAGAAATATCTTTTTAATAAAGTAAAAAATAATATGCGTTTCGTTTTATCTTCAAACTACGAAAATGTTTATCTTCGATCCTAGAACTGGCGAATATTACTCCTGGTCCTGTAATACTAGAGTACGTTAAACGTAATAGCCGCATTGAGAATGCTTAATTTTAACAAATAACGACGATATACAATTCGTGGTATTTTTATCTCTTTCTACAAGTGAAACGCGTTAAGGTTTAATTTGTAATTGCAAAGTCTTCCTCGCTTTGTTTCGTACTGTATAATGAAGCAGTAATAGGTATGTTCAATTTATATATTTATTATTCATCGTTGTCGACAGGGAATTTATTATTCTCGGGGCGATAAAGGAGAACGAAATGCAGTTTGGTTGGTCGTCGCGACACGATTTACGTTAGCTCACCTTTAATGCGTCTACCTAGCCAGGTTAGGAGACGAATCGTTAGGTTAGTGAACCCGTCGGCATTATTATTACAACCGGATCCATCGTCCATTAAACAACGGGGCAACGACGTGTTGTGCTCGGCTGAATTGTCCAGCGTTGGATCACGTTCGCTTAGTGAAATAGCGATCGACGTTCTCATTTGCAGTTCGAATTATGGGTTTTGATTAATTTCATAGACGGCACAATTAGTAAAAGTTGCATCGACCGTCGACTGCGATAGTATCGTCACTATCCATCGAGATATGGATTTCACAAACTATTTTTTAAATCTCAATTTTATTTTGTAACGTCGAAATTTCCAATACGCAGTTGAAAGAAATTTGTTTTCATTCGAAGCAAATTCTTTCATTTGCTTTCGTGTTGTACGCTTGAGCGCTATTTTTCAGACTTTTTTTTTTATCGAGAAGCATTCATTTTCCTTTAATTTGAAAAAGTCATGATAACTGCAACGGTGCGTTACAAACATTCGCAAATATTTGCAAAATATCAACGTTTCCAGTTTGTGAATATTTTTTCGATATCCGACAGGCTTGCTATTTTTTTTTAAGCATCTCCGGCTTGTTTCCCTTTATGACGAAGCTAACGTTGTTTCTTTTTGTGTTGCAGGTACGTAGATCACAGTGCCATTCGCTTTTAGTCGATGCTGGTATCGGTAAGTCCATTTTTGCAATGACGCGTCGTAGTTAATCTAACGAGCCAGACGCATTCCGGTACTTTGAACGAAAGAGGTGCTCAAGGCGTGAGAAACACTCAAGTCGAATCAAATTGAATGGAACCTTAGCGTTCCCATCATTGCTCCAACATTTTATTCTCTCTCTGTTGATTCCGCTACGAGTAGTCCTCTTCCGTTTGCGCCGTCAGATTCGAATACCTACGTTTTTCTTTCTCTGTATACCAAATACTAATGCACGTTCCCTTAAATCAAAATTTACTCTCTTTTCTTCTATTTTATGACTTTGCATAAAGCGACACGTTAAAAGGAAACAGATTTCTGCAAATTGTAGAACGCGCAAGATGTTCGTTTGTACTTAGAATTTCAAAGACGCAAGTAAAGAAATCTGCAGCGACGATCGACCCTCGTAGATCTTCCGATCTTCGATTAAATTATTCGCGAAAGTAAAACGTCTTCGCCATAAATATTTCTTCGCTTCTTTGCTTCAAATAATTTCAAGGGTAAAATTGGAGAAATCTACAACGACAGTCGATTCGAAATAACTTCTCGACGAATGGCCATAAAATTATTGAAAATAATTTCCGGCACATCCTGGACAAGCTGCACGTCGAAACGATATATAATCATCGTGCTGCTAAGAGACGCGATTGTTAAATGCAGCGGATGCGGCGTGTCGTATCACCTTTTAGCAAGACGCGCGACGAGGGGTCGATGGTACTCGAACGACGGGCGAGATATCGCACCTTTCAAACGCGTCCCACCCCCTTCGAGTCCCCTTTTGCCTTGAGATTCACCTGTTCCCCCTGTGCCGCCCCTGTCGTCTAGCCCCGGCGCCACTTCATGACAATGCACGTCCCATCTCACTCGGCTGTTTTCCGCGCCGGAATCCGGAATGCCGCCGATAAAATATTAAGGGCGACGATATGTAGGCCAGTCATGCCTTGTAGATCGCTCGATTTCACGTGTCGCTCGAATTCCTCGGAATCTTTTTTAATAGCCTCTATCCGTACGCTTAATAGATTTTTTTTCGAAGAAGAGGAATTTTTTGATTTCCGACGGTAGGATATTGTTTTTTGATAGGTGTTAGGTTAAATCTTTTGTCCCGCGGCTTCTGTAAGATAAACGTCGTTACTCGCGTAATAAAAAATCAAAGAAGGAACGAAAAGGGTGGAAAAAGAAGGGAGAGGAAGATAGTCTGTCTATGTATGCGGCAAAGAAATATTTATACTTCGTTTCATGTAAATCGCATCTATTTTGATAGAAATAAACTTCTTTGTCTATTCGTATAATTTTTGTATAAAAATTGTTACTACAGTATAGATCATATACACTGTGTTTCACAGATAGATCGTGATCCGTTGAAGTGGTCATCACTTCTAAGAAAACTCTACATCTGGTCTTTTTTAGTTTTCTCAAGCACCGAAGCCATCGACAGCGTGTAGACAAAAGACTGCGACCAAGACAGACCATAAACGGTAGACAGGCGACGTTTGCTTCGGGGTTTTCAGTTATTGGGTAACACAGCTAGCGTGCGGATCTGGACCAGCTCAAATTGTATTCTTACTTATAATTACACTTCTATTTAAATATATTTTCCACCTTACAATTTATCCACGAGTTTTCTCTGTTTGCGCATCGAATAACCTCAACATGATTTATGACGAAATTTAAAAAAACGCGATTTCTACGCGCTTAGGCTCGATAGGAAATTGAATTGATAAACTTGCGGTCGCTCTGCTGTCTTCGCATCCACGAGAATTACACTCGCAGCCGCGAATAATTTCACTTCGCGAAGGAATATTTGAGCTATGTTCATTTCTCGAATTTGATTAGAAACGTTTTAGGAGAGTGGAAAACCGAGCGAGCTGCTACATCGAGGCGGACCTTGATCCTGCGAATAAAGCAAAGATAGCGGACGAATGTTCTATCAGTTAAAAACGAACGTCGCGAACAGACAACAATCATAAGAAACGATGAAACTTTCTTACGAAATACGTCGGAAATTTGATTAACGAAGAGAAATTCCTTTCCATTTCTATACGTTTCTCCATTAAATTGGATGCTATCGAAGTATCGTAAAAGGCGAGCACGGTAAAGCACGAAATAACGGCGCAACTATTCCGGAACTATGTTATAACTTATTCGTTAAAACGCTTGGCCGTTTCGGTGTATACAGTTTGGACTTTGATTCGAGCATTTGAGCTGCTCGTTCGCGGAGTTATTTCAAGTATTTTGCCTCGCTCCGTTCATAAAAGAGCTCGTTTATTACGAGACAAAAACTATTCCTGACTGACGAGCGCCTCTCATTTGCCTTGCGCGGTGATAACCGTTGAATAATAGGCCCGCGAATTCTATTCAGATCTGCGTTAATGTTTCTTCTCGTTTTGTTTGTCAAACTCCGGCATCGTAACGCGCGTCGTAACTTCCGACGAGTTCGATCGTATGTCTAACACGCGTCAGCGAACCGTTTAATCGTCAACTAATCCAGATGAAATTGTTTTAATCGTCGATGTTGATTCGGTCGTTAAATACGTCTGGTTTCGGCACTGTCCAAAATTACGTGGTGTCATAATAGCTACGATAACTTGCACGAAACCGGGATGTGTACGTAGATGAAGCGTTTAATAAACCATGTTTATGACAACCAATTACGCAATGAAAGTTCTCTATGAGATATTTATTTTTTTTTTCAATTGCCTGCTATGCTAGTGTATTGTATATTTTCGGTTCCATTTTCTTGATTGTCGAAATCAAAGTGGAACGAGAGTTTTCATCGGGAATTTTTCATCCAGAGCGATGGATATCGTGAAAAGTTACGCCAGTTATGTTTAATATCGGTGACAATATCGTGCCATTCCTTGTTAATAAACGTTGTCAAACCGATAACTGCATAAATTTTTGCAACCGTATACCTACGGTAAAGCTTAACCATCCCTCGATCGTACGCAAGCCAAATTTATCGATCATCCAAACATTGTACGAAGCCTATTCACGTATGAGATCAACTTGCGAAAGTCAGATTGCTTCCAATTAAGCAACTGGATTAATTAAATCGAGACTCAAGTGGAATCACGTTCGATCGGGACTGAATAAAGTATAAAAAAATCAGCGAAAAGTCCGAAAGGATTCAAAATTCGAATCCAAACCCGCCGATGCTTCGAGTTAATGCAGACCAATCCAATCGCAGACCAATTAGAGATCAAAAGGATTCCACGGTTATGTCGAGGATAGTCTTTTCTTTTTCTTTTTATTTTTTTATGGTCTTTCACTGTGAGGAGATTATAATAAAATAAAAAAATAAGATTCTATCGTGAATCGCGGACAGAGCACGATGATCCAGCGTTTCATTGGGTCGAGAGGAAATAATGGCGCGTTTGCTCCTATTCCGCTGTTAGCCATCCACGCGGGATCTTCCCCGCTTCATCTTCGATTTATACGTCTAATTTTGCGAATTAATGGCCGCGCTACGAACGACGAATTACATTGTTCAAACCGGGACCACTCCAACGTCGTTTCGTCGATCTCTCTTTTTATCCCTTAGCTCGCCTATCTCGTCCGATTGCCCGCGGCCCGATGGAAATCTCTGTCCCGGCCAATTACGTTTCGCGAACTCGCGTTACTTTCCGCGTGGATTCACGCCCGTCAGCACGTAATTACGTGAAATTGCAAGGCGGGAGGGAAAAAAGTTTCCGTCTCAACAGTCACGGTTCCTTCTACGGTTTAAACGTTCCTCAAAGCGTGCATCGCGACCCCGATGGAATCTCACGCGAGACGAAAGCGCCATTCTATGGAATAGGTCCCGAGCGAAAAGGGATGGTTTGAAGGATGTATCTAATTGGACATCGAATCTTGCAAAGGTAGAGTTTATGCAACTTCGTTTTCCTTTCGATATTCTCGAGGACGCTTGGGCAGGATTTCAGTAAAACGTATGTTTGGATGAAACGGTACGAACGATAAGTGCGAAAAGGTTCAGACAGTATTCTTTAGGTAAGAATATTTCCTCTGGAATTGGATAACTAAAATTCTACGGTAATTTTTGTGACGACGTAAAATAATATAATTTATTGCAGACACTCGTACGGTAGCTACTAAATAGAGCTACCAGAAGTATTTGTTATTAATTTATTGCGAATTAATTAGGTCCATGTACGTATATTAAGCTTCGTTTCGTTTAAGAGTAGTTTCATGCGATCATAAAAATTTGGTGCTACAAAAATTAATTCTAGACCCTTCGTTGAAGAATAATGGTAGGTATATGCAAATATCTTTTGTAGTCATCGAACGTGTATTAGTATAACGTTCCGAATTCCACAAACCAAAAAGAAAAAAAACATATCGTTATAAAATCATCGCGAGGTACGAAAAGACCGAATTACCACGAGTAAAATGAAATGTTACACAGCAAGCCGAAGCGTGTGTCTTGATGGGCATCGAAACCCCATTAGCGAAGGTAACCAACTAGGTCGAGGAACGACGAGCGAACGCGAGCTGCGGTCTCGAATCGGCTTCGCGATGAATTCTCGCCGGTGATACTTTATTGAAATTACAGAATTTTAATTGGGTTCTCGTGGGCCGGTGCTGCTCGAGGGCCGCGCGATCCTCTGCCTTGTAACCTGCGTAAAGTTAATGAACCACTCGTGATTTAAGTGGTTCCGCTACGTGGAACACGTAGTGCGCGGTGCTGCTTGCTCTCGCGCAATAATCGCGATGATTTCTAGGGGAGGAAACGTTTTCTCTCTTCTTTTTCTTTTTTTTTTTTCATTTTACCTTTACTGACGTTTGAATCGCTAGCATTCACGACCGTGTTTCTGCATAGGATTTCCGGCGATCGCGCCACGTTTTCCACTCACGCTCGCTCTACCAGTCTAGAATTAACGTTGTTACACGGACTCGCAGGAATTACGAGATTCTAATTGGCCGCCGCGCGCGAACTTCCAGAGCCCATAATCTTTGCCACAGCCGAAGTGCGTAGCTCCGCTCGTAATTTCGGGATTATACCTACCGCCGCGAACAACGTTACACGGCATATCATCCTTTAATGCGCTCCTTTAATACCTGGCGAACCTGCTGGCACAGCGAATCGCTGACCAGTGATTAATCGATCGCTATTTCCTTTCATCGATTTGTTACGTTCAACGAAAACGATATATCGATCGAAGAGGAAGCATGAGTGAAGTATTTGTTATTCATACCGTTCTGTAATAGATGGTAAAACATTTACGCGGTGCTTTCGCAAGTCAGTACAAGACAAATGTGGATAAACAATTACGTTTGAGGCTTTGTTTATTGGTTATTCAGATTTAGAAATGGATCAACGCGATGATCCCTAACGGTCGGCAAACAAATCTCTTCGCACGAATAAATGTAAAATTACTCGTAGAGATCGAGCAACGAACGATATAAAGACCGCGAGATAAAAACTTTGAAACGAAATTGTTCGAAATTACGTTCAAAATAATAAATCGAAATTTTCATTTTCATTTTGTTTCAGCTGTATAAAGATTACGCGATGCAATTACCCATCTATCATTTTTTTTTTTTTCGCAAAAGGGAATCCACGAAATGTCATCGTGCCAATCACTTTTAAACTCATCAGAAAAAGTAGTTATCCAGGAACTGGTGGAGCGGCTTTCAAAGTGTCTTCAAAGTTTCCGAAGGCGCGCTTTCGCGTGAAATTTAATGAAAACCAGGGCGCACTTTGCGTCGCAGGGAATCTATTAAATATCGTTCGACGGCCATGAAACGGGCAAGTGGCCACCGTTTCAGCTTCGCCAATTCTCCATAAATTTCTATTTCGATGGCAGTGCAGTGGTACATGCAGCCACGCTACCAATATGCGTATGGACCAATCGTCGCGTCTCTTCACTTTGTTCCTCGATGTTCTCTCGATCGAAATTAATTTACCTGCATTTTATAATGCAATCGCGACACGCTCGTACAGCCAGTGATTTATAGCGACGATATTTCAACGTAAAAATGCGTTGTCAGCAAGGGGTTGACACTTATGGAATAAGGTTGGAACTTCGGCCGGATGAGTTTCTGTTGCACTAGAAACCCGTAGGAAAATCCTCGAAAACTACGTCTCTTTTTGTCTCTATTTTGATTTAGTATCTGAATATACCATTCGTAAAAACTTACCTTCGTAGGGAAATTTAATTTATTTCTCGTTATTCTGCTTTATTCAATTTTCGAAAGTTGGACTATTTAGTTTCCTATTCGTTGGCTGAAAGTTTCCGAAATAGTATAAAGGTAGATGTATCGGTAGTAGGAAAACAGTAATTTTTTGCAAGCTCTATTCAGTATCAATTACAAATAAAAAATAATAGTAATTCTTTTATTTCGGTATTTCTTTTAGATCGTACAATGGCAACAGCAGTGTACAACATCGAATAACGTTTTGTGTAAATAAGGTGCCGCCACAGAACCTTCCAGCTAGCGATTAAACGACTTCGCTTGTACTTTCTTCGACTCGAAGAAGCCAGAAGTTAGTTTTACAAGTTACTAATCAGCTATAAATTTCCCTCGTTTCGAGGAAAAAAACTACCGTGTTTCATGAAAAAATTATACGATAAAATTGCTTTTCCATAAGATGCACGCTTCGAAAAACAAATTTCAACTCTTCAACTTACAGTAAAAGAAAAAGAGTAAATTAATATCGTACAAGCTTCCGTGATAAATATTCGGATGATCGCATAGCCGGTTGAAATGCGACCAACGTGAAAGTCGCATAATTCGGCTGCCAAGCATGGATTATTCTACGTGACGTTTTCAGGACGTATTCTTTTTGATTAGCGTCGACGTCGCGTCGCGTCTACCTTTCATCCGTCGGCCACGTTGGACATCCCGAAAATATAATATTACCAATTTTCAAGCATTCAGAGTGACCCATTATGCGCCATGAAAATATCGAATCGAGAATAACGATTGCTCTTCTCGCGGAGCGTCGGTTTTCATATTGCGGCATTCGCAGTTTGTCGGCAATTTTTTAAATTATGCCACTGTCGCCGATAGAAAATAGGACTTTGAAATCGCCATTCGTCACGTTCAATATACGCTAATTGGCTTCGATTATTTTAGAAGTATGACAGAACTTTTTGAGAATTCTGCACGCGAGAAGCAGTTATCATAATGGTTCAGAAATTTAGACGGTGGCATTTTTCGATTCTGGATTTTCTACCACTGTTTTAATCGTATATGCAGAACTTGGTGGAAATAGCATTTTTCAGCATCGGAGTTCTATATAAAAATATTATAAAAATGGTAATTTGAAGTTAAAAATAATTTAAAAAAAAACCTTCAGAATATGAGAAGGTATTTTTACCTGGTGTGAAAATGTTTAATATTCGATCGAACTACTGAAGTTTCTGCAAAGTTCTTTCATTGAGAATACAGATCTACCAGAATAATATTTGACTCGTTAGTTTAATTCACTGAGATGCTTGTACTTCTCCTTCACAGTTTAACTACTACAAATGTTCTATTGCTAAATATAATTTTCTAATGTCCCCTGGCTTCTGTTATATCTAATAGATTCGAAGAGTCTTCTATCGGGTTATATAAATTTTCAGAACGAAGTGATATCATGCGAACATATCGATCCGCGAGTTATCCGTAATCATTGAACAATTTCCATTTTTAACTCGATTTGGGTTATCAGCGTAACGAGATAGTTTGAACGATGGGAAACGCGTCTAATCGGATCGTCAGCGAGTTTCTAAAGCCTGATACATCTTCGCGACACACACCACGGGGTATCACGTTTCGTCCTTGGTTACGGAGTTACGTAATTGATTGATTAAATCACAGCCACCGTGGCCGTAATTAATGCACCTCGATCGAGCAGTAATAAGTCCCATTAACGCGCGCGATAAAGCTGGAACCGCAATTTTTCTCCGTGCTGTCGAGCCACCTCGTGCACCCGCTGACAAATTATCCGAACTATTAATTAGAAAAATCACCGTGTCGTAGAAAATAATAATTTCGTCGGTGTACCTCGACCGCTGCATATTCGCCGAGTGTTTTAAGCGGCGAGTTATATCACACCTAGTTCATTTTATAAATTAATGATGAAATATGATAGCTTGGATACGTTATAAAATTGTTATATTCTAGTATATCGTGTCGCAGCTACGCGATTCTAATTCAAATTTAAAACTCGCTTCAGATTAACTAACCCGCTTTTTTTTTAATTATCTACAATATTTGCAATTCGATAAATTTTTTGTTGTATGCACTTTCCTTACGTACGTATACTAATTTCAAACACATGCTCCCTCCATTTTCAGTAGTCGGAATACCGCGAGAAATGTAGAATTTTCACGTAAGATATTCCTCCACGTATAATATTCCTTCGACCAATTGCCGCTCCAAATGATTTTCCCGATCACAAGGTTCAGCTGCTAGAATCAATTTGTAAAAAAATTAGAGCAGCTCTCCGGTTCAGTTTCAGCGAGTCTTTCTTCCCTTGGGATTATATTTACCTTAAGTCACTATTCTTCTAGAAATTTTCCTGCGATCGAGATTATTCTAAATGATAGTTACAAGATCTGGAAGATCATCCGGTTGCAGGGATTAATTTACAAAACAATTTGCGCAATTCTCCGATTGAGTTTCAGCGAGTTCTTTTTCCTCTTACGATCACCGTTGGCTCAACTCATGCACATCTCCGACTCGAATCTGGTTACAGCCTTGCATGGTTGCGTTCGCGATAAAGTTTCGAACATCTGCTATTCGTTAGAGTACCAAAGCATAGTAGTAGGCGTTCGCGTTTCTGGCGATCTCAGTTACGTTTTGCAACGAGTTCGTTGGCTGCTACAGACGGGCACTTCTGCACCCTAGAAACAGTTAACTGTAATAAGCATCCTCGCCGACAAGCTCGTTGTAATTGAATTGCAACGTCGTTAAAACATCACGCACTATTGATTATTCAAGTAGCGTGTTCTCACAATTAGAAATCGGATGCCTGTTATTATAGGGATCCGTAAAAAAACTGGGTGATGTTAGGGGAAAGAGCTTGGAATTCGTGAGCCACGTTACCGAATATCGTTCTCTTTCTGCAAACATATTTCGTTCCATCGAAGGTTCCTGTGTAGAGAAAACAGGTACTAAAAATTCACGATTAAATTCATTATATACAATCGTCGAATATTTATGGCTTAATATTCCTTTTGTTGTAACAATTGAGAAGATTTAAAAGAAGTCAATATCGTTAGAAAAAGTAGGCAAATTGAACGAAATTTTTTTAGCACATAGAAACATAGCAGGATGAGAAATATTTCATATTTCAATTTCAGGATAATTCGATTTATTTCCGCGTTTATCGTCGTTTCGCATTATTGCAATTTCAATTTCACGTTAAATAAATCTCGATTCAAAATCCTGTTGTTTACTGCAGCAATTCGTTTGTTTTACATGCTCGCGTCGTTTCAATTACTCTTCCCTAAAGGACACTCTTCCAAGAGATACACAAGATCGATTTTTAAGCGATCGTCGCATGCAACGATATATCATCTTGTTTAGTTTGCGACTGAGATAGGTGAACCGTTGAATCTTGATTTATTTCGCTCCTGGTACAGGACACTCGAGCGAATTTCCTTCTTGTTCTAACAGGGCTAAGGGTAGAAGACCATTTCTCTATCCTCGCACGGACGTATCCAACTAGTCTTTCTTCTCTATCCATCTCACTTTTCCAGAGTGTATCGTTTCGCGGAGAATTGTTCGGCGAGACCTTTTGTTGACCATTCGTGCAGCCTCCAATCTCGATACCTGCCGTTTTGTTCTTTCTGATTTTGCTGCTCGTGTTCTACCTATCGGAACCGTTAGTCAACTGTCCGGACTTAATTGCGATTTCTTGCCGATTCTTTGTACTTTTTACTGCCTTTCAACTACAACATTGTCGAAATAAGAAATCGAACCTCTTCCTTCGCGATACATATCTTAAATGTACACTGTACATATGCATATCTTGGAATTTTTTAATTTAATCATGAAATTATAGATGAGATGATCTGCTATGATTTTATGATTTATATACGAGCCTGATCAACTTGGCCGCTTTATAATTTTCCAATTTCATTACGTAGATACGTGATTAATCTTCGTTTCTCCGACGACTTACTACCATAAATTCATTTATAACGCAGAGATGGCGTATATAGATAAACATTTAAGAAAATCGTGTTTGTAACGTCATCGCTTTCCTCTGCTTTCATTTTAGCGGTGGAGTTGATTAATGTACCCGATATCAGGGAATTTAAAAGGTAACTTTCATCTTTAGCTAGTTTAATTTCTCAGCTTCTTCTGGGTGGAAAGCAAGCCGATAGAAGAATCATCGCGATTAGCTCAAACTGTTATATCCAAACCCCGCAGACACATCTACGAATGACACGTTCCAAACGAAAATTCGCCAGTTTTCTTTCAGCTCTGCGTGTTCCTACACTCCATAATTCTTTCCACTTCCATCCCTCTTCTCGCAACTTTTTTTCCAGTCTGCAACACCATAGGGTACACTAGACGGAGTCGTAGTTTCTCGTCGTAAAAACGGAACTTGCAGGTTCTTTCGATGTTCCCTTCGATCTTCGTTCGACCACGCGTCGGATCGCCTCGCGCACCCTTTTTTTCTTCGAACCTGCCATTCCGTGTTTGTGTTCCCGTTCGTTTTACGCTCGTTTCTTAGTCTCGTGTCCATTTTACGCGTTCACCATTCCAATCGTCTCCTTTCTCTCTTTCTCTCTTTTTATTCCGCCCATCGACGTTTCCTCTTCGAACATCGTCGAAAATGAATCGTAAAAGCTGCCCGGCCCGCGATTCCCTTTGGCTCGTGCAATTACACGCAGAGATTTCCTCAGCGTGTATCGTCCCCCGCTGGACCCTCGAGAACATCTCTCCTCCCTCGTTCCTGTGTTGACCGTGTCTACCGCGTCCGGATCCACCGGGCACAGTTTTATTTCCTTCGACGTTCTCGTTTCCTCGATATTGTCTCCGTCCTTCCGTTCCTTTTGCGTCTCTGTTCCTGCATGATTCAACAGCGACTCCGACGCCAGCCGCTTCCACGACGTGGAAATCTGAAATTTCGCGAACGCTTCGTTCGAACAGCCAGTGAACGAGATTGCTTTCGAGCGAGCCGGATCAAAAGAAAAATCTTGCGAATTAGAGAATAGAATTTTAATAAGGTTTTGTCACTGTCTCGAACATAGATCGTAAGAGAAATTTCGTGGAAACGATTTTGTTTCCTTCGGATAATGATTTCTGGAAAATTTTCTGCTGGAAGAAGGTTTACATATGGAAGAATGTTGCATTCTTTTCAACGAATCGGAAGATGTTTAATGTTTTCGGAAAGACTCTAATATATCTTCCCCTAATTAAAAAAAAAGACAGAAATTTATCAAATATAGAGAAATATAGTGATTCGAATGATTTAATACGGTAAAGAGTTGTAGTTCAAATACACACACGACAGATAAAGCGTACAAGTTTTTGGTTTCCTGGTTAAAAAGAATATTCAGCAGAAATCTGCCATTTTGCAATAATAATCTTTCAATCGCAAAGGGCCACCGCAGTGAAATTGTGATATCTAACGATTGTCAAACCATTGATCCCAATACCGGGTCCTGACTCGTAGGACACCACAATGACGGTTGTATTAAGACGCAGCACCCAATATCGGAAATCTCCGAGTCGTGGAATCCAACACTGATATCTGCCAAATCGTGGCACCCGATACCGCCAACCATCGTGTCGTGGAATCGACCTCCGATTCGTGAAATACCATCTGAACAATTCTGAAATCGTGGAATCCAATATTGACACCGTCGAATACAAAAATCTAACACGTGGATATTACTATTAGGTATACGCTACTAAGCAACAGTTTAGGATCACTTTTCCAAACTTTCGTCGTATACTGAATCTTCTGTTGCTATTCTTTCGAAATCTTCACTTTAAGTTTCAAAGATAATTAGTTTTATATTCGATAGATTTTCGAGCAAAAGTTTTCCGCGATAATTGTTTTCGATTCGATGGATTTCTATTGGAATACAACGATATTAATCGCATACAGATGAGTTGATCGATCGAACGGATTCTTTCCTTCGTTGCATGCTCTTTCGAGAATTCGACGGAAGAAGCGTAAGGATATGGATGGAACATTCCCGATGGGCACGTCGAGAAGCTACTAGAAAGTTCTGTGGCACATGTGACGCCACACAGGTCACACTCGTTACTGCATAGAGAGTGGGGTTCTAAACCTTTTCAAGGGCCATGAGTCAGTAAGCCAGTCAGTCTGTGAATAACTAGCCAACTGTCTACATTCCACAACACACACTTATAATTCCTGTAATAATTATTTAATAAATATCACATTATATTGTTTCAACACAAACATTGTGTCTTCCACAGATTATTAATCTCAATTCCAAGATTAAATTCTAGCAATTTCTTACAGCTTCGTAAAGAAACAGAGTTCTAAACTGATCTTTTCTCGTCGATTCGAAATTGCCATTGTAAATTTCGATAATATATACCGTAAATATCGTACTGTATCTTTAATTATACACCGTAAAGTAACAGAATTCTCAATCGATATATCTTTGTAAGTTTTTAGATTCAATGGAACGCACAATAATGCCAGACTTTTGTCCAATGATTTATCATAGTAGAACAGAAGCGATTCGCCAAGTGGTAACGAACAACGAACGATTAAATATCCAGGATACGAGCAATAGTCGCGTCAGGATTAATTATCGACGGGCGATTTTCGGCGCGTGAACGCGGTGCACGTAACAATTTATCGCGAATTGTCGCACGTTCCATAAATAGAGTCTGGCGAACGGGGAAAAATCCGCGGCGTGGCAAATTTACATTGGAAACGCCGGGGAAATTCGAAACCGTATCGACGGATGAAACAGAAGGAAGATAAAACGAAAACGTTGCAGCCACCATTAAATTACCGGTTAAAATTCATCCCTTGTTTGTTTTCCAACCTGATACCGATGCTTACGTTCGAGCATGCAAAATGATATTTGAACAGAATTTTCGCCACCGATACGCATTTGTTAATAACTTATCGATGCGATGTCACGATTGTCAGGATATTTGATTTATCCACGCGCCTTTGAAAGCAAAGGAGAGCCTTTTTTGTTATTGGCTTTCTTTCTACTTCTTTAATGAATGATATAGTTCAAGCTTCAGATGTAAGTCTCAAATTGTATCCTTTCTCGAAAGATTGTTTCTATGAAGAAACAAAGCAAGTGACAAATTGAAAGATTCCGTGAAGTAAAGCAAATAATAATAATAAAAGACGCTTGGTGTTCTAGAATAAGCGGATACTTCGAATAAAATGTGTACAATAATCCATATTATTTTAAGTTACGATGCATTTGTCACATTTCATTATGTATTCGATTCTTCGTATGGCATCGTAGATCCATCTAACACTTTAACCCATGCTTTTTACATATCTATAGTACTAAATAAATTTTATTAACGATTGATCGAGCATTTTATTCGTAATTGAAAGAACGATTCGATACAGAAAGTGGAAACGAAATACCGAATTCGAATCTTCTCAAACCTATGTAGAAAATCGTATCCTTAATACAGCCACACATATCCACAGTAGTATAAGTGTCTTTAAGTCAGACAACTTATCCTTTTTACAAGTTACTGTCCTATCGTAACCATATAATATTAACGATATCCAATCCAAACTTCTCGATACTTGGAATCGTCCAACGTCAACTTCCAACGTTTACCAATCCATTCCACCTCTAATCCTCAGAATTCAATCATTGTGCACATTCCTCGCAATAGCTGTCTTCGAAAATTCTTGGCAACGGTACCGGACGCGCTGCGCAAACGTGGTCCAGGACGAAGCAGTTACGCGACGTGTTTTCACAGTCGTTATTTTCAGCAACACCGTTGGCAAAGCAGATTAAACCGGGCGATTGTTTCGGGCGGTGCAATAAAACAGGCCCGCGGGGCGAGCGTCGCGCCACGAGACGACGTGCAGTGATTTCCAATAACGAACTCTGAAATATCCAGGCCCCGGCCCGCTCCTGGAATGCAATCAATCGTTCCGACGCCAGATCCTCGGCCTTTGATTACCTTTATATCAGCGCGCGTTTCCCTGTAACCGGAACGCCCGGGCGCCCACGCCGTGTTCTCCCCGATAAACGCTTCGGGAATGTTGAATCCGCACCGCGCAATAACCTATTCTCAAGGTTGGAAGGTTTAGCGGCGGAAGGGCGAGAGACGGAGGCGGTTGCAGGCTAACGCGCATCGACGCGGTGCGGAAGGAAGTCTGCACGTTGAAAACGAGCGAGCTAGCCCGACCTATGCAAATGAGCACACACGGGCCGACGGAGTTGAAGCCAAGGCAATCAAAGAGCCACGAATGCTTCGCGTCGACTCTCTCTCTCTTCGTCACCCAGTGCTACTCTCTTCAGCTTGCAAGCAAAAGCAAAGAGGAGAACACGTCTCCTCATCCTCTTCCTTTCTCTTACACTTGCTGGGCCAGTCCGGTCACGAACTTCGAATTATGATTTTGTTGGACTGTGCGAGCTTTCAGCCCGCTTACATCTGACAGCCCCTTAGTTTTCGACGGGACTGAAATACGGATGGAGAAAGGTCGACGAATGAATGGAAGGTGTATGAAAGGGGGAGAAAATTGCGGCAAAGCTAGTGCTTTTCGTCGTCGGGATATGGGCCACTGGTGATAATTGTTCGGATGCTGGTGATTCAGGCAGATTTTGAGGCTACGGTGAGCGGGTTAGGCTGTAAGTAGATTGGGAATCGGCTCACTTATCGTCGTATAATATTTAGGCCACGTTCGCACCTATTGCCTGAAAATACTCCTGAGTCAGATTTGTGACTGGTTCTTCGAATTGTTCGTATGTTTCAATCTTGGAATATTTTATATCGAATCGCGATTATACAAAGTAGATCACGAAAATGTCATAAACGCTTTCTGAGCCACTGTATGAAAATATCTTGATAACCTGCAGAGTTTAATAATCAACCAGCGAGACTGATACGTAAGTGGCATTCTCCGCGTTTGTCACATAAAATTTACTCGAAACAGTCGAGCAGAACCGCGAGAACATCATCGTAGAAAAGCAACGATCTTTCAAACTGGCTGACAAAACGCCGATCTAACAACTGCCGATACAGATCGACGAGAAAATCGAGTAGCGTGGAAACTGACTGATTTTCCCTGTCGTTCGAGTAAAATCAATTTGACGGAAATCAAATCGATTATACGGAAATAGAGCGGGAGAGATGGCGGGAAATTTTAAAGCGACATCAAGCTGCGGGTCTGCCCCGATTTTCGATAACTCACTTTCCCATCTGGCACGTTAATTGTCGCAATGTAATCAAGCTGCGATCGACGCGTGTTAAGCTATCTCTTTTACTCTCTCTCTCGCTCTCTCTCTCTCTTTTTTCTCTCATTCGTGTAATCGTCTGTCCTATTGGCATACCAACGCTCCGGAGAATTGAACTTTGTTAAATTTATACGGACCGCTTTGTTCCTGGCCGATAATGTACGTTGATGGCCACCTTCAAAAATATGATTCCGATAAAAGTTCTTTGTTCGTACGTTTAAATCTGCTCAACTTTTTGTTTTCACTTTTTTCAGGTTTTTTAGCTGGACAAGGTAAATTAATCGTATAAGTGATACTTAACAAAGCATTTTCAATGATATCCTGCGTAGAATATTCATTTTCCATACCGCAAAGGGTTACGCGTTCCAATGCATTTTTACATGTCCCAGTGTGTCTCTTTTGATCAAAATTATCGCACTCACCGCTGGTAATTAACGAAACTTCTGAAGCCAGAAGGCGCGACCCTCTGTGAAAGATGGGAATTTCAAGAGTCACGAGTTTACCTTAAAGACTAAAGAGTTAAATTTCTAAATGCCAGAAGTAATTCAGCTAAAAAAATACATAACAACTACTACCGTATGACATTCAGATTATAGAAACAAAATCCTAATAAATTATAATCGTATCTCTGATAAGCAAATTAAATAAATTCTGGTTACACAGAGTGAGATTTTTAAATCAGAGAAACTAGCTAGCTGATCAATCGTTCGTCGATCATCGTTAACACGCGTTTGGAAAACATCGCACGATCAAGAAATCAAAGTTTCACGATCAATTGGCCAAACTGGAAGTTCCATCGATGCTCCACCGTTTCCTGAAACCCACTCTCCCTAACCAAATCTGATTAAATTGCATTTCGACGTCTTCCTCTTTCTTTCCGAGCCGTTTCTCCTACCGTTTCCTGCAACCAGATTATAAGCACAAACAGCAGCCGATCGTTCGCATGAATTTACCATTGGAGAATCGTTTACGTGGCCGCGTGCATCCTGACCGGTTACGTAAACCGGCCGGTCAAAGGTTAGCCAAACGCCTCCCTTCCTCCCAACCCCATCAAAGGTTGATTGAATTCCGAACTTCCGTTTGTTAGTCGACATACTTCCGTGTTTGCTGTTCGCATCGGCACGGACAGCGCAACACGTTCAAGCTGATAACGGGCCGGCCCCAAACAGAGATTCCAGCCTCTGTCGCCAAATTATTTCCAGAATTTCGCAGATTTTGTTCAAATTTGAACGCGTTCTCGCGTTTTCTTCCGCTCTTCGTCTCGTCATTTGTCAAAGCGGTTTGGGACGAGAGGAATTTTGTAAAATCGTTTCGAAGGTGGATCCTATTAGGCGATTCCGAGATCTTTTTTCGATTACTCGTGCAAACGAGTGCACCCAAAAGCCAAATTAATCAATTCCACGTTCCAAAAGATATATGATCCGTGTTTAACTATCCAGAAAATATATTTTTGTCCTGGATGAAGAGGATCGGTTCGACTTCTACGTGGCTCTCATAATAAGGTGTATAAATGGAAGAGGAAAGTGTAGAAATCTTTTCTCGGAAATTTTGGAAATACATTTGAGACCTTCTGAAGAGATCCGCAACTAAATAAAATATAGTTTGTGAATGTAATATAATAAATAAAATAGCTCAGTGTTATATATGTGTAGCTCAATGATAGTTCAATGCATAGAAAATGATAAATGAAATCGTTCATAAACATAAGCCTGTTAGAGGCAAAGCAGACAATATGTGACCAATATAGCCAATAAAATGGAACAAGTATACAGAGATCCATATTGCAATTCTAGGGACAATATTTGGCATTTGTTTTACGACGCACTCGATCGATGCCATTTAACGTTCTATGTTCCTTCTTGGTTGTTTCCTGTATCCCAGCAATGAAATCCTTCTCTTAAATCTCTTTGTCGTTAACTCGACCGATGACACGTTCGGTTGCAGTGTAAGCGAACGGTGCCAATAGCCATTTTACGATCGTCGTTAGACTTTGCCACGACGTATTCAGTCGTGGAACCTGGTGCAAGTCGATTATCGCGACAGCGACCCCAGTTAAACCAACGAGAGGTTTGTTCGGTTTTCTTCGAAGAAAGAGGAGAAAGCGCTTTCTGCTTAATTGTCGACACTCCAGACTCTGGAAATAATCAACAACAATCGCCAGCAGACGGAGAAGAAAACGCGTTCTGCCACGGTCCTGCTTAATTTGTCTTAATTAACGCAAAACCGGCGTTAACGAAGATTTTACGTTCGCTGGAATTAATTAAGCTGGTTTCGAAAGTTTGCGCGGCCGATGGGCGGATACATAGTTAGGGCAGAACCGTACAGTGTCGCTGGAGGATCAGAAGAGAAAAAAACAACACCGAGAAAATAACAAGAAACGAGAAACACCGAGGGCGGTCTTGCCACTGAATATTCATATATTGTAATCAACCCCTTTAGTCAAGAGGGTTGCACACGTATACAAAAGCGTGAGCGAACTACCTGTTTGGATACCTGGCCACACTGGACTGAAACTTATTAACGACGAATATCGATGCAAGCTAGATACACGAGGAATTTGTTTGCTCGGAACTGGTCGTACCGCGTTCCTGTGTATCTTCCTGGCTACTTTGGTTAGCGGTTCCTTTGAAATGGTTTGTTGCACAGCTTCTTCGAGACGAGCAATAATTTTCTTCCTTGTTTGTAATAATTTATTTTTAGGGCATGAAACACGGTATGTTAACTATATATTAGTTACTTAAACTATGCGACTGATGTTCCCTAAACAAACTATCGTTCAACGTAACTGAACGTAAAGTTATATGATTTAGTCGCAATGCAAACGAAATTATGCATAATTATTCTCTTGACGATACTGTTGTAAGTTTTCTTGACTCTGTGCAGGATCTCGGTATTCACTTCTCCTCTGACTAGAATTTCGCGGAAAAAATTTCTCCTGCTTTTAAAGCTTTAGAATTTTGTTCAAAGAATTCCCAAATTCTTTCGCAATAGAGGCACCCTCGAGTCATCGTTGTGTTCCCTGGTTAGGCCAATAACGGAATATGGTTCCATAATCTGGTCTCTTTATTATAAAACACATATTAGTTCTTTTGAAAGAGTTCAACATGAACCATATATGAACCAGTATTATACGTTATATTAGTCTTGCGATCTTAAAAAACAGGAAATAAGTATTTGACGTCTCATTGTTACGCATAAAGCATTACATGGCCTAATAACCTGCCCTGACATTATACAGAAATTTTAACTTCTATTTTAAAGTTTTATTTAAGTATTTAGCTATTATTTAGTAATTACGTATTAGCTATAACTAGGTACAGTTATTAAATTCTGTGTATCTAATTAATAATTATAGATTACTAATAATTACTAATGGTCTTTCTCCTGCCAATAGAATAAAATGTTATAATAACGAAGAATTTGAGGAAGAAAATTTGCTGTTGTTTCATCTTTTCATAAGTTGAGATCGTACGATGAAGTTTAAAAGCTCGAGTGCTTTTGATATCGAAGATATTTAGCAGTCATTAATTTATGGAGATGGAGGGGATATTACTAGGGAGTTAAATATACAAGAGCGAAGAAATTGAAGAATAAAATTTAAGGTTGTTTTATCGTGTGAAATAATAGAGATATACTTTTCATATAAATATCGTTCGATAGTCGGTAATTAAATATCATACTTTTTGGAGTTGAGTAATAATACATGGTGCATCGATGTTTTAGTTTTCCTGTGAATACACGTTTGCCAATTTAGGGTACGGATAACTCGTTTGTGTGTCGAGAATTGGTATGCAAACTGCTTTCTGCAGCTTAAATTACTTCAAACCAGCTGTTGCATATTAATGCGATTCTGTGTGTTTCCTCAAAGAAGGGCTACTCCTGGATCAATTTCCCTCGTCCCGAGAATTTCAAACTCTCGATTTATTGATTCTCCGTTAAACACTTGACACGTCGTTCTATTTTACCACGACCGTCTATAAACGCTTCGTGCTACTTAATCCGAAATATCTATAGTTTACCGAATTAGCAACGTGACAACATCTCATAAATATTTCCTTGTTCAGCCATTAACTAATTTCTTGAATAATTGACCGCTCGTTGAAATAATTTTGTATCGAATTTAACGATTCTGCATCTTGCTGCATCTGCGAGGAAGTTGAAAGGAACGAGTCTGAAAAGGAATCCTGTTGCACGAAAAATGAATTACACCATTTCTCCATTACATTGTTTACGAATTTTAAAAATACCTGAGCAAGCTACGATCGTCGTTAAAGATATTTAGCGACAAGAACAAAGCGGAACTTCCACTCGAAGACATCCATGTCGTTCCTGATCCGAATGATTTCGCCTTGTCTCGTTTTTCTACAAAACTCTAACCTCTTGTAAAGAACTGAATCTTGATTTCTTTCTCGCTCGTTTCATGCCTCGACGAACATTGAACAGATATCAACCGCAAAGTCTACCATCGATATAGGAGAATCTGCGAACTTTCAAAATATCTAAGCAGCGTCTCGAAGACGTGCCTTTAATTATCATCGAAGAACAAAGCTCGAAAAGGCTTTACCCACAAAAATTCAGGATTCTTCCACTCTCGATCCCCTTCTTTGTTTCACATTCGTACAGAACCTGGACTCACCACGACCGAAAGAATGGAGAAAAGAAAATCACGATTCCTTCTCCGCTCGTTTCATCTCTCGACAAATACCAAGACAATCGTGCGGCGACGCTCGTTCGCGTTCCATCGAAACCATCTCCGTACTATGTACTCCTATCACATCGTCGCTGGGTCTCTCGACCCAATTGTAAACTCGATCAGTCATTCACCTTGCCCGCTGGCTGGATCATTATTTCGTCCCTAATTAATTGCCGTTGAACGCGATACGCGGGCCCGGGACCCGGCAATTTGTTAAGACTATAGACGGCAAGGCCCGTCTGTCGCTCCTCGACGCTCTTGCTGGATTAATTAATGCCTCGAGGTCCCGGCGGAGATACTCGCCGAATCTCCGAGATGGAAAATTGCATAAAACAGAAGCGGAAACGGACCACGGAATAGGCATAAAGAGAAGGGAACATGGAAGAAGTGCAGAGACACCGGACAGACACAGACCTCGTCTCTTCTCTTCTCTTCTCTTCTCTTGTCTTCTTTTCTCTTCTCTTTTTTCACTTCTCTTCTCTTCTCTTCTTCTCCCGTTTCACGTCGTTTCGTTTTCGCTACTATCTCTCTCACTGTCTCTCTCTCTCTCTCTTTCTCTCTTCCTTTCTGCCTCTCTGTCTCTGTATGTGTCCCCGTGCCGTAGGAAAAAGAATAACGAGCACGAGCGAATCGATATTTGCACCCGGCTGCTTACCTGCGAACGAGTTACGCCTCGATCCGAGGTAACTACGACGGTTTGTGGCTCCCTTTGTCGCGACGGCTTTTGTGCTCGGCATCTGTCGCGCGACATTCACCTGAAATTTCATCGTCGAATTCGCTCTTGTATATACAGCTTGTTTTCGCAGCAACTGTCTTGGAAACGCATCCCCTCGGTCGCTCTTTGTTCTTCTTTTGTATTTCTGGATTCGTTTGGACTTGAATTTGTCACTCCTTGTTTTCTACAGTTTCGGTGTTTTTATTTCTGGAGGAGTTTTTAATTCGAGAAAGAAATTGCACGAGATACGATAGAAAGGGTTGGAAGTATGTAAGAATTTTTGGTAAAATATGGTAATTTTATGTTGGAACAGAGGTTTTTTAGATATCTTGACACGGTTACGCAGATCGTCGTTCTCTATCCTTACCATCGTCTTTTCTTGAGTTTTCTTCGACAGGAAATATATTTTCCCTACATTCGCGCAGTCGATCATCCGCGTATCTTTGAACAAACGTCTTTGTGCAATCCTTCGCGATTCACGAAAACTTTTGCTACATTTCGTTGGTGGTTCGCGAACTTCCACGCGAAATAACTGACACTTGGACGTTTCATTTTTCGTGACGCTGTCGGCAAACGTCACGCTGCTCTGTTTGCCGTTCGACGCTTTGCACGCTCCATTTTTCGCGACGCGATCGACAAACAGCGCGCGGTTGTTCACCTCGCGATCATTCTGCAGAAAACCGAATAACACGACTAGGGCGACGAAAATAACCGAGATAGTCGAATAGGGAAACAGGTATTGAGAAACCGCAAATAGTCGTCATAATTGGTTAGAACAATTCTACGGCACGACTCTTGCAATTTTTTCTATCCTTTCATATATTACAGTCTTTTAACTCTGTCTTTTTTATATATCGTGTTATGTTTTACGTAAATTTTACTGCGACTATAATATTATGTTTTTCCACGAGTAGAGTACGGCTGGAATACTCTTGCACCAAAATTTATCAGCTAGTAACGTTAGTGAACTTTTCCCAGTTACAAGTTGTAGATTTTAGATTTCTTTGTAACTTGACAATTTAATAATCCTGAACGTGCGGAAGGCAGGAAGGGAAGTCGTAAACGATACTTTGAAAGTAAACTGGCCAAATTCTTGTCATTCTCTTAATCGCGAAAACTTGCAATTTTCTACTTCAAGATTCTCATAAAATTACCACCCATGATCCTGTTAATATCAAATTCTATCTTTCAATTAAGCAAAACTAATTAAAATTTCTACGAACATCCTTGCGAAATTTTTGAAATTCTTCCCATGCCCCGAGCGAATCAACGGTCTACGTATCGTGTGGCATTTTTTACGTCTTATGCTTCCAAGTATTCGAATTCAATGCGAGAATGCTATCCACGTATTACGACAGTGTGTACAGTGCCGCGAACGCAGCTAGGTATTGAATAAACGCGAAGAAAAACGTGGTCGAGCCTGAGGCAAGGAATCGAGGATCGTTACCTTTCGTTACTGGGTCAAGTGGAATCCCGAGTAACGAAGGAGTTCTTTGCAATTCGAGTCAAGTGGTAATGGCCCAAGCTTTTCCTTTTTTTTCCCTCCGTCACCGGTTTTCTTTATATTTCTCCTCCCTTTCCCGCCTTCTTCTTCTTGCGCTTCGTCTTCTTTGCCTATTTCTTTCGCTTCTCTTCGTGTGGCTTCTGTGTTCCTTGGGGAGAAAAAAAAAAAAAAGAAACTGGTCGTGGCACGAATTCGAGAAACGCGCCGTAACGAGGCGCCGCGAGTATAAAAATCGTCTTCGCCTGGCATAAAGCTCCGGTTGCGCGGAATCCAAATAGTTAAAGCTCTCGTATAAAGCGATGATCGTGTTATACGTAGTTTATCTGCTGGAAACTGTTGGCGAGAGGAAATATAAAGAGGGAAGTGAATGGGTTCTAAATAAAGGATGTTGGGATAGAGGTTCAAGGAGTCTCGACCACGTGGTTTTCATAAGCGCGAAGACCTACTTCACATGTCGAGAGGTTAATTCGGTATTATTTTGCACATCTTTAAATGAATATCTATCTACAGTTGGGAATATGCTCAGGAATCGATTCAGACGTTTAACGATATTGGATGTGGATACACTTCTTCACGCGCGATAATTATTTTTTCGATCCTTCTCGATTCTTCCATTGTCGTACATCTGCCTTGATAACGTAGCCTGAGTATTGTACTATGAATCTACTTAAATCAGATTGTTCGTATCAGTGATACGGTCTGACTGTTATACTAATTCTACTGTCATCAAACTTTCCAACATCTGTTACTGTAAGAAATTCTATTGCCTCAATTACGCTGATTAGAAATACGCGTGAAACCAATTAAATGAAACGGAGGCAACTGGAACGATAATTAAAAGAAGCCACAGAATCGAAGCCTCTGGAGGAGCTGGCGTTCTTTCTTTAGCCGGGTGTCTTGGCCTAGGCAGCGTGCTTTTAATCAAAGATTTCACCTGACCCAGTCTCATTTCTCGGCTTTCTTCGCGGGCTCTCGTTCCCGCGTCCGCCATAGCCGGGGCGTCGTGATTCTTTGTTATACTCGCGGAAATAACGCGCGAGACGCACAGGAAGAAAAGAGCGAAGCAAGATAAAAAAAGCGGCTTGCATTGTGCTCGTCCCGACGCGATACTAGCCCGGTTCTTTTCTTGATAAAGTTCGCGTGAAAGCGTCACCGTGAGTTCCCTGGCCGGAGGTCGAATCTTCGATTAAACTCAGTCAGTTCGCGTTTTAAAATCAGGAGACGAAGCCAAAAGTCGATAGAACGAAAAGTCGAACGAGATTGTAACATAACCGGTCACGAACCGGCAATTTAATCAGCGAATCGTAAAATTCGATCATTGATCCAAAGTGTCAGGGATCTACGATAGTTAAAGGAAAATCTCAAAAAAAGGATGAAAATGAAGAAGGAAAAGGGAGTGTAATTGGACGAACCAGTTACCGATGAAACAATAATCGGTCTGCAGTTGACGTTGTAACATGGATCAATCCGTTTCGGTTGGACGAAGCTTTCTCCAAGAAAGTTGTCGTAACCCGTTAAGTTGATTATATCTTGTCTGCGAGCATTCCTTGTGTAGCTGAAGGGCCGTGATACGGGATGTACTATGCTGGTGTTAAAGTAAATTTAGCAATTGATTTCGCAAACGGAGCTTGGAATTCTTCTTGAATATCTGATTGGTTGCATAGATCAGCTTCTGTAATTATGCAAATTCCTATTCGTCTCTTCTGAGCACATGGATGTAAGTAGCCTTTGTTGCGAAAGAAGGCGCTTAATAAGAATGGAGATTTATTTGTCGTTTTTAATAGATTGTAACACAATTATAAAAAAATAAACACGTGAATTGGCCGAGTTATAGAGAGAATAACCTTTTTGTCCGTCTGCCATCTCCAGTGGTATCTTTCGAACGAGGAATAACACAAATGTAGATTTCAGTAAATTTTGCTGCGTCTCTCTTGCAAACATTCTCCTATTTTATTCAGAACGCGACATATTCTTACTCGCGTTTCACTATCGTAGGGATTTCCTCGAAAGATAACTGTGCTCGGTTATATTTGTCAGTCGTGGAGAATTTTACGACTTTTTGCAGGCAACGTCCATAGGGAACTGTATCTGTCAGAAAGATCACGTGGCTTGATTATCAAGACTGTATCTATATAAGATATAAGATATTCGATCTCAACCGAGTTGCAAGTAAAATCCTCAGAAATTGTGTCAGCTTTGATGATGATCCAATAACTGTTCCTCCGCGTCCGCGACACAAAACTCGATACATTTAAAGAAAGTTTGACAAGCTTGCGTCTGAGTCGAAAGAGAGGAGATTTGGTTGAACGTTTCACGATTTTGTGGGAAACGAAGATAACGAAAGTTTAAAGAGTCTTCGCTTCGTTATTCCGTTTACTCCTTCCACTTCTTTCGTTTCATTTTTTGCGGTGGAACGTACCTTTTACATTCATGGCCCTTCTCCTGGGCTTTCCTTGACTTTCGATTCTCCCAGGAATAGAATAAATTTCTTGTATCGCGGTGCTTCTTAATTGCCAAGTAGAAAGGAGAACTTAATTGCAGATATTATCTCCAAAGCATCGAGTTATTTGTATTACAATTTACTCTGAAAAATTTGTGAGATATATCAAACGTAGAATTTACGATAGAAATGCAAGCGTAACGTAAAATTGATTCTGACGGATTAGGTAAATTCTGTTTTCCAAATTCGATGAAATTCGACGAAGATCAGCCAGTGAAAAGGAGTTTCTAATCTCGATTAGTCGATTCGAATTGCGACGCGTTGATTTCTCAGTCGCTTTCTGTCTAGATCGGGTTGCAGCGATGGTGGGTTCGTTATCGATCGACTTTTCCTTCGTGAACGACGATAATCGTTGACGGAAATAAAAGAAAATCGAGGAAAAGCGAGGGCAACGAAAAATTAAACGCGAAGATCGTAGACGAGGGATCAGCTCGCTGAAATCTTCGTCTTTGGAGATTTAACTCGAGACCGAATTATTTTTAAATATTGACAAGGATCTGGTTCTTGACTGTCGATCTTCTATTGCTTGTAACTCGTATTAGAATTCCATTATCATAATTTAGAAATATTTAAACAATTTTAAAATTAACAATTTAAACATTATTCATTCGATGAAAAAATAAAACAATTATAACAAACAATAAAACAATTGGAGGTCTAACATAAACTGTTTTGCTGTTACAGGTATGTAAACCGTGATACGCTTTCCAATCCAGCATTAAGTAAGTAATTTATGGGACAATTTTTATCAGTGCGACTTGAGGGCAGAATGAAGTAACATTACTCGTCCAATGAATGGGCCTGCTTCTTGCCTCAACATAGATTGAATTATTGAATGCGTCCTGTTTATCGAGTGTCCGGTTATGTACAAACATCCTCGTTCCAACCCTTCGTCTAATTGTCCTTGTAATGAAAGAACAATCGCTAGTTTCCTGGACCAACCAGGAAGATTTGGAGATCGACGAGAGAAGAAAGAGAATATGTTTTTCGTCTAAACGAAATCTATGTTCGCAACGATACACGCATTTTCCACTTGAGAAAGTTCTAAATTCGAGTATCTCTTATTTGCCATTATCAATGATACGAACGTTCTATTATTTTATCGAAATATTCTTTGCCATTTTCTTGATCAGCGATCCTTATATTTGCACTGACACAATTTCCAGCGAGACGGCGCATAATCGATACACGTGCAGTCTGGCACCAAAAATTTTATTCGATCGCTGGCAGTGATGCGTCGACTGAAAAACCTGTCTGCCGCGATATTTCATGCGAGCGTAATACTTTAAGTGGGCCGTAGCACACGAAATCCAATATTTATTCGGCCGCAAGCACCCCAAGTACCCTCTAGGAATTCGCGCGGCGTTTTCACGCCGACTGTAATTTTATTTTCATTAGAGCATCGCACGAAACGAAGGTTCCGGCACCCACTTCGTGGTTTCCCGCGTCCCAAATTACGATCGCCCGCTCATACGAAAATCTGCGAGCCTATAAACGTCGCGTTCGCCGTTTACGACGTTGCACCGACGACACGGCGAATATATCGGCGAAGTTTCGGCTCTTAAACTGGTTTCAATGTTTCGAGACTCGTTGGCGAATCCTCGAGTGAGGATAGCGCGTTCTTCATTTCGTGGGCAGGAACTTCGTTTCGTCGTTTTCCACGACGTTCGCGGTTGTAAATTGCAGTCGTTCGGCGGTTTTAGTGAGTTAGAATGGTTGCGTAACGTAGACCTGGTTAGTACGCTCTTGTCGAAGAGTTAACTTTCAGATGGATAGTATTATTACGCGCGATTCCATCGTTACGGTATTTGATTCAAATGTGCTGAAAGATTACGTTCATATAGCATTTTATTTGATAATAAAATGAAATGAAATTAATAAATACACATAATAAAATCGGCTGGATATAAAGATCGGCTAAAAGCAACTTGGCGAAGGGAATAATATTTACGATGCCGCTTTGTTCGATGATAAAGTCGAAAGCGTAAAACAAAATTTACGACCTCGTTTCCGAACAACGAGTTAAGACCACGTCGTACAATCTTTAAGTATTCCATGTCTAATACCTATATCTACAAACGAATAGCGCATTCTACTTAACGATGAAGAAACTTTTCGAATTCTACGAACTTTCCGATATTACTAGATAAATTAATCGCACTTGTACACAGGTGCCTTGGAGGCGTGTAGTAACTGGCTTCCGGTACAAAAAAGTCGGTCATCTTCGCTCTTACAGTTCTGGCGTACCGTGTGGAAAAATCGTTTGGTCGAGAATGGTTGTTTCAACGATACTCGTTCCGACGCGAGATCAGCAGGAAATCTAAACTGTAACGACAACGTTCGACTCGGGGTTCACGAACGATAAGATACGAAATGTTTCCGACGCGTTTCCATGAAGTCTTTTAACAGCTTGGTACGGCAACAATTCGAGATAATAAAGGAATTATACCGAAGTCCACTTATCGTTTGGAAATTAATCCGCTGCACTCGCAGCTTTGCAAACATCTCCCAGTTCATACCATATCCTATTAGCCGGATGGTTTATGGGCGAGAAGGTTACTTCTTGTTCGACCTGGTTCTACGCGGGAACATTTTTAAGAATTCTCACTTAAAACACCCCGCCGGGGAATACGTAAACTTTACTTGGATAAAAATGCTAATTTTGCAGACACTGTACGTCATACGATGGTAACGATGATGACGTGTCTTTGCATTTCGCAGTACTTAAAAAGACTTTAAGTTGATTTAAAATTTAGAAAAGAAGTGTTCCAGTTACTATATATGAGGTCATTCCATAAATTTCGCCGTTTTTTTTATAAGCTAATAAGAAATCTTTAATGGGTGTAAGTTTCAAGAAGGCTGAAAGGATTAAAGCGTAGATTAGCACGTTTCAGTGGATTTCGTAAAAAGATATAAAGCGGTCGAGAATATTAATCCGGCAACTCTGTACGTAACGACATACCAGAGATAATTTTTAAGGTTCTGCCAGAGAAATTTGTACGAAAACATTTCCATCAACTTGCATATTACTTAGAGATTTTCTAAGTCCAAGGGAAGAAAAGTTACTTTCTAAGAGAAAAAGCAGGATGAAAGATAGGACAGATCGAATTAGTCAAACTTCTGACAAAGAAGCGACAAGATTTACGTGAACGACTTTGGTATCTCTTATCTTTTTTGTACAACCAGTAAAAGATATCAGTGAAAGCCAGTGAAAGCGTTGTAAAGATTGTGTGGACTGCTGCGATCCCTAAATCTTCGCCTGTGATTTCACTCTACGTTACACAAGGGTTGCAAAAGGAAAACGCCACGCCGGTGTAATTTTCAACGCTATAACTCCGCTGTTTAACCCGCCAATTAATGGAGGAGGCAAAGTACAGAATATAGCGCGTGTGGTGGATACAAACTCGAGGGAGAAACGAATGAAAAGAGTCAGGTATCAACGAGAGTTGGTTAGGGTGCAGCAAGCTCTTTTTTTACTCTCGCGACTGCACCTGCCGCGGGAAAAATACATCTTCGCGTAGAGGAGCTTCATTATTTTGGCGGGATCCTTTTCGACCCTCCAGCGACGAATCCTTTTTTTGTCTCTGTCTGTTTCTTTTTTTTTTTTCTTCTTTTTATTTTCTAACCGACGACCCCCGCTTTTTGGTCGACCACCGGCAACGATTCTCGGTGTCTCGTTGCAAGAAGAAGACGAACGCCCGAGGGAGAGAAACCGCAGCTCCTTTGCGTCGAGATTCTCGCTAGACGCCCGCCTCGTTATTATCACGTGCATTTGCATTTTTGTCGCAAGCCTGCAATTGCAAATGCGTCGCTTGCAGGCAAAGTAGCTGGAATTTGACGTGCGTCGCGCGTGTGTGTACAGAGCGTGCGTTTCGCGAATTTGAATTGTTGATTCGCTGGAAATTGAGATGTTTGAATGGCGAACGCTGTAAGTGGCTAGGAAAAATAAGAGACGATTTCCCCGTTGAAAAAGGGTGTACATTTTAATAGAAAGCAGAAGTAAGAGTAATCTGTTTTACGTTTCAGGCTAAATTGTATTATACTTATTGTACTATACTGTGTCCTGTGTACTGAGAATTACTGATAATCGATTAATCTACGTAGATTTACTTTAGTCATTAAATACGTATTAATCCTCGGATGGAAACTGGATTTTTAACTCGCACAGATATTTTACCTTTATTTCTCTTTAAATTACATTTACGTGTTCACACCACGCGTTCGCGCTATATGAACGATTTTATTTTTCAATAAATAATTAAGTAAATGGAGGTATTTTCCATTCGGCTCCTTGTTTTATCACTATGAAATAAAATATTCCATAGCTATAGCAACAGTAATCCAATTTCTGCCGAACGAGAGTTAATATATCAGGGTTAATGAATAAAAGGATAACAGGTAACAAAGAATCATAAATTTATCTCTACGTTGTATAATTGACAAAATAGAAGTATAGCTTTAAATATTGATCAGAATGCCGGTGAAAAAAGAAAAAAGTATTGTCTCCGTGTATCTGTAATGGTATTACAGAAGCAGAGTGGAAATATCGAAGCGCCGACCCGCGCTCGAGCAAATATTTTACCTAAAACTCTTTCCCGTAAATGCAATTCGTCTGATTGTTCCGAAGTTTGTGCGTAAAGGGACGCAGCTTGAATAATTCATCGGCGACCAGCTTCGAAATTCGCGTTTATTAATTAATCACATTTTGCGGTTCGCTCGTGCACGTTCCAACCGGCAATACTTTCATCGTATTATTTTTGAGAGAACGAACGGCGAACGTTAAAAAAACCTAGCGAAGAGAGAGAGAAAGAGAAATGGGGAGAGAGAGAGAGAGAGAGAGAGAAGGGGGAATTCGTTGGTAAAACTGTTGTTAACTCAAATAACTCGATGAACGAAAAACGAAACGAAGGTGTTGAACGATTTTCGTTTAAACACCGGCTGGAGGGATTTGATGGGCTTTAATTCGACGTTACATAATACCTCGATGATCTTCTAATTCCCTATGTCAGTTAATGCGGGCGCGTAATTCGATCAGCGAGTCATTGATCTCGTAAACCGCTTATTGCGTGCGCGCACGCGTTAATTGCATAAGGATCGTGTGGATCGCGGTTCGAACGTAATTGAAAATTGTTTGCCGCCACGAAATTGCGCCTCTGTGACTTGTGCTTTGATCGTATTGATTCGCGATACCTGGCTCGTGAACGTTTCTTTGACGTTCGCCAATCCCGTTTCAAACCGAAGAACTTTACCAACTAAATTATTAACGGTTGTTAATTCTATGCAAAAGGATACTTTATTTCGTCGCTTTGACTCGGAAACAATTCTTGACACGAAGAAACCTTATTTCTTTTTTTTTTATATATATAGCTATATTTATAGGCGTTTTCAAGTTATATTCGACGGATTGAAAACCGCAAGAGCGTAAATGAAAATATTGAGAATTCAAATTCGGACGCGTATTTACAATTTAAATGTAACATCTCCTTCGCTTCGTAACTAATTAAATTATAATTTTATTCGCGCAGGTGGACTAAATTACATCGCTGTGCATTCCAGTGCTCCATTTGACGCAAATGATCAAAAAGAAAAACCAGTATTCTTAAGCGTGATCAACGTCTCTCACAACGTACTTTTTCTTTCATTTCTTTGCTTATATCATCAAGTGGAAGGATCGAGACAAGTTTCTTACATTTTGCCAATGAAATTCTCCGCAACAAAGGAAAGAATAATTTCCTTATTTTCCCGGCTCATTTCGAGGTTTATAAAGAAACTTATAGACGGATGTCACGCGATGCTTGTAAAATTAAAAGCGTTCTGTCGAGCATTACGATCGAAAGAGTAGAATCGGCTTTTGATTTGTAAGATCGGTTGGAGCACGCGAGCCAGCCTTACTTCGTGCCTATCCTGCTTCGTCCGCTCTCCTCCCTTCCTCTTTGCTCTCTCTCCGCATTCCTTTCTTCGCTTTGCTTCCACCTTCTGTATTCTACTCGCTATCATCGTTCTTCCGCTCCTCTCCTACTCGTCCCATGATTCTACTCGCGTTTTCTTCTCTCCTTCGCCTTCGTCCACTTTGTGTCGTTCGCTTCCCCAAAGGATCACGCGGTACATACGTTCCAGCTTATCTCGCAGATTATCTTAAATATCACAGACAGAACAATGGCGTTTCAATCGTACGAAACGCGGCTGACGTTTTCCTGCAATTATTTATCGCGTCACGCTGTTTGACGCAACGCAATCACGCCTCTGGTCAGTCAAATGCATTGTCCAGCGAGAAACCCTTTTGTATTCGGTCGAAGTATCATTGATCTCGAATCGAATTGCGATAGATACTTTGATTCTGTTATTTATTTGGTTATTAAAGCACATAAGCCTTTCGATATGGAATGCATTATGGAAGAAGATGAGGTGAAGCGAGGGAACTGTAAGAGGAAATAGAAAGGGATGAATAGATAAATAAGGAAGGGTGGGCGAGTGGTTTTTGTTACGTTAGTTAGTTTAAAATTGAACGAGTAACTTGATTACGATATCGTAATGGATTACGAATGGATTGGAATGGATATTTTGAAAGGTTTACGATAAAAAAATAAATAATTCATCGAATCCGTCAAATTCGTTTATTTTGCAAATTTTTCTGGGGATACTCGATTCGTTAATACCATAAATCCTTTCGCTAAACATCGGTGTATTCTCAGAAGCATCATTTCCCAAGATTCGATATCAATTTGACTGTACGCAGCTTCGAACGGAGTCACACGATTTTCATAAAGATCGATCGAAATTATCTCGATTCAACCTTGAGTTAGGCAAGCTCGGTTACTTCGATTAGTTCGGTTCAATAGGATTCGTACGATTGGTTTAGTTACGATTCAATCGAACAATTGTGATACACTTCCGTTCGATTCGGCCTGAATTAGTTCGCTTCGATGCGATACACCAGTGACTGTTCAGTTTCTGCAAGTAAACAACCATTACCACCCCGTTGTTCCGATACCAACCAAACAGAACCGCCTGTAAACGAAGCCACAAACAAACCAACATTAAACAGCCACCAAGCAACATCGTATCTCGATAAAAAGTCTCTTAACTAATTCTATTTATACCAGAATTAGCAGACATCTACAGAGAACCTAGCCCTTGTTATCGCTGTGGAAGCTCACAAAAAGGACCGAAACCCTCACGATCTACGGCACACAACATTCTCAACGATCCGGAATCGTTCTTGCTCAACATACTCTCAGTTTTTCCTCTCTCTCTCTCTCTCTCTCTCTCTCTCTCTCTCTCTCTCTCTCTTCGGCATCTATTCACCTTCGTGCAATCCTTCTCTGTCCCTCTAATTTCCTTCCGTCAAGCGCTCGTATTATCCTCCCATCCTCCCTCTGCACCATAATCTCTCTCTTTCTCCCGCCATTTACCTGTCTCCTCCGGATCTCTCTATCTCTCTTTGTCCTTCCAACTCCCCTTTGCTTCTCTCTCTCTCTCTCTCTCTCTCTCTCTCACTGAACACACAAACACGCCTACACGACACGTGGGTGTGCAGTCGGAGCACAAACGCGTTCGTGGACACGCACAGACACACGTGAACGTAGAACTGCTACGATGGCTCGAGTGTGGAGCCCATGGAGCCGAGGGTACGGACGACAGTACCGCGTACACACCACAACGTTCCGCACTCATGCCTTGCGTTCTCCCGCGATAGATCGCCGACCGGCATCTCCGTTCCTCCGATAGAGCCGGCTCGAAACCGCCTCCGGCTTGTCGTCGTCGAGGAACCGAGCCAACCAACCAAAGATCGGCTCCTGGACCCGGGGAATTCGACAGTCCGCGTAACCGGGCAAACAGATCGCTGGAAATTTCCGATCGCCTCGAGAACAGCCCCTTTGATCCTCCGATTCACGCTCCATCTACCTGCAACGAACGGATCGCCCATCGGTTCAACGAGTTCATCTTCCTTACTTACGTTTCGACGGATCAGCTGATCGTTGTTAAAGGATCGAGGAACGGCGGTGGTACGTCCGCCGGTGAAATCTTTGGCTACGAAGATCGTAAAGGATCTTGCGGATGGAAGACTCGCGCGGGTGGTTAAGAAAAGCGGGATTCAGATACGTCAGCGAGAATGTGGATTTTTTTGTCGGTGCAGAAGCTGATTAGATGCAGCCCCGCATCGTTTCTTTCGTAGCAGTCTTTGGATTAAGTGTGTTCCTAGACACAATGTGATTACGGTGATTTAAGATCTGTCTAAGTATCTATATACAGGGGTGGTGTTTGTCGACACGAGTGTGAGGAAGGACAAGCCTGACTATAGATTAATTCTTCAAGAAAATGGTAGAAGATAATTTTCAATCGTCATTATGCAACGATCGTTGAACAAGTGAAATAGCGAGGCATGTTTCGTTCATTGGTCGGTGCGATTTAGTGACTATTCGTTCGGAAGTACAAAATTGTTTCCAAAGCAACTCTCTGTCTCTAATATCGCAGAAGTACAATCTATTCAATTAACGTCGATATCGATGGAACATCGACAAATCGCGACATAAGCGAATTGCCATGAATTCTCGCGAAAATACACGCGCGCACGAATAAAATAGCCGAGAGGAAAATTTGATAAAGTTGAAAGAATCTGCATCAATGACAACAGTAGCAATTGCACGCACTCGACGTCAACTGTACGTCACTCGAGGCCGTGAGCATGTGCGCTCGAGCCGAAGGGCGCGCTCGTACGCGCGCACACTTCCTACAATGTCGAGTGCCGGAAGACGCGAGCAGAGGGGAGGGGGGTATGGACTAGGTAGACGAGTTCCTCTCGACGGACGAGTGTTAGTCGAAATATTCGAGTCGTGGCGAAAAAGCTTGGCGCGAGACGCGCGCTGGTCGAGCGTCGAAAAGCGGCGAGGCGCACGCGCGGCCGCTCGTTAATTGCCGCATCGTGAACACGTGAACACAGTGTATCCAGTGTCTTCGTGTATCCTTGGCTAATCACTGGCAAGTCCCGGCCGCGTTTCGTTGCTCTCGCGAAAATGAAATCCAACGCGGGCCGCACAACGAATCGAGTGTCTCGAGCTGACTCGCACGGGAACCTCCGATGCCGCCAGTTTTCGAACGAAGTTCCGCGCGCGTGCGTCCTCGATCCTCGCTGTCTCAAGATCGTAAGAACTGTTTACGAATCGCGGTAATATTCGTAGTGTGGTTTCAGCATCATACATACTCGTTTTGTGTTTAAGTAAATTGTTTTTCGTTGTGATGTATGGTGATTTTTGTGGTGTTTGTGGATTTATATGGGGGATTTTCCGTTTCATCGATTGGTAAAGTATCTATATAAGTCAGATAGACACAGTAATCGAAGATACACGAGAGTAATATACAGAGAAAAATGAAGGGAGGAAGATAGAAGTTATTCGTGTTTGAAGTAGTTTGTAGTAGTTTCTGCGAATGATTACGTCTTCGTTTCAGGTTGATGAAAGCAGTTTCTAGAAATGATACGTGAAGTCGTTCCGTAGGAAAGTCCTTGAGTTCAGCGGACGTACGTTTCACGTAGTAATTTCCAGGTTTCCGTAAACTTAGAAACATGACTTTGTTGCAAAGGATAAGATTGTATATATAATCTCTCGCGTATCGTCAGCATAGTCTAATTTGTTTAATCGCATCGACGGAATTCTTATCCAATTAGAAATTATTCGTCTTTCTTCGTTTTAAACCCTTTTTATTCTCAATCTTCTTGACAATTTAAACGAACCAAAATCATATTCATTTCCTACCTTCGGCGTCGTTTTAAATCGTAGAATAAACTGTTCGATCCATTCTCAGAGTCACAGGGTCTGGTAATAAAATTTTCCGATTAAACCGACGAGGAAACTTTCCAAGAAACCACTTGCCAGAAAAAGACGATAGATCGGAACAACCACGATTGGCGTCGATTTCAAACAATTGGTTCTTAACACGCGTACCAGCGATCTACGAGCAATTCAGTCGATTGCAGGTAATTGAGCTAGCCCTTGGACAGTTCAGTGCCAATTAATCGGGAAAATGGCAAGTAGGAGGCGGAATTAGCGATGGCTCGCGAGCTATTTAGTCGGCAAGCAGGTACCTGCATTCGAGAATCTTCCAGATACCGGGAAAGCCATTCGTCTTGACGGACGTCGAGGTCATTAAGTTAACACCGCGTATCGGCCGATCTAAAGGCTGCCACATTTCTCATCAGCGGATTTATATCGTTTCCTACGCTACGCTAATCCTCGAATCCTGCCGCGATCTCGCTATTTTCGAATTATTCTCGTAGTAATTAATTACCTTCGGTACAATGATATATTCCAGCTTGGCAGTTTCCTGTCTTGAAAGAATCCGAATGATCCCAAGAGATTATCAAGCGATATCCTTCGAACGAATTATCATCGATTCGTATCGTTTCGAACCAGTTTCCACATTGAAATCTCGTTCGCGTGTCTGTTTCGACCGTACGCTCTAATGAATTACGACGAATGTTCGTTCTTTTCCTTGAAGTAACGTTCGTTGCAAGTTAAAAGAGAACGATTACTGTACCGTGAACAATAACTTCTTTTCATTCGGCGTGTTATACGCTTCGCCGTAATACAACGATCAACGTAGAGATCGAAAGATCGGAAGAGGATCGAAGTACCTCGGAAATCCAGCGGATTTTGTATTTGCCATCGGCGCGTACGTGCGAGCATTCTGGATCGGCACAATAACCATATGGGGGTTTATTAACCCCGTATCTCGACTATCGGAATCCGTTCCGATCGATACTCTTCGACGGCTCATATTGTTCCCCCCTTTTTTTTTATTCGCGTACGTCTAACTTCTCTGGAACTGTGTATCCTCTCCTTTCATAGAAAACTCCTTGCCGACTGTGTTCCGTCTCGACTATTAATCGCCGAAGATTTAGTCGTTGCCGTTAATTTCAGGCGAATTAATTCTCCGACGGAATTCCAAGGGAAAATTAAAATGTCTTTATAAATGGACTGAATGTAAGCGTCGATTTACGGCTCATTTAATTCTTCGTTTAAAACCTGGATGGACGTTGCGAAATCAATTTTTGAAGAGGTTTACTCTGGTGAAATTGTAGCTACCTTTCTCCTTCCCCCAGCCCCGATTTGTTTTCTCGATGGATCGTTATCATTCTGAATTAAAATGTATTCACCAGCCGAGTGTTTTCTTCCACGAAATAATTTCCTGCGTTTTCACGTACTGATAACTCGTTAACATTGTTAATTACGAGAAAATATGGTAATAGGTTCGTACGGGAAAATATTTGCCGATCTTTCGTGAGTAGCTTCAGTATAATACCGCGCGAAATCGTTTACGCGAAAAAAGAAAAAACAAATAAAATGTTACACGAAGGTATATCTGGCTCTTCGATCGATTTATATAACGAGTTACATAATTCCATTATCAATTCGATTACTTTTTATAATCTCGACTCCGAATTTAACCTCGTGCTTTATGCAAACGACGTCCTTTAAACGTTTCGCCGGCGGGAAAGCTAAAGATCAACATTCAGCACGAGCGACATTTAATCAGCGATAGTAGCTCGTTTCGTCATGGTTACACGCTATACGAACAAAATGAAAAATCTAAATGGAACGACACGACGAGAAAGAGAAAAAGGCAGCGAGCATGATCGACAGGAGGCGGGATCGCCAACGACAGCGTGGAAACCTGTCATATTTTATCGACACCGCAAATCGCGAACTTTCAGCGACGCACGGTAGCTTATCCGTTCTATGGTTGGAAACGTTGTCGGATTTTTCGCAAGGTTAATCGGCCTGCAGGTGCTTGCCTATTAAATTACAAGCCTATGAGCTAGCGCGCCTCCGCGTAACGTTAGCAACGTCGATTAAAGGTAACTGTCGTCTCTCGCGTTACGCAACAAGCCGATAGCGCGGCCATACCTGTTCGCAAACGAAAAATCCGCATTAGAGACGCCGTGACTTTACGATCTTATCGTTCCGCACTGTGCACGACTGCTGGCTAGCCGCGTATTATCGAATCGCGATTTACCTTTCCATATACGCGTCTCTTTTATCAATGATTCGTGCTGGAAGAATGGATTTTAGTTGGGCATCGAGAATTTCTTTTCGCTTGAAATAGATTTTTAAGGAAGAATTGTAACGCGACTAAACAGTTTTAGTTGCTTTGTCTTTGAGATTTCATCGATTATGTTAATAATGCGCTGATCGTTGTAAGTTAATGGTTGGCGGAAGGATTTTTCTGCGCGTTCTACGCTAATTACTTTCTTAGGTATCTTACGATTATAATTAATAAAATAAAGATCAAAGTGTTTCAGTATCGCAGACGTAATTCGAAATTTTGTGGGAAATGAAAAATCTGTTGTACGAAGGATATTAAACGCAACGTGTTCCAGTTTTAGTAAGCTCGATTTGCTTTATCTCGTACTGCTCATAAATAAGGGATTGGTTCGTACGTTCGACAAATTTCGTTAAATTGATATCGAATAAAATTGGACCTTGTATTTTCCGCAATTACCCATATCTGTTAGTATACTCGAGAAACAGAAACACGCGTATTTATGTCCATGAAAGGATAACGGACTTAGAAGCTTGCATTCACAATTTTTTAAAGAACCCACGTAACACCATGAATATACAATGTACAGATTATACTGATCCGCTTTAAGATGTTGCTCACAGCGCTGAAAAGTCGGTGTACGTGAAATTCTCGCGCGGACTGTTAACGAAAGACAGACGGAAGATGGTAACGTTGAATTAAGAACGAGTGCCGTTCTTCTTAGAGCTTTGTTAAAAATTTGATGGGCCGACGAGGATTCAGCTAGGAACGTCGAACGGGGAGAAAGTTTTCGTGCATTGCGCGTAAAACTTGGCTGGTAACCGCTTGGTTTCGCGGGAATTTGTCTTCATTATTACTAATCACCTATTAAAGTTTACGTTCGACGAGATAGTTAATAGCAAAAAGGGGGCGGGAGATGGGAGGATCGGACGAGAGAAGGGGAAAGAGCTAAGAAGCGGATGAAACTTTCAGGTGAAAAGTTTTCGGTGTAACTTGCTACCTCTTCGCCGACTGAACTAACAGAGAAAGAGAGAGTAAGAGTACATCCTCCGTCCGGTGCTCATGCAAACAGAATTTGCAGCGAAAACGAAATCTCGATGATTAATTCTCCAGATCCACTATTCTCTCCCTCTCTTTCTCTCTCCCTCCCTCATACGCGTAACTGGTAACCCTATTTTTTATTTTTTCAATTTTGTCCCTTTTCCTCGTTCCACTCTTTTTTTAACGCGTTACGAATCGTATTTAAATGCGAGCGGTAATTTATTACGCGGCTTCCCCATTGTTCGCTTTCTTTCGCCTTACAATTGCGCGAGCACATCGCGTGCTGCTTTAACGTAATAATTTGTACCCTGCTTTCAGTAACTCGACCGTGTTCTCGCACGATTGTACGAAACATTTAAGAAGAGCGAACAGAAGAAGAAGATAGAAACAGCGTCTTTGTCCGATTGGAAATTCTCTTCGGATCTAATAGACATCGATTGTATCGTATCGCGTGGACGGTGGACAGTTAACGATACGCGTTGTGCTTCGTCGTTTAACATAACCGTGGTTGTTTCGATTCGTTTCACGGCAAAGAATTTCCTGCTTCACGCTCTGTAAACGAAATTGTTCGCTATTTACTCTCTAATTTATGCCACAACAAGGCCACAACGATGCGTAAGAAACTAGAATGAGGTGTAATGGTACGAGAATCTGCACGTCGACGTTGATCCAGTTTCGGGCGAACGATTCTCAATTGACGAAATAAATTTCATCTACGACGTGGTTAAAAATAATTTGATCGCCAAAAGAATGTGTCTTTTTTTTGGTTGCTACCGGTATAATTCGAATATTGAAGTAGGCAAAATGGAAATTAAGCAGAAATGTTAATAGCACATGGTGCGCCACGATTTGCATGTAACGTGGAATTATTTCGCGCCTCTGTTAGAGTGAAGAATCCGTTTTCAAATATCACGCGGATAGAGAACGGCACAATTAGGCGGTGGTAACCTTTCGCAATACCGACAGGTGAACAAAAACGCGGTTTGATTTAAAAAATTACCTAAAAGCCCCTATGACGCGGTCCTTGTGCCTTGTTGGATTAATTATAAAAACTAAACATTCATTTTCATCGCGGTAACTTCAATTAATTCCGCGCGGCATGGAAGTAGCGCGGAACTGTTAACAATATGTATTCAGGAGCATTACGCGCAATGTCATTTACATTCAACCGAAATTACTCCAAATTTCTATCGTAATAAAGAACCCTGTTTCACACTGCGCGGGGAACATTGCAATTAATTCGGCCTGATTCGCGGGACATATGCACGTTTTACGAACTCCGAGTCATGAAACAGAATCAACCCTATTTTATTACGTAACAAAGAAAACAGAAAACAATAGAACGAAGAACAAAGAAATTACACGCTATAGAGGAAGACCTTTTTACTGGCTGATACCGAATCTCGGTCAGGATTAATACCATGTAGGATGTTCGGTAATTCAAAAGAGAGAAATATAACTTAAGTACTACATCTTTATACCTTAAAGTTTCACTCCTGAATAGTCTTGATGTTCGAGTAAATGGTAACACCCTTATTTTCCCTTATTTTCCAACGATGCGTGTTTTTTTATCAGCTTGTATATTTTATATCCGCGGTAGTAGCAAATGGCACTAATAATTAATACGAAATTTAATATACTCGAAGCTAATTACTTAGTAATAGAAACAAGCTCACGTTCTTTTCAGAGTCTTGTAAGCTACACATAACAGCTAGTGATTCTAAGCTTTTAGCCGATTGTGTACAGAATTTACAGGAAATTTCTTTTTCAATGCGGTTGCTGAACTTCGCCTAGGGCAACCACATTTCGCATGCACTGGCCTTACAAAATAGCAACTCTCAAACTTGCAAATTCTCTGAAATCGCTGTTAAAGAATGAAATATAAGTTGGTCGTGGATCACAAACAAGGCTGCCAAACGAATGGCACGGGTGAAAGTATTGTTCGTGACAATCGGATACTGTCGCTTTCGAGCGTGCAGTTTCAGAGCGCGAAATCAGAGAACCATATGAGCCGGAGACATATACATAGGTACAAGGAGCGGCGTTATCGACGGGTTTTCGTCGTTTCGGTCACGGTGCAGGCTTTAATTAAAGTTTAGCAATCGATTGCATGGACAGAGCGCGACGAGAGTAATCAACAGTCGCCCACGCAATCAGTGATCGTCGAAGCCAAACTTCGTCTCGCCGATGCTTACGGTACGGTACACCGTAATCGAACGCTCTTCGAATCGCCGATACACATCGGCTTCTCTGTAGAAACTTTTCCTCTTCTAACAGATTTTTCTTCCACGTCTTCGTATTTTCCAAATCTTCGGCCAGATTCGTCGAGATCCGGTTTACCCTCGCCACGAATTTAAATCTTGTTTCCCTCCGTCGTCGGTGTGCCACACGCCGCCCTGTTGATTCAGAGTATGCGAAGAAAACTCTGTAAGCTGTGGTTTTCCCTAGTTTTCGTGGATCGTGTCTCGTTTTGTTACCACGGGAATTGTTTCTCTTGAATAATATATATATATAAATATATATATATATAGAGAGAGAGAAAGAGAGTGATAAGAACTCAAGTGGGTTGTAAATTTGCATTCTTACGAGAACATTGAATTTTCTTTTAACCAAAGCTCCATTCCTTTCGAGATTTCGCGATTTGAATATGTTCGCTCGGGTATTAAATTCACGAAATGCGATGACGTCTTTTTCTGTTTTCATTAATTGACGCTAGATTTACCGATAACCAAAGTATGAAACCCGTACGAAAGAAATGAAAACGAAGGTTCCGTACGAAAATATTTATAACAAGTTTTCGTCTCTTTATACCTTAGAAACGACTATTCAATTCCCAAAAATGTACGTAACTCAGAAAATTTGTAAGCAGAATTACGAATTATAACCCTGATAGTTGCAATGTCGAAGATGTTCGGTAAAAGAAGATACGCTTTCAAAAAGCACTTTACGATATTGTCCTTCTTTTGAAGTCGGAGCATAGCTGCGATGTGTACTCGACAAGAACGACTTGTTCGAAGGATGAATTCTTGTCGATAAACTCTTTCCCTCAGGTTTGTTTTACGAGCTATCGATGATTTTTTAGTAACTTCTGAAAGACCCCACTTCGCTTCCTAAGTTCTCTTTATCTCTTTTCTTTTTCCTCTCTTCGTCCTTTTTCTTCTTCTTTTTTCCATCGTTTTTTTTTTTTTTTTTTTTTTGTTCTTTATACGGGAAGCAGCCTTGTTAGAAACGGCTTAGAAACTCTTCAGAATGGCCGATCGATAATCTAGAATGCGCTTGAAATCTGGTTTCCAGAGACGTCGAGACCAACCAAGGGAAACTTTATGACCGACTCGCTGGCCTTTTTAATCGATAATCAGTCGAATGAGAGGAAGAGGGATTGAGCACGATCTTGGCGGAAGCACAAGTTCCGGTTGATTTGATTTGTTAACAATAGAAACACGACGCGGAGATCGGGAAAACTTTCGTGACGTCCGATTGTCGAGTCGAATCTGATTTTCGATCAATTTATTTCGTAACACTTCCCCAAAGAATTGATTCCACGAAGCTGGTTTTTTAGCTATTAGTGTTCGACTATGAATATATGTAGTTAATAAAACATACAGGATTGAGACGATAACGTGAGAATCGTTAGTGGTAAAAATTACGCGATCTAAAATTGTTTCTATTACAATTCTGTGTCTTCTTGCACAATACGATTAATATGTGTAATTAGCGAACTTGTAGATATCACAAATTACAAGTTACACATATGAAATACGAATGAATTCTCTTACGTAACAGCAACAAGTGTAATAAAAAAAAAAACAAATTAAATTTCACAAATTCATTTTATAAGTTACAAACTATCTAATGTTCTTGTTATAAATACCAATCTATATACATAATCTATTATTTTTAACTTGTCAATTTACTCACATTATTAATTAATAAATTACTGTATAGAAGGGTCACCAAAACAACATATACTTTTTGAAGTCTCTTCATGGAGACAGAATTTTTGTATCTTTTATCGTAGCAAAGAATAGGATTAAAAAGCAGCGACCTAATCAGTGGAAATTAACATTCGTTACTCGATACGAGGTGAATTTCGCTCAGAAAGAGATACGTTACGCGACGGTCGTTCAATTCGATCGACTTTTCGTATAGCCCGAATGGAATTAAACGGCCGAAATTGGGGACCAATTATCCGTATTATGTTTCGAGGCGGACGAAATGTTAAGCCGATTGCGCGAATTAACTCGATCTAAATATGGCTGGTCGAGCGAGAATTCAGCTCTTTAGTACGGCCGGCCATGGGCTTTTCAAAATTCTCGTTCAAACGACAATTCCTCGATTTCGGCGGCCGTTCCCGGCTAACAATGCTGCCACATTTTTGCATCCCGGCATGGAGAATTAAACAGCAATCTAGCCTCGTGTAAAATTTAAATAAACCCGCCGAAACTCTGTATGCATACTAAAGGCACGCAATCGCACGAAAAACCTGCGAAATTTCTGGCTACACCAACGGTATTTTAATCCCTTAACTGGCTAAAGTGAGTTTGTTTTATTAATTTCTTTTTTCTTCGTAAGCCATATAATGCAATACTATTGCACGTTTCATATAAAATAGATACAGAGGGATACTTTGGTATTTAAAAAAAGAAACATCTTACGCTCGTAACTGCTCTGTTATCATCTGGAAACGGAGGCTTAATCGAAATGAGAATCTCAAGACGCCACTCTAATACTCAGAAGCATTAAAAATAACGAACGATCGAAGTCAAAGCACGTGGAAGTATATTCGTATCGACAAGAGGCCAAGTTCACCGATCCTATAAAGATAAATCGGATTTTTCGTGTCTGTTGATCGTTCCGCCCGCGTCTGACATCCACCAGGCCTTTTCTACTAATCTTCTCGTAGCAGGTTGCGCCTGAGAATAGCAATTCGCTCGTAATTCCTCGAAGCAAAACTTAAAAATTTCGTTCAAACTGGATCGGGAGGAGGGGGAACAAGGTAGAATTCTATTTACGCGATCGTAGGACGTTTGAGGAGAACAAGATGTTTATCGAATGATTCCGACGTTCGTGAGTGGTAATAAATGCAACCTCGTCGTGTATCGTGGCGCCTTTGTGAATGTACAAATATCGTACGACATGTTGGTCGTATGCTAACGAATCTACACGGGACAGCAATTGGTAGAAGGTTAGGCGTGTCTATTAAAAGTTGATGTCCTTCAGACAGCGAACAAAGATCTTAATCGTCTACTGCGTTTCTTTAAAATCGGTTTTGTCGCATTGAAAATTTCAATTTATCAAATTCAGATACAAATCTTCAAATATGAACAGTCTAGTTCTGTTTTATTTTTCTCTGCCTTCCTTTTTTGCCTCGAAACAGAACGACGTAGAGATTGGAAAATTGTTTTAAATGAAGACAAGGTGAACTTTTTCGAAGAGAATTTTTCCTACGGCGTGAAGAAATTCTCGAGGCAGTTTGAACGACGTTCAAGATTAATTATACTTCTCCGAAGGACTCTCTTTAACGGAATTAGCTCATCCCCGACAATTAAGCAAGGACTCCCGTAGTGTGGTCTCTATCGCACTGGCGCGTCAGTTTCGCGCGTTGCAAATTAGTTTCTTCGGCTGCTGGAACGAAATGGTTTCCTCGTGTTGGCTGAATGAAAGTTATTCTTCAGAAAATGACGAATGAACGGCCTGATGAGACGCTTCATTTAGACCGGCGTCCTGTTCCAGCTGAATCGATTAAATATTTCACTCGAAACTAGTCTCAAACGTAGTACAATGAACGAAAAATTAAAAGCTGATTGAAGGAGCTATCTTCGTTAATCCTACTGGTACCGGTTTACTTTTACTTTTCTTATATCAGGAATGAAATCACACTCGCTCGTAAAATGGAAATAATTTTAATCTATTTGTCATTCAAAATTTCTATTAAATACAAAAGCGAAAATTAAATCACGAGAGGAATTAATTTGGTTAGATTAAAGTTAATTTTAATTTTAAATAGACTTGTAAGTGCACTGATTGAATGAAATATAGAAAAATGTAAATTATATTGCTACTCTTGAAAGTGTTAATTATTATTACATTTAAATTAGCAGTAATACGCGCGACGAGTTAATTCGATTTCCTTAATTAACACATGGAAATAAAATCTTGTTCAACTGAAATTAATAAGTTTACAATAAAAATCAGCTCATGCCGTACTACGTGATAACGTTAAAATGCCGGTCTGAAGGATGAAATTAAAACTGTAAACGATCGTTTCGATTAAAGCAGCACTGCGGCTCGTTCGAAGCAATGTCGTCTGTTCGATCGCGCTCGAAAACGTACAGCGTTCACAAATAACGATCGCGCGGCGCGATCAGCCAGACACGATGGAAATTATGGTCGCCGCTTTTCCCGGAGCCGTTCCGCGACCGGTCCACGTGGGCGTGGGACGATCATCGTCGATCCGTAACATAGATAACCGTCTGAACGGATGCAAACGCGCCGCCGATTCAAATATCGAATCGAGTCTCCAATTATGCGCATGTTTTTTCTTTAATCAATAGCCTGGAATTGAACACTCTTTTTCTTGTTTCTTTCTTTCAGTGGTACGTAATTTGTCAGACATTTTAACTTTTTGATTTAATCTTAATCGTTTAATATCGGAATTTTGTTTATTGAGAAAGTAAATCGTAGTCGATTGGCTATATCTTATTTTGATTTGACATGTGAAAATTGATAATCGCTACATAAACGGATTGGTTGTTAGTATAAAAATGTAACGTTAAAATATAATAATATTGTGATAAATAAATGACACGAGAAACACGAGTACAATATTCTAAGAAATGAATTGATCGAGATGAATTGATATATCTTCTCTAACATTGATTTAATTACCTTTCTAATCAAAATTATACTAAATCGAACAATTAATATATACAGAATTTTACCACAATTCAACCACCAAAATTTTCTATTCGAAGCAAATAGCACCAAAAAATTGCATTTATAATTAGCCATGATTTAAGCAATCTATATATACCGCGTATCTAAGTTTTTCTTTCGTGCCAAATATTATGCGAGCAAATTGTTTTTTATCAACCGTTAATCTCATGGTCGTAGCCTTATTTTCTCTCTGTGAGCCGTATATTTGAAGAGGGCTGTTGTCAGCCACACGCCTGGCTTGGTTCCGGTTCAAAATATGCTGGCAATGTCGTGGCTGGTCTTCGTCCAAGTATCTTGGAGGAGAATAATAGCGAGGAATGGAGGAAAAAGACGCGCAGAAAAGGTAGCCGAGGAATCTTGATTCTCGTCGCGAGATACCGGAGCCTGGCGACAGGTTTTGCTGCTCCACTTCGATTCTTCGGTATCAAACGCGATCCTCTGACCGCGATAACCGCGCAGCATTCTCGCTGAAATGCACCGGGTGTCCCATCAAATCGACTCATGATCGAAGAAATTTCCATAAACCAAGCGATTGCCGATGCTTTCCCGGTCGTTTGTTGTAAGTTGATCGACTCGTTTTGGGATTATCGGTCGTTACGGTTAATTTATGGATTCGAATTCAAGATAACCACGCGTTTGCGACTCTTTTACGATCTATTTAAGCGCTGTTTCGACCGATGAAATGCGAGAGGGATGTATGCTCTTGTTGAGTAGCATTTAAATGGATCCTGATCAAGTTGCGAGTAGATTATGGCCATTATGTTAAATTAGCAGGATCCATGAATAAATCAAGCATTGAGAAACGGGACGTAAATCGATGTAGCTCCGCTTGCTAGAAACTAGTGTCACGGTCTCAATCGTTAAAATTATCGATTTCTTTTTTCCTCCGTCTGTTTTTTATTTTCTTCTCTATTCGCGTCGATCGAACGATCGAATTTCTGCTTATAAATTTCTTCTGTGACAAGAAACTTAACGTATTGTTAATTTATATTTATCTACCGACAAGGGATTTATTTCGTTGCCTCTGTTAAGTCGCATTTATCCTTCTTGCACCGATCGATCGAAACGCCGATGATGCAACTGAAATCCATTGTACGTCCTTTCATTTTTATTCTAACGATCAATCCTTCGTTGGTTTTAAAACCTCCTTGACGTGAGTCCCGGATCGCAATGTAATCCTACGATAATGGCAACTTTATAAGCCAATTACGCGACCGCGTAACCTGCGTTATCTCGATATTTTCGTGATGGTCAGTTCATGAACGGGATACTGGCTATTATTGCTAATCCGACGTGTCAATTAAAGTCGTTGATAATACAAATCCGTCCAGTTGAATTCATCCAATCTGGCACAGAGAACGCCGACGTAACGCACCGGTGTACTAATTGCGTTACGTAAAAATCGTTAACCTCGTTGCGAACAGTCACGAACGACGGTTGAGAAAGCAATTTTCCAACGATTAAAGGTGAAAATGTAGCGTTAATGCGTACGGTTGTATTATAAACAACGTTGATAAATAACAGATAATAAAATCATCGTGATGAGTATCGTCCGTGATGATCACGCTGTCATAAACGGTAATATCTTAATCTTCCGGTCGGCTCTGGTCATCCTTCTCTGCTGGCGTTTATTTATCAGCCTGGTTCCCGTTGATAAAACGCATATTGCAGCCGAGCTTGCCGCGCAATCAGAGAGCGGCCGGGCATAGTATTCACGGCGATGATGTATTAATACTATTATCGGCTGGTGATCACCTGCGGCCCAAACCAACCTGACGTTGCCGTTGTTATATAACGCGCCGCATCGCCCTTCGATCGTTTAATTCGATCCCGGATACTCATCGTTCTATCGCTTTTTTTCTTTTTCAGTATTCCAGTCAGTTCGTAGACCAAGTGGAAAATTGGAAATCCTAAGATCTGTCCTGTTTTTGAATTTATTCTAATGGAATTAATAGAGTAATCAAAATGATCGGTCTGAAGTTTTTACGAAAATTTTAATTTTTACGATACGGTTCTGGGAATTTTATTGATAGCAATCTACCGTGTATCATATATTTTTCATATACTTTTAATTTTCATTCCTTTCGTACAAATTTCATATTTTAATCGCGAGTAGTTCTATCGTCAATGTGTCGATATTGCATAACTTTCTCTGAAATGAACGTAATATTTCGATATTAAAAATTAGACAATTTAAAAATATTTTAGCTTTCAGTACTCGGTATGCTATTGCTACCTTGTGCGTAGTCCACGCCTTTTACACGAATAAAGTGTTCCAAAAAAGGATATGTAAAGAAGTACGAACGTAATTAAGACGCGAGAAGAGCGACAAGGTGAAATGACTAAAAATACGATTTTCGTTATTTATAAAATCACATCGGAGTTGAGCGTTTACAAATTCGCTTTCGGTTACTCGTTAAACCGAAAGAACCACGAATACCCTCGGGAAGACGGTTTTCACTTTTCATGGCCACCCTTCCGGTTGAACTTTCGTTCCATGGACGCGCGCAATAGCTCGCGGATTCAAGTTCATCCGCGTAGTTAGCCCTTGGAGGGTGACGGAGACTCGTCGACGAGGAGAACGGTGTTGGTGATCGTTAAGAAATCGTCTGGCTGTTTTATCCCTCGCCGTTAACCGGTGCCGCACCCCGGTTCCGTCCGAATCTTTCAGCCTGTTTTCGCTCGTCCACCCCTCGAGCAGGACGACAGCGTGTCGCCGTCTGGCATTGTGAACGGGGGATAATTATGCCTCATTAACAAATAGCTTTCTTTGATGTGGAAACCACGTGCGCGTTGCGCCAGGAGGGTTCACCGTGGTCGGGGGTGAGACAGCCAGATATTCTAGAAAGGATGGGAAAGGGGTGAAACGAGACAGAGAGAGAGAGAGAGAGGAAGAAAGCAGGAAGTTGGGGACATAAACAGAAGAGTGGAGAGAGAAAAGGATGCAACGGTGATGGAGTGGCAAAATGAACGGAGATGGAAAAGAGAGGAAGATAGGAAAAAACAGAGAAGAGGGTGAGAAGAAAAAAGAGGAAAGAACGAAGAGGAAAGGGTGGCGTGAAGGGTTGAAGGGAGACAAAGGAAGAGGGAAAGGTAGAGTGTCGACGTTGCGGTCTAAAAAGTACTCGATCGATATTTCGTACACCGTGGCAGAACACAGGCGCAAGCTTCTGTGAGCGAGCGAGCGAATGACGCGGACTGGTTCGCGCGCGCGACAAGCTTTTTGTTTTTTAAGAGAGGAAGCTGCCGCGCGAGAAAGAAATACCATCCGTCGACGAGACACGCGCGTACGGTGTGCAGCCAGACATAGAGAGAAGCAGAGAAGCTGGTGAACATCGAACTTGCAAGCGACGCGGAAGGAACGTCTACGCGATAAAGATTGGAAACCAAATATACATACGTGTGTGTTCGCGACTGGCACGTGTCGTCGATATGTATTTGCGTAGCCTCGCCTCACTGGGGGCACGTTTCTTCCGTTCTCGCGGACTTGCCAGCACATACAAAAGTATTATTTGGAAATTGAATATGCAGTTTGTAAATCGGTCTCGGGAGCGGAAGGCGCTACCCGCCAAAGAAATCTTGCGGAGCTACGAACGCCTCGATGAAATATGAATTTCCTGCCTCGAGGGAGGGGATATTGACTGGCTGGAATAAAATGGACATAGGTTTTTTGGAGGGAACATCCGGTACACCGGCGGATCTGCTATTCTTCTTCTTCTCTCCGAGACTCGAGTTGAACTACTGGTTTTCGTTATTCGAATATTTGAAAATTGAACTGCCGATAGATATTTATTCTATAGAAATAAATTAAAAGGATTCTCGACAGTGAGATGTACCTTCGAAGGAACTCGTTTAAATCTGAAAATGAAATTTCTAAACCAAAACTAACTCGATTTAATATATCAATCTGAGTGATTAATAAACTGGATATCTATGCAAATTCGTGCTTCTATTCAGGCAGAATCCAAGCAGAAATTTCTTTTGCTTACCATATGTTAGGGTAGATGGTAAACCTTGCACGTTTCATATATAATTTTACGCTTTTCAATTTCCTATAAACGCATAAAAATCCACGGTATAGTGATTAATCGTGGAAGTTCGATGGGAAAAAGCGAAACCAATAAGATGTAGTTTATAATTCGCCGTTCATAATGACTGTCGCCATTACCGTGAACACAAATCGTACGACTGGTAATGATGTGGCCGACATTTTCTTGCGTGATTTTCCCCTGTGCTTCGTCGAGATTTCATCCGGCCCATATTTCACGCAGCTCGACATGTTAATACAAAAAGTTCCTGCTGCGAAAGAAATCCTTCATCTGGAGAGAAAACCTTTCATCAGGATAAATTGCACGCAACACTTCCCGTGTCTAGAACAATACGTTGATACTTGTAGCGTTTTCGATGTAAAAATAAACTGGTGAACGTCACGGAAACAATAAAATGCTCCATTAATTCTCTCTACTTGTTTTCAAAAAATTCGCAAGAATTTGAGAGAGATGTCCGGTTACTACACATACATTAAATCCTTAATTGTTCTCTGGAATATCACACACGCGTATACAATGCAAATATTCACGCATTATTTATGTTTATGCAACTTTATGTATTTATAAACACGACTAAAGGAATAGATTTTAAACGGGAATTTGTTTCGCTCTTTAAATATCCCAAGAAATATTTTACTTGAAATATTCTCTACATTTTTATATATTTAAATTTTTCTCAAACGTCTCTAGTATAACTAATATAAGAAAGTATTTAACATTCTATCGTCGTCTAATCGTAGCTCCGAGTGATACAGCTACTGTCTATTACAGTGTAGCAAATGTAACATACTAATTAGCTTTAATATTCTATCGCTATCAACTCGGTCCCAGGATATTATGCATAAAGTTCTCGTTTAATCGGATAACATTCTAATATAACGATTCTAAGTATCAAAACACTGCGTATCATTGAATCATAGCCAGCGGTATCACATGTGCCCATTTACCTTTTACGTAACCATTTCCGCAATCTATGCTTCGTAATGGAAGACATCATGAGAAACTTTCCGATGGCCGTGCAGATAATTCCATTATTCTCACGGTCGTTCGATAGAAAACAATTTCTGCACGCGAATCGACCAGTCATGATGTACATGGCCGAGTAATCTACAATTCTAACGTCTCACTTCGAATAGTTGGACGTTTCGCTCGGAGCCTCAATATTTATTTTAATCGACCACTTATTACGTTCTCGTTCTTCCATGTTTCCACGTGTCTTTTCGATCGATGATTCGATGTTAAAACAACGCGAAATTTCACCAAACTTTCGATAATCAATTCGTTCATGGAGTAACGCCCCTTATTACGTATGGAGCCCATAAATTATTCATCGATGGTTACGGTCGTTGTCAAATGCGATGCGTCTAGACAACGTGCATTTAAGAGTAATAGCCGCTGTGCCTTTCAAACCGGATGTTATTGCAGCCGGCTCTGTGCGTGCCATGATTTTAAATTCAATTTGGTGAAGTAGGAATTCGACGAATTTTCATTCACGTTTGGTGGAATTAAAAATCATAGCGGTGATTGCATTAACCGATAAAATATTCAATGAGAATTAAATGAGAAGTAAGAATGGAATTTAGATTGTCGAGCGATGCCAATTTCAATAATTTAGCAACCGGCCTTGTTCACCTCTGTCGTTGAATGGCCTTATCTTAGTCTTCCTAAAGTATCAGCTGAGACAAAAATAACTAGAGAATATAATAACCTCGCAACGATTAATTCAACGTTAAATTAATTCAACTTAAAACCATCGGATCCTTCTTCGTTATTACAAATCCGGAGATATAACTGGCCAAGAATTTCGAGATTTCAACGATTCAAAACAAACAATAAACAAACTAACGCGTCGCATCTCTAAATTCTAAAAACTAATTGAACCAGCTCCCACCTCGAAACGCGCAAACTGCTCAAGAACATCGAAATATCATCGAAATATCATCGAAATATACGATCGAGTTCAAAAACACATCCGATCGAATCGAGAGATCGAGCAAAGAGATCAAACACGGCGAAGGTCTGTCTGGAAGGTGTCGTGGACCGTTGAACGGTGCCAAAAACGCGTATGATCTCGAGAATCGTTTGCTCGCAACGGCGTCCCTTTATACCAAGTTCTCTTCTCCTTATCTCGGCGCGTTGTCCATTGGCCGCAGCGGGAAAGCAATAGCGCGCAAGGACGAAGGGCAGAGCGAGTCGCGCTCCGGCGATCCGTGTATCCCTTTTATGCGGAACGAGTAAAGTTGTCCGGCGCCTTTGTCCGCCTACGTCAGCTGTCCGCCGGCCGTTTGTTCCGGGATAAATAAAAAGCGGTCTGCTCGCGAAACGATGAAGCGGCGCCCGGCGCAAGAAGATGATCGTTTGTTCCGGTGACAATAGCGCACAGGACCAGTTCGCCGGGAAACGTGAAAAACGACCGACGACTGTTCGCCAGGAGAACGACTGTATTTTTGGATACGTTTGTACGCTTTATGTTACTGTGCTGACCGTTGCTCGCTGAATCTGATGTATTGAGAACAGCACGAGGTAAGAGGGAAAATAGCGTAGGTGGTTGCGGTTAGAAGTTTTATGTGCGAAGTACTAGTTTAGATCGATTCGAGTTAAGTTAGATAACAGGGACGGAGATAAAGTGTCGTTAATTCTGTTACGTTCTGTCAGTCGATTTTTTATCAATTCTGTTTGTCTATGGTCAGAAAGTTTCTTAAAGGAGATAACAAATATGTGTAATTTAAACTTGCACCTTGAACTGTATAAAAACTCGTGTATAGGATTTTATTATAATTTTCATCGCTTTTGACAATCTTCGTCTCTCGTGTTGAATAAGACGTTTAGTCGAGAAAGTGGAAGATCAATATTTCAAACGTCAGCTAACCCAACGTTTATCTAAACTACTCCAAACGTTCGTCGAACCGACGAAGAACACTTTGACGGTGGAAGATTCATCGAGGCGGTATTCATAGTTCTCGACAAAGAAAACCGCAATTGCAAGGCACGTGACTGAAAGAGCACCTTCCTGATCCGAATGGTCTTCGAATTCCATTTGGCCAACCTCGTGTCCAGACGATACACGCGAAATTGCGTCGTTATCGAGTGCCACCATATCCGAGACGAGGGTTACTTTTACCGCGAAATAGTTCGCTTTATCTGCAATCTATCCGACTATCACGTGCACCGAGTAGACTATTGGACAAGGAAAACGTGGAAAACTAGCCGAGGACGTTTCCTTGCACGTACGGAACCGAGAAATCCGACACCGTTGTAACATACACGACACGTACATACACACGTAGCGAGATACCCGCAGATACTTGAGACTGGCCCGGCAGAAGGGAAAAAGAGGCTGTACGCGAGCCCTTTTTTCCATTTTGCGGCTTTCCGCGTTCGCACGGATATTAATCGTGAAACAGGCGACCACGACTGCGAAGAATCAGAAGACGCAAGCGAGGACGGCGAAGATTCGCGACTAAACTGGATATTCGGATGCATTTTTACGGGGAATTTGAGGGTGTAAAAAATGCACGGAATGCTCATAACACGCGAAAGTATATACAATATATAGAGTAGAGGATTGATTATTAGACTGTAGATTTTTATGCAAATAAAAAGATGCAAAAGATGAACAGAGTGCATATAATATTCAAAAATATTCAAGAATATATAAAATATCCAAAGCGGAGTACTCGTTATAACCTTTAATAAGTAAAATGAATGTCAACGTTCTATTTTCTTAGTCGTGTCCATAAGTTTATGAATTTGCATGAAAATCCCCGACCTACTGATTATCATCTTTGATAAATGAAACGAGTCTCTGTTTATTGTGCTTCGTATCTTGACTTATATTCGCAAAAATACGAATCGGCGTAAGTGTCCAAGGTTTAGTCGTGACCCTCGAGAATTTTTCCCAATCACATGGTGGCAGCGTTATCGATCGACGTGCTTCGATGGATCGTGATAATCGACTAGGTTGCTGCGTTGCTCCTTCTTCGAGGTCTCCTATTAATTCGACAAGCAAAGCAGCGAAATCCCTTCTGATTCTCGCGGTGGTTGAACTTGATTCGCATCCAGCGTGGTCTCTCGGTGTGCGAGGTCTCCGCGGGGACGCCGAGGATTCCGTTGGATGGACAGAAAGAGAGGTGCATAGGAAGAACGAGAGAGACACGGGTTAAGCTCGTCGTCGAGGCTCGCCTCCCATGAGAAATCATTGCCGGCTGCGAATACGCGCAGCTCGTCAACTCATTGCCCTGCAATCCCTGGATGAATGACCGTGACAAAACCGTAAACGACCGTAATTGCGTTACAGTGCATCCCCTGTGAGCTCTGAAGGTACGATCGGAAAAGAAGAAAGTAGCCCCGGTGAGAGGCTCGATGATAATGCTGGTATAATTGACGATCGCTTGGTTCGATGACGAACACTGGATTTTTAGTTTTTAGTGAAAAGAAATGCGATATATTGATGTTATTGTTTATGGTAGGATTTTTCTGCAGACTGTAAATTAATATTTAGTGACCTAGAGTCGAATCGAATGTACTTTAAAATTCGTGTAACGGTCTTTTAATTACAAATTTTCATGCGCCGACGTGAAAAACTGAGAATTCTGAAAGCGTAATCCGAAGATACAAATTCCGCTCCCCTTTCGTTTGAATTATCATATCATTTAGATAATACGTTCAACGCTATTGATGCATATATCGCGTTTACTCAATTATGGTAATGCTGCTGACACAAGCGTGCCATTTTCGTGTATTTCGACAAAATAAGTTAGAGAAACGAGCAAACCGTTGCCAGTATGTCGAAACGGACGTTATTACGTAAAATAATGACATTTCGAGAGAAAAAAAAAAGTAATTCCAGCGATCGATAATTTCGCATTTTACCGCCAACCAATTGCGTTAAGATAGATATAATTATCAGACCATTCGATTCAGATGCGCCTGTTTTAAATTGAATATCCTGTTTAATATCACGTAAAATGTTGTGTTAACACTGGGACTACCGAAGTAGCCGAAATGATCAATTCGTGCTTTCGTAGCAATTTTACAAATTTACAGCGATACGTTTTCAGAGATATGAATGGCTTTTTGTGAAATATGGAAAGTGGTGAAAATACTCGATTCGTGATCTTGCATAGAAATTTCAGATTTACGATGATGGAGAGGATTTGAATGGCCTTTTTGTAAAATGCACAAAGTGGCCAAAATTTTCAATTCGCGGTCTTTCATAGAAATTTTATAGATTTTCGGCTGTCCGTTTTTTTTTTAGAGATTTGAATAACTTTCTGTATGATATGTGGATGAAAGTTCTTTCTTTTCGTTTTAATTTCTTTCGTATAAGCCGTATAGCTTAGTCGTCGACAGTTCTAACGTTAAGCACGCGAGTAACGTTATTTTCCATTGTTAGACTTTAACGCGAGACCGTAATCGTGATTGACGTGGATGGATCGTTGCTTTTCGAATGTTCGTATACGATGTAACACGAAACATCGTTCGCTAGACTCGTCACCGCAGCATCGACGCGGATCTTCCTTCTTTTGTAACAGTTTCGCGACCGCAAACGTGACAGGTTCCCGTGGATTGAATCCGTGCAGGCAACAGCGAATGTCGCCTGTCTCTTGGAGCGTTTCCAATCCAACGGAGATCCATCTCTGTGTTGTTAAAGTCTTACAGAAGTGTTTTGATCCTTTCGAAACCTGAAATTGTCGGGGCTCGTTGCTAAAACAGCCGCGGGAGATCGTTTGAAAAACACCGCTATAAAACTAAAACGAAACCTCTTAAAACTAAGGCTGTGGACATTTCGACTCGACAAACCGAGCTTTATGGCCGACAGTCATTATCGAACATGGGGTTTTAAAGCGTTGCAACCTATCGAAGAGCGAAACGATCGATCGTATTGTTCGTCGATCTGTTTGTACTAATCGCTTTAAATGTTGATTCTACCTTAAGATAATTCTTCCTGCGAAATTAATTAATCGCAAATTTCGTTCACTGAAAATCACGTTCTTCTTTGAAACTATTAAATTCCACGTTATTATTTATACATTTCGCGGTAGTATTTTGTTTAAAACGTACTGTCAAAGCGAATTTCGATCGATGTGCCATTAAATCGAGCAAATTGAATGACGCAACTGAATACAGCTTTTAGACGAATTTCTACGTTTCAATAAGGGACACGATCTTCTTTGGAATCTTTAAATGTCACACCAGTTTTCCCTACTTCGCAGTAATATTTTATAAAAAAATCATTAAACCGTAGATTTCGGTCGACTGACTATAAAACTGAAAGATACTTGAAATAGAGTTTGTAGAAAATCTATATTTCCCGAGGACCCGTTTTTCTTTAGAATCGCTAAATACCACGCAACATGTACGATATTTCAATAGCCAGAGATACAGAGGGACATTAGCCAATCTAGTTCATCGCATATACCACGCGAAGCCGAAGAATCCAATTGAACGTCGACCGCGAATCGGCAAATATCGCGTCGACACGGTATTCACCTTCCTTCGAATGGACACGAAGTCCTGGTATTCATTAGAAAACCAGTCAAACGTAGCCATAAATTAACCAGCTACCGCCGTTGAGGCCGGAGGCGCGCGGTGTACAACGAAAAAGCGATCCGCAACAAATTGTAACGGTTGGAAACGCTCGGGTCCGGCCAGTCGCCTGGCTGGCTCGCACGACCGTAGATCTCTGCTTTAAAAGAATCCCGCGTGGGCCGCGATGAATTATGGCAAGCGAAAAATCCAAGTTCCTCTCCTCCTCCCTTCGTTGGCTGCGTTGGTCGGTCGAATGCGCGAAACAAACGTTCCATTATAACAAAAGCCATTGTACGCGGGGCCCCGGGACCGTACTATAGTAATCGTTTTACGATAGAGCACCGGTCAGTGTACCGAGGTTGCCTGTCCGACCGCGAGACTGGCAATATATTCTCGTTCCAATAAGCGACCACGTCGGGAAACGAGAAAGAGAGAAAGAGGGAAGCCGCGAAGAAAAAGCGCGTTAGGGTCACCACGGGATTCTAAGCTGAGAGGGATGCTGCTGACCTTGGACCATTCCCTGAAATGCGTTGAACGTTCCTTTAAAGTCGTAACGAGCCGAAAGATTTGTGGCTGAGAAATTGATTTGATGGCACAAGGTGTTTCTAGGGGATGTGGACGGCCTCGAAGATGATTTCGATGTGTTTCGAACTGGCGCTTATTATATTTTATATTCGTGTGGTTTTCATAATTTATGGAAACGGTTGTTTAAGCTTAAAGAAAATGCAAGATAAATATATATATATATATAAGTAATAAATTAGTGTAATAGGAGGATTAATAGGGTACGATAGAGTAATTCATGAAATGGCTCGAGAAGCTATCTTTTAATATTCTTGGAAATTTAATAAATCCATACAAGCTAGTGTTATTTATTCTCAGAGAAAATTACGTAAAAAACATTCAAGAGATAGCCAAGGAAGATAAGGCGCGTTATAAGCTAGCATACCGTAGGAACAAAATATTAATATAGACTGCAATTTCATTGCTTACTATCATCCTTTGAATACGTAACTAATTTCAAACAACCTATAATTTCGCCTGCATGAAAGTATTCGAGGAGCAAGAGAAGGATCGAGCGGAGGGCAACGTCGAGAAATCTGTAATTATAACAAGTAGCAGGCAACACCTTCCATTTAACGGGACGGACAGTCTACGTCTCCGGTAAATAACCGTCCAACGAAATCCTCTGTACGAACAAATACGCTCGGATTATAAAATTAACCGTGGAAAGAAAAACAGATACGTTTCGCTCGAGACTCGTGTCGTAAACCTGACGAGTTGTAACAACGCGTGAGACGTGTGCAATACGCAGCGGGCAGCTTAGGACCCAGACAGCAAATTGCAAATCAGACAGGCAGTTTTTAACGAGGCAACCAACAGCGTTTTCTGGAACGACACAATGCTTTAAAACGTCGATTGCATAATTTTGATCGATATTTATGGGCAGCAGGATTTATCACGACAACACGCGTGATACAATTATCGGTCTGAATTTGAGGCCAACCACCCCCTTCTATTTTTTTTTCTTTTTAAGACGAACTGGCATATTGCTCACCCCGTCGATTCGCCCTTCTCGGTAGGGGCGCATTTCGTACTTTTGTTCGGTTACAGACCCGTGGGAATCGAACGATGCCACGTCCTCCTGTCGCTCGGCTGTCAATGATATTACCGCTGATCGACGAATGAAAGACTAATTAGTCTAAATCCGATGCTGATTTTTTAAACAAGTTGCTTTATTAACCCGTTGACCAAGCAAGGCGAGTTTTATTTCTGCGAAGTACATAACATCGAAGTATTATGTTATATTTACACGTGAGATCGTATGAAGATTAAATCCATGAAAATACAATTTAGACTTCATGCGTGTTGATGGACTCGTTAGCTTAGTTAGGCATCTGTGCGTGTATACGTGTATTTAATATACATATAAACGTCACCTATTTCTGCGTAAGTATGTCACGGCTAGAATCAACTTAATTGATATTGAAATTAATCTTTATTAACTCCGTGATCATCGATGTTTATTGTTAAGGGATGATTTGATTAATATGGCAAAATATGCTACAGGACGTAATTGTATAGAATGTATAGTATCTAACAACAGAAGTATATAGCTCTTCGTTTTTATTATTCTATATTTATTATCTATTTTTTATCCTTGGAATCCCGAATTTGACTCGCGAAGAGTCAATCCAATTGGACTCGGATCATGTTATTCGCTTATCAAAATTCTATATTCGGATTTAAATGAATTATTGTCGCTCTGTTAATATCATTGAAATTGTAGCAATCAATTTTGTTTAACGGTTCGACGAATTTCATAGATGACACTGCCTTCCCGTCTTTTACATATAATTTAATTTTACTTAATGGTAACGGGGCTATACCAATTTTCATCTTCCTCTCTCGTTCGTATAAGTTGATTTTCCTTGATGGTTTCACAAATTTCCAAAGCGACATCTTCAACCGTGACGCCATTAAACGACGTTGAATACGAAATGTGCCAGAATAGAGCAGACAAACACACACACACACACACACACATACGGAGTCCAGACAACGATCATGAAAAATTAACGCAACAGTCCGCTTGCATTTCTCAACGTGCAACTGCATCTTTTATCGATTCACTGTAATCTGTCGTAATTCTTCGATTTGTTATTTTATGATCCCGTTATGCGAATTTCTCTTTAGCCAGAAAGATCAACGATTTTCGAAATTTCACAAATCCGTGAATCCTCAAACTCAAGTACCATAGTTTTACAATTCGTAGAATTCTATGAATCGTGAAATTCCATGGATCTATGAATCCCCACGGTCCACGAATTTACGAATTTAAAAATTCCAGGAATCTGCTAATTCTCTGTTTCACGAATCAACGAATTGTCAAATTCCACGAATCAACGAATTGTCAAATTCCACGAATCCACAAATTCTCCAGTTCCGCGTCGTGCAATAGTTGCACCACCTGTTAAGAGATAATCGCAACTGCGGTTCATAATGTTTAAGTAAAGCTACACAATCAGGATGGATCGCGTGCGGGGAAAAAATAGGAGAAGCAAGCGGATAAATTGTCTACGTTGTCGGTGAAAGGGAGCGACGTGGTATTTGTCGAAATTAAATCAATACCCCGCCGCGGGTGTAACGATACGTATGCGGGTAACGAGCGGTATGGTTCCCGCGTGGATTTCGCGGTGAAAAATCAACGAATCCGAACGGCGTAGCTTTAAACGTGTGTAAACGGGTGTAAATCAATGAACGAAAAATCGTCCGGTTCTACGGCCTTCGAAAAGCTCGCCCTTATTTGCATAAAAATTGATTTAGACTTGGCTCTTTGTTGAATTTAATATACAAAAGAACAAAAGAAAAGAAGAAAATTGGAGGAAAAGGAACACAAAGGGAAAGAGACGAACAGAGAGAGGTTTGGGGCAAATGCATCCCCTATATTGTATTCTGGATTTCGTTACTCGAGTTTCACACACGCTACCAGATCGATCGATATTCACTTTCGTTTAACGATCGCGGCCCGCGTATATCTGTCTATGCAAACGCGTCGCTTGAAAATCCGTAATATACGAATGCCAGTGTGTAACGTAGCCGTGACGGAGAAACGTTTTATCACGGCCATATCCTCCAGAGGAAAGATAAACGCGAACTGTATACCAGTTGAATTTTCACGCTGGGTCGCTGAACGTCAGGGATGTGCCTATTCTTACAGTAAGATGGAATTTAGGGGTTCGAAAACGAGGCTTTTGAACGTATTAATAAAAATCAGGATCGCGAATGCTGTGATTTCTGGCCGTTAGAGTCGTTTTATCAAGAGACAAAGCAGATTTTTATTGGTCACAGATAACAGAAATTCTTTGAGATCAAATTGCATTTACAACAATGTAATTGGATTCTGTTGTAACATTTCAACGAGACGGAAGTTCATGAGAATGTTAGGTATTTTTCACGTAGAACAGAGAAAGAAGATCAATCAGGCAGCGATATTCAAATGGTGTGCGATTGAATAATTGGATGCTCTTTGTGGAACATCGGTGTTTTTGATACGGTAGACGATTTTGCAAATAGTTCGTCGAGCTTTTGATCAATCGCGCAGCCCACCGCTGTAATTATGCAATTATTTAACGTTTATAAGTTCCCCTTCGTTATTTATTGTACAACAACCGTATTCTTTTTCTTTCCTGGAACCGATTACTAAAATAATATCAAGTATTTTTTATCGGAAAGCTCGAAGAGATGTTATTGTCTGAAGAGAACAAAGAAGAAATTAATAAAGTCGCGGTATAACAGTGTGGTAAATTATTTGAAAAACAAGCGCCATTATTCTCTCGATCTCGTCGTCTCGGGCAACATTCTTCGCCGTTTCTGAAGCTCCTGGGAGCAAAATTTCCTTCAAGCTTGAAGATGACTAAACACATTCTTCTCTGGTATCACGGCGACAGAACTCGTTCGTTTCACCAGGTTCTCTTCCCGACTCTTTCACTGAACACGTTTCTCAGTGATTCCAGGGACATCGTACGTAATACCGTCACAGACCAGCTCGTGGGACCGTGTACCAATTTTTTAAGAAAATTGACTTCACGCCTCGGCTTTGTAACCCTAGTACATGGGATTCTGTTTCAAAGCGAAAGGGACTGGTGTTTCATCGAAAAAACGTCTCTGAATTAAACTCCCGACCTACGATAACATTGTCGATACAATTTCTTAAGAAAGTATACTGGAACATTAAAAATGAATTCCCTGCTTTATATAAGTTGTAAGAGTGTTGAGTAGCAAACAGAATTTTTCTTCTTACAGAAAAGATTATAACTCCTGCTCGACGCTATTCAATTTTCTGCAATTGTTTTTCTTTTGACCGTTCCACGACTCTTCTCTGGTTATCTCAACTGCTCCAACATTTACGTAGAACTCTCTCGCTTCTTATTCATACTCCATCCCTATAAATATCATCCGCACAATACAAATTTTTACTATTTTTATAACCCTCACACACGCAATATTTTTGCAAGTCTCTGTATGCGTACATTCCCTGAATCACTCGCTGCCTATATCCAACTACGAACGTTCGCTCGATTCTCGATTATTCAGTCACCCGCACGAGCTCTCACTTTCTCGATAGCCAAAAGAGTTCCCTTCAACTTGTCGGTATATTTCATTAAAAAATTCTTAACTCTGCAACTCAACTACAAATCCTCGCTATTTCCCCATACATGCATGGCTGCAGGCCACACAGTTTTATCACAGAAATTACCCGCCTCCACGGTGAGAGTAGAGACGAAGTTCGGAAAAACGAACATGAGAAGAAACAGAGTTGCACGCGGCGAGATACGCGTCCCGGAAGCGTCGTTAACATCGTCGGGAATAGGATGGCGCGAACATGGTGGGACCGGTCGAAGGATCCAGTCGTTCACAGAGCATCGTCACGCTCCATTTACCGCTGGTACACGTTACATGCATGTAGGTACACGTAGAGAAGAAGAGTCGGACCCAGCCAGGGCGTAGCCGGCAGCTACCGTGGCGAAGACTCGTCTAGCTGCCTCCGAAATACATAAATTCGAGGTACAAAGGAAGATACACGAGCGACGTGTAACTTGTTACCCCGTTGGAATAAGGAGGGGACCGAAACGGGGCCGCGCTGAGGGAAGAAAGACAGAGGCTGACTAGCGAAATGACGTAGAAAGCTAGATGAGTAGAGGGACAGAGCTCGATGGAAATGCAAAGAGGAACCAACTCGCCAAAGAGTGTTTTGAGACCAAATAAGACCGAGAAAATCACAGCTTCCCGAGGGAATAGCGGGACACCGTTTCGAGACGACCTCTCGAGACGCGTCTACGTTTTCGAACATTTTCGCCTGTATACGCTACCACTTCAAGGATTATAACTTGATATTTAATCTTGGCATGGGTTTTGAACGAGGGTCGTTTGTTCGTGTAACGAATATTTTACGGTGACGAAGGTCGCGTCCCCTCGAGGGACAGGACACGGGGAGAACTGGAGAGGAGGCTGTGTAGTGGATGCTGGGTGCCGAATAGCGAGGAAATGGCTCTTCAAGTTCAGAGAAACTTTCCTGCTGTCGCGCGTTAAAAGTAGCTCCGCTTGAGTGTGGTGCATGGCAATGGTCCTTTCGAAGGCGAACTCGATGGTGTCTGCTTGGGTTCCATTTGTAAGGAGAAGGCAAAGTGTCATCATTGATGTATTTGGTTTAACAAGATACGTATGTTGCCAGAGTCTGACTAGGACAGGGGTTATTCTACTTTCGTAGATAGTTCTCAGCTCGCTTTTAGTGCAGGAGATACGAACTTTTCGGACTTAGTGATACAATTTAGTAGTTCGTGTAATAAGAATCTACACGTTCCTTCCACCAGCGTGCTTTTTCAAGAGAGCAGAAGCTCATTTAATGAGGCTGCCAAATTTCGTTCGAATGAATGCTGTGGTATATTTTGGATTTTAGATATCGTTGAAAATATTCTGATCAGTTTCTCGATTCAACAGAGTCTCGATCAAATCTTCGCGTAATTCTTTAACATCCTAAACTCATCGTTCTATACTAGTATTCTTTCCTCATGCTCTTTCTCTCTCACTCCTGTAGAGGAAACCTTATTTGTGCCATCAAACGCGACGTCGATCGCTCCATCTCTTATCTCCTCCGGGCACTTTTACTTACAATTTTTCCAGCCCGTACTACGTTAACCTTGCGGAAGAAGAAAAAAGATGGAACAAACAGTTGTGCACAACCGTGCATGCTTCATCCTCGATACGTTGCGTTCCGATCCACGTGCATTTTAACGTCATCATTTCTCCTTGGTGAGATATGGCGGAGGATAAACAGGCGAAAGGGAGGGAGGCGTCCTCCGATATAACAAATATGTCGCGTCGGACTACCCCCACGTCCCAACACTGTCCATTAGCTACGCGCACGAAGCTCGCCGCCTGCGAGTCCCTCGAATGAAGCGTCCCTGGAACGTGACGTAATGAGGTAATACTTAAATTACGTCCACGTGCTGTGGCAGTATCGACAGACACACAGAGCAAAGTCTTTGGCATGGAAAGCCGTTGGAGGATAGGCAGAACTAGGCCGCAAACAATGGCCCTACCTCTCGTTAACGACGCCAGACCGGCGTCGGCTGCAGCATCATCTAGCATAGTCCGGCCTGCACTGCGGCGAGGCCCTCGGTGTGCGTGCCGCGACTATCGAGTGTCCGGCGCGATGTCGGAACAAGTTGCATCTCGAAGAAACAGCGATTCGCGAACTGTGTTTTTGTGAAAAATGACTGTTACGGAATTCAGGAGTGTTACGCGAGTGATTTAAAAATCAGAAATAGTAACTATCATACACGAATGAGTCGATACTATGCGAAGTCTCGCGAGATGGCACAGAGACAAGGGTAGTATTGCTCTTTGTCGCTCACCGTTACACGTTGCTATATCGTTGTATTCGTATATGTGACATTTTCGGCTAATACGCGTACTTATGTTTGCAATTGCGTCCAGTCTATCAGAAATAATCAATCGGAGCCGCATTCCTCCTAGGAAGGTTTTTTTTTAGCTATACCTACCATACATCCAGTGCAAGGTACTGCAAAAACACTTTCAGCAACTCCTCTTTTATCTCCCTACTGTACTTTCGGTGCAACGTACTACAAAAACACTTCCAGGAACTTCTTTTTAGCTCCCTGCTATACTTTCAGTGCAAGGTATTAGAAAAACATGTACCAAAAAAAAAGAGAGGAAATAGAAAATAAAAATAGGCAGACGGAAAGAAAGAAGTTAAGCCATGGAGCTGGAAAAAATTCCAGGCATTAAATATTACGTATTGGCTGTGGTGCACGTTAATCCGCGGGATTTACGGAGATGAACCTGATGACAGCTTCCCGCGAAACGTGTCCCAGCGCAGCAAGCGGAACGTTTCAAGCGGAATCCTCGAAACGCTTCCGTCCGCGTTCTATTGGTGCAGGTAACGGCTCTTCCGCGAGCTGGTTGCGTTGAATCGCACGCGGCTTCATCATTTTCTCCTGTTTAATATGCGATGACGCGCCGCCAACCAACCACTAACTCGCAGCGCGAAGTAGACGCGGTTCGTAACGTGTCAGCCGAGCCACATGGCGAAACGAAACGTTATTATTCCGTGCCATTCGTCTCCCATCGACACGACGTTCGAATTATTTCCTTGGGAACGAGGAGCACCTGAAACTGAAACAATGACGGCGCTCGTGAACCGAAACGAATAAATATCGCGATTATGAAGGTTTTTGTTTTAAAATTGAAACGTTTCGCAATTGAGATTTTTATTGCCATTTTTATGGAAATATTTTACTGCATGAAAATTCATCCGCGATAATTTACTAACGAATAATGTTGGTGAATTGACAATTTACGGGTTGTAGTCCATAAGCTTCTCAATAATTTTACAGTTTCACGTTGACTAGGATAGTAGGATGATTTTTAATTCGTACAAGTTTTATTGTAAAAAATTACATGTGGTTAATCCTCGCGTCTATTGCTGTTATACGAGAAAATTTATTACTACTAATGATTTGTCACTCGTGACTTAAAAATTCGTGACTTAAAATTACGCTCATTGTATTAGTTTAATGGGAGTACGGTTTTATAATTTTAATGTTCTATTCTTGCATAATTTTTATGAATAAATTGAAACACTTGGATATTTAATTATTTCAGAAGACGTTAAAGTTTTCATTCAATGTATCTATTTTGTAAATGTAGAGCATAGGGGACGTAATGAGATTCGCAGTTGTGTTATTCAGAATGCAACGTTGAAGCAAACGGGTTTAGTATACTAGTCGCTTTGATACTAGGGTTCATTCATAATTGCTATTGCAAGTATTCGTTTTAATTTGCTAACTAAACCGATTTACCAAGCGTCTACCTTCTATTTGCGTTCTACGCGAGTGTATTTTCTAGTATACTCGTTTATCAGTGGAAACACTCGGGAGAATACTTATTGACACAAACAAGTGACTTCCTGTGCAGGAATCCTCTTATCGTGTCGCATGTTTAAAATAATTGCTATTAAAACAGTTGCCTTTAATTGAATTCCCAATTTTCTCGCTAGAAGCTTATTGCTCCTACCAGTTGCTTTACTAGCTTTTCCTATATTTAGATTTTGTAACCACATTTATCCCTTTCTTTTTATCAGACTCAGACCATAATTTTTCACAAATTTCAAAAAAGATTACCTTGAAAAGAGTCCGAGTAATTTTCGTGATCTCGGCACGGAAAAATAAATCTCGAGGCCTGAGGCAGGTGATAGAAGAAACACGTGAATTACCAGCGTATTTACAGTTTAAAAAATCGAGTCCTTTAATTAAAGAGTTAAAGAAAGTTAAAGGAATTTTTCAACTACATGTAATATTATGTAATGTTTATTTTCTTTGTAGATATAAAGAGAAGGAAATTCTGCAAACGCCATTATAATTATCAACTCAAACGTGGCTAATATTAAAAAAACCAAGACTATAATTTCGCAACGTGATTAGCCCTATTCAAAATATTGCCTTACGTGCCCCTTTTTCAGGAAGCTGCTTCTCCGTATTCGCATTTTCAACCTGATATATGAATCTGACTGCGAGCTAATTTCCCAGGAAACTCAAAAGAATCTAGCCTGAAAAAAAGCCAACAATGCTAAATAATCTGCGCCATCTCGGCATGAATCTGAAAAAAATCTGGAGACCCGAGGCGAGCGACGAAAGAAACAGAAAAATCGTGGCGCGTTGTTGTTCCGGAGGTCTCGAAACCGCATAATAAAGCCTTGCAAGTAATACATCTTGCCGGAGAACTGTCCGTATAATGTGGCGAACTATTAAGGTATTCCAGACAAGTATTCGCCGCGATGTAGCGCGTGTGTTTTAATTAATGACGGCCCATACATGACCGCGTATAATTTCGCCCTCCTGGTTCTACTGCCACGAAAGAGAGGGAGAGAGAGAGAGAGAGAGTCTCTAAGTATTGGTGTACACTCCAGTCGGATTACAGGCAACATCGATAGTCGATTAAGTTTAAGTCGACCAACCTACACCCCGCCTAGCGCTTTCACAGCCACTGTGTTCACCCTGTGGCCGTGTAATTACGCGGCGCGATCCTTATACGACGCGTGCAACGGCACAGAAGTCTAGAGAGAGAATAATCGGCGATCCTCGATAAGAAAGGCATCAAGCGAAATGGCAGAGGAGAAGGGAGAAGGGCAGGAAGGACTATAGTGCGACTAGAGAAGCAGTCCGGCGAGCTCGACTAATTAGCGGGAATAATTAGAGGTCGATCTGGTACCGTGGAAATTTTCCGTTCGGTCTGTAATCCTTTCCGGATCGACGTGCAACCGCGGTATCTCTGTCTCGAATCGGTTAATTATCGCGAGTAGCTACCGAATACTTGGGTGTAAACGGTTTCCAGACATCGGTGCTGAATTTCCCTGAGATGTGGGAGGAATGATCGGCAATCGACGCACGTTTATGCCAGAATATCGATAGCAAGTGAAAAGCAATTCGGAGAATGCACGTGGCAAGGATGTTTGACGTGCACGTGAAATCTTTGATCTTCTCAAGACGGGGATTTTCTTTTCGCGATAGGAGCAATAAGTAATATAGTAATACAATAATATGATACGCTCGAGTATGCTCACTTGAGAATATATATAGTTTAACTGTAATTTCTTCGACGGAATAATTCCAATGGTGTAGTTCCATTCATAATAGGTGAAATCTATTAATATTTCTGTAAGTTAACTTGGTTCGGATTGTTCCATTAGCTTCTAATGATTAAGAATGCAGAATTCTAAAAGGGCATATGTACATAAAGAAACGGAGCTCTATTATTGTTATCATACTATCTGTTTTTATTTCCTACTTATAGTTTTATCAGTTCATTTTGTACTTGACGAGTAAAAACCTGCAATTCAACATCTGCGCGATATTTATTCGATTTCTTTCTTTATTTTTCTTTTCACGATTTCTTTCTCCTACCCTCTTTTCTGTCTGATTTGCTTCTTACTTTTGGCGAGGCGAAATCGATAGAAGCAATCGGGAATATCCGACACTTCATCAAAATTCTATATTCGCGAGAATCAGTCGGCAGCGGCCACCTTGAACCCTCACTTACACATACAGACACACTTGGAGGAGTATGCACATAACCGTGTACGAAGGTAGCGTACAGGGAATGGCACTTCACCTAGACGCTTTATTTATAGGCGGTTTCTTCCTTGGGCTTACTTCCTCGAGGATTCATCGGGATAAAAGAACGCGTGAAAAAAGACTGCTGTCGAAAATAGGCGCCAACCATCGTTCGATCACTTGTAAATTAGAGCTTCGTACGCTCCGAGTTGACTGGCTTTGACGAGAGATCAAGTTTCCCTATCTGCTTCGACGTGCCTAATGGAAATTATTGGAATTCCATTCGATACAAACATTCTTAGAATGTACATTAATTCCTCTCTTTGAATCGTACGGCGGAATTCGTCTTGTCGAGTTTACGGGAATCGGATGAATTCCAGTTAGTTTGCTACGGGCCACGAGCTGTTGTACTTTGATAATTGAGAGGATGCTTGTAGAGGTGTTCGCGTGTGCAGAAATTGATTTAATATCTTCGAGGCTTGTTCAACTACTTTCTAATAAAGTGCTACAAAATTAACACGTATATTTCACGATTATATTATTGTATGTCTGAAGAGCCTAACTTCTACGGTGACAGATGTCATATGCTGGCAACAAAAAGTTCACAAATATATCTTATGGTGGTTACCAAAAGCACTAGCAGATATCCTTATTTTCCATTGAAACGTTTTCCATCAAGCTTTACATTTTATTTTCGTACATAAATAAATAAACTACATTACAAATAACATAAATAAATAAACTACATATTATGTACTACGTACATAAATAAATAAAGTACTACTAAACGATACAAAATTTAATGTACTCGAATCTAATTAATTAGTACCTATGACAAAGCTATAATAAATACGATGCTGTGCAAATATCTTCTATCGCAGTCGTCATATAATACAATTTTAATATTATAATACTCTTCGTAATCAAAATTCACGGGAAAGACATCGATAATATATGAAAGTCTAACCGATTCACCAGAACGTAATGGCGGTGAGACGATTCCTCGAAACGTTCCGGAAACCGGCAGCAAAGAGCAACGAACGCTTTACACTCGGGGCCAGAATATCAAATAGACCGATAGCGGAGACAGTCGACCATGTAAGATAAACGAGCCAATATGGGCCGTGACACTCGCTAACTGTTGGATTTAGTGAGCTCGATAACCGATAACTTTCTTATTAAGTCTCTAGTCCGGGATTCGAGTTATCGGGCACAGTTTCGGCGATTGGAAGGAGGAAGGACCATTGCTCTTCCTGAATTTATACCGTGTTCGCCGTTACACGCGTGAGTCGAACGAATCCTACGAATCGTGGTTCTAGAATCGTAAAACGACCACCGGAATCGTTATTCCGATTCGTCTCGACGGAATTAATTTCGTGGTCATCGGGCAAGTTCCGAATAAACTCGAGCGATTCTTGAAGAAACGGTCGAATCGAATTTCTTCCATTGAATTTCAATTCGTCGTCGTTTCAACGTCGTCGCTGGAAGTTGACTTATTATTAATGATTCTTTGTTATTAGAACAGAGATAAATGTTTTAAGATATATCGTAACGCAAATAACGTTAATGGAACGTGTGTTAAAACGAATCAAATCCTCGTAACTATCTCGCGTCTTGATACCAATAGCTTCCAGATTAATCCCAGATTCAACACGTCAATGCAGGATACAATTCGAAAATCCTTGGGCTTCTATAATGAGGTGAAACGAATTCACTTCAAACAAACCGATCATATCGGTCATAGGTTTGGACAGTACGTAGTCGCTAAGAACAGCAAGTTGGCTAGCAAATCAAGGGAGCTACTGCTCATCGGTAATTAGAGCTCGCCTAGCCGAAGAGTTCCAACGTAAATCGATTTGCCTACAATCACCTCGTCTTCGTGGCTCGAATTAAGCTGTTCGAAGCAGCGATCACGAGAAAATTGCGCGAGGAACCTCGCCGCCTTTAAAATCCACTCTGACGTCATTTCACATGCATGGAATTTTATTTCGTGTAAATACTGTCTTCGACGAAGTAATCGTCGCTGTAATTTCGATCCGCCTTTTCCTCTATCGCAAGTGAAAAAACTGTTTTCTTTTCTACGTGAATATTAAACGAGAAAGAAGAAAGACCAGAGGACTAAAATGTGGAGGATGTTTTCGAGGTCGCTGGAAACCCGCTCCACCGGTAAACAGCGTCTTCATAACTTCCGTTCTGGCGAAAGACTCGAGTGGATCGAAAATAAGTTTCGCGCTTCAAGGGTGGACGGATGAACCGGCCGCCCTCGTGAATGTTTCACGAGGAACTTTCTTTCTCCGCCGGTATTTAGTCACGGCCCTCTAACTTCGCCCTGCCGACGAAGGAAGTTATTAATCTGCGAGAAGTCAATCCACGTTTCTTGCCTCTCACGGTCACAGTCCATTGTGTTCGTGCTCGTGCAATTACATCCGTGGCCCGTTCCAGTTCGTTCGCGACTTTTCGTCCTCTCGAGACGGGCCCGTGCAAGCGAATGACCACTCGATCGCATAATTTCATCCCTCGTGGCTTTTCGGCGGTGTTCGCCACGATGCAAGTTCAACCCGCGGATGAAAAATTGAATTTCGTCCCGTCCGTACTTCTTTTAATATTCGCAACACGCCGTTGGAGAATATGAAGTTGAATGGTTTCCCGATTAAAAGACTTCTCTTAAGTTGCTAATAAATTAAATGGCTCGACAATGAAAATGACAAGTGAAAATTTGTAATGTTTCTTATTGTCGAGGAATGTTTTAAATTTAAGAGAGATATGAGAGGATGATGTTTAATGTGAGTTATTTTGGTACTACATCTCACCCTTTTGCGTATTTAATATTCCATAGTAGAAGAAGTCTTACAAATACCAGTAAATTTCTAAGCGTATTTGATTCGTGGAGCAATTCTAACGAAAGTACTTTCAGGGCAGCTTCAAAATGTCACTGTCGGAATGAAAGATTGGCACGTCAAAATTCGGAAATTCCAAACTTCTCCAAGATCACACGTTCAACATCTCGTTGCTGAAACGAAAAGTTTCAAAAGTTGAAAGGCTTCATTAGGATTAAGAAATTAACGTACTTACTCGCTGCTATGGAAGCAACCACAGAAGATATCCAACGGTAAAGAACGAAAAAAAGCAAGAAAATCGAATTTATATAATGGAAAGTAGCGCACAGACTGTAATAAAATGAGCGCGGATCGTTTCTATCTTTGATCGAGATCAAATTGTCACTTGCTCTCAAAGAATTTCCAGTCGCCTAGCAGAAACGGTATTTCGCGAAAGAAACAACTAGCTCTTTATGGCGAATGATCGATCGTATTAAGGGTATGGCTGTATGTTTCATCCTGTTGTGATTGGCGTTTTCGGAGCAAACGGGATGGCCAGTTCTCGGCTCCGTTCTCGGTGTTGGATATCGAACCCCTTGCCCCATTTTCCGCGTTTATCCTCGCGGCAGGCATTTGTTTCGATACAACGAGAAGTCCTGTAGAAATCGCGGCGAACGAAAACCGATAGTTACTGGTAACGATTAAGCTTATCGGCCCCGTGTTAGCCGCGCCGTTTGTTCATTGTTCGATGCTTCTCTCTCGTTACGTTTCTCAGGAACGTGGATAGTTATACAATGCTCGGCATCCTGACTGAAGTATTTTCTTTTCCACGGTAATCTTGATTTAACTCTTTATATTTATATTTTGTATTCTGCAACGAAGCAATGCTATCGTTCTTTGAAAGATTCCTTTGATATTTCAAAATATTATTTAGGTAACTGGATTTTGAAAGAAGTACAATTTCGAACACGCAAGAGAAGAAATTGTAATTACAGCCGTAAGATAGAACTCGTCGCTGGAAAAACAGATAAACAGCTGTTGATTAACTTTGAATCGGAGCTCTTTACGTGGATAATTGCCACGAATTGAGCACCGAAACAAGAGAACAAAACATTTACCTCTCCGGATGAAGTTTTATCGTCCATCCGAACTTCTAATCCTGTTTGTTTGACCAAGCTTCAGCCACTCACACGTCTGGCAGCTCGTCGCGTGAAGTTTCGATATCGCCTTGCTCGGAGGAAGAGGAAGCTTCTTCAAATTTCGCGAGGGTCGTGCATTTGACACCCACCGCTATCGGTTTTCAGCATTTTTGGTCAGAGAAAGCCAACATCATCCGCAGGATCTTCGTTATAAGAGAAGCAACCGTGGAAACCCTCGCTATTATATCTCTGTATCGATCCATTCACGAAGTATTTCTACCAAAAGAAAAAGGAATTTCTACGAAATACGCAGACTCACGAAAATATTCGAGAACTTGTAAACGCTTCTCACAAATGTTTTATCCATGCTATACGAAATACTTTGAAATTCCATTGGTTTGCAACGAATATTTTGTAATTTTTTTTAATTTGAATGAATTTCGATTTTACCAATACCAATCGTATCTCATTACGGCGCTAATGAACTTTGAAAGTGTTTTACACAACAGATATAACATGGACATAAAAGTTTTCTAGGGTGGGTGAGCCAGTGTATGTCACGTATTCGTATAAGTGTAAGATTATTTTTCTACGAAACAACTACTCGTGGTAACCGGATAATCTCGAGTCTCTGAGCAACGGCGTATATCAGCAACTTTCACTAAATCAATTTATTGTCCTCTCTACGCGGCTCCGCGATATAGTTTCAAGCAGCCAGTGGGGGTAATTAAATGAGAATTTCTGTTTAAATTACATGGAAAGTTGGAAAGTTCCTCCCTCTGGCTCCGACTAACTGGAATGAAAGTCGATGATGAAACGATGAAAAATTCAAAGGCGCTAGAGCTTGATACGTATAGGCGAGACAGTGTTCGCGCGAACAAGTAACGCCCAAGTCGATAACCGATTCGATATTCCTCTGGCTGCTTTCTTTTCTACGCTTTCTCGATTAAAAGCATCTCCGGGATTAAAGGAAGTTAATCCATCCGGACGAAAGTGACACAGTTTTCTACGGCCGTGGTCTGCGTATACTTCCTTCGATATTCGTCGTCTTTGCTTACCCGGCGGAACGATCTTGATCGGCTTTCCGTTTTCGTAAATATTTGCTCAAATACGAGAGAAGGTGTTCAAAAATTTCAACTTGCGCGATATTGGATTCTGAGAGATTTTTTTGGTCAACCTTTTTTTTTTAGTAATCATCGAACGTTTGACGAGTGCATAATAAAATTGTTCAAGTATCGTATATCTTCTTTCATTGGTCTGTTTTGTATTTTTATCGACTATGGAATAGAATAAATTTAACCAGCTTTAGAGCTTAAGAAGGGATGCCATAGATAAGTAGACATACATCAAGACTTTCACAGCCACGACTCAGCGTCCCTTAAGTACAATCCTCGCGCGCAATCTGCTCCAACGACGAACTTATGCCAATTACTAGCAATTTCCAACGAGATGCCACTCGTGCTTCCAGTCTCCATTAAATAGCCGTTAAGCAGTTCTCCTTGTAAAATGAATACGCTTAGTTAAACCTCGACCTCGTGGGACGCAATGATTTCAGACCGTAACATCTAAGAACACTGTAATTTATTTGCTAGCGTATGAAAATTTTCTTTAGACGAAGAAAGTTCATTAATCTCGGAATACATTGACCGGAAGCTTCTATGATCATAAATTTGAAAGTTAATAAGGAGAGATCGATTCGATCAAAATGAGACAATACGCTAGTAGATCGAAGACGCATAAACAAACGAATTAAAATGTTCGAGAGATTAAAAATACGAACGACGAGTTCATTCGTCGCCTCCAGTTAAAGGTTACCGAATGTAACACGTGTTAAGAGACGTATACAGAAATTCTCGTGCCTGTTATGGGAAGTACCCAAGGTTCACGTAATGCATATGAAAACGCGGATTTAATCCCGGAGTCTTTGTGAAGCATTCTTTCCTATACTTTGTCTTAATATAAAGGACCGCATAAAGAAGATTCTGACGTAAATGTCACGTTATTTTGTACAATTCTTTTCCTAGATTTTCCGCGAGTAAAAATGCCAACGTAATATAATCATATACGCAAAGCAGCGAGTCCTTGCAAGTCAGTGCGGATGTCTATGCAAATTTATATTTTCATGAACACAACTGAAGAATCTGCAATCAACAATTTATCCGAATATCTATTTAATGGTGACGCCATTATTCTAAATAAATGTCAAATATTTTATATTTCTCCGCGCATTGTGTAAATACATTTTCTGCAATTTTGTACCTTAAACTTGCCACAGATGTATAAACATCGGCACTCTAAAAATAACTCAAATCAATGATGGGTACCGTGTGAGAAAAATAATTGTCAACCAATTGGCCTAAGACTGACCAGCAGACATCGAACAACGTAATCTGTTTCGACGAAGCGCGCAACGAGGTACAAAAGGAATCTCCGGTATGCGATGTTTCTGTGTATACAAAGAGGGCGGGTCGCACGTGTAACAACGCCTCTGAATACAGCGATGCTTTATCTACAAGCAGCGAGGAAGTCGGAGGACGACGTTCAAATAGCTTCCAGAGTAAAATAGAGACTTTATCGCGCGACGCCGCCGGCCGTATCGATGACTTCAGGTTTTCCAATGGCCCACGACTTCCGCTATGGTTTTACCCTTCCGCCGCGAGAGAAAGGTCGATCGATCTATCGCGAAACGTTCTCCGCGTGGCTTTAAGCGGTATTCTTTCTCATCTTCGTCCTGATGCTGGTCCGCCAACTGCTTACGATGTTCCCCTCTCCGTTTCCCTCAAGACGACTAAGCGATATTCCAACGGGAAAATATTAAATAATATTTTCTCATGGAATGGGAGCCGACAGTCGAATCGACGATAAATATTTGTCGAACGTTTTCCAACGGCGCAGAGACGATCGATACGCGAAAGAAGAAGTCGATGGAAGAGCAGCTTTCTTGGCTTTGTCTGCTGGAATTCTGCTTGACCGAGTCGCTCGCAGAATAAATCGCTCGCAAACGTATTGAGAGAGGGTGCGGTGAAATCTTGTAACTCGACCCCATTGTATCGTCTATCAATCGAGTTGCGATAGTTCGAACGTATAGCTCCGAAATAAAAAAGAAACAAAGAGGTAAAAGTAAAAGAAAAAAGGGGGAAATAGAATTTCAATGGTATCTGATAGAGGAGGGAGGATCTCTTCGGAGACCGACGAATACCTGTTTCGAAACAAACACAATGAACCATCGATTCGCAACGATTCCAGTGGAATCGGCCGAACAATTTAATCCCGCCCGCGTTGTTTGCGTTCGTGGAAGAGAATGGCGCGATACGCGAGGAATAGAGGGAACGTATTAAGCGGAGAAACGATGGAACAGAAGTGAGCGGTATGCAATAGTGAAAGTAGAAGGGGTAGTAGAAACGACCGAGCACATTTGGAGGCGCGATTGAAAGGTAGAAACGGAATTGTACGGCGGTGTGCTTTTGCAATCTTTTGTCGCGGGGGGTCACGAGAAAAGTATCCTGACAAGGGAAAGGCGGAGGGGCAGGGATGAAAAAGGGCAGAGGGCCTCCTTGTTGCGCCGGGCTATTGAAAGGAAATTGAACCGGTTGTTTAGTCATGCAAACGCGATGCTACCGGCTGATTTCGTTTGCGTTACGTACGAAATGAAAGTTCACTGACCGGCAACCGTTTCCTGGAATCTGGCCGATCGTACCGATTCGATGCTTTACGATTTGAGCCAGTTTCGATGGCCGACCCTTTTCCTACCCTCCGCTTGCATACACGTGAACGCGTTTCACCGCGTTCCATTTAAAATAGACGACTGGACAGAGAAGTACGATCGACGAAATTGCGACGCGAACTTGGCTCGAATCTCAGCCTGCTTTAAAAAAGGTTCTCGCGAGGCTGCGATTTATTTCTTTCGTTCTGTACGCGGAAGCTCCTTTGGAATTATTTCAGCTAATTAGTCCAGATATTCTCGAATTTTTATCTTTATGTTATTTAAGATATAATTTTCTCTTACTTGGGTTTCGCATTAAGTGTAAGTATTGTTCTGATAGAATCATAGTTCTTAGATAGTAGAACTTCTACTTGGATACATTTCCAGATTACTTTCAAACTTTACTAATATAATCGTGGATACGGTATTTATACGATTTCGGAATATTTTATATAATACGCATAATGCGCGGATACGAATTTTTCGTGACAGGTGTTCGAATACTTTCGTGAACCGCTGTAATACATTTGACATACTTCACTTATATCGCATCTACGTCGTTTAAATTAAAATTAAAACTCGTTATCGGTACGCTTTTTAGAATATATTACGACGAAAGTAGTAAATATCAGAAAATTACAACCTCGCCGCGTCCACTATTCCCGTTTATTTTAATTCACGGTTAAACAAAGTGGCGCAAAATGGTATGGCTCGCTGGACAAAATTCCCAGTGAATTTCTCGTGTTATCGTGCGCGATTTGCCACGAAAATAGCTCGAGACGCGCGTTTTTCGGTAAATATATGCGTGCGTCAAGAGTGAAACAGCAGGGCAAATATTTCGCGAGTTTCCACGTGTCGTCGCTGCCAGGAAATCTGTTTGTTCTCCCATTTTCGGGGACGTCGCGACAAATTCGAAACAAATACACGACATGCTAATTCACCAGTGTTGCGTTCCGGATCCTGTTTGGTCAAACGAGTTCCGATCGGTTTACCTTCACGATACTCTATTTGCTGTCTTATTTCCCTATTTACTATTGATAAATCTCAAAAGCAAGTCAATCGATTCAGACTAAGTACGTTCGTCAAGATGGAAAAGACGGTTAGTTTTGAAAATTATTTAATTATTTCGTATTTCTCTTCCCTTTTATCATACACTCTATACGAATTGTTTGTAGATCAAATTTCTGAGGAAGAGGTAAGGCAGCATTATACAAATGTAGCTACGTTTGGTAACAGAAAGATCCATTTGTTTTAACAGCACACATTTGTTACGTGTTGGACAGAAAGGTTTTCAGTAGTCGTTTGTAACCTTCTTCTCTATTTTAGTCGCTGTGCTTTTCGCGTTTTATCAAACGTTAGCTTCTTTTTTCGAGCAAACGTTTCGCACGGTTGTCTATCGTGTCTCGCAATAAAATGTCGCTTTACAGATAACACGTTCTTAATTTCGCAATTACTCGAGAGAAAAAAAAAAGACACGTTTAGACGAACCGAGAAAAGAAACTTATACACCTGTGGTTACGTTTTATTGGTTACCGCTTCGTGATGAAACTTATAGAGTATCCTAAACGATAGAAAACGTCCTGCGGATAAAACTGTATCGTTTGAAACGAGTCACGTTCCATAAGTGAATTACGCCGGAGAATTCTCTGGCTTTTACGTTCTTTCTTGTCTTTCTTTTTGTCTTTATTTTACTCTCTCCCTTTTTACGAAACACGAAAAGTATACGCACGGCAATATACTCAGGTTCTATCAAAAAGTTGATCCAGATAGACGAACATCGCAAACCGCTTTACGCTTTAAACGTTTGAAAATTTTAAATGTTCAAAAGCTGTTGCGTATGTTTAATTAATCCACGCTCGAATTTTTCTCCGGTCACATTTTTTATCTCCTTCGCGGGGTCGTTCGTCGTTGCGATAAATTTCCTCTTCGCTTCTCACTCTTTCTCTCTCTATCCCCCCTCTCTCTCTCTCTAACACACACACGCACACACACGCTCACTCATTCACTCGTTCATTGCAAAAAAAGAAAAAAAAATGGTTGCTGTAAATTAACGTTTAATTATGCGCCGGTGGTGCTATCGTGCATTATATTATGAGATGGAGGTAACATGGTCATTGGCGAAATCCAAACTCGATAACACCGATACCGGCCTCTGATTTATGGTTTCACGAATTAAAATCGTATCAGGATTAACCGGCACGGGATCGGTGGAATTTTTCGAAATGCAAGTCATCCCGCGACACGTTCGTTTAATCGACACGCAAGTTTGTAATCGGGTTGAACGAACTGAATTTTTTCCACGTTTTCATTGCTTATTCATCAAAGAGAAGCTGAGGTTTTAGAAAGTAAATAACGAATTTCAGTCGACGCACGGAATGGTTTAATCGGGCTTCGTTTCATTTAAACGCTTTTCCCGGATGATGTTTCGACCCGAGCGTTTGCTACTTTAATTTTTACGTTAGCAGTAATTTAGTTACTGCTATAATATAGTTATACTTTATTGTACTTTGTGATAATTACGCTTTGCTATACATTTTGTGATACGTATAAAAGTTACGTGTATCGAGAAGGGACCAAAAACCAGATAAAGTAAACGCAATTATGGCGGGTATCTCTCCAAGTTTTAACGCGTATCCACGAGTTTCGCCAACATTATCTCGCAAGTCAATTCTCACGCGTTTCTTACTGCTGACTCGCGACTTACTTCTGTCAAAATTTCAGTTCCTCTTCGTTTCCTTTGCACATGTTCCTTTATGTATTTAACCGAACAAGCGTTACCTAAGACTACCTTATCTCTCGAACATTTCCACGTCAAAGAACATTCGAGCGAAGACCAAGGAATTGTCGATGTATATAAGATCGCGATAACTCGCCATATCGTAGTCGCCGTATTACCTTCGTGTTATTTTTGGCTCTATCAACAAGCGCAGGCGATCCATTCTCAGAATAATTAGCTCTGAATTAGTTGTGATATCCCTTCTCTCTTATTATCTCTGGCACGATATGAACATTTTATCTCTCGTTTGTAATTGTCGATGTAATTCTTTTTCGTAACACTCAACTACTACCTGTTACTTACTAAATAAATAAATACATTTCTTTTAAGAAACTTGCCATGATGACGTAGTGCCATTAGCGAGACCCGTCGGTTGCTGATCCGGATTGCGCCACAGCAATTTAAAGACCACCCTCTGGTAGTTCTGGTTTCGCGATTATCGTTTCGCGTTGGACACTGTCCGAGAAAATGCGCTTTCTGTCGAAGCCGGAACTTATCAGTGCCGAGATTTTTCTAGACGTTAGAGAAAACGTATCTCGTACGGTGTTCTTGCTGGATGTATAAGGCAAGAGGAATGGCAAGAAGAAAAGTATCACGAGTCGAATTGGACTCGCGAGGTCTTCGATCATTCCTATATTTTTACCATTTTACCATTCATACGTAAGCTCTGTTTAACTTACAGTCGTTCTTACTCTGTGTCCTTCGAGGATTATCGAGATTAGAAGAGAAAGAGAGAGAGAGAGAGAGAGCTTCTTGCGGCGTACAAAGTGATGAATGTTTCATTACAGAACGCTTGTGACAAATGATTGCAATTGTGAAAATGTTTCACTGACGTGTATTCTGTAAAAGACACAGTGATATAGACAAAAGATATTTACACGTATCATTATTCTCCAATAAAGCGTTCCTCTTTCATCAGGCTCTGTATTGCATCTTCGTAATATCAAGTTTCTATAGTTAAATAATTACACCAACTAAAATTCAAATTTTCAATATAAAAAATGAATATCTTAATAATAACTGAAAAGATCTTAGGCACAGCAGCAACTGAACGAGCACTGCTATATCAATTTATAGCAAATTTATACCACTTCCAGTCCATTCCACAAAAGCTAAACACAGAAATTTGATCAATCGGTACTTTAGTTTCGCGATACATAACAAAACTTGTCGTCCGATCGTATAAGCCCCTGTTCGCGTTGAGTTTTACAAGAGGTCGTAGAAAATGCGGTACTGCTGGCTCGACCTCCTTTTTACTCTTATTCCACCGCTCGTTAAAGCAGTTTGAACGTTAAGTAACAGTCTTATTCGCCGCATGGCGTGCCGCAACGAGTACGAGCCGACAATAACGCGAGTAAGCAGCGCGCAGTTTCAAGGAATTCCTGGCTGGATCCCCGTGCGGACTGCGCTATCGCTTCCGGATCGAGTACGATAGCGGAGCAAGCAATGGGATCGCTGGTTCATTAATTACAAATCGCATTATGAAACTCGGTAGCGCGGAATCTCTAGTTGTTCGCGCCAGGAAAGGAGATAATGAACGTTCCGACACGAGGGAGCTTTTTACAAACGGAACGGGAACGATCGGTTAATGCGAGTTGTCTTCGAGCTCCGATCATTATTGCTGCTCCCTGTTAAACCGTCTTTATCAGCAGGTTGTGCGTCTTGGAAAATTTCTGAATGAAAATGTGATTTGACGCGTGCAAATTCCACGATAGACCGTCGTTCAATTTTAATCTCGTTAGGAATGAATTTATCGGAAATTAAGTTTTGCGGCAGAGTTGAACTATCGTTTTAGTTTTTGGAGAAAAATGATGTAACGTATGTATGCGGCTATTGGGTATTAGAAAATTCCATACATATGGGAAGAGTTTGCTGATTATTCGATAACGTTCGTTGAATCTTTTGGAGTAGCTGAATCATAGGAAGATAAGCTAAATGAACTCGTACAAGGTTTCTGAGATTTTTTGGTACAAACTTTGCGAATGATTCTAAGTAAAATAAGAATAAAGTAACAGGCAGCACGAGATCCATCGATGCTTTATTGAGAAATGTATAACAAACGTGGCATGGGATTTATCGCGGGCCGATGTTGCTTACGACTTTGTCTTATCTCATCAGATACAGGTTTTGTAATGTCGATTCTCATAATCCATTGCGATAACTACCGACGAACGGTATCATCGTACCTTCCACTGTTCGTATTTTTATTGCCTTTTTAATAAAACATTTACGGACTTTTTGTTACATATTATTTTATTTTTACTCATAAAATAATATCGATATCTTTCAAAAAATGAAATTACATTTTTTATCTGTCATTTGTAGTAAAAAAGGATTCTCAAGCATAACTGCTTAGACGAATTAAATTTTCCGCAATTTCCAGCTTTTACACTTGGGATAAAGTTTCATAAAAGGTGTTCAATCTTGACGAGTTCCAACGAGCCCATCGAGCGAATGGACAAACGAATCACGTTCTTATCTGTTCGATACGAGTTTCCGGCGAGGGGCGTTTAACGTCCACTCCCATAAACTGTGAACATCCCGACGAAACTCTTAACCATGCACGATTAATCGTTTCGCGCGTAAACGCGAGCCGGCGTTAACGCGATCGTAAAAACGTCGATGTAACGAGCCAGGTGGCAGTAGCGTTCAAAGCGAACATCTGGTCCGTTCCGTGGCCAGCTATCGATAATTTATCCAGCCCCGTTAACAAGTTCAGCTAATAAAATTAACACGCCTAATCGTGCCTCTTTAACACACCAACATGTGAAATTCATAAATAAATCAAGCCCCGCGAGGCTGACCACGTTACGGATTAAACACGAGCCTAAATATCTCTATAAATAATTGAAACGCATCATTAATATTAAAATAATCGTTCGTAGAGTCGTATCGAACGTCCTCGACGCCTTTTAAATTCTCTTTATGATCATGTTACAGATTAATGGTATATGTGTATTTATGCAAATTTATATTTTTAGTATCCCTAAAGATTTTATAAATAGCGTTTTACTTGGAATATTCTGTATATTTCGATGTATACGTGCGCATTCTGTGCATTTCTGCGCATTTGAATTTCTCACAAATGCATTAGCATACTCAATCTACGGATTAAACGCGAAGGTAAAATGTCCGTATAAATAATTGAAATACATTGAGATTCTTAAAATGATCATCTATAAAATCATGTCGAACACGTTCTCAGCGTATTGCAACGTTGGTCGGCGACCAGTTTCACGATCCTGTTACGGTGAACATCGATTTTTCTATTGCCAGCCTTGTATCGCCATGTGATCATCCTCGATCTCCTTTTTATTGATTCGCGATGCCCCGCGGTACGAGCATAACGCGTTCGCCCGTACATCGAATATGATAATATAGAAAGTTATGGTGGCATTAGCATAGTCACGGCGTTTCCCTTTCCACTTACGTACGTACACGTATTACGAACGCATGCGCGCAAGCGAGACAGAACTCGGCTCGTGCCTTCGTTATCTATGCTGACCACATGCCGCGTAATCTTCTTCATTATATCTGCTCGCCTGTTTTACATTTGCATTAAACGAAAATGTTTGCGTACGCGAGTTCCACCGAGCGATAACGTCGGGACTTGTGCTGACTGCCACCGAGAGTCCTCCCCTTGTACAAATCAGCCTTGGTTAAATCGGCGAACGAACGAGTTCGGCCGAGCCTTGCAGTTTTCTGCTCGTTGCCGGTCGTTTGCCTCGACCGAGGAAGATTTCATTGCGGAAGGAGTGGCTGCTTTTTATCCCGCCGACCTCTTGTTGCGGAAGAAGCTTCTCTTTCAAACGACGTCGTGGAAGCAGTTCAATGCTCGTTTGTTTGGGATTTAAGTTTGCTATCTGTCTCGGCCGTGGTAAGAAGGAAGTCTGCCTCGAACGAAACTTCATTTTGGCCTTCTTTCGTGCATCCGATTCTCGATCTTATCGTCTCAACTGATTTTGCCCATTCATGGTAGTAGTATGTCCGACTAGCGTTCAATTTTCTACTTTCGGAATTATCTAGTATCCATCTACGATAGGAAAATTCTGGTATCTAGTTTTCATAGGAACTACGATATATATTTTTTTATCTATGAGTTTGTTTCGGGTATCGATAGAGAGCGACGCGTCTGATCAGTGTGGAATTTTCTACTTTCGAAATCAATCGACAGCGTCCAGCTTGGAAAATTATCCAAGATCTCTTATTCTTTACTGTATATCCTTGATATATTTAACGTTAAAAAACACACTCTATTACGATGTAATATTATATGTATATCGTAACGTTATTTGCATCTACAAACTGAAATTTCTAACGCTGAAAAAATCATTAGGTTTTAATTGAAAGCTTCGTAAATTGTTTCTTTGATCCACGAAACGCATAGTCTAGTCGATTTTTACCGGTTTCTTTGGACAGCGGTTCGAAGACTGCGGCAGGAACTCGGCGGTGTCTGTGCTATCGTGGAATTTTCGGTGGGTTGCCGCGAACCAGGCAAATTCCAGCAACGGCAATTAACGGGAGCACTTTAGTGTGTATCTCGTGGTCGTGGCCAGACAAAGGGAAGGATTCGTTGATGGAGGCACGCGAGAGTAGTTGCTATCCCCGACTCTCTCGCCCGGCAAACATTGTTTCGTTGAGCCGGGGCGAGTTTCGAGAGTACGTCGGCTGCTTGGCCGCCGGAAATCTCAGAGAACAACACACCTAACCCAAGCCACGCTGCCAGTTTCTTTTCCAACGTCGTCGTTCGTTCGTGGATTCGAATCTGTTCGCGTTCAGCTGCATTTTGCATCATCAATCTTCGTCTTTGCTGAACGAGCGTTCACCGGAAACGAAGGCGTCCGTTCACTGATGGACGTTTCAATTTTCCAGCCGAGTTTATTCGACCGATTTATCCCGTGATCACGAACTCTTGCGAACGATCGATCGGTATCAACCCGGATGATTTGTTCAAATACATCACCGCGATCCTTTATCATTTTCACGTTCGATCGTTGACGATTTTACGTGTAAAAAGGGTAGACGCATAAGGGGATGGATATTCGAGGTGTTCGTTTCTTAGGAAAGAAACATGGAAAAGCACCCTCACGAGGAAAAAGAGAAAATACCGAATCGTATCAGCTAAAAGCTATCCCCTACTTTCCATCTTTTAATTTACCCGCTATATTTTCCCAACGAACCGCGTCAGCGTCCCGCTCTTCTAGACGTTTTTCCATCTCCCTAAGTATGAAACGATCCCTGAAAGGAAGACGGAACAGCGTACGGGGCAGATGCATTTCCATCTGTGCTGACTCTTGCATTCGTTGTGCATCGTTAAACGTTCTTCTTCGGTTGTTTCGTAGTTACATCAAACAGACATATTACGTACATAGTTTCGGATAACTCGTCCTAATGCAATAAAGAAAAAAACTGTTAGAACAGAGAGAAGCAAAAAGGAGGACAATCTTTAAAACTAACGCGCGATTTTCAGCGATCTTCGTCTTTCGTTTGATCATAACGTTAACAACAGACGTGACCATTTTCCCTAACAAAAAGTTGTGTGTCCTATTTCTAAAATTACGTCCTAGAAGCTAATTCTATTACACTATGAACCGATATTATTTTTCCCAATTTCTTCTCAACCTTCTTTTCTATTATTTTTACAACGTCGTCGCAACTTCCTAACGCCGCCGATAGAAACGCTTTAATGCAATTCTTCGTTTTTGTCCAGCAGCGAAATCACAGCTCATGGCCCCATTTCGCAGTGAGATCAGCCGGTGCCAGCGTTATTTCGGTTGATCGATGCAACGCACCTGCGTACCCCCTGATTTATATCCAGGGCTGCTGGTTCGTTTTAATCTCCCTTCGCCACTGGAACCACCCGTGACATTTGTAATCCGAGAAAATCGGCCGTAGCTACTTGCCAAAGTGGCTGAACGTTTAATGGTAACCGTCGTTCGTTGATTTGTCAAACCGTAGGGGTGACTCGGTCGGTTTTCTTAAGCGATTACATTCTGGCCGAGTGTAATAACAGTGAAAAATAGCAGCCATCCCCGACGGTTATGTAAAAGCACATCGTCCTTGATAGATCAACAGGATGATGCGAAGAACGCGAAATAACAAGGGCCATTTCTCTTCGTTCTTGCTTGTTGCTCTCGATGTCAAGCGGTTTTTCTCTCTCTTTCTCCCTCTCCTTTTTTTCCGTTTCCTTCACTTAGTACCCACTTCGGGCTGGAAAATGGTCGTGAGATAGAATATCGTCCGCAACTTACGTCCATCTTCCAAAGCACGGATATATCGTGCTTGCGTAACGCCATGAATCATGAATGTCGTTTCGTGCTACGTTCGAGATGCATACGGTTGTTACGTGCGTTCCACGAGACCAGTTTCTGCGGCCCACTCTCCAAGACCGAAAAGGTAGATCCGGTTAACGATTAAAGAAACTCTGGCTCAGCAACTTGAGCTTGAAACCTAATTTACGATTCGCGTGCGACGCGCATGTACGTGTATGCCTTTTTCAGGTTAAGTTGTCGAGGTTAAGTGCAGAAGTAAGTGGCTTTTGAAACATCGTCGATTGCCTAGCGGTGCACTCGGTTGAAATTTATTAACAGAATCGAGAATGAAGTAGCGAAATTACTACGTGATTTTTACGCTAGAATTAACCAACTTTAAGTTTTCAGCGCGCGCTAATTAGGGTCACGATTTCGAAAATGGCACACAAAGCTTAACTTTTGGAAACAGCCGAGATTACGCTTTATTCGACGATATCCCACGGCGATAGCGCAAAAACTTGCAGATTAACAATCGCAGCGTAACTTCGAGAGAGGCAAGAACCTAGTCGGTTTAACATTCCGCTCGTGGTAGATCGTAACGCAGTTGCAACTGGGAATTTCGCGACATCATAATTGCGCGATTCCGTGCACCCTGTCCGGGAAACGCTTCCTCGAATTACGTACTCGCTACTAGCGTGGCCAGTTTTCTTTTTTCTTTTTCTTTATCGTATTATCCAATCCGCGCGCTCACCGTTGCCCACGTTAAAACTCGCAGAATCTACGTGCTATACACAGCTGAACAGAAGACTAGTGGAATGATATGGTACTGTGATAGTTACAAATATTCTCACAACCATTGTATAACGATTAATATTTTATTTAAAAGATTGAATTATATGGAATAAAAATTAAAGACGACAAAAAGAAATAAACGCGTTTTGTTCGAGCTAATTGAAATTTCACTTAGTGGTACTTCGGACGATAATATGCTACAATATCTTACGTCTAACGTATAATATCGAAAATGCGTGAGAAACAAAGGTTCGATGCGTTACGACCAATTGGTTCCGCATTTCTTAGCTTTCTTTCTAGTTCTGCACGGTAGATGGTAGAAAGTATTCGTACTAAACGACTGCTTACGAATTAGTCTCTCGTCGTCTCGTTCATCCATCATCTTATGTTGCAGCGTTTCCAGGTAACGCTCCTTGACGATCCATCAACTCGTAGTTCTTCCATTTGCTATCCGAACAGCGATTCGCTTTCAGACACCCGCGCCACATAGGTTATTAATAATTTACACGCCACTTCGAGTGCAACAGCCAAGGCAGCTTGTTTCATGCCCGTTGCATAAATGTACGGCAAACGACATCGAATAATGTCCAACGACCGGATACATTGGCTGGATTCAAGTCGGAAACGATCGTTGAAATTGTAAATTCGATCCTGAGGGATTCATCTAGCGAAAATTATTACTGCTTTGCATTGATGTGCGATTTTCCAGTTTTATGTTTCTAGCTATTAGACTGTGGATGTTTGCGCGTTTATGAAAAATTTATAAATGTACGTAATATGCAAAGATATGCAAAATATCGATGGTAAAGCAATCGTTATAAAATCTGACGAGTGAAATAAATCGCTATTTTATTTTATTTACATTCATTTACTTACATTATTTTGCTTCAAATTATTATCTGCTTATTTGTTTTATATTACTTATATCGTTTCGTAAAATTAATACTCGTGTACATTTGCTGGCTAATTAGTTTCCATGCAAATGTTTTTAGTATCGCGAAATCGTTGCGCGACTTATCCGCAGTAGATTAGAGTCTCGAAGTCAGACACGCTAAACAAACAGACGACGTATAACAACGATTGCTCCCATTCTTCGGTAATGCGAAATGACACATCCGAAAATGGAGTCCGTGGTATAGTACATGAACGATAATAAGGAGACAAAAGCAATACTTCATCCATTATCGTGGAAATCGTCTAGCGAAAGTATCCGGAGTACGACCGAAGAAAATTGAATCGTCGAAAGTCTAATTGAATTCTACAAGTGTCGTGAACGCGAGCTGGCCGTTCGCCGCGATTAATACGAAATTATTGCAGGTGGAGGTTGAGCGTGATCGCGATTACGGTCGCGAACGATTCGTCGCATGACGCGCAACATTAACTCGCCCGTAACTCGCGTTAATCGCGACGCGGCTGTTCGTATTAAAATTCTAAATCGGGGTCGCGACGCGGCACAGCCGCCACGTCAATTTAACCTCTGTACAGAGTTCGGGAACTTGATTTAAAAGTTTTTGACTCCGACCACGTCCGACGGGTTCCCCTCGGCTACACTTTGCCCTCGTCCCCATCAAACTTCTCGTGTCTTGCACATAATTTTTAATAAAGACGAAATACGATGTGATTACCCCGCGGCTGTGCACGACCCGCCAGGGAAAACTCGAGCTGAGTCTATCAAGGTGGAACTGCCTCTTTTCGCAATGGCTTCTTAATTATGTCCGTGATTTATTCTTCGATAGAAGAAATATGCGGCAACAGCCTCTGTCGTTCTTTCTCTTTTATTATCCTCCTTTTCATTTAATAGCGCTATTGAATTAATTACTTATTCCATTAATTGCATAGTTTTTTATTTTAAGTCGTCCTTAAAATACTTGTAATTTATCGACATACGAGCATAATTAACTGTGATTTAAAGTATTCCGTTTTGAGAACATGTTCATAGTGATTTTGTAGGCTTGCGTCGAAGCTACGATATTGCCACGTCTTCGATCACTGCTTGAATACACTTTTCAAAATTCGTCGAATAAAACGAGACAAATAAATCGGAATTAATTATTTCTACGTTGATCATTCGTCATATTTAAAAAGTTCGTATTTACGGGTAATCATTTTTATGCAATCGACTGTACGTGTAATAATTTTTCGAATTAAGATAAGCGCCATTACTTACTCTCGAAACTTACTCTTCAGAGCCACGGACTAAACGTCAACAAAACAACAGCATCATCCCTTTAGCAAATCCTTCTAAGCCAATATCCACGGGAAACAAACCAAAAATCCACCCTAGATGACAACAAGAGAAACCAAAGGGAGCAGTTTCTACTCTTCCCTGGCAATCGAGATAAACTCGACTGCGGGTCGAAAAGTTGAAAGACCGCGGGGATCGTACAACCATAGGGGTGACAGGGTTGACTAACTCTGACCACGGACATCAACACCTCGCCCGGTATCCCCCTGTTGATCGACAGATACGTCAGCCGCGGAGGGTCGCTGGCCAGTTAGTGGACGGCCACAATGTAATCATTTGCGGTGTCGGAATGGACGTATCTCCTCTCTTCCTCTCTCCCTCTCTCTCTCTCCCTCTCTCTCTCTCTCTCTCTCGCCCCTTCGATAGAGGGTTCGACGCCTCCTGGCTCTGCCAAATCCCACACTCCAACCTCTGCTCCTCTGAACGGCTTGACTATCCGAACCGGCTGTTAATAGGGATTGAAACCCTCTCAGAACGGCCGCCTGAAGCGCGTGCGGTCGCTTGCACTTCGAAGCGATACCGCGACCAGCCTGCGATTGCAATTATGCGTCGAGAAATTTGCTAACGGCGATGAATCTTCCACGATTGACGGACCGCGAATCGGCTCAGTCACGAGGGTGGAATGGAGGTCGGACCGAGAAGCGGTGATTTAGGATGTCTTCTGATGGTTGCCACTGCAAATTCTGCTTCTCGTTTCTTCTTTCGTACCTTCTTCTTAATATGATATTTTGTTAGGTAACTAAGATTCTGTTCTTGTGTAATAAGTTGCACGCGCAGTTTAAAAGTCTACAAGTCGTGACAATTCAGTGTTAAGAATTCCGTATCAAAAGGGTGATTTCAAGGACCAAGAATGAACAATTGCAGAAACGATATTTACCTATTATTATCCTGATATTATCCTGGTGTCTATTGTTCTTAGTAACGTCGTGTGTTTGGTAAATAGTTCTTCTTTGTGAGTTTCCAAATGGTTTCTTTATGGTTTAAAAACAATAAGGCTAAGGAAGTGAGAAAAGACGCTTATCTTTTACTTTAAAGTTAAGAAATTTGCGAATAACGATGCTTGTCGTTGAAAATAATAACTTTGAAGATTCATCGAAGGATCGAAACCAGCCACTTGGTCTGTCTTTTGCTTTATTCGTGAGAGAAATAGAGAGGAGAGAAATAGATACGACTTTTGGTAATTAATTCGTTATTGTTTTATCGAGTGAATGGAACAAATGAGTTTGAGTTTCTGAATTATAGGAATTAATTTCTGTCGTTGATGGATAATTATGTTTTTGTCGGGTTATAGCTCGTAGTTTGGAGCCAAGTTAACTTTAAACAGAATAGGAGTAATCGTAGATTTTGTGCATCGAAACGTTGCAGAATAATGTCCGCCACTGTAAGCTTAATATAGGTCGTTAACGAGTGCGTTTCTGAACCATCGAACTCGCAGAACGTATCGCTAATTACGAACTCCTCGAGTAAATTATGAACTCTGTAAATACACTCTCTAGAAATCCATTACAGCATTCGATACTCTTGAAATAAATTAATTCGCTCGAAACTCTTTCGATCAGTGCCGCGCACAATCCACGAACCGGATTCAAACAAAGCTCGAGGGTCACTCGAAACTTGACGCGCGAGCGAAGTTGAGCTACTCCGTGTGTTCGTGTATTTTCCACCAGCTCCTTGTTTAAGGCTAGTTAACAATTCGATCTAGACACCTATCTCCGTCCAAAAAATACATCATAAAAAGCAATCTGCTTCACACTTTCTTCCAACGTTGCTTGCTATCGATTCAGCAATTCCTAAAATTAAATAATAAAAAAAAATAAAAAATTCCATAAAAATAGCACAATTTTTATTTTCTTCCGAAAACTATACTATATACCAATCAAATTGGTGGCAATCGTGAGATTCGTATTTAAATTGAATTAAATAGGAAATGTAATAAATTCTAAAGTCATCGTTTCATAACTATTCGAAATATTTCTATCTGTTTCTTTATTTTAACCTTAAACAACGCGTCTTAATGCTGAAAAAGTATCCGCAATCTCGTCGCATCGAAGATCATCCATCCCTCTTGTATCACTTTTTTCCCCTCCATTATTTCACTCATTCTCCAATTCGGTATTCATAACCATGTCCTACAGCCTCCGCTTCCTTCGCTCACAAACGATTTTGTAAATGTCCCTTGAAATCAGCCAGCCATAAATCTTCAAAGGAACCCTCTTACGTCTAAAGAACAATCTCCAGGAAGCTACCGCTTTAACAAACCTACTTTTTCCTTTCTATCATCCGGATATCGAACGATAGACACGGATCTCCTACAGATTACGTTTCGCATACTCACAGTCATGGATATCAGGTATGATTGATGCTCCGTGAACTGGAGGGTTGTCTGTGTTTACTCGAAGGCTGCGCGCGCGCGCGTTCATGATCGTTTGCGTGTCGCGGACCGATAGGAGTGCAGAGGAAGAGAGAGAGAGAGAGAGGGAGAGAGGGAGCTCGAATGCAACGATGCAGTCGCAATTATGCATCGAGGAATTGCACTTGCCCGCGGTGATGCATCATCGAGGTCACTCTGACGGAAACTACGTCCGGAGAAATGTTGAGATAATAGTATTGATAAATGGAGAATCGATGGAGCTTTATATCGGCGGCGATGGCGATGTAGAAGCGGTGTGTTCATTATCCGGAAACGGAGGTTGCGTCGCGATTGATCGCGAGCAGCGATTAATGACGAGCGAAGAACGATGTCGGAGTCTGGTGCGTGAAATTTCGCGTTCGCTTAACGCTGGCAATGAATTTTCCCGCGACATTGACGATCTATCGCTCTCTCGTTCCCTCGCAAGCTTCGTTTTCTCTCTATCCATTTCTCTTCTCGTCGTGTTTCTCTATGAAATTTATTGAAACGCATCGTACTCCAACCAAGCGCCGCAATTTCGTTAACAATTTTAATTGCGCTGTTTACAGGCGCAACGTTAATGCTATTATCGTCCCGTGGCGCTGGCAACGATATTGCTGACGATTAATCGGGGACTCCCAACGTCCGCGTACAATATTATTTACATAATTTGCTATTCCTTTCCGTGGATTTAGGCTACCGATACAACGAGATAATCCGTTTGATCGCGACTGTGAGCAAACACGATTCAAATATTTGGATGTTGAAAATATCGTTGATTTTTGCACCTGTATATTATTCGTTGGCTCTTCGTTAAAGACGATATTCCCCTTTTATTCAAAGAGTCGATCTTCCTTAGAACATCTGTCTTCCTTTTACGGCTGCTTCAAAGAATCGCCTGTTACAACTCGCTACGATAATTCGTTCTTTAAATCCTCTTCCATTGAACTGGATCGAAATCGGGCGAAATCATAGGATGTTTTCTCGAGCGTCAGTTGCGTGGCATAGAGAAACGAAATCGGCAAGGTGTGCTTTAACGATCGAATAAAACGATCGGACGTAGCTGTAATCGCTGACGATACCGAGCTTCGGAGCGACGTATCGTTTATCTCGCGGCATTAAAAACTCGGGCAAAATGGCAGCTATTTGCCCCTTCCACCGCCGAACGAAAGAGAAAGAAACGAAACATTAGATGCGCTATTTATCGAATCGGCACAAAATTGGAAACTCGTAGCTTGAGTTTATTCGATGGTTCCGAAGTGAACGCGATTCGCAATTCATGTTCGCATAATCGTATATTTTTTATTTATGCGATTGCACGCGGTGTAATGGGCGACCATAAATCGTGGCTTAATTGCTAGTTTCGTGTCACAATCAACTATCGGGTTCTTGCAACGCGTCGATCGATGAGCCTTCGGTATCTGGAACAGTTATTATAGGATGTTTCGTTTAAAATGGTTAATTCAAAGGACGAATCGTCTAATTGGAAATTTTATTAACACGCCAGATGTTATCGATTCGATTGATCCTACGTTTATGTAGGAAATTGACAACGTCGATTAAAACGTACGTCATGCTAGAAGCATAAACTTAATCGATTCTTCCGATGTACCGATATCGTTGTAAGCTTAGAACGTTGTTGCAAAATATTAGTTCGAAATTTCTTCCGCAACGTATTCGAAAATTAGATTTTAATTTGTATGCCGTGATGCTTAATTTCTTCCAAGCCCGAGAACCACGAGCTTTTAGGTCAAATCTGTTTACCGAGCTTTCGAATCGTCAAACTTAGAACTTATAATCTCTGAACTTTTCAATCACGAAACTCGCGGCTTCTTCCTGAATTTTAGTTCGCTTTGAAGCTCACATTAACGTTTGATAGAGTGCTTTTATGCCTTTATGAATAATAATTTTATCGAAATTGTATCTTTTCAAATTCAATCGTTAATAATAATTATATAAGATAAAAAATTAAAATAAAATAAAAAAATTTGTTCTACAACTTTTACGATTTTTTATTTTTCTATTTCGAATTTGGATCTCGTAGCTTTCAAAGAATTTTTATTTGGAATTCCACGAGCAAAACGACCTTCGATTCGTCGATATTTCACCCCCGCCCCCTCTGCCCGATCTCTCTCAGCCAGCGGACAGTCGTTCGTTTTTACGATATCTTCGACGTGAAAGCTGCGCAACGTCCTCGAAATGAACGATTTTGGCGGCGAGCCAACGATGATCTCTGGCATTGGTCATCATCGCTAATAGCCAAAGCTCTTTAGGCTCATTCAGACAACGAAACTTTCTCCGCTCTCGAGGCAGATTTAATTGCATTTTTGCGGTACTACCACGACCGTGGGTTTATCGCGGTTTTTATGCTCCATCGAGAATTCCGTACACCTTATTCTTTAACCTTATAATCATGATACCACCACGCTGCCACATTTTACGATCTGATGCAGCGTTTTACGGCACCTGTAACTTTCTTCGAACCGTTTTCCCGCTGCCAGGTGTTGCGCAAACCTTACGTTAATTTACAAAATGATTTCCTTCGAATTTAAAATTCGAGAAGACAATGTGAAGTCTCTATCCTGAAAATTGATTGGCTGAACTTATGGAAATTATTACGTTGGATTTCTAAACAAAAAGCTGGTAAATTTAATTCAAACTGGAAAATACATGGACGCGTTAAGTGTTTCTTAATCACTTCCAAAATATAAAATTAGAGAAGAGCAAACAGAACTTTTCTCACCAAAAATTGACCGATGCAATTTCGAGAAGTTACTGAATTGAATTTCTAAACAAACAAACCAACAATTTAATCCAAACTGGAATACACATGTGCGAAACTACGTCGCACTGCCGATAGTTTTGAAAATCTAGTAAATATTTGATTTCATTTCGTGTTTCAACGGAAAACGCGTACACGAGCAGGACGAGAATAAGTAAATTCTCAACAAAATGTTAGATTCGAAAAGGGATCGCGTTCCGTGGACATTTGTCAACATTTTTCAATGCCGAAATAATTTCTATTAACGTATCCCGAATTACCATTGGCGTGCGTCGCTCCACGTGTGCATTCTGTGTACAATCATCGATTTTTTTCTCGCACTGAAAATTCGTAACGACCCGTAACCGGTTCTCTTTCTCCCTTATTCTCGCATTCGCGCTCTTCCTTCTCTCACTGTGCAGCTTTAAAGCGAACTTCTACGATTGTTTCATCGAATTTCCGACGAGGATTAGCGCGTGAAATTCACCGACTACGGTCGGTCCGACTAGACTGCCAGGCTGTCCATATTTTCGGCTGGCAAAATGGACGATAATTGAAACGTCTGAACGCCACCAGGGTTACAGGGGATAGAAACGAAAGACTACACCGTGAAGGGTACACCGTAAAGGAATTACAGCAGCTGGCTGGCAATTATGGCGTAATTATGTAACGTTATTACACGCGATGCGCTGACAGCACGAAATTAGAAAATTATAATCTAATACGACCGCATCGTCGCGTCGGGCTTGGTAAATCGGTTTCGTCTCATCGTTCGAGAAAGAGGGTAGGTGGGGGGAGAAAAATAGGAAAACGTGTGTAATCTAGTTGTATCACTTTCTGTATTTCCGTAAATAAAGGAACTTTTAGCGATAGGCGTAATTAAAGTAATATTCGATATCGACGATTTTAAAGTTCCAAGTTGATTTCTGTTAAGAATTTTGCATCTTAATTGCCGAAATAATGGTATCAGAACACTAAATTTACACTTAGAATTTATATTAGAATAGTTATATATTTATTCGATAAACGATTTCAAAGATATTCATCGATATACACTTGCACGCGTCTCACCTTCTTCCATACCAGACTGTTAACTGAACAGTTTACATTCCTTTGTTTTCGAAACGTCGCGCACACGTGTACTTTTACACACTAATATTCACATACAAGTATCGCTACTACGCATCTAACCTAGTCTAGCACATAAAATTATACATATCTCAATAATTTCGTCCCGTTGTTCGTTCGAGATCGTGAAGAGAAATGGAAAAATTTGTCTGATTTAATTGTTTCAATTTTGATATTTACAACGCGAAGTCATATTAGTCGTATTTAATCAGTAATTTCCAGAGTTTAGATCGGTTTGAAAAAGGTTCATGAATTAGTAATAAAAAAAATGATGTTTTCTTTAATGTGCTAACAACGCGTGGAAAGTAGAAAATGGATGCTCGACGTAGGGCGACGTTTAGAGAAGAAAGTGCTCCCTTAAAAGGTGGCGCTTGGTGAAAAAGTTGGTAACACGTGAACTCTTCGAGTTTCTAGCTTTTAACCTTTCAGCCTTTCGAGCTATTGATCTTGTACCTTGAACTTTCCAGCTTTCAACATCGCAAGGATTGTCCTCGATTTTCGAGCTTACCGCCTTTTCAACCTTAATCTTCCAGCTACTCGCTTTTTGTTCTTGAAATAATCCCATACAGGAAGGATCCCTAAGCTCAACGGTATTACATCGTTATTTCCTGTACCGACAATGATACGTAAGATGACAGTACTGGACCGTACAATAGCTCTCATGATTTCAACTTAAAACTGATTAACACTGTAATACCCAGGACTGGAAAATTAAAGGGAGAAAGTTAAAGACGCCGTGGAAAAATTTAGCAATAAAAAAGTATCGCAAAAGATATAACGTTGATAAAAAAAATTATCACGAAGGCACTGATAAAAATTCAGCAATAAGAGAGTATCGCAAAAACACCGAAAAGAATTAAAAGTAGCGGTAGAAGAATGCTGGAAAAAGGTTTACAGCAATAAAAGATTACAAGAGGAATTCCAACGGAGTAGAACAGTAGAAGGCAGTAGAAAAGGAATTCCAACGAAGTAAAACAGTAGAAGATAGTAGAAAAGGAATTCCAGCAATAAAAGGAGAAAGGTATTTGAAAAATAACAAAGTACTGATTCTAAAAAGCGAATTTTCATGGTAAAAGATAGCACAAGTATCTCGAAGGGGAACGCTATTAATTAAAGTGTGACCTGATTTTAACCCAGATTTTCCTCTTGCTATCCTCGTCTTAACGTCTGTTACGTTATAACCTACGTAAATCACGGGGGTTACTATAAATTTCCTAACACCTCCTTAAAATTGAATAGAGACATTCCTTTCGAAACGACGGTCGAAAGGGACGATAGGACAGAAACAATTGCTTTAACGGAAAAGTTGGCGACTCTCCGAGCAAGATATTAAACACTAAGTATCCGACGCGATAGCTTTTCTTTAAAGTTCCGTAGAACCAGAAGAGAAGAGAGGTATATCCCGTCCCCTTTCGCGGAAAGTTTAATGAATTTCCAGGCCGGTCGGGCGTTAATTAAAAGCCTTTTTCTGAAATGGATTGCACGTTATCGCAATGAATGATTGTACACGTTCATTCTTCGGGCCCTTGACGGAGGTCTGGCCTGTCGTCGTCATACGCTCCTATAAGACAAGCAGCTTGTAGTTGGGAAAGGAGGCGAGTTGGAACCGTAATTAATTAAGTGTACGATAGCTCTATGCTTGAAAATGTTACAGCGGGCTCAAAGCTTGACGTTATTGCGCCGCAAAATGGATCGGTGAAAAGAGAGCAACGATATGATGGATGGCGATCGTATCGAAGAGATTCTCCGACCGTTTCTACCCTTTTTATCTTTATTTACACAGGTCTTCGATTCCATGCCTCTCCTCTCTCTCACTCTCTCTCTCTCTACCTTCTTTTTTTACTCTCTTTCAATCTATCCTGCTCTATATGAAGCGTATAAAGAGTATGATACGAAATCTTTTCATCGCTTCGATCCCTGCTTTTGTCGGATCGGCGTAATGAACCGAGTAAAGTTTTCCCAACGATGCCCGGTTGTTGCTGTTTCTGTTGGCTAATAAAAAAGAAAATTCGAAATTTCGCTCGAAAAGAGTGAGTTAACTTTTGCATTACCTCGAATAATCCATTTGGATACGAAGCAGGGAACGTCCACGTCGTTCGATGAAATTAATCCAGATTATTCGCAGGATATATCGTGGTTATTGTTTAAGGTTAACGAGCGTCCAGTTTCCGAGTGTTAACATTATTAGTGGGATGAAATGTGGCCGGCGTTGATGACCGGCTAAGCGAGTAAAAAGCTTGCAGAGAGGATTACGTAAACTCGGTCGCGTTTCTCTGACGGCGAGGATCACAGATTCAATCATGTCGTAGAACTCCGACTCTCGTGGCTTCTCCTGCGGTTATTCTATTTTACTCACCGAGAATCGGAACACGGAACACCGTTACGGCTAATTACGAGCGTAATGAAGAGTATGAATGCAAATTAAAACTTGGTAGACCGTTTCGCTTGCTCCGTTTTATAAAAACCTGCTAGTTTACGCTGGCGTGCGCCAGGAATTATAAAAATCCTACTGAACAAACGAATCGATGGTAAAAAGATAAGAATATTGTCGTTTAAACATTTACAAATAACGTTTATATCGTGTACGTTTTTCTTTCGTCGAATGAAAACCAGCTTGACGTTTGGCTACAGTGGCGTATCGGTGGCTGATCGGTGATTGACTTATACTACTGCAGCAAAATCTTTTAGACTTGAGCGACGATATGATTGATATTGCCGTTCGTAAACGATCAAATAACTCTCGTTCCTTGCTTTGTCTATTCGATATACACGTATTCAATGTGATACTTGCGAAAGTTTTGTAAAAATTGTTTATATCGAAAGTAGTAAAATGAGAAATATCGAAGACGAGAAATACTAACACGATATAACAAACGTACAACGAAGAAAGTTTCGAAGAAAGAAATTACAAGAAAATTATGACTCTGTATAAATATGACCAACGCGCTCTTACGATTTGGAACTGTAAGCCGAGACTGACCTCAATGTCTATTTCTCCTAAAACTCCCCCGCGCTTAGACAGTCGTGTGATTTGCATGTTCACGCTGGAAGGCAAATACGACTGACACTAGCTGGTCCGATTCATCAATCGGTACCGCGAAACCTCGTAACAATTCAATTAACCGTGTCCAAAGCTATCGCCGCTAATTATAATTCCCCATAAATCCAGCGTCGAACCGCGAGATTCCCGGCTGATATTTATCGACGTTCGCGGATCGGTCGTTCACCCTGTTCGCGGGGGATGAAACGATACCTTTCGAGCACCCTGTTCGTCTCGTGACGTCGCCTCGCCGCTGACGAGAAGTGTGCCGTGCCACTGAGCGACGCCGATAAATATTCATGGGCACCAGTCATGCTTCACACACCGCTATCTTTCTCGGTCCAAACATGGTAGATCCGAGTTTACTTACTCGAAGCGGCTGGAAACAGGGACAAGGTGGCTGAATACGTGACGAGGAGTCGACACATTTGTCGGTTATGGTGGCCACCGTGCTGATGCACCCTCTTCCATCTAATACTCTGCTGATTTCGCACCCATCGTGACAGATGCGGACAAAGTTGGCGACCGCGCACGCCACCGTAGATTGCGTAGATCAGGAATCCTGAATGGAATCGATTATGGTCGAATAGGTCGACTATGCGTTGCAGAGAATTAAGAGCACGACGAGAATTATACAGGATATTAGTATTATAATTGTCAGCGAATATTCGAAAATTGACATGTAAATTAGCAGAGAAGGAATATCGAAGAAATTGGTTAAGATATAACATTGGATTAAACGTAAGAGGAAGATTAGATTATCCAAAAACAGGATCATCGAAATGGAGCGTTGAAGTATCAGCTGCTGAGAGTTAGTTCTTAATTAGAAATCGGTTTGGAATGAGTTAGGAGTTTCTCAGAAACCAAGGAATTTAACGGAGTTGTAGATTTCACGGACTACGAGACATTAACTTAGTAGATGTTTTGGTGAAGACGTGAAAATGTTGCCGGAATGAATGCGTTGCGTTGATGAAAAGCGTGGTTCGAGTGGCTTGTAGTTGCGGAAGTTATTCGGTGAAATTGGGACGGTTAAGATACGTAGCGTTGCGCCTTTTTTAGAATATTCGACTTGAAGTCTAGCGAGTTAGAACATATCGGCTTTCTGTACTTGGCTTCTACATTTTGCAGGAACATATCGTATGTAACTTTTCGCAACACAAATAAAAAAGGAGCGAGATAGAGAGAGAAGAGAAAGAAAATGTCGAACAAATCGTAGGAAAGTTCTGGAAAAATTGAGATTCGAACGCTAAGTTGGGTACATTTTTCACTCGACACGAGCACGAAATTTACTTAAGAGAAACAGGGAAAGCTGTGATTCTACGACGAGTATCTCGTGCATTTCTCTCCGGAAAGAAGAGAAAAAAGAAGATACTGGGAATAAATAAGCGACGATGCTGGTGGAAAATCTAAAAACTCGAGGTCGATGCCAAGGGGACGGCCAACTAACACGGTGGCTCTATCGCTATGGCAGAAAGTTCCACTTACGTACAGCGTGGCGAGCGAAATGAAATTCGTACGAAGTTCGTCCCGTGCTCTCCGCTGGAAAATGAAAACGTTCCGGCAAAGTGATAAATTGTAGCGCGAGTAAGTGGCGTTAAATCTGCCCTGACCAAAAAATCCAAGCCAACTGCTCGGCCGGCTTCTTCTTCCGTTTCTTAAGAACATCCTTGCGATATCGTGACGGTGAGAAGCAAACCAGGATCAAGAGCGTTAAAATCGTTTGAATTTTCGAATTAGATTCGAAAATTTATCAATCAAATTGAGAAATTCAAATGAAATTGTCAGAATTTGAGATACCAAGCTTTCTAAATATTTACTGAAATATAAGCAGCGTGAGTGGTGCAAAGGTTATCGATTTTAAACTGTGATAAGTAGTTCATCCAAATATTCTTATTTCGAAGAGCGGACTTACTTCGTGATGAAAATAATATTTCATGGCAGAAACTATGTTCGATTTCATCGAACGATCATCCGTATACCAAAGTACATGTATTATACAAAAGGTTTGGTTCGATAACTATGGATCTCATTAAGAATCAAAATCCGCCAACATTACCGAATTTCAACTTGATAAAATATTTCCAAATTTCGAATCAACGGACATAGAATTAGGCCAACGAAAGAACAACTTGTTCGTTTGACAGCACGATCAATAGACGATCGTAGGAAAGGTGTGCGTTCGGTGGACGAGAAAGGTACGCAGAAGGTTGGCTTTGAGAAACGGTGGGAGGGAGGGAAGGATGAATAGAGAGGAAGAGACGGTAGAACGGAAGAGGCATATTTAATGGGCATTTACAAGAGTCACGTAGGCGAGCGGTACGCGAACTGGTCCGCGCGGAAAACGCACAAACACTCGCAGATGCTGATAGGCACGTCGGCTTTTACGTGGCGCTCGGGCTCAATTGAATTCCGTGCTGCCTCGGTGCCGGCCGTTTTAGTCACTATTTATTCTGTTCGAGTACACGGTAATGCGATCGAGGCCTATTACCGCCGCGGATTTTCATTTATTTGCAAACTGTCCGACCGAAAAACGGATCGAGAACTCGCTTCATGGCCGATTCGTTTTCAACTACGCCATCGTTGATAAGTAGCCGGACATTTTGATCAATTTAGAGCAAAATCCTGTGAATTTTATCAAAATATATAACTAATGCAAATTAACGATCGGAAATAGCATTTGATCGTTTCTTACGGGACCGATAAATAATAAATGGAAATTATTTCAAATAGTTTACCGATGGGACGCTCTAATTGAATACGTCATTCGTTGATGCATGAACTGCTTTTAATTATGCGTCTATCCATCATTTTGTAATTAAATTACGTCCTGTTCGTAAAACACATCAAGCATCCGGATACTTTTTGAATGTACTTTTACATCGTATAGACACGTTACGACAAAATCCACCTTGTCTTTCGAGTTCTCGCAGATGAAAGGATATAAACTTTTTTACCGCACCTCGTTTCTTTTATATTCTCTTCAGCTAACTTTTGTCGTGGCACGTGACGCGTAAGGAAATTACACGCAGTAATCTGGAATTGAAATCTGCGGATCAGTGTTGGTTCAGTAACGCGCACAATTTTCTACTTCTCCTCTCATATGATTATTACAAACCGCCGTATACAAATCCCTAACAATACCAGTACATAACGTTCAAGAGACCAGCCGAATATTTTTACTACAAATGAGAATATTCGTTGAACGACGATACTCGAACGACATGACGAAACGGACGAACTAATTAACAAAGAAACGTTTCGTCAAATCGACTTCTCTAACTCTCTAATTTTTAACTTCTCGGAGCGTTAATAAAGCGAATTCGTTTCGCGCGAATAATCGTTGACGCTTTTTTCCAAGTGATCGCGTTAATAATAGTCTGCCTTGAACGAGGAGCACCCGACAGGCACACGAGTACGGGCGCACGTGCGTTGCATCGAGCGCTGAATTCGTTGAACAAACAGCGTGAGATCGTTGATTCGAGTTAGGCCGTTCCTCCGGAACATCAATGGGGCGTTAATTCGTCGACTGCTTCGCCGTGTACCGGCGTGACGTCGTTAACGTCGCTATACCGTGACGATTGTGCAGGGAACAAGAACACGGCCGGATCACCGACCCGTTAATCGCTGTCAAATTTCAAAATTCCAATCCCTGAAATTCTGTCCCTCGTAGCACGCTCGCTCTCCCTCTGCCTCGACGAGGGCATAGCTCGCGTCGACAATTGCCATTCGAATTCCCTCGTGCATCGATCGTTTGTTCAACTTTACTGTGGCCCGTAATCAACGCGATTTTGATATTTGTTTCGACCAAGTGTGGAGTAATTTTGGCAACGTTAACAATTTTATGAAACACAGTCGAAGAACGTAGAGTTTGAACGGTAGAATTAAGATGTTAGAGCACTAAGATTGGCATAGTAATACGCTAGAATTATCGTATTAACGATAGACTTATAGCCTGTGTTGTAATTCTTACGACGTAATTAATATATGTTTAAGTACGTTAGAAATTAAAAATTAATAAGTCGTTGAATCGTTACTATGCCGAATCACTGATTGTACTGTTAATTAGAAATTAATACTGCAAATATTCGTGATAATATGCACCGCGAGAATTAGCAGAATTCTATGCTGACTGTATTTTAAATTGTTGATATGGAACACACGGTAATTTCAAACCACTGTTAAAGAAAGATGGAATTATAAAGTATAACCGTGTTACAGTTTACCGTTACCGTTGCGAGAAACAGTAGGATACATCTGTTGCAACAACTTCGATTGATCATTGTTCTGCTGATGATGGATTCGAATTCCGAGTAAATTGAAAGAATGGTATCGCGTTTCTGTGCTTCCTTAACGCCTTCGCAATATGTATTTTCAACGAGATCTTGAGATAGAATGTTGCGAGATTCTACAGTTGAGACATGAACTAGAATTTCGAATTTTCTTTCAAATATAAGAAAATCTATCGTCCTCGGAATCATCGATAATTGGCCTTTCTTTTTTTACGCTAACTACAACGAAACGTAATACGCAAATCATCAGTGACAATTAACATATTAATTCTTTTTATTTCGCTTGTATTTCACACTTAGATACAAAGCCGTATCACCAGCGAGAATATTGCAAACGTAAGTTTTTCCTTTTAACTGTCGAAGAACTAAAACACGAGATATAAAAAGGCAAATCCAAGTTTAATTATTCTTTATACCAGCGGGCTGAATTATTTATTTCACGCGTGAAAAGATTAACACTCGTCCATGAAATGCAATAAGTACAACAAAATATAAAATATAATAACACCAAAGGACAGGAAAAACTGTGCGAGCTCGATAAAAGAGTAATAACGAGCAAAGTAACAAGTTACATCCAATGCAATTCCATTTCTACGAATTTACTTATTTATTGAACGTCGCAATGCCATACCACACGACCAACAAAATTTTTTAGCTAAAAAATTCTACTTGTACTCGCATACGCGTCGACCTAAATTCCTCCAAAAAAAAAAAAAAAAAAAAGACTGAAAGCCGCTCGAACAACGTAACACGGGTGTGTACGCGCAACAAATCTTCGAATAAACGTTTACGACGGGTTAAAAGCTCGAACAGTGATATGCCTCGTCACCAGCTGGTAAACTCGAGCATGTACATAGAAGCAGGCAACCAGAACGATCGTAATCCAAAAGTACAAAATCGTATCGTCACCGACCGATGTCCGAATTTCGAATACGTGGAAAACCCTGGTATTGATCCGTCGTTGCTGCCGGATCCTTCCCACTCGGATCGGTCCTTCTCGTTCATTAGCCTTTTACCATCCTTCTAATTTTTTTACGGGAAAGCTCCGTTTCCACGTGACTTCTAATCTGTAGCCAGTTGTTTTTTCTTAAACGTTTCTAATTCCTCTTTCGCATCCCCTGTGTAACGACAGACGAAGACCCTTCAATTTATACGGTTCTTCTAATTTCGCTAATGGCTTTGGACGATGAATGGAGACTGGACACTTTTCTTCTTTTTTTTTCTTTTTTCGAAAATGTTTATATGATTACGGGTGAACTTATTGTGACAGTACGTAGAGAATATCTCTGACGGCGGTTGGTGTTATAATAAGAAAATTTTCATTGTAAAAGTTCAGAATTTATAAAGCTGAAGCTATGAAAATTTTGCAAGGCTGTGTCTATTTTACGAGGATATCTGTTATTGCTAAAAATGTTCGACATTTGAGTAGCCTGCGGTATGGAATTTCGCGGTAAAGAATTAAGAACGCGTGTATCTAGAAGAATATCTGGAATTATGTAAATAATATAATAATATCGTGTTAACCGTAAGTCTGAACGTCGAAATCGATATTGGCAATTGTAACGAGACCGGGTAGAAACTAATCAAATTGACAATAAGAAGAAAATCACGTTCGTAAATATAAATTCTCTGAATATCTATCGAGTACGACCTACCAAAGCTGGAAAGGAAGCAGATATTTTTGAAAGCCGCTACGTAGTGGTTATCGGGCGAAGATCCTTTTGCGAAGTAGCGTGATTTTTACGAGTGGCCGGATGAGATGGACGCGAAGCGGTCGGGAAATTGACGAATCGTAAAGAGCATCGTTCTGATGGCTCATAAAACCGGCGAACCCGTCGGTGACAGCCGTTCGGTTCTCTGGCGAAGAAAGTGTTGACCGTCGATCACGATCGTGAAACTCGATCTAATGGTTCGTCGAAGGAAAAAAAAACACTTTCGTGGTATAGCTGGTCAAATCTCTCACTGGTCGTCGATATACGATCCCTGGCGTTCGGAAAATATCTCGCTCCGCGTTTATTGACCATCAGGATCACTCACGAGGGCTTATTCTTTCCCTGGCGACGAATGGAAAACCGAATTTTATTTGCAGACGCGTAGAGACAAATGAATATTAGGATTTCTATCGAAGATTTATCTTTTTCCATGCGTTTGGTCGGTGTATTTTTTAAAGAAGTCATTTTGATGTTTCAAAAAAAGAAAAAAAAGCATTGAGTTCGACGGTGTTTGAAGGAACGTATTTTATAGTCTTCCCTTTTTCTCCCCCCCTTTTTTTTTTTTTTTTAGAGGACAGGAAATTTGATTTTAGAGGATGCTGATAGTTTCCCCGGTCACTTGACCGGACTTTGGCCCGACATTTCCGCGATCTTTGTCGACGTTCCTTCGTGAAACTTTTCCCGAGAACCTCGGCTACGATTCCGGAGATATCCCGAGTATGCGGTAGCTGGTACACGATGTCCTGCGTTCCATCTCCCGAAGGAAGTTTCATATCCGATATAGACATGTTTCGCGCTAACGCCTTTTCGTCTATTTGCCTTTGACCCCTTGGAAATCGACCTCCTTTGCGCGGGAACGAAAACGTATGAAGTTTCTTTGGCTCCAAGGAACAACTATAGGATCCTAGAAAATTGGATATTTCCTTTTCAGTAACGAATGCAAAATTTCAAGAAATCCAGCTTGGAAAATTAACAGATTTTTAATCCCGGTCCTTGGAGTCTTCATATCCAGAATCTTTGGAATTTGCCACTTTTCAAATCCAACATCTTTCGCGTTTTGAATCTTTACGATTCAGAAGCCTCGTTAGAATCTTCAAAATGCAGAATTCTTAGTATGCGATAGTTTCAGAATCTAAAATCTTTAAACTCCAGACCCTTTCGAATTCAGATTTTTTATTAAATTCGGATCACCCAGCAAAGCAAACTTTTCTACGAAGCCTACGATGGAAAAAAATCTACGTCCTTCAAAGTCGAGGCGCAGAGAAGATTATAAGTACAAATTTCGCGGTAAATCCTGTTGGAAATTTTGGACGAAACGGGGAAAAAAAACAGAAAAGAAGGTACAAAGGAAGAAAGAGAGGCCAGTTTTCGGTACTTTGTATTTAACCGAACCACGAGGTAGTTGGGTTTTGATCGCCAATGGGGATGAAGCTGGAGCGCGACGATGGCTGCTGCGGCGCTCTCTAATCGTCCGCAAGCCGCTTAACCCATCCCTTGTTCCCATCGGCCTCTTTCAGTAACATTACGTTGGTGGTTGGTACACCAATTTCTCTATCAGAGCCTGAACCACCGGTATTAACATCCGCCTCGATCTTCTCGTACGTTGAACAAGATTCTCGTTGACTGCTCGCGAAACAAGAGTGAAGCTAATACGTTCTGTGAGAAACCTTCTTCGCCTGCGTAATGTCTATTCCTAATATTTAGAATGAAGTTCCGCCTTAACTCACTGACATCGAGTTTAACTTGAAGGAAAATTGCGAGCTATCAAGAATATGGTAGCAGTAAAAGATTATAGGAGTGTTGTAATTTCTTGGTGTAGTTTCATCTTTAGATCTTTATACATTAAATATTTGGATCTTTACAATTCGTTTTGGAAATACCATTGATATATGTATATAGAGTAAACTGAACTTAACTTTGCCTTGGTATAGAAGCGTAAACGATTCTCTGACGAAATACAATTTTAGTTTCGGTGTCGACGAGCTTTCGATCGATCACCTCCGACCTCTTTACGTCGATTTCTCAATTTCATTGTCCAATTATATGATTAATGTTCGATTCTCGGAAGAAAAAAAATACGATTTAGCTCCATAAGTTCGATTGTCAAACGGCAATGCTATAGATAATAATAAATTGCAGGGTAAATTAAAAAAAGAACGACAATCCTTCCAATATTATCTCTTTTCCGTAGCCTTCTGTGATATTAGAAGCTAATCCATATACGTTCCAAGTAACTAAATGACGTTCGCAAACTCGGCGCACGTAATAACCGAAATTCGTGGAATTGTTTCGTTATTTGTCAAAACGTTCGACGAAAAGAGAGATGCTCTTTCTGTCGTTCGTTTCTCTGGCAGTCACTCGTCGCGAAAGTTATGCCATGTGTTTTCGACAGAAGACAAACGACAGCGGCGCTTCTTCCGTACGGTTTGCAGCGGTGCCATGACATTTAGATGATATTAAAATGAAATTTTCTCCGCTGCTGTCCCTGCTTACCCCGCCAGAGGGAACAAGGGCAAGGGAAATGATTCTCGTTTCAGTTTTTGACGAAGCTCGTGTGACAGGCTTCGCCCTCTCGTCGGGTCCGAAACGAATCGAGACGAAAGCAGAGGGGGGAAAAAGAGTGCCGAACCGTGGACGCCGTTAATGGGTTCCGTCGACGACCCGTAGCTTTGCCAACCCCTATCCACCGACGATGAGAAAAAAATGAACGACGCGTGTCTGGTAGTCGCGGGGAAACCAACCGAGCGGATGAAAAACCAAAGTCTGACGTATTGGCGATCTTTTTGATGTTGAATTAATTTTTATTTTGAGATTTGGAGAAAAATATCGTGCAGCTACGTTTCAATGTTCGAGGAATATTTTAGAAGCTTAGGGAACGTGATTTTAAAATTATATTTTAACGTTTGAGGCATTGAACAGATCTGGATTAAACACACGCTCACTTTCGTATCGATATCAATTTATTAACCGAGTTAACTGATAATTAGGAGATTGAAAATCAAGCCCAATTATGACAATTTTACACTTTGCAATTTTAGATATAATATCTTTGTTAATGAAATTGAAACGGTAAGAAAAGTTAACAGATCCGAGTTACACGTTTCTATGTTATGTCTCGTAGTTTTTAAATAAATATCCAATAAGCTGGCGCTTATGGAACGCTTGGTCGAATTCACAGACGTGTAAAGATTAGAAAAAACTGATACATTTATAATGTCTTGCGTTCTTCTTTCATTCGATTTTTCTTCCTTTCTTATTGTTCCTAAAAGATATCGAAGTTATGAAAAGAAAAGAAATAATAAATAGAATCGAGGAACTTGCGAATTATCGGGGAAGTGGTAGTTTCGCGAACTTTTCTTTGCTTCGTGACAGATTTTTTTAATCCATCATAAAAGCTGCCATCCGACTTTATCCGAAGAATATACAGAGAGTTTCCCGTGATTGTCACAGTTAGTCGGAACAACGAAGAAATCTGCATCGTTGAAGACCCTAGAACTCGAGTTATTCGCCGGCAACTTTTCGTTCTTTTCGTCCTCCAGAAAGAGACTTTTTCCCTCGTTGAGTCCGCGTGAGGCGAAAAAGTGACGACGGGACTCCCTTCGAACTCGTTTGCAAGTACGACATTCACTTTGCATTTCATTCGCTGGAAATTGTTATCAATCTAAAGGGGAACGCACCTTATGCTTCTGAAAATTCCCACGAGCCGTCGGGAACTTCGTTTCAAGAAATAATATTCGATTTCGAAGCGAAACGACGCGCTAATCTCGGATCGAGTTATTGTCTCGCGTTTCCCAATGCCAACGGTGCAATTCTCCAAGGGATAATGGAGTTTCATAAACGACGAAAGGAGTCTCGAAAAATTTTCTATGAATAGATTTATATTTCACGCGAATATTCGTTTCTTCTTTTTTAATTCCACTTGGTTTTATCTTCTCGACGAAGATAAGAAGATTCGAAAAGACAAAGATTCAGGTTTACGAAAGTGTTAGAACGGACAATAAGATGGAATCATTCGAACGAAGAGAAAAATCAAGATTTATCTTTCGAATATCGTATATTTTATTCAGACTCGTTATCCTGCTCATTTATCTCGGATTAAATCTACTTATAAGTATCAAAACGGTTTAAAGAAAAGAAACGATTCTAAATGAGAAAAATACTTCAAAAATTACCAATCCTTTGTATCGACACTTCGGAAAAATCTTCAACCAATCAAATTATTTTTCAAATCTCCATCATTCTCGCGAAGAAAACTTCGTATGTTTTCTAATTCAAGTCACGAACTTCGATTATTATGTAAAGCTATACTTTCGACGATATCTCATCGTAATCGATGACTACTAATCGTCATAAAAGCATTATACGCTTGACTTTAGTGGTTTGTTATACCTTTTACTTTTTCTTACTTTTTCCCTATTGCTCGTCAACTTGCAATTACTTTTATCACATGTATGATATCAAAATGCTCTTGTCCATTAATTAAAAAAATTAATTAGTAAAAGAATCCTCCGTCATACATTTTCGATAGCGAGGGATCCTGCTCGATAAGGAAAGAAGAAAATCAGTGGAATTCGTTTCTGTCGACTACCGCGTGAAACGTAGCTAAATTATTTGCGGTTCATCGGGGATGTGGTGACAGGGTTGAGGCCTGATGTTTTACAAATCCGCCTCGTTACTTACCACAAGCTGTTCGTTCGATGCATTATTCATCCCCGTAGCCCGATTCCGCGTCTCGTATATTTTATTTTGATCGCCACCAGAGTCTCACAGCCTCGTTCCAATCGGGTCCAGGAAGATGGCTCGCTTTCTAATCCGACAGAATGCGCCCCTATTCCATTCTCGAGGCCACATTTTATCCAGCTCTCGCTTCGAGAAAGGAGGTGGACACGCGTCATTGATTTCGTAACAAGATAGAGAGTGCTCAACCCTCTTTCGAGCGCCGTTTGTTCAACCCCTTCTGGGATAAAGGGATAATTTTTCTTCGAGGAATTGGATTCCACGTAACAATGGCCAGGACGTGTGCCTGACACGATGCGTCCTATTCGAATCCTGCAAGAACTAATCGTTTCTCCGGCTGAAATCGATGGCTTTTGTACCTCTCTATATGTACCTGTGCTTCACACGGGTCAAAATGACTGTTAGATAGTTGGTAATTGACGTTATGAATGGAAAATTACGTAGCTCGACTTGCGGTTGATTTTCCTGTTCAGCTTCTGTAGTTAAAATTCTTTCTGTCTTTTAATTCGGTAACATGGCGAAATCTAGAAAGTAATAGAAATTTTTATGAGGAGATCGTTAGGTCGTAAGTGGGAAATTACGCTGTTAGAATTGGAGCGCATTGTCTCGCTGACTTTTTCATAGTTGGAATTTTCTTTATTCTTTAGATTTCTAGTCTGAAATCTAAGAATCAATAATAATTGGAACGGAAAAGACATGTTACTGTTTATAAAATAGATAGTTTCCTATAAGAAACTGAATAACGTTCGTGTAATTGGCAATCGTTTGTTTGATCCATCTGGGGATAAAGAAGCCAATTTTTCTCCAAGGAATTGGATTTTCTCTAACAATGGAGTCGATGTGCTCTTGACGTTGTGATGTATTTGATAGCACTTGTATGAGCTAAGAGTTTCCTTTTGGATAAAAACGGATGGAACCTTGATTGTTCGAACCAAACTCAACTGAAAATTGTATTTACCGCTTAAGTGAAAACTAGTAAAAAAAAAGAAAAACTTAAACAAGACCTTTAAAAGTGACTGAAAACAAAATAAAGAATAATAACTATACACTCGAAATGTCCAGCATTTCAGCGTGCGACTAAAACTTCTCAGAAAATCGTCGTCCCTGAATAAATTAATTAATACGATCCAAACTTCCGCTTCGTTAAACGCGTAAATTTACAAAACTGAAATCAGTCCCATCAGAGTACTATTATTTTTCTTTCTTCTTTCGCGTTTACACCCAGTCACAATTAAGTGCAGCGAGACGTACATACAATTTCTTCGTCTTCAAATTCGTCCGCGAATTTTTCTTCGTAACTTGTGCAATGTTCGACGAACGTTCAACTCGGCACCCAATCTCCTACCATCGACGACAACCAATGGAAACGCCGATTATTGACAAAAACTGGAGGCAAAGCGTTCCGAGTGCTCATTAGCGCGGCTGTTTAAAATGTTGTTTGCCGATAAATCGCGACACGTGTTCCTGGATTTTTCTGTTGCACGGCTATCGGTCAGCCGTATGAAATGCACGCACGTATCACGCGACACCCGTTCAGACAAGATCCGTGTGCAACGTTTAATCAGTGATCGATAATTCGAGCAAATGCCGTGGCATTTGCATACAGCTGCTGCGTCGATCACGGTGAAAACAAGCGCGTTAGTCGCCAAACGGAGTGCGTGGGTGAGAGGGTGAGAATTACGAGAGAGAAAAATGCCTGGCACAGTGTGGTGGAACGAAAGAGGACGCAGGAGGATGTGCGAGGACAGCGGCGGAAATCCGTGCGTGTATTTATCGAGTGTCGAAACGTCGAAATCGAAGAGAGTGAACAGGTAAAGGACGTGGAACGTTGGAGGAGAGGGTTGGACAGTTGGGGTGATGAGGGTGGAACTTCCGGGTACGTAATTACGGTGGATTATCGTGATAGTGTGCGCAAAGGGGGCACCTGGCCCGGGGGGCGTGCCACCCTTCAGGGGAACCTCCCTCGGGGAGCACGTGGCAAGCAGAAACCGGACGACGCACGGTATATCTACATTTCCTACATGCTGCTGGCAGAACTGCATCTCTTCGAACAGGTAAACGCCTATGTTTGATCGTTCACGACGATACGTTTGAGACGAGCAGTGATTATCTTTGGTTTATCTTGCGGTTCACATGTTATTCGAAATAGGTAGCTTGAGAGATTTAAAAAAGAATATCTCTGTTATATCGTAGTCAGCCATTTATGCAACGTTGCAACTCTTAAATCGTTCGTTTTAGTTTCTATAGATGTAAATATTATATAATTTATTTTGAGGAGAAATGAAATGACAGATAAACAGACAGGGAACTCCTAAGTGAAGAAATTATTAGATCCAAAAAATTGCTTCAGTCTCTCCGGTGAACAGAATCTAATCGATGATAAAAAAAAAAGCTTGTTTATTGATTTTCTTTTTCCGATGTAGAACGAAACAGTAAAATGTATAAATAACAAAGTAGAATTGCAGAATTTGTTTATTTTTTTTTTTTTTTTTTTTTTGTGTGTACTATAGAATCATCGTAGACGATGACGTGGATACGAGAATCTACCTTCGAGTCAGCAATAGCTAGGGCAATTAACAGAAAAATATTTTTTCTCAATAAGGTTTGTTTGCGATCTCGTGTAGAGAGAAACGATCCTCTCAGCGGGTTTCGGAAAAAAAAGCGGCGAATTCAGTCATTTTTGCGAAGCCGCGTCGGTGATTAAATGAAAAAAGGTATGAATCACTGGGAAAACAATTGGAAAACGAAATCCAAATGGAACGATGAACAATTCGATAGAGAAGTATATCCAGTATTAGTTCCATCGCTTGCTGAACACACTCCATTTCCATTCGAAACTTTCGATCTACTAATCTGATCAAAGAGCCAACCATTCGAAAGTGGCGCAAAGTTTTCAATTTCACCGGTGATTTCGAAGAACCATTTTGCTACTACAACTACATGTACGAAACTGGAAAAAAAAAAATGTTGAAAACCGACAGGGGGCACACTCGATCCTTTGCAGTCCGAACAGCATTTGGAATTTGATTCCAACCGATTCATACTCGATATTTTTACAATCGATGATACATTTATGTTACGTAGCACGTATCTTTATCGAATCCATTTCTAACAAGAGATAACATGATTTACACGTTACAACTATGAAGTATCGAGTGAAATAGAATATCGAGTTCAATGTTATTACGTGTTTTGGACTACAAGAGATTGACGGTGTGCTTAATCGATGTCGAAAAATTAATACATTATCGATCATAGGCATTGGAACGTTGCTCTTATTCGCCAATTATCTTGCAACAAACCTGTTACTTCGTTCCCATCATACGCGCATTATATAATAATATACGTACAATATCAAAGAAAGTAAAAGTTAGATGTTCTGCATAAATATAGCCATTATGCATCCTAACATTTATAACCGGCAAAGCAACATCGTATCATTATAATCATTACGCTTATTATTGTAATAAGAGAAAGGTATCTCGCGATAGCGACAGTCATAAAATAATGAAACGACGATTTATTAACGATTCGCAAAACTTCCGCGCAAAATCATTCAACGACGCGACGTGACAAACCGCTAAGAAGGTTGCACGGCACTATGTGAATGCCGTTTAGGTCGTCTCGTCCATAGATCACGTAAATTCGCCGGCTTTGTCCCTGCGGAGTAACGCCTCCAAGGGAAGGAGCTCTCTCAACTGGCGGAACAGTCGAGGAATCTCGGTATACCGACGGGTAATCGGCAATTCCCCGTTAGAAATCCTCGCCAGCGTGCACGTCACCGACCGCCTAAGTGTCAGACATTGATTAAGCTTGACACTGCCGATTAAATACGTCACGTGGAACAGGCCGCTTCGAAAGACGAAGCCCCTTTGAATTATGCTCGACCCTCCGTCGTTTCCGACGGAATGGCTCGTCTTCGTATCATGTAAAATTTTCATCGTGCCCAATGGGATCGATTAAATTTTAGAGAATTGACGCGGATAAACTGCACGACGTCGTTGCCATATTATAGCAACGGCGCGAAGCTTTTAGCCGCTTTTACATTTTCGATAACGGGATTGCATATTCGCGTGCACCGTTAGAAATAGAATTTTGTTCAATTTCATAGCGATTTTCCACGATTTTTACTACGATGTCGCGTTGCTCGTCCGTTTTGTCAAGCTACAATGAAATTAATCGAAACTATTTAATAACCGTGCAATTGAAACGTTTATCGTGCGTATAAAAGAATATCGCCGAGGATAGGAATACGCTATCAAACTTGCACGGGATATTAGTTGATGGTGAAGACGATAAAATCTGCATTGTCGATTGGAACGTATTCTACAGGAACGATGGAGATTAAAACTAAAGATCTTGGAAGAATCGAAGGAGAGATAAATGAAATAATGGTGAGAAGTAAACTCGATCCTTAGGGGTAGAAAATTGCAAGTAGATAATAAAACGCGTTAGTTCAGAAATCATTGAAGTTTCACGAAACTTTCACGGTTAATCTTTAACCGTGGACCACTGCGCGACGTCGTATTGCTCGTCTGCGCATAGATTGATGTTCGAAATTGCTGGAATTAGAGTAAAAAGGAAGAAAATTCCTGTGAACGACACAACGAAAAGACGAACGGGTAGCATCGGCGGAAGCCACGTCGCAGAGAGCTAGCAATGCTAAACAGTTGACAGTGGAAATTGAGGTTCGGCAAGGCTGGAATCCTGGAATCCGGCTGGAAAATTTGACAGGGATTTACGGAGAGTATTGCGACGCGAATTTTGTTTACAGACCTCTGGTTTGAATTCGATTATCCAGCTTGAGTAGCCGCAGAACGTTAATACGGAATATGTATGGAGTTTGCTGAAAATGTCACGAAAATTGGACGTATATGAATGAAATTTAGATGAACGGTCTAGAAATTAGAAACCTGAAAGAGAATTATGCTTTGATATGACTACAATTAATATACAGTACATTGTCTGAATTAAACGAACAAAAGGACGTTGGTAATTCGAATCACAACCGCCATCGATGAAGTCACCAGGCGTAACTAAAATAATATTATTAGCGAAATTTGTTTATTCAATTTTCTCCTGCGGTAACACGTTTGCTAATAACTTAAAAGAAGGAATATTTTATAAGCGAAATTATATCTGATATTAATAAATTCTTTTGAGAAGTTGTCTGACCATGAAGGTCTATGTCGCTTAAAGTCTAAGCAGGACTTTTTAAAACTCTGTTTCTCTGTACGATCTACCTCTTGTCGATTCGCAAGCGTTATTGCTTAATAAATCATTGTGCGAGACAAGCAAGATATTAAATTTACCCTCGCAGGACGAGAGTAATAATAACAAATTTTTATAGACTCGATCACAGCAGTTTCCTCTTTCGTTTGATTTAAGTCGACGCACTTAAGTCATACGCACTGCAGGATGATATAGCGATAAAACAACATTGTTTAAACGTGTTAGGTGCTACGTGAAAGAATTTGAAGCGTCGTCAGCCGATCGTAAATAGCGTAATTAACGAAGGAAGTCGTTTGTCTCGTCGCGGCTCGGAATATCTCGGCTCGTTACGTGTTTCGCGTTCGATGATTGATGGAACGTGGATATTATTCGCGAGGCGGCCGCGTAACCGTGTTTTCCTTTGGCAATTACGTGTGTACGCCATGTGTTCGAAATATTATCAGGAGCCGCAACACCAGGCAATAAAGCGATCTCGCCTCCCAGACGTAATATTACGTCCTTGGCATGGGAACAGGTAATATGCTTCTCGCTTCGCCGCGGGCAAACCTGCACTTCGATTCGAGCGTAAGGATTCGCCGCTCTAATTGAATCGTGGCCATACAAACGCACGCGAAATTGATTTAATTACCGATGTTTGCGCGGATCGTCACTGAGATAATCGAGCAGCCGGGTCATTTTGTGACTCGTAATTTTTTAATCGCTATACTGCCGATATTTTGCATTTATGGAATATTTGAAACTGTAAAATACGCAGATTGCAAAACTAGTTGGACGCATAAAGAACGGTCTATTAAACACGTGATATTGGCAAAGAGAATAAGCTGTAAAAACATTCTTTTTTTAATTTTACATTCTTAACTATATATATGTATATACCATTTTGTAGCTTTGTAAAAAGGAACTTGGAACGCGATGAATTAAAAATCCATATTCACAGAAATTTCTGAGCAATGTGAAAATTGTTACGAAGCTTTCGCGTAACCCTCGGAGTAATTAAAAATTTGCAACAATATCGCGAAACCTTCTTCAGTTCTACGAATCGTCACACTGGCCTCTAGAGTATTACAAGAATATTACGATATTGAAACGATATTGGAACGTGACGAAGTATTCTGCTGCGTTTTCAACGGTGTCGCACGGAATACTCCGTACATCTAGACTTTCACGTGAACTTCATTATCAAGCGTCTCGACAATTAATTTCCTGTATATATGAGTTTAAACGAAGGATAAAATCACCAGCGAAAATCTTCCGAGTCCTTCCTTCTATATTTTCGCGAAAACTAAAGTTGTAGAGAACGAAAGGAAAAAGGACAGGCGGAGGAGAAATGGAGCGATTTTATCGTTCATGACGCGCCATCGATAACGCGCTATTTGCGTAATTGCAGGGCGGTTGGTCCGATAAGAAGCACGAGCGCCGTCGACTGGCTAAAAACCCTTTACATTTTGCGTTTTTTCCAGCCCATCTACCCATCGAATTTCTTCTAAACGCTTCTTTCTTCTTTGCATCGGTTCACCGGGGTCACTTTATACTCACCCATTACTCGGAAAATTTAATCTGCATTGAAAGTGCGCCGTTAAGACGGCGTATCGTATCCTCCAGCCTCTTCGAGATCGATCGGTATCCTACGATGTGATACTTGATTGGCAAACAGCAGAAAAGTGTTAGCTTTCTTCTCTAAACTCTTTTCTGCGAAATTGAACATTATCGTAGAGAATTATCCCACGTTGTAAAGAAAGTATAGCGTGCAAATTTCACTTTTCCCAAGTACAGCAATTCGAGCTGGATCAGCGAATGAGATTGGACGTTGATCAGGCAATCGATCGCTTTTTGCATTTTCTGCATACATATACGGATAATAGAAGAATAAGATTACTCGTTGTTTACGTTCACGACTGGACAAAGACATAACAATTTTTCTATCGTTTCACACATACTACATTTCTACGGTAATACAAAAAACAACGCAGTATAATAAAATGGAGAATTTTCAACGTGTGTGAACGTTGGCGTATACTCGGCCGACGATTAATCCAACCACAGCTATCAAACTTCATCGTTCAGATATCTGGTGTTCCAATTAAACGTCACCGATTCGCACTTTCGACCAGCACTCTGACGAAAAGCGTTTTGATGGATGTACCCCGACGCTTTTGAAACAAGTTCCTTGCACCGCTGCACATCGTGTACCACAATATTTGCCATCTATGTTTGCCGCTCTTCCTCTCCGGTGTACAGGTTGTACCGTAAATTGTGGACGCAACTTTACCGCGTCGAACACGTAGGAGCGATAAAAAAGCCATGCAGCAGCTGTTCCACCATACCAATCAATTCCAGATATCTTGTTATTTTTACGACTGTCGATACTTTTTATTCCATAATTCGTTTAAATCAACCTTTTTATCATTTTATTGTGCAATCTTTTAAAAGAAATATCAAAAGGAACGATAGGATTTTTCAAACATTTCCAGCGTGAACGATATTTCATTAGATGATACAATGGCGATCGTAAAAAATTCAAATACCTTTTACAAACTAACAATTTGCGAGCCAACGTTTTCCATCTGAAATGGCGAACAGTCGGTTCTCCGAAAGTGTTATCGCCCACATAAATTCCGCCGGAGCTGTGCATCACTCTCGGTACATTCTCTGCCATGGAATCGTCTACGTTTTATGATGCAACCTTTACACGCGTCAACTGCGTTGATTCAAGAGAGATTCGTGTTTGGAAAAAATATCTCTTCCATGGAATTCCTGAATTCCAATAGTTTTGGCTTTTCTAACTGGAGACTTCAGTGAAACTCAGGGGACCCTCGTTTTAGAACTCGCAGTAGCCCAGAAATCACCGATTACTTCATAGATTGCCAATTATTTTATGCAAGTTCATATTTTTTGAATATAATTTAAAAAAAAAAAACCAAGATAGGAAATTTTTTTACCTATTAAATATCATAGAGAATACTACGCTTTAGATATTTTACGTATTTCTGCATATTCAAATATTTATATATTTCGCATTTTCAAATTTCCCCATAAACTCGTAGAAATGCTCAGTCTATTATTTAGAACGCGAGGTCATCTTTTAATCAAACTCTTCGCTGGTTAACTATTCATTTATAACTTATTTATCATCTATCTACAGTAAACTAGTAGAGTCGCAAAACGGAGATGCGAAACGGAAAACAGCGTGCATTCAATTCCGGAACGACTTTCAATCTGTACTTGTTTGAATTATAGAAGTTAACATCCGTGGCCCGAGAAGAAAGGCTATTGAATTATTGTCCGCATCCCCCGTAGTGGAGAAAATTCGCCAACAGGATGGAACATACGAGTGGCTTTCTTTTCCAACGAAAATACCCTCTCTTAGGCTTTTGGATATTCACCGATTCTTCTTAACTCCGCTGTGACCTGAATGTCTGATCGTCACAGGATGACATTCCGTCTGTTTAATCATTTCTTACGACAGATTTCATTGTGCGTTAGGGGTGGTTTTTGGCGAACTATACCTTCACAGCGAATGGAGAATTCATTGTGAAGGGGATGATTGTGAATGGGGAGGTTCGTAGGATTTCGAGGGTAGTTTAAAATTGCACGGTTAGAACGTTTGGATGATTCATACGGTTTCTTTTCGACAGTCGGCTTTAACGGAATTGTACAGTAGTTGGATGATCATCCCTTAAAGCTAGTCTCGTCGCTAGTTTCTATTTGAATCGTGGATATTCGCCGTAAGAATATTTCCTCGACACTTTTATGGTACAACCAATCATTCGTATAGTATTTATACGAACGATAAATTGTAAAAAGCGAAAGGATGTTCCGTTATTTTGAAGGATCTAAATTAACTAACTAGATACTACTAAATTTATTAAACTGTAAATGTACAACATGTACAATTTAGTAACATGTAGTTACAGTCGCAATTTAGTAGCAGGTAGTTACAGTTGCGATTTAGTACGGTACGCATTATGCAATTTAGTATAGATACAATTTGGCAAAACGCATGTACAATTTAACAGTAAGTGCTTCAATGTGACGCCATACTTTTTTACTTTTTAGAATTTAGCCTTTACATAAACCATATAAATTTAAATTCCAAAACAGAGAGAGGCTATACATCTTTCGCTGTAAATACCAATATATACACAGTATCCATAAATAAATTTCCATAAAACAGTGTTTCTACTAAATCACCGATTGCATCTGCATCGATTTTACGATGCACGAGAAAGGAATGGAAAAATGTGAAATCCGCTTACGGCGAGTAGCAAGTTGCAGAAACGAAACCATGTTTTACGTTTGATTTTGAACGAAAATTTTCCTGTTCGGATCCTGCTACCTGTGGAAATTGCGTGGAGTATATAGAGCGCGGGGCAACGAATATTTCTTAATTCACTTGCATCGACCTCGATTTATTTTCATCGGCGCACGTCAACTGTGGACCCAAAGCTTGGACGTACATGGGGAACCCGGCATAAATCACTTCTGGCCAAGCGTTCGCCGCAATTCACGTCATCACGATGACGAAACACTGTTCTCTTTTCCCCCTATTTTCGGCGTATACTTTCCACAGGGTACTCTCCCGTCGAGAAAATCCCAGGGCAATATTGCGCGAATTCTTGAAATTTTCTACGTCGAATATTTCACGCTGACATGGAATGTTTCTTCGATAATAACATCGTTCGTTGATCACGAGATATTTTAACTAGTGGCAAAATTAGCTTGCGCGATGATTACGCAACGATCGTAAATTTCATCGTACACGGTAATTTGTATCGATCGCTTTTTATTTTATATATTGTTTGTTCTTAACGCTTCTGTATACGCCACGCTATGAAGTTACGCTTTTCGCTTGTATTACAGTTGGTTACAATGTCTCTGTTTAAAGTTCCGTATCCCAGTTCAATCCTGCACAGTTTTGATTAGTTTGTACGAGTAACGCGTCGATCGACATTTTTGCCACTTCTGTTTTTCGTCACGAGAATACGAGAAATGGAAAAATTTATTTGGGTTTGGGAAGCGTTGTCCTTTTCATAGGCGCAACTTAATTTATTACAGAAACCAAACATACAATACTGATATATACGACAATACTGATCGTAGAAACGTATTAAATTAAACAAACGTTCAATTTAGTGGAATAGGAGCGATAGTTCTCGCTAATTTTACTAAATTAATATTTACGAATAAAGAGAATAAAAACAATTCTCAATTGGCATCATTGGATCATGGTGACTACAATAATTTGAATTAATATTGAATTATTTATTTTTAATTGTATTAGAAATCTTATCGATAGCCTTCGTCGCCTACAACGCACAATATAAACTGTAACGAAAAACGTACTAAAATTCTACGTAATATTTAACCTATGCTCTTCGTTGTACATCGTCTGACACTAAAACCCATTGGTACTAATTGAGGATTGACATTAATCATTAAAAATTCAGTTCTTATATAATACAAAATTAGCAACGCTGGAAGAGAAAAATTTACGTTACCTTTTGTTTGGATGTTTCAGGACCTGCAATCGGAAATCGAGACACACCGAGACGTGTACGCATCCCTGAATGGTACTGGCCGGAAGCTGTTGAGTTCTCTGGCCAGCCAGGATGACGCGGTTATGCTGCAACGACGTCTGGACGAGATGAACCAGCGATGGCATCACTTGAAAGCGAAGAGTATGGCGATAAGGTAAGTGACGACCGTACCGCTTTTTCTCATTTCTTTTTCTACTCTCTTCCCTTGTCTCCATTATGGTTCTTCCATCCTCCTGTTTTTCCTCTATCCTACATTATCCGTTTCTTTTTTCAATCCAATTAGCGTTCGCGGTGAGAACGATGACAGGTGGAACGGCGAAGTTTTCAGCTCCCGTGAGCGGTAACAGGTGCGCCGTTTCGAGACAGACGTTCCATTTTGATTGCGGCCGAGTATCTCACCGGCGAGAAGTGGCCGTAGAGAATTCAGCGCGAGATCGCGGCGTGGAAGAATGAATTATACGGGGGATAAGTTGAAACGCGACGGCCAAGAGTTGGGTTATCGGTCTGGTGAAAAAAAAGGACGGAGGGTGCTTGGAGGAAAAATGTGGGAAAGTGGCGAACCGAGATTTAAGGAAAATAGAAGCTTGAAAAATATATAGAGTGAAAAAGAAAGTGAATGACGCGTTATATGAGGAGAAGAGGATTGGGGAGCGGTGGTGTGTAACGAGCAGAGAATAACGTGGAAAAGAAGATGAAAAAGAGTAGTGTATAGAGAAGGAAGCGCGCGAAAACGAAAGACGAAATAGGAAGAAGAAGTAATTGGTGTAACGTGAGACAAAGGTTGGAGTAAGATGAAATGTGAAGGAAAAAAGAAGAAAGAGATTGACTTTGATCTGAAAATATTATCGGGTTTTAGCGTACTCCTGCTGGCTATTAGATTGGCGAATTGTATCGAATTGGTCGAATTGTCCGTTGCCGCAATTTTCTTTTCGGATCAATGTGTTTTTTCCGCAGGATACAACTGATAGCATGTTAAACGTTGCATTAACTATGCCTCTGTACTTATTCGATCGCTTGTATGTAAAGTTTTCTCGTGTCATTTCGTTTGACATTTTCTTCTCGGATGTTTTAATACGTTCGCGGTGAGCAAGGTCGTCGGTTAAAAAGTAAATCCAAAAAGATGCACGTGTCATATTGACGCGAGAACGAACGCACGAAAATGGCGGAAACAAATTTGCGAGCCAATGCACTTTCCTTCGTTGCCACGTGGAAATTTTTCGTCTGGGATCGAAACAACACGAACGCGATTTTTTTCTACCTTTGTCTCGTTTGATATTTTTTATTCGTTTCTGTTTTTCGCTCCCTACTGGACGAGCCGTTTACTTCCGAAAACTTGATTTCAGATTCCATTTCGCGTGCCGATCGATTTATTAATCCGTTGAATATTTGAAAAACGCATTAAACCAATGTCAAACTGTTCTCGCGACGGCCGTGGAATGTGAACGGTCGAGTTAGGAAAATCGCCGGTGCAAAAATGCTACAGAGGAACTTGGAAACGCGCAGGGTATTTCCAATTGTGCGCGTGTATTTGCAGTTTCCAGTTTTGCTCGCGACAAATAGGAAAAAGATAACGTGGAAAAATACCATCAACGTCAACGAAATCCACGCCTGCCTTAATATCCTTCAATTTTTGTGCTTGAAACAGAGGTTGACGTTTAACCGGCATCATTCGACGCAAACTAAAACGAGAAAAAAGAGCCTAAAAGGAAGAAAAGGGAGGAACAATGTACCTTGCTAATACGGAGAAAGGGAAAACGCGAGAGAAAAGATAACGCACGTTGTATGAGACAATGTATACACGCTTAAATGCATATTTTGAAACAGCGATTAACGCGATTAACGCCGAGGAACGACAACAATGACGGAACGGCGGGAAAAAAAGGGTTGAAAATCTTAAAAAGAATTCGTAAATCCGCGTGACAACGAACCGAGAATTATTCTCGTGACAACATTGCCGGAACAATGGCTTTTGACGCGCGAACAATTCCAAAGATTTCCAAAGCCGGGCGCACCGGGTCAGTGGCCGTGCGCACGCAGTAGGTTAACTATGAAGCCGGAAATTCTCCGAGCGCCATTCTCCTTTGATAACGTAGCAGTTATGCGTCGCGGTAATACGTAAGCAGAAATTGTAGCGACGAAAGAGCTACCGTTTCGCCCCTACCCTCTGGATCTTTGACGTTCGACCTGGCCTCGGTTCCATCCCTATCGATGCGTTGTGATGAGAAACTCTCACGGGATTCTCCGTGAAACTACGAAGCCGCGACGCTGCTTTGACATCGCAAAACCTCTGCTCCGATCGCACCGACTCCAACCAGGTTGGATTATTAAGGAGCATATTGATTTTAGTCGGTCGATGCTCGATGCGTGCCCGGATTACAATCAGGGTTTACGTTTGTTACATGGTAATTTGAGTTCTCCGAATCAGCATTTGGGATTCGGTTAGTAGAATTAATATTCTGTTGCGTTATCCGAAGGAAGCGATCGGATGAGAGTTTCGTATTTAAGAACTTCAACCCATTCTGTACAAGGACCGATAATTTCTCCTCTTTTGTTTCTGTTCTAATAATCAGCGATTCTGTTTTTTATTTGCGATACAAATGGAACTTTGTTTTTCATTATTTCAATACTATTCACCTGCGTCTCTTTGCTCCATCGTCCATAATTCGCGACTTTTTATCATTTTTGCTAGATACTAATATTACAATGTTAGCAGTTTGTTCGTTCAGATATTATTTTATATTTTACAATAGTAGATATACAGTCTCGATTATTTATAATTGTTTATTGTTTCAATGGCAAAACCATTATCTTTTTTAACGGCGTGGAGGTAGGACGAAATATATTTGATTCCAAAAATTTCATCGGGGCTTAAATACTCTGCGTTTCCGTGTTTACCAACCGCGTACTCAGCGCCCATCTTCCGAAGACAAAAATAGAAGCACAGTGAAGCGTTCGCTAGTTTGTGAAATTCGTAGGTGAAAAATTACCGGGGCGCTGTTTTTTCAACGTTCGCCGGTGAAAAACTCCATTCATCTTTCAATTCTGGAGGAAAAGATGAAAAGAGAGCGTTGCTAGTTCTTTTGAAATTCGTCGATGAAAAATTGCCACGGTGACCTGAAACGCGTAACTAGGAAAAGAGCGAGAGAAAAAGACAAAGCGCGAGCAAGAAAATTCTAAAGTCAATGTCCATTTATTATTCCCGTTTCGCTTAATCAATTTCCCATTTTTATCGTCTGCAAAAGCCGCGCCCGTTTAAAAAACGCGAATCCCGACCTGAATCCGTGAACCGGCTGGCGCTTGATTTGCATCAGCCAGTTTATTATAAATCCTCCTTGGATTTTCCTCGTAGAAAAGTTCGCACATCTTCCTTGCGGAAGCAGTTTCGTTGCAAGGAGTTTCCAGATGGAATCTTCTTGCCGTCGATCGCCATCGTGTACTACGTTCGTGGATTACCTCTGTACCCATATTGAAATCTTTATCGGTGGAAATTGCGAATCCCTGTTTCTGTCGCATGCATCGGATATGCCACGCACGAGTTGCCATCGCTTTCGTAGCGAAGTATAAAATGGATCCTTGCGATCGATCGAGGCGATAGAGAGAAGAAAGTGACTTCTTCAAACCCGCGTTTTTCAGGTTCCGGATGTTTTATCGAGGGAAATTTTTCACTAAAAAAGAGATGCTTAGCTGTTGTTACTGTTGTACCGAGACTGAATGCATCTTCGAATCAAAATACGACCTTCGAGATTTGTTCCGATCTGTCCAATACTCTGAGGAATCTCGCGAAAATTTTTCTGAAACCCGATTGGAATCTCTTCGTTCGATAGTGCGTGTGATCTTGATTAAGTGCCAAGTTGGCACTTTTCTAATTTGAAGTTGGCTGTGGTCTGCTGCAGATGGTTGTTTAGCTTCTCCGTTGATCGTGCTTTTAGCTGACGAATGTATCGAAGCGTTTGAAGAGCTGTGACTAACGGTGTTTCTAGACTTTTCTCATTCGATATCTTTCACAGACTCGATTACACGTATCGTATTTACAGTGGGAACGAGCGGAGAAAACGACGAAGAAAATGCTCTTTTCACTAGGGAATTTCGACGACACGTTTGCTACGGGTGCACATAATCGGATTTCCAGTCGCGGCAACTTGATGACGTCGCGTTCGTTCCAGCTTTCGAGACGGTGGTTCTCGGTAAACTTTCGCCTAGCCGGACGAACTATGCGAATTCGCGGCGCGGTGACGGAAATTTTCGACGCAAGTTAAACGCTTTGACGGTGGCCAGCCGAAGGGAAATTTCTCGGCATACTGAGACAACCAAGAGAGGAAAGTTACGAGTCATCTTGGTTTTCGACAACCGTCCGTGGTACATAACAGTTTCGCGTTTCAATCTTGCGTCGTTCGTCAACTTTAATAAAGATATCTCCCTCTCCGTTTCTGTTTGGACAGCGGTAACCGGGCGGAAGGTTGATTTTTGCTTAGATGGAAACCGGCTGTTGCATCGTCATGACGATTTACCGGGAATGAAACCGGTTTACAAACGTTTGTACTTTATTAAAGAATACCGTAGGAGGTTGCTTATTGATATCATTTGAGACTGTGTACTCTACGACGATATTAGACGACGACTCGGTTTAATATCGGACGATTCTGAAAGTTGTTGCCGTTTTTGAACTGTTTACTTTGAGAGGCTACAACTCTGCTGAAGTTTATTATTCCTGTTTGATAGAAGCACCAATATTTCAGGCTCTTACGAAAGCAAGTAAGGAAGCAATCTCTGAATAGTACTTTCGAGATCCGTCTATTAGCCGGAAACATCTCTCTGTAAAATAATTGTTCCATGAAATATGAAGCAGTAGATCTATTGGAAGATCAGTAGAATATCAATCAAATTCATTTAAGGCTCGTTTAATATTTCATGGCTCGATGTCCAACGTACGCACCACCTTAACCCATACAATTTGCAAATTTACTTTTTAAGCAAGGATTCTTCAATCATCCCCAGTTAAAAACTCGCGGAAATTTATAGTAGAAAGAAAAAATTATTCAATCCTCGGTTCTTTTACATATAATTTACAGCCGTCGACGGCGAAGAAGAGACAGAGAAGTTTCATGCAGGATCCCGATAACGGGATAGGATTCACTCTTTCTCTCTCTCTCTCTCTCTCTCTCTCTCTCTCTCTCCATCTCACTCACTCACTCACTCACTCCACTCCAAGAGGATTAATTTCAATCCTCTCCGGAGGCTCAAAGTGTTCGCAGAAAAGGCTGGAATCGTTCCGTGGTTCAGGGGGAATGACTCGAAAATTTAAGTAGCACCGATAAAGCGAAGTCAGCAGCGGGTTAACCCGGATAGAGTCGAGCAATCAGTCTCCATTAATTAGTCCGAGCTCAAGCTCGCGGTGCTTGATTACCGGAGGGGAGAGCGTATTCGTGGGGGAGGGTACGGAGCAACGAAAGCTGCGAACGGAAGCTTGGTCCCCTCCTCTTTCCATCCTTTCGGCCCTGCTTCTCGTCTTCTTCCTCTGATTTCGCCGATCTTTTCGATCTTTTTCTCCCTCTCGCTCTCTCCTTTTAATCCCTTTTCTTCTCTTTGAATCGTCCGCCATATTTACCGGTGGTAACCTTCGAATTTTTGTAGCTCTCTCTCTCTCTCTCTCTCTCTATCTATCTCTCTTTCTTGCTTGTGAATCGTCGTTCCAGCACGGTTTCAACGCGGTTGCCAGTCCGCAATCAGACCACAAATACCGTTGGAAATGCTGATCCTGATAATTCGACCAACGATCGTTTCTGGCACCGGTTTGAACGGGGTCGGGAACACCGATACCTCTGATATGTTATATCGCCGGCGAAACTTTCCGAACAACCGGCCACCGATGCTGAGAAAGAGAGAGAACCAGTCGACAACCGAATGTCTGCCCTCTCTCGCCTTTGTCCAGCTTCGTCGATCGCAGGGATTGGCTTTTTAATAGAATGTCGCGCTGGATTCTCGATACTGTACCAAAAAATACATCTATCGGTTCGATGTTTTTCACCGCTGCCTGTTGCCGGTTTTCTGATTAAGTCGCAGGATATTACAGCCAACTATTTCTGCTTCTTGCAAGATACAGTGGTTCGAGAATGTATTTGGACACTCGTAGCAATTTCTTACGGATATAAAAAAACATTATATGTATTGGCTTTTGAAAGCGATCGGAAACTATATAGATGTTACAAAATATTTATTGCAAGCATTTTGAATCGTAAACATGAGCAAAATATTTCAATAATCACTGTATTAGTTAATTATTCGGTATATTAATAGGCACCAATATTTATGCAAATTTTCCTGCTGTATATCGATTGTTTACTAAGCGTATGTTTGCAGTAAATGGTTTGGAACTTCTATATACATTTTCAAATTGGTTGCAAATTTTAGCAGTGGAATTTCAAAAAGTTTCATATACCGCACACATGAAAAGATTCTGCGGTAAGCGATCGAATACTTTCGTCGACACGTTGTATAGATTTTGCAGATTTATCTTTCAAATTGTTTCGTGATTTGTTATATTATACCTCGTATAAGGATTTTGAAATTGCATGAATTCGTAAAATTTGACGCGTGTTTGGTAGAAAGAATGGTATTTAATCGATAAAGAACAACCGTTCGATTTCCATTTAAAGAACAGTCAGGTTTAATTTCGCCGGCAACAGCTTTTCCTCGCAGACATCGTAATCTTTTTGCCCGATGTGTGCAACAGCTGCCTGCCGCTGTTGTTTGCCGTACGAATTACACAATCCTTCTCCTCTCTTGTAGCGAAACTCCAGTATTTCGTGAAGGTTTGCTGGTTCAGCGAAGTGAAAGGGAGGGTAAATTCGGGGGTAAACTACATTGCTGCGAACAAACAAAGAATTGGTAACCCCGGTCCCTTTCGTCTTTCTTCTTTTATAGAACGACTCGTCAACCATCGAGAAATCCCGTTTCGCTTTTACGTTAATACGTTTTGATTATAACCGCGTGTTTGATATTTGAGACTTTCCAATACTCCGCTATATATATATACAGTAACTCACAAAAGTATTTGAACACTTGCCATTAAACGTTTTTATAAACATATTACGTATGTTATAGAAAATTCTTTGAATTGTCATTAGATTATCCCACAGTCCGAAAATGTGTGTAGTATCTAAATAGTCTAGAGTAAGGACGAGAAAGGATGTTCTATTTGAAGTGAAGTTTAGTTTTATTTTAACAAGCAATACCCAATGCAAGAACAACCCCCAGGTCAAAAAATGCTGACCCTCGACCCTCGCACCCTTCCCCCACTCCTTTACTCATTTAGCTTTGACGTGACCAAGGCATATACTCTTACTTACACTCTCTCTCTCTCTCTCTCTCTTTCTCTCTTCCCCAGCACTCTTACGATTCTTAGTTTATACCTTAAATTTACAACTTATACTATCCCGAGAAAACTCGAATTTAAATATATGATAGACCAAGCGTATACCCCCTTTTTTTATATTACATGTGTATAAAAGTTACAAGATATTCGCTGCAAATATATACTCGATAACAATAATTTTCTCACCATGAAGTGTATGTCTGCTAGAAATATTTTGTAACATCTATGTACATTTTCGTATTTGTTTCACGATGGTCCTATCGTATGCCAAACGAAACCTTCTGTATAACGCGTAATATATTCAATAATACTTCCGATAAATATATGTATAAATAACGATCTTTAGGTCACTGTACTTCGATTAACTATTCTTTCTCTCCTTCTATTTTGATACAGTCGATAAACGAACAGAGAACAAAGAAACACGACCAATGACCGGTTCCATCGTCGCCGAAATAAATTATACCACCCTCTGTATCAACGCGTATAGATCTCCAGGTGGAATAAAAATCGCAGAAACTTCATTCTTCGCCGCACGCCCCTCTAATTCACTCTCTCGATAACAGACAGAGATTTATAACGGGGGAAGCGTGGCCGAGATAAAAATCGGCGACTTTTCGTTGCGTTGCGCTCGGCCAGGGACGGATTTCGCGCAAACAAGATACCGGTAGCAGGTAAAATCAATAGCGCCAGCAATTAGTTACCGTGGCACGCACGCGAAAAGGGCAGGAGCTGCATCCGGCAGTCGGATACGCGGACTTTTCGGACTTGTTCAACATCCGGGGCCGCTGCTCTCTCCCTCTGCCTCTCTCATTCTTCTCTTTTTTTATTTTCTATTTTCGAACTTCGTGCACCAAACCGTTCGAATCGACGCTCGAAAAAAACAGTCGACCCGAACTAGTCGAGAATTTGTACGTGAAAATTGGAACCTTTCGGGGAATGACTGGATGAGAAAATTTGTCTGCCGCACGTGCCACCGGTTGACAGAGTCCATTCGTTTGGTCGTGATATAAGATGTTTCTATTCGCTTCTGTCGGCTACTTCGAAGTTGATCGATAACAACTTGTTTGATAAAGTCTCGATGTCATAGGAAATAATAAATCCTCTGTAGCGTTACGAATTACCGGCTCACTCTGTGTAACTTCGTTTTAACGATTCGGCTATTTTGTAAACTGAAAGGAGATTTGTAATCAAGACAACGTTGTTTTGTGGTGATTTGTCACGAGTGTGACTCGATATTATGAGACAAGAGATTAGTTCTCTGTTTATCTGCCTTGTTCTATGATCAATCGATCATAATTACGTCGTAAATTATTTACAGAAAGTAAATTAGTCAGTCGGGTACAAAGAAATCCGAAACTGTTCGCAACATTCTCCATTAACGTCGTTACCATGAAAGGAGAAAGAACGTGTTTACGTATAGTACATTGTAAAATTTGCACATTAGCAGTTCAAAAACACTAAAAAAAAAATCACCGACACGACACGACAAACATCTCTCCATCGGGAACCAGCTGAAATAGTGAAAAACCTCGTTCGCCAAATCCAGGAAGAGAAACAGCGAGATAGAAGAGTATCTTCTGCAAACACGGAAACGCTATGAAACCTGAGAGGCAGCAAAGGAGAGTCACGGTTGTTATTCGAGTACATGAATCGGGAGGAATAATTACAGATACTGAGAGGTTCTCGCGTCCCAGCGCCATTACTCGCGGCGCGATTAGCGCACTCGCGCGTTCACGTATGTCGAGTGTCTAGGCGCCGGCGCGTCGAATCATCGAAACTGACGGAACACACGAGGACGAGAACGACGCGAAGCATCGTGCAACGTCGCTTTTACGTTCGTATCTCGCCGTGGAAAAGACTTCAAAGGCCTGTTCACTGCGTTTCTTTTAATGCCGTCTCTACGCGGCAGCTCGTTGCTCGGGAATTGTTCTCGCATGGGAACGTCGCGACTTTTCCAGAAGCTCGACTTCCATCCGTGCCGGAAGCGATCGTTCCAAGCTTCGTTACGAAGCAGTTGTGTTTCGTCTCGATTCCCTTGCAATCAGAGTTTCTCTGCGTTTGTTGGTTCGTCGCATTCTTTCGTACGAACTGCGAGAGAAAGATTGGAAAAAAGAGAACGATGAGTTAGTCGGTTAATGATAAGATCTCGAGGTTCCTTGCTGCTGGTTCAACGATATTTACCGGTGGAAATCGATAACGAAAGCTATAGCAAGGTTCGAGTCGCGTAAGCTTCGACGTCTTAAAATTCGATCTTGAAATTTGCGCTTGAATTATCGAACCTGTTGTATTTTACGAGACACTGTCAATCTTTAGTGCGATGGAGAAAACATCGGGAAATATCGTGTACTTTGAAACGAACGAGAAAAGATATCAAAAATAAGAATACGTTTCGAGTAACCGATAAAATATTGGTCGTATTCGAATTTAGCTAATTACAAAGCAAATTACGTAGCTTGTTATTTCAAGGAAATTAGTTTTCGAGTATCCCGACTCAAATAGTAACGTGCAGAAAATCAGGACTTTTGAACAGCTTTGTATATTCATATGGAAAAATGATATCTGTTATGAAAACTTATATCTATTTAGAGAACAATGAACGTTAAAGTTACGCATAACGTGACGCGAGTTTAGAATCTGTGTCCACACTGTGTATTGCATATCGGAACAAAAGCGGTGAAAGAACCGACAAAAGAGACTGTCAGGTTGAATTATTAAATCACCTGGCAAACGAACCAGTCTAAAAGCTCGGTCAAAGGGACGCCATTGAATCCTCGACAATTTCGAAAGGCGTACGGTGATGCCGGCGAAAATAGTGGGTCCTGTGATAGCGAAGAGCCGCGATAGTTGATTCGTCGCGCGCGCCAGTTGAACCGGAAGTGACAGGTAGATAATCGCGGATCGTGATGAATCACCAAGCCAGGCCCTTATCAGTCGCCCCCTGTACATCGTCGTTCTTTTCCCGTCGTTTCGCGAACACACCGAAATCTGTCACGTACAGCGCTTTTCCGCTACCAGAACACGGCACCTATTCTCCCTTTCTATTTCTCTCTTTCTCTGTGTGTCGAGCGAATCCGGTCAAATCGAAGTTATTTTTACGTGACGTCGTCGCGAAGACATAGAAAACGTGGCTGGATATCGAGAACGAATGACCAACAGGGAATTTGTTGCGATCGTGTTCGACGGTGTAGACCAGGTGCAAAATGTTGGGAGAATATTTCATTGGAAGTATGACAGATTTATACCATTGGGAGGAAATTATGGTATAGTTCGGTAGATGATTAATGTTACTGGATGATAGAGTTTGGGTCGAGTGATTACAATAGTTTGAAAGTATTAAGCGAGAATGTAGTCGAAGAATTACTAGACAGGTAATCCTTTTCTACTTATTACGATTATGAAATGACAAATTGTGATCGAATATCCTACGATTACTCCAGTCAACAGTATTTAATTATCTTCGTTCTTTGTAATCCTAAAGTAACCAAGAACTGCAAATTCCGCTTCGATCTAAAGAGATTAACTGACAATTAACTAACGCTAAGGAACATTAAGAAATTACTCTGTCCCCCTATATCGATTAACGAAAGGATTCAATAATTCCATCGGATCCATCGTCGCGTTATTCGCATCAAGCAAAATTTGAAAAAAGAAAAAAATCATATGGCCCCAAAAATGACTACCTCGCCGATCGAAAACGAAACTATAAAACAAACACTAAATTCTACGCAATATTCACACCATTTGTCCGATACGCGATGAGTTAGACACAGCATTATATTTCATGCTTTAACAGCAATACACCAACAGAATGAAATCAAGCTGTCGCTCAGGTCGAAGCTTCCTTCCTTCCGGTCTGAAAGCAGTCGTAACTCATTACTGGTACTGGGGTAGTACGTGTTTCCAGGGGTGTATCGGATGCACGATAGCGGGCGCCGGCTTAAAGTATGATAAGGTGTGGCTTAGCGTTAATCTCCGGAAGAGCTGTCGGTTTTCCCGCGCGGGCTGCCTCGTTTCTGCCCGCTAAATGCACCTTCCTCCTTGCCTAACCGTATCCGCGTATCCACGACGTCTATATTCCCGGGCATTACGTTCCGTTCAAACCAGATGCGACCCGACCGGCTTACTTAGCCGTTCTCCGTGTCCTTGCCAGCGTCGTTCGACGAGGGACGCTACCCTAAAGCTCTCCGCTTCTCTCCGCCAGGAATCGATAGGAATTTATAGCAGCAGATAGTCGTAAACGTGGATGATCGGATGTGGAAGTGTTTTCGTTTGATCTCGACGAGTATGAGTTATTGAATTACTATGGGTCGCTCTAACGATAATATTATTGCAAGGGAACAGTAAAACAACTTGTATATTTATAAACTATGGTATATTATTACGATCGAAGGGCTTGCCGCCGTAAGACAGCTTTACTTTCCAGTAATTCGAGTAAAAATAAAAATTAACTTAAGATCGATCGAATCTTTTCTACTTTTTCACGCGTGCTATAAATTCGGTAAACTCCTCGACTCTTTGAACCGACTAAAATTCTAATTGTTGTTCTAACTGTTACGCGTATTGAAACTTAGCTCCTATGGCAAACTTAATTATTTCTTGAAACGACGAATCTATTGACAACTGGATGTTTTCGATCTGATATAAATTTCCATTGTGAATCTTGATCGTCCAAATAGGAACAGAATTCATTGGGATTGTGTTTTTATCCGGAAGAACAGTCGGTATCCGGCGGTGTGTACAAGGATTTCCGGGGATTACACTCCGAGGCATACTCTTAGAATTAGATAGAAGCCACGGTTTACTTAGCCAGTTTAGATCCTAACGCGTGTACACGGCTGGCGAAACCTGGGTTTCCTCCGAGCGTCGATTTATTACTCGCGGTTCGAAACCGGCGTCTCCTTAATAAATCTTCTACATTAATTTCGATTTAAACGACTCGTTATTTCAAACAGTACCGTAACTTATCGCCATAGTAGGGGTAGAGTAAGCGTTTAATCGAACTGCCGGCTCGAGTCATTCAGGGGAAAAGCGTTTCGCAGTTCGAACCCAGTGGTAAGCGTTTAATCTGCATAGATTAATTTGATCTGTAATCAAATCTGACCGCCAATGAATTGGGGCGAGTCTCTTCTCGGCCGATGTCGATTTCAAATTATCGGTATACCGTGTTAGACTGGCATTAGTCGAAATTATATTTGTTACGTGGATTATTATATTGAATTATACGCGTTAAGATAACGTGATGTTTCGAAACAATGCGGAATGCTTCTTTGAAGCTCTGTTAAATTTTCTGCCAAAGAAAACCGCTTCAATCGTTGCAACATTAAATAAAAAAGCTGTTTTCGAACGAATAATTCCATCGACACGGATTCCTTTAAACACGAATTTTCGCGATAATCGAACGACCATATTTGTTTACTGGTGACATTCTATGATTGGGATTCCTGTAACTACGAAACGATCATAATCCTTTGATGATAGACGAACGAGCAGACCCAACGGTTGATAAAATTAAAAGAGGATCGAAAGATTTTTCGCGAAACGTAAAGTTTGTCTAAATGTCCCGGTAAGTTTTCACTAAATAAAGTCGAATTACCATTATCGGATAATTCACGTCTCCAATGGTCTAAGATGTTCTAACATGTATATTTATACAAATGTTTCTTTCGTCAGAGCAAAAGTTTGCTAGAATGTGCATCCCCTGACTACCAGTCTGACTAAAAAAAAAAAAAAAAGATCCAAAAAATGTATTGTCAACGAAGCGACACACTTCTGGTTCTATCTTCAAACATCACGAGAAACCAATAGGCCTGTTTCTCAAGCTGAAATTTCCGACGTGCAAAGTGAAGTCTCAGAAACGGAAGGGAACAGGTTTTCGCGGAAACAAAAGGGTCCATTTATAGATGATTCTCCTGAGGGAAATGGCGGTTCGAGAAACGACATCCTCTAGATGTATCGATTTCTATATTAGACTGAAGACGTAACAGAAGATCGTACGAACACACCGGATCCCTTTAGGTTTGTACGTGTTTCGTGGACGAAAGACGGTCGACGTCCCTCCGAAGTGACATTTTCACGCGTAGTCGCGTTGAAGGCGATTATCTCGAGATATGTTTCGCTCGGTTAGTCCATGAAAAGAATCTGATATCGGTACGTACGAAGAAACGATGTCTGGCTGCGTGTCTTCGACTCTTGAAAATGCGCGGGCGCGGCTTTAAAGGAAATGCAACGAGGTAGTCGCGTTGATAAAAAATGAAAGAATGGGTCTGCCTGGAGGTGAGATCTCGATGGTTCAAAGGGAGATCTGAAATGAGTTTCTCTCGGAACAAAGGATCCATTCGCGTTATCGGAGTCACTGCGATGTTTGGTCACTGAGTCGTCGCAATCTTAAGATTTTTAATTCAATATTTAAAACGCGTGGTGTAGAGAAAACAAAGAAGACGGATGCCTGCCAGCAAAGGGATTGCGTTTCTTTCTGCCACGCCTTTTTTCTTTTCTTACGATGCTTCGAGTCGAACATAAAATTGCCACCGTGATCGAATCTCGTACACAATTTTTGCCATAGATACGTCTATTGTTGTATAAGTGGCGAAAACTTTTCACATCTTTTCTGTTTCTTGTAGTTACGTGTTTACTCAGATACGTTAACCCGAGACGATTATTATAAGCTACTTACAAATCAATGAAAAGTTTAATTGGTATGTTGAATTTGAACTTGGAATAAAGAAGCAGTAACATTGTCGAAACATTGAACGAGATTTTACACCTTTCTTCTAATATCAGTGTACGACAGTTTTGGCATAATACGTAACAAATTCGATATATGTATTAACGATCGACCGCGATTCTCAGATTATCGTGAAGCAAACAAGCCAGATTAAGCCATTCCAGACGGTGAATCTTCATTATGAAGACAATAATAGGATTCTGCGCGACTGATTAACCATTCCACAGAAATTAATCGCTTCGATTATCGAATTATCCATTGGGTCTATAAAACGGGGATAAAAAAAAGTCTGGAAAAATACGGCTGAATCGGCCATCAGAGCGCGGCCTGAGCGCATTAATCGTTCGATTAAACGACTTTCAATAAATTATTCGGATTATAAATACGGCAGGCGCGCGTCGACATGAAGCGGTATCCCACGGCGTGATCGGTCGATTATCGATCCGGTACAGTCGGATACAAATCAACATGACCGATGACGATTGGGAAAAGGCGAATTAGCGGTGTCGCGTTAAACGTAGACAGAGAAAGGATGTTGGTAAACAGAGATATTTGCGTCCTCGTTAGAAAAGCGCGCAAGCTCGTCCGAACGAATTCTATCAGCCTTCTATCAGCATCGCTCACAGTTGATCGATCCCTGTGGCTATGATATAATCGATACTACGCCACTAATGCTGGCTATCCGGTCAGAGAACGCACTTGAAGGCGAAATATCGGCCCAGGTGTACAGGCTAATGAGAGTCGGACTCGGACGATTAATCGTGAGAGCCTGTGTTGACTTTCGATTTGGTTTGTCGATGCTGCAAGCTATTTGGTCTTTGATGGTACATACGGAGAATAATACTCGTCGTTTGATTTTCTTGATACAAAGAATCGAAAGTCGGGGATTTTTTAAATCGTGGAATTCATTCGTCCAATCTTCCATTTTGATTATTACTATGTGATACTCGATCATGGAAATTACCAATCTATGATTCTTCTTTTTTTGTAGATAAAGGGCTCCTATTTATTTCTAATATTAACAGAGATGCGTGATTTCGAGGAAGATTCGTACATCTATATATATATATATTCATATTTCACTGACAGTGTTTGAGGAAAGTTAGATCGTGGGAAGCCCATAGTTTGTGAATGAAATGAATTGAAAGCTTATCGAGTCACGTTGAACCTAAAACAAAGTCTGGAACAGACATACACTGTACTAATTCTATTGGTTCGCTGCAGGGTATATCGAGCACAAATGAAACCAATATACTCTGTCTGATTTATGATAACAATAGTATTGTTTTTCGTAGTTAAGATAACTTAATCTTACACAAACAGATAAATATCCTTGGTGAAATTTTCAAGATATTTCAATATTTGACTCTTCTAATCTTTTTTACGAACGCTATTCTATACAGTTTTACCTTCGCCAATTAATCGCGGTACAAAAATTGTTGCAACATTTCAATCGACGGAAAAGCTCGTAACCCTATTGCCGAGATTTCACTCGTTCAAAACCACTTAGCTTTTATCTAACGATACAATGCATCAAATATAATGCAGTAATTTCATCCACTTACCGTATAACAACATAATTCCACCATTTTCAGAAAATCTTCGATCGAGTCATCCTTCTATTCATTTTTCTAACACGCGTGTCCAAACATAATTTTAACACACAGTCTCGTATTTTGACGATATAGCGATTTAACGTAAACGTCTGTCAACAATACCATCGCGATGCTATTATTCGTAACCATTTGTTTCTTGCAACCCTAAACATTTAATTCTGCTTGTATCGTAATTTTATTAATCTTTCGATCTTTAACCCCTTAACCTACGATTTACGTTCGAAAATTTTGGGCCGAAAATGTAAACAAGCTATTATATACTATATTATATATTATATTTGGCTCGATCATCGTACTACGGGCTATGCCCGTAGTCGTAGGTTAAGGGGTTAAATCGTATCTCCGGGCTATGTATGTTGAAGTAACTCGTACACAATAATTTGGAGATGCGATTACTTAATTTCATTCCGTATTCTATATTTTAATACAAATTGATCCTTCTCAGGCAAGTTCCATTCGTGTTCAAACCTTAGACAATCTCTCCGGTAAAAATAAACGTATTTTTCGTGAAATTTGTATCATCAAAGTCATTCTATTCATTGCGATACCTTGAAGAGAAATATTCTAAAATTAAGTGCTCCAACTGAAATCCGATCCAAACCATTGCGATCGCTTACTATCCAACGTTACCAATTGTAGTTTAATTTAAGAAATGGATTAATTTAAATGAAAAATTCCAGTTGCGGTGTATTTTCACGACAGCCTCTCGGAGTTAAACGATTTCGAAATCCCATTTATCAGCGGAATCTAATCCACCTTATTTGCTTTGGGTATTTACGACAATTTGCAGAGAAGGCCAGTTATTAAATCGAAAAGCCGCGTAAAGCGACCGGATTTCGGCACAGGGGCAACTTTATCGGGCGTATAACGCCGCACACCATAAAACGGCATGATTGTGCCGCCATTAGGATGGTCGTAGACCGTGCTAGCAGCTGATAGGCGGCACGAGGGTTAATTTTATTTAAAGTTCGCTCGGTGGTGTCTGTTAAACCGACCCCTCGATCGCGTTTCAGCCTCTCTTTTCGGTATCGGCGGATCGACGATCATAAGAAACTACCTGCTGCGCGGGGAAACTTGGCAAGAAATAAAGTTAGCTTATCCGATACGCGAACTGTGAAATTGGAAAAATTGTAGGTATCGCGGTTAGCGATTAAATAGAACGCCACGGGGTGGCCCGTGTAAATATAAATTTTAAAGCTCGGGATAAAAAGTCGCTGTCGACCATGGCTTCACGTTGTACGTTATATTTGACGAATTAATGGAACGATGACGGCCGATCAAAAAACCGTCCGCTATTTTTCCTACGACGAAAATTATTCGCGATATGAAATCGTAGTTACGAGTCGCGATTTATATTCTTTATTATTCCGGGCAATGAATTGTGATTTACGAGTGGACAAATTTCAGTGAAATTCAATGGCTATAAAAAAAGAATACTTTGAAGAGGGAAATATTCTTAGGGGTAGGTGACGAAGCGCGTAATAACCGATTCTTCGCGTTCGTTCTAAACTTACGATACGTTAAATACAGTCTGTATAAAACTTTTGTCTATCACGATTTATCAGAAACTTATTGTAAATGCATTTACCGTATAAAAAGAAATATCGTCTCGACGTATTTATTATTCATATTCTTAACATTATCGATCCTGACTAAACAATTCAATCGAACGCTATACTTGCAACTAAATTTTCTTGCAAATACAGCGTGTTCTCGCTGAATCAGAAGCGAAATCCGATATCATGGGACAAGAGGTTAATTCAAAGGGAGAACATTTCCCAGACAGAAGACATTCTCAAAGAAGCAAGCTTCGAGAGAACGAAATCTTGTGGTCGACGCAAAGATCCGGCGTACGTAAGAGAGCGATCAGCGCGTTTAAAGGAAGTTCGCATGTGGTGGTCTGTAGAGTTACCGGAAGCGATGGTTGGCGGAAGGATCGCGGAACTGGTACGCGTACAGTCGCATTGTTGTTGTTTATCGCGAAAGTTTGGATCGGTTTTGCGCGCTGGCGATGGTGGCAGTGGGTCGACCTTGCTCAGATTGGAATTGTGCCGGTAAATTGTTCCCCGGAGTTGAATTATAACGCTCCGCCCGTTCGCGGCAATTCCATTTGCCGACTTTATTGCGTTAACCGGTAGAACGGGTACGAGACCACGAGGAGTCTCGATGGAAAACGCCAAGGAAGAACCAGCAGCGACGAGGTGATAGATCAAAAGGCTTTGTCGAGCGGACCTCAACCCCTCTTTCAACGTCTCTTCCACCTCTCTGCGAGAAGAGTCGATTACTGGGACGTCTGCACGCCGCGATCTGTCAATGGGTTCGTGAGATCGCGCTGGCAAACCCTCTCTTTCCCTAAGTGTAAAGCACGAGATGATTTCGATAGCAGGGTGAAACGTACGGGCAAGAATTCTGGATAAAAATTGAAAGAAAGTTGAGAGCAAATAGAAGGAAGGAAATTGTAAATTGAAATTTATCTCTTGGAAATGAACTCCCGGTGACTATAGTATAAATCTTGCATCAAAAGAAATAGATGGAAGATACTTGTGTTGAATCTTTATATTCAATCATCTTATCGTGTATTCAACCGTAATACTCGCTATTGTCCGTCTGTCTTATCTAAGTTAAGAGTTGTTGCACGCTTTGTGCGAGACTTAATTCTTTCCTTTTTTAATTTATTACTACCGTTATCTGAACGCTGAACTCGCCTTAAAAGTTCGATTCAAACTGGAAGCGATACAGCGAAAGAGTCTCTTTGTGCGATTCTGAAATCTCCGTTAACTCATAATCCCCATTGTAGCCGTAAATTATACCGAAATCTCGTTAATTTCCGCAGGTGTTTGGAAAACATCGTAAACGAGTTTGCTCGTTTCGCGGGGTATTCCAAGCTTCTTCGAACTCGATTGCATTCGAGTACTTCTATGAATTCTTAAATTCTTCCACTCGATCCCAGTTACGAATCTTAATGAAGATATGCTTCTTCTCAGATCTCAAAAGCCACGTTGAGTTTCTTGTAATCTGATTTTATACATATACAAGAAATAATACGAGAAATCAATTACGTTGGAAAACTGAATATAATACGCTTTTACGGGGAACATGCACGATCGTACAGTATAGTTGCATTTATGGAGAAATTATGCTCAAAGGCGGTGCTCGATTGAAGCTTGAACCATTTTTATTCCTAGAAGGTTCGTACGCTATTGCTTCTTAACGTCCTTTCATATATTCAAAGCGAAAGTATAGCTCCCAAGACAGTTATTAATAACTATCCATCAAAGAATCTCAAAGTATCTTCGACGGTGCATCGATTTCACCTTTCAACTCCTGTTTTTCTTTCATCAATCCGCGAGTTAGCTCTCCGTTAAATCGTAACGAGGATGAACATTATCCTCTCTCGCAAAAACATGACGCAGAGATTTAGGAAAAACGAGTGCGACAAAATTTTTTTTTAATGGGATTCGTTAATGCGACGGATTAGCTGTGACGCTTCCCACGGCAAGTTTTCGAAAAAAGGCAAAGAGAGAGAAAGAGAGAGAGAGAAAATACAGAGAGAAGGGAGAGAAAAAAATGAAAATTCAGCGGCCTTGATGGTGGAAGCCGGCTTATCTGAAATCGGTTTGATGGCTGTGCCCGTGCCCCTTCATGGGCATTTTGTTGCCATCCGTTTCGTCGTTTTAATTATTCCGAATGTCCGCTCGCGCGCAAAATCGAGCTGTAATCAAAAGTTCCGTGCTCTGTACCGCGTTATCGCTCGAAGTTCCCCAATCCAATCCGACTCTTTATCCTCGCCGTGTCCCACTCGCCACTCTCTTTTCTACATTTCTAGACTACGTCGATACTTTTCACGTTTTCATCTAACGCAATCTGGAAATTTGTCAGGAAATTGTTTTTCATTCCAGGAAATTTAAATCGTAGCGATTCGTAGCATGGACAACGAGGAAATTTGATTAACACGTTCACTGCCTGATGAAATTGCGTCTTGCGCACGATAATAAATAAAATGCTGCGCTTGTTTCAACGCGTTCTAATAAACGCGTATATTTTAATAAACGGACGAAACTATTTAAGCGCTTCGTGGTGATTTTAACGCATCGTCACTCTAATATTAAAGGCGAAATTACGAATGTAGCGGATTTTTTAATTTCGGTCTCCGGGATATTGAACGTGTTGAAAAATTAAATTAGACCCACTGTTTCAAGTTTCGAGTTTCCCAAGGCAAATATCACGGAAATATCAAAAAATTGATTGATTCCTTGCGATCAACGAAAATGATAGAGATGGTTCCCGATATGAGAAAAACGTTGGTCGTGACGATATCGTCGATATTTCGCCTGGAATCGAACTGAAAGTAAATTATCGCGCGAATACGATGGTCCCTTGAAAGAATTCTGTTCGCTTGGAGCAGAATAGAAAACGTTTTCTTGTCGGGTTGCTGTTCGCTGGCAGAATTTCTTAGTGATTTATGTTACATTAGGTCGGTACGTCGCGGAGATCGAGTAAAAGGAGTGTATTCAACGTATATCTATGGAACACGGCCTCTGCTCTGGTATTCGTGGACCTATCCAATTGAAATGCGATCGCACGAACGTGAAGTATACCGTCTACGTTAAAGGTCCCTTCTGTTCGTGTCAGTCGCAAGACGACCGCGCAAATGGACGTTCTCCAAGAACTATTTTTCGTGACTGCAATGTCCTAATGCAAACACGGATTACGTTGATGTTCCATTAACCCGAAAAAGTCTGTGCTCTCTCTCTCTCTCCCCCCCCCCTCTTCCTTCCTCTTTCCATACCGTTCTTACTTGCATTCTGTGGTAATCAAGCAGCACCGAACTTGAAGCAATTAATCGTTGAGCGACAGCGTCGGTTAAACAGCCGACATCGTTCGGTATCGATCCAGCGCACGGCTATTTGTTTCCGGTGGGAGGATCATCCGAGGAAAATCAGCACGTCGGTTTTTGCAAATCCGTGCTGTTTCAGACGATCGTTCGATCAAGCGAACGATGGCGCGGTTAGTTTGTTTAGATAGGATCAGGAAATGGGATAGTTTAATATCCGAGTGATCGATGAAATCTTTCGAGTCTCTTCAATTATCTTGGTAAAGTTTGGATAGGTAATAATCTGTAGGATTATAAAGGATGCTGAAATTTCTTACCGCCCATCTTCAGTTCTGTCTAACCGACTCAGTTGTTCGTCCAATGATTACCGGTGATTTCAAGCCGACTTAGCTTAACCGATCAAACAAGAAACCTCTTTGTCTACGACACAAATCCCATCAGCGTGATATCGATAAAGACGAAACTCCATCTCGAGGCTTCTGAAAGGAATGAAACCGCTGTCGAGAAACTAAAACCATCGATCTCGGAATAATGGCTTGTTTTCAACGGGAGTCCTGTTCAACGTCAAGATAAATTCGCATCGGTCAAATTTCTGTTCGGCATCGGTCTTGCCCGAGCTGGGAAAAGGGGAAACACACAGACCAACTATCCTTCTTACAGGTATTCACCATAGTCCGGACGATATATCCCGGTTTCCTTATCTCGCGAGAGAAGAAGGCACAATACCTTTCGACGTGGTACATATTTCTAAAGATATATATATACATATAGAGACGGTATGGTCGGATCGGCGGAAGTATACAGCTACGTCGCGGAATTCCGCAGGACTTTCATCGACGTTACAATAACTGCAATATATCCGGCCGCGGGTCTGTTCCTTCGCGATACCAGACGACGGGTCCGCGGCTTTCGTGGATGAAAAGGAGGGTTGTGCGCGACTGGGATGGGAAGACAGGAGTTGGTTGTTAAGGGTGTGAGAGACTGCTCCAGTCGACGACGGTACAACAATGGTGGAATATAAATCTAAATCCCGAGCGCCATCTTTCCTGCCCTGCCCTTGCCAGCTACCTCTCATCCTTCGATCTTTCCTCCCTTTCAATCCCTTCTATTTCTTCCATTCTTCTTCTTATTCATTCCAGTTGCCTATTTTGTCCATCCCTTACGTTCCGTCAACTACAATAACCGCCTCGCGTTATTTCTCACTTCTTTCTTACTTCTTCCTACGCTTCTTCTTCTTCTTCTTCTTCTTCGTTTTCTTACTGGCATATACTTACGTTAACGTTCATTTCTCTTCCTGTCTTACTGCACTGCAACTTTTTCGATTTGATAAGTTTCCGCGATCGCTTTGTTCTCGCTAAATTTGCCTCGAGTATTTCTTATTTTTCATTGTTTCCCTTACGTCTCGGATAAAGCGGACAGGTATCTTAACCTCTCTTTTGAGCGTTCGTTTATTTTATCCCGCTTTGTGCGTTACGTTTAATTGCGTTCTTCCTATTGTTCTTAGGTTTCCTTTCTCGGGCGACGTTTTCACAATTTTCTTCGTTTCTTCGTTTCGTTCATTGTTCTGCCTGTTTTCGGTTTCATAGTTCACCTTGAATATCTTCCCCTCCCATCAAGCACCGCTTTTCTTGCGCTCCACCCACGCAGACGTCCCTCTCCTTCCCATTCATCACCGACCTCTTTCATTTTCTCGCTTTCTTTCACTTTCTCCGGAGAATAAATACTTCTTTACCCTGTGACGCGTCTCTACTCACACCTTATCAGTATTTACGGCCAGACATGTGCTTCCTCCGCGTCGTTCTCGCAGCTGGTGCATTAGTTACGCACAGCCTACGCGACTTCAGCCCTGATGGACACCTCCCTGCGGGATTCACTGTGTTTTTCACATTGGAAGTTTCGGTTTTAATATCCAGTCATTTTTATGCATCGCAATTGTAACGTTTCTCTCCTCGTTGTTGTTGCAGAAATCGATTAGAAAGCAATACGGAACACTGGAACGCTCTTCTATTGTCTTTGCGTGAACTCATCGAATGGGTGATCAGAAAAGACACCGAACTTACTGGTTTGGGACCTGTCTGTGGAGACGTGGCCGCGTTGCAGAAGCAAGAAGTAAGTATTTTACAATTGTTACTCTTTCATATTACGGAACTGTCCCTTGTGCCTAAATTATCATCGAGAAACTTGGGATTATTATGGACCATATCGTACGAGTTTCGTAGCGTCAGTTCCAATCTTAAGAATCTTACATTTATATCATTTTTCTTGGTTAACGTTGCGTATCGTATACCAAAATATACACACAGATGATTGTTATCAACAGTTTCTACAATTTCTATAAATTCTAATCACGATTTATCTGGACAATAATGACAAGTATCCGCATTATCATTTTAATGACCTGCAATAACGAAAATCTGAAACTCGCTACTCAAATCAAGTCCTACTGATTACAAAAGCAATAAATTTAAAGTTCGGATTGCCGAACCCCTTAGATATGACGTATCCCTTAAGAATCTTCCACCTTGTTTCGTTTCTGATAAAAAACAAATTCCGATTAAAACATAACTCGATCAGTACCTGTAAGCTGTATCAAGATCGAGATATTCCCGGCGGGTTTCAAAGTATTAATATATAGTATCCAAGTATACCTTGAAATCCACCTTGAGCCGGAAGCCCATCTTGAGCCGGAAGCGATCTTGTCGAGGCAAATAGGCTCGTGTACCTTGAAACGTGCCCCGTAACCTACTGGAATGGACTGGATTACACGAAAATGACGCAATTAGGGTGACGCTGTGTGCGTGGACACCGACAAGCAAGGGGGCACGCGTCGTCGACCGTAAGGGGTTCGGACGTGGAGGAGGAGGAGGAGGAGATGGCGAGAGCACGAACCACCCCCGGCGGCCCAGTTTCCGCGCACAAAGACGGACTAGCTCGGACTAATCCAGATTAGAACGTGCATGTTACCGAGCTGCGAGTGTACAGGGATGATAAGGTGCATGTACCGCGATCCCGCTCACGAACAGTCATCGACGGACGACACCTGCGCCCCTACTTATCGCGAGCCGAAGCCCTAATCGGCCGGATATTAATCGGGAACAAGAGTTTCGAGACTCGTGGAACGCGTGGCGGGCGTTTTCAATCCGTTGAATATCCGGGTTTAACGAGGTCGGTCGTCGAGGTCGATTACGGGGGCGAATAAATAAGCTCGATCCCCGAGACAGTATCGATTGAAAGCCGCGAACGGGTGACTGCTAATTACCGTAGGCGATAAAGTAAGTCGCGATGGATCGTTTAACAGGCTGGTTTCCGGGGGCAATTTCAACCGTTGGAATCGAGATGAAGGATCCCACGATGCTACTGATTGATGAGCGTGTATTTTGAGATTGATGCGGGGAAGATACGGTTGTTGCACGAGGCTTGCAAGCAGCTGGATCCGGCGATATTAGCCTGCAAATGATTATCTCCATAGGTTTTCCCTCGTAACTTGCTACCTCGACGATCAAACGTGATGTAATTTAAATCATCGGATTTTTTATCATCTTTTTACTCTTCGTGTTTTTCTTTTTTTTTTTTCGAGGGATACGTAACATCAATAGAGAGACCTTTCACAAGCGTACCAGCATAAGGTATCGTTAAAACAGTAGCCACGTAACAAAGAATTCTATGCATGTGAACACCAACGTTCTCAACCGTCATCCGAACGATTTCAAAGCGTAATGTATTCCACGCGAATATCGGTTAGTTCGGTCTGTACATAGGGACGACAAACGGAGGGTTAGAGGAAAAAGATCGCAGCATACTGGTGGTACAAACAATAAGCGAGTTTCAGGGATACGCGATACACCGATGTCGCATTTGCTATGCATGAAATTCAAAAAAGATCGGTACACAGGACTATGTATCTTCGTATAGCGAGAGTTAAAGACTTAAAGTTAGGAATATCGTATTTTAAGCTTCAAATTTGCAAGTTTTCGCAAATCTCGTATTTCGTATTTCAAAGATCAAATAATCCTAAATTTAAAGTCGCTTTGTTATCATATCGTTGAGATATTTTAAATATCGTCGTTTAAAGCGTCGTTCGTAGACTCGTTGGTCCAAATGCTCTTTTTTAAATGTCTTCAACGCCGATCGACGTCATTATCGACGCAGCGATATACAGCTGCCACGCGTGCACTATCTGTACACACCGTGCGACGTTCGAAATACCAAAATGCCACTCCAGCAGTTGTTGCGCTGTGAAACGAGGAAATTTCATTGTGTGCCGCGCTCGGGTGTAATTGTTTGTCAGGCTGTTTGCGAGTAGAATCGAAGTACTCGTTTCGTTCATCGATTTCAGTTTCAGTCGATTTCGATTTCCAGCGTACCATTTTTTTTTTTTTTTTTCGATCTTCAGAAATCGGCTTAATGCTTGCAAGATGCGTCGAACTGTCGAAAATCGTCGAGTTTCGCGAGACTCGAGTATTTCACGGGCAGCAACGCGTAATTTTAAGTCGCAAACTAACGCTACCGCGAGAAGACCCAAGGGAGACGCAAATGCAGCCGACTAATGACCGTGCCAGGAGTAAATAGAACGAGAACTCTCCGTTACCGGATAGTAGTTTAACAATACAGTGGGCAACGTAATGCCGGAATTTCCGTGATATGGCTTCGCGGATGTCGTTCTAATTCGCACACAAATAATTGCGCATAAACGAACGACGCGACGCAATAATTTATGGAAATTATGAGGCGTCACCTGGCGCCACGGCTTTATGTAAGACTGTGGCCTCACAGATACCTCGTTTTCATTGCAATATGGTTTATAGAACGCAGAGCACGCTGTTTTAGTAGAAATAGCGATATACTGACGTGTAAAAGCACGATTCTCAGTCCTCTCTATGATACTATGATTACATACGTTTTTGAGAATATATATTTATTCACAACTAAGTGAAATTTGAAATAGTTAAGGGTATACTGTGCACAGTCACACATCGGTGGCCATCATCCTGTACTTTGAACCCATTCGCTCTAAAATCTACACTCAGAACCTAGTATCTGGTTCCCTGTACAATATATCTTGCACTATGCACTTCGCGTCGTGAATCCTGAATAATGTACCGTGCACTATGCATTGTGTACTATCCAGAATTCATCATACACTATACTATTCATTGAGTACGACGTATAATACACTATACATTATGCGGCATGAATTAATCAGCACTTACACTCAGCGATTAATTCCCTAAAATCCATCCAAATAAGATTCTTCGATATTCCATTGCTACCAAATATCCAGTTCGTATCTGAAAATAGTTGAAACGTCGAATAACACGTGTGTCGAAGTATCAAATCGGCTGAAAATGTCACGCGCTGGTATACGTGTTCGTGAATAGAATTCATTAGACGATCGAGGAACGTGGAATCGATAGCTGTGTGTGGCACGCAACATATCGGCGGCTTGTTTTATCGTACCGTATTCGTGCGTGAAATCGGCGACGACTCGCCTCGAATGGCGCATACGTAAAACGCGGTTTCGTCGTAAACGGATCGTCGTTGTTCGGACGTAACGATCCGGCTCAGAATCGCGCTGCTTAACGCGAAATCGATCGAACACACGACTGGCAAAAAGGAATAGCCGCGACGGGGAACGATTATCGGGCCACGAAACGACGATTATCGCAGCTCGGAATTGATTTCAACGAGCGTATCGATCGCGAACGCGCCAAAGAGCCGCCATTTCTCCAGGCCATCCTGGCAAATCCGAGTTTCTTTAATTACCGATATTTCTCGAATTATCGAGAATTAATCGTGCGTCTGGGAAAGTTTCACGTGCCGCGGGAAGCGTGTTCCGAGATGCGCCACGACGTTTTTAACGTCCGTCTCTTTAATATAGCGTTTCGTAAAAGTCTTGCACCATTTAACAAATGGAAATATTTTACCTTGAGAGATGAATATAAAAATACTTGGTGTTCCTCTCGTTCTACCAGTAGGTCATAGCGAGCATTACATTTAAAAGGTCGCAATGGATTGATCCAAAGTAAGATCCAAAATTTGTATTTTAGCAACAGTTCTTTTCGATGATAATTTTTTAATATTATTCTCCTATGATACCAATAGCATTTTTTAGTATCATGCAATGTTGTATACGATTTTATTCCTTTCATCGTTCTTCGAACATCGAATGACGATGACACGAATTCTTTCACATAACGTGCCGTTGATTAAATCAGATACTCGTTGCATAATACGCGACATTACTTTCCACTGCGTTAAAATCTTTCTTATAATAGCAACGCGTAAAAAGTGTGTATATTCGGTTGCCATTTTAAAACCAGTAACGTGGACAATGTAAGAATTTTGTACAATGCTAGGATGTGCATATATATTGCAAAATTATCTCTTTGTTTAATCGGAGATCGGTTAATCTTGCCAGAAGTCTGTAACATAAAATCCACGTAGTGCGTAAGTTTCATCGAAATCGATGGTTCACATTGGCAGACGTTCTATTGTTAGAGTGGTGGAAATAAGTTTAAGTGGCTATAAAATTGGCCCATTTTCTATCGTTATCTATAAATTTAGATGGGAGGACGAGGCATGTATTCATGCGCGCACACAGACGAACGAAACGATCATTACGCTTTTTAACGACCTCGTGAAATAGACGATGCTCGTTTCAATGATGGAAATCCCTCAACATTGAATGCAACGTGCTGCTACTCTCTCGCTGAATACGTCGCTACGATGCACCCTGCGTAATTAACCCGTCATTCCGATAACCAATACGATAAGGCGATTATCTCGGCGTGGCCAATTAGAAAACGTCTAGTGGCTCAATTAAACGAACGACGCTTTAGTTGTTCTCGATTTCGTTGCTAACAAATCGACCTTATTTCGCCGCGAGATCCTTCGTCAACTATTTAGCTTCTGCATATTCGTTCTTAGACTCGAATCGTTGAAACACTATGATATTGTAGGATTGGTGGATTCGTGCAAGTAGAATACGTTTGAACAATAACGTATAAAATTCATTTCGGGAAAGAAAACGAAGACAAGAAATTGAAAGCTAAAAGAAATCTCCTTGAATAGCACAGAGACGAAAGAAGTGGACCGCTTGATCGCTCGTTATTACTCGTTGCTGTATAACTTTCCACGTGGACGTGATACTTTCGGCCAATATGCGTGTCCATATTTATGATTTTATCGGGTTTATCGAAAATGAGGAATTAAAGCCGCGGGAGAAAGAATTTTATTCCACAGCGACGATAGAGAAAATTAAAATAACCGACGTATAAAATGGCGGTAATATTTTTCTAATTAAAAAACGAATTGCCCAGAGTTTGAGATTTGTAAAAAATATAGAAATTTCATTCCCGGCAACGATTAATCTACACACCTACGATACCTTTGCTAGTGGAACGGCGAGTCAAACGAGTTTAAACGCGGAGTGAAAGGTAAATACAAACAGAAACGAGAAGGAGAAGCATTCGCGAAAGAAATGTCGGGAGATGCGCGTAACCGCAATTTCGCATCAGCCGAAATAATTCCGCGAGAGACTGAGCGAGAACACGAAGGTTTAAATCGACGCTAATAACGCACCGTTTCGTCATCATCCCTCCGAAAGCTGAAGGATCTCGCTGTGTGCGTGTGCGTGCGTATGTGTGTATGTAGGCGGATCTGCAGTTGTCGCAACAACGAAAGTAGGTAAATTATTCCGAGTCGTTTGAAAGGAGCCGTTCACGTGCTCTTCGAAAGACACACCCTCTCGGTGTTGCCAGTCCGGCGACGATGGGAGGAAACAGTGTACGAAAGAAAAGAGGCCGTGCTCGAGAAGTGGGGGAAAAATCGCTGGTTGCCGTTTCTAACGAGATAGAAGCGAGCGGGAGAACGCACGGCAAAAAACCGTGTTTCGGTGTCTAAATTTTCTCGAGGCTCGCGGAAGCGAAAGCAAAGGATAATCTCGTTAACGAGAAGCCGTCAGGCTACGCGATATCGTGAAAGTTGCAGCTCATTTTCTTCCTGTTCTTCGTCCTTCTTTTTTCTTCTTTCGTCTCCTCGTTAGCCGCTCGCGTTGCGGAATCGTCAGCGCGACGCGTGCCGTCACGACGATGTCTTGTCAAACGAAATTACGAATGCACGCGACGAAATGTAGACGACGTCGATGGCTCTGCCGTTGCTCTCGACGTTGCCGTTTAAAGCTTCGCGAATTAGCCTACTTACCTCGTCGAGTGTACGAGCGAGCGACGAACAACTCGGGCGTGAATGCCTCCTTCTCACGTGGACGTTTTCTTGCGCGTTGCAGGATGATCATCGCGGCTTCAGGAGGCAGCTCGAAGACAAACGACCGATCGTCGAGAACAACCTGCTGAGTGGCCGTCAGTACATCGCCAACGAACCACCGCTGTCTGACACTTCGGATTCTGAAGGTGAGTTTGTGATATTTGCATTGAGTTCAACCGTACAGGTAAAACTTGGCTGTACAACTATTAGCGTATAAGTTGCGTAGTGACGTTTGTATTGTAATTTGTCACATGTCGATTCGTTAATGTTATCGGTTGGTAAAATCATTGTGCAAGATGAGTCAAGTATCAACGTGAGCAACGAGGAGGAAATTTTATTATGATAGAAGAATCACAGGTTTTAGAAATTATAGACTTCAAAACACAAAATTGACTTAAAATCAAATTTTATCTATCACCATCTCGCATTTAGCACATTTTTTTAGAAGAATGTACACTTGTACCATTTTTGTGCTAAAATCATCGATTAAAACATTTGCAATTGGCGTAGAAGGATACGATTGAGAACGATTAATTACAAAATACGACGTGTTACAAAAGTTTTGTGTAATCGAGAAGCGTTTGAACTTGGGAGTATCTCAATATAATTACAAATCTTCTTAAATAGATTGCAGATCCTCTTATGAGGTACTTTTAAACAACATCAAAGCTAATTAATCTGAAAACGTGATTATTTTTAATTACAACATCGTCCAGTTCGTAATTAGAACTTGGATCGAGAAGTTCACGAGTAATATCGAAATATTAAAGATCCAATTAATAGAAAGTAATTGTGTTGCTCCTAATTAATATCGAACCTGCGAAGAAATGTGTTTGAACGCTTTATAAGCACTCGGAGAAATAACCAAGTTCGAGTCTCTTAAAGCTGTTTAAAGACTTCGTAAAGCCGAGTAAAGCTTTGTGAAGCCGAGTTTAACAGCCCTAGTTACCGATTTAAATGAAAGGTTCAGTAAACGAAATTAGTCGTTGAAATTAAACGGTCCTCCCCCTTCTCTTTTCTGAACCAAGAACTGTCCTGAATAAAGAAATTTATAAGAAAAGAAAGAAAGTTAATTCACCGTGTAATTCGTGTATTCCAAATATTCGAGTCAAAGAAACCAGTAGCAATAAAATTGCAATATTATTTAGAAAATTAAATTTTATCGATAGGAATATCGCTGCGTACAATTTTTACGCGTGTCTTAAACAATATTTCTCGTTAACGAAATTTCCATCTTCGAAACGAGAATACGTCGCGACCAAAGCAATTCACGATAAAAAAAAAAAAAGGACTGTTCAGAAAAATGATGATAAGGAATGAATGTAATAAACGAAATGTACGGGACGAAAGTTTTGGCGAAAGTGTAGAGAAAGTCGGCCAAGTACGTTCGTTAGTTTCCTCGGAACTGGTCCGGAATGCGCGACTGAATTCGCCAATAGCGTGCTGCAGGCCTAGTAATTAAGAGGCGCGGCAGAGCTTTCAATTCCAATAATTCCCGGCATTCTTCTTCCCGCTATTTTTCATACCAATTAGCCACGGAAAGGAACGAAAAAGGAGACCGATCTGCTCCAGAAGAATTCAGACTTTTCGTCGTGAGCTCGAATCCGAATAACGAAAGAAAAAAGAAGAGAGGCTTTTGGGACATTAAGAATCGCCTGTTCTAGGGTGCGTTGACCTGTGCTTGCTTCGTACGTTTGGAAAATTAAAACCTGAAATTATTCAAAAGAATTATTATAAATAAGCGAAAGGTTGGCTAAATGCTAAAAAGTTTGCATTTCTCTAATCATCTTCAGCGAAACAAATTTGTCGAGCAAAAAAATCAAAGGATATTCTCTGTCGATAGAGTTAGAAACAAACGTGGACCTAATTCATCGACGAGTATCGAGTACTCTGTTTTGGAGGCAGAACGTTCAGGATTAAAAGCAGGATGGAGTAAGAGAGGGTAAAATTGATTAAAGTTGTAGCTTCAAAGGGCGGCTCCTCGCGGCAGTTTGTCGCGGCGGAATGAAGGGGATTGTTAAGTGGGCTGATAAAATACGAGAAGTTTTCTCTTTCGCTTCCTCGTTTTTTCCACCTTTTACTTAAGCCAACGGAACAAGAGCGGCCCTTGGAAACGAGCTTCATTCGTTCTTGTCACCGGCTTTCACGTACAATAACCGCGGCGGACGTGTAACCGTGGTCCCTCTTGAATATTTCATTTAGATAATTCCACCCTCTCGAAACCGGGATTATTAAGAAACGTGAAACACGGAATTTATGGTTATTTGACCGAGAAGGATTCAGCAAAGTTCTTGCCAGAAAATGAGGCTCGTCTATTAAGCGAACGAAACAAACGCCACCGTCCTGGTACTGTGTCCGCCAAACAAAAGACTACGCTTCTCGTTTTTATTCTCGTTGGAACAACGCAAGAACACGGTCTCTCGCATCTTCCTTAATTGTTCCTCCTGTAAATTAGCTTCTTAAAGAAAGAAAAACAAAATACATGTAAATTCCATCCGAGTCGAACATCTCGATTCTCCGATGGAACAGTTCGATACCGTTAAACGATGAATAATGCAGTTTCTCGGTGTTCGAACGTCGAAACGAAAAGTTCCGCGGTCAATGCTAACGAAAACCACTCGGGGAAACCGCGAGACTGTATCAATCGAGTTACAAGTATCGAAGTACCCGGTAACTGGTGAAACTTGTAAGGTTTGGAAGAGTCGTCCCGCAGGAGATCGGAAACTCAAACCCAGAACTTGCCAAAGTTTCTCAGGGAAACGTTACTCGCTTTGTAATATCAATACTCTTTCCTACCTCCACTTTCCAAATTCGAAACAAAGAATTTCACAAACATCGCGATTTTACTTTCACGCTTTTTATAATACACAGCTCGAAATTCGATAGTTTCGATCATACACGAGCATATATATTTCTCTGACTCTTTATCGACGTCTCAAAGTCATCGACGGTGGCGCGTACAGGTCCGATAGCAGGTTACAAATTGCGAATAGCGATTCTGAGTCGGCGAAACACCGAGCTTCGATTCGATTCGATTCGATTCGATTCGATTTCACGGGCCAAATCCGTGCAGCTGGCCAACTGGCAACTCGATAGCAAGGAGCTGGTTGCACGATCTGTGTCGGCGTGCTGCGATGCGGCGTGTTATATCGGTTGAAATTTATTGACGTTACGACAACGCCCGAGACTGCTCGATGCCGTGCACGTTTCATCGAACGTGACTGTCTGCCGAGCGACCGAAATCGTGCACCGAGCGAACGCTGGTTGTCTTTGCACAGGAGGCGCTGATCCGATGTTTCCGATCGAATCCAGAATCCGCAGCTTCGTGACATTCACCGTGTCGCTTCTTCTTCTTTCTAACTATCTGTCTTTTTCTACTCTTCTCGCTGATTAACTTACATTGAACACGATCATACGTATTCCTAGCATGGCAGCAAGCTTGTGTAACATAACGCGAACGTCTTGAACGGATTGGGAGCTCTTACCTATCACGATTGATGGATGGGAAATTTTCTGGTCATTCGTTGCGAGAATAGAAGGCACTGAACTGATTTTGTGTGTGTGGCTGGGAACGCTGTTTGATAGATGGATCTTTAGAAACGGTTTGCAGCGCTCCGTTTCTCTTCTTCTAGCGTATTTTGTGAAAACTCCACGTTTGGATTTATATTTTCGCAGGAAAAGAGATGTGTTTTCGCTAGAAGTAAAATTGCTAAAACATAGCTGTCGTTGAATCACTGTAATTCTAATTTCAGAAGCGTTCAAGTTTCTCTTTTTTGTTTCCGTCTCTTTATCGAGAAGAAGAACGTACGATTAGTTTTATACGTTAAATATCAGAATAAACATTTTGCTTTGCAATTTTTGCATTAAGCTTTCTGGTAGACTGCAGAAAGATAACTTGATATTAATTATCGGGTAACAAAGCAGAGAATTTGTTCAAAGGAGAAAGAGGAATTACATAAATTCAGTGGTCAGTTTCTGAAACAACAGCCAAGTGGGAAGTGACCGAACAGAAACCATCGAGGGATGAAAGCTGTCGGTGGAATACGAGTCTATAGAATGGAGAGAGAAAAAATAAAAAAAAAAGAGAGAAAAGTGAGAAAAACGAGGGTGTACGTGACTGGAAATCGAATGTGGCAACTGTTGAATGGATGGCTTACCGATGAAGAACACGACCGCCTAATTCGATTCGGTGAAAATAGTTTCCAGGTGTTTTTCTCGTGGTGATGTCTCTTTAGCGATCCGCGATCGTCCTGATTTAGACCATGTTGCTACCTGTTTCGACTTTTCAATCGCATTCTTCGAATACGATTTTCTACCAACCTATCGATGTCGTCGTCTTTACTATGCACTGCACAATGTTTCTGAATACTATGCTTGGAGCATCTCCAACTAAATAGTAACGTCGGCTGCGAACTAGAAGATTAAAAGAATCGATCAAATTAAACGAGAATTAACACTTAAAAAATTGTTTTCTATAATAGATAACTCTAGATAACTGAGGCGAATTATCACGTACGTGTTGCTTTATTAAAGAGACGTATGATAAAATTGTAATAGTCGATTATATTAAAATCACTTTAAATACAAGTACAGAAATAGTATATGCTGGTCGTAATCGTTGCTCTCTCGATGCTATTGTTCGACTCTACGCTCGTTATTCGACTGTACGACTCGCTATAATGACTCGTCCTAGAGACCACGTTCGTCTATTTGTATCGATCGGTGGTATTACAAAAAGTTCACATGTAACTCCGGTTGACGATTACAAATAACGGCGATAATGTTTTGTCCGGAGTTCGTTTACCTTTGAACGTAGCAAACCAAAACAACGTTGGCACTCCAAGGCACAACAATACGAGTCATAACATTGCGTAGTATCGTGAACGAAAGGTCTAAGAGATTTCGGGCGAACTGTAAACAATATCGTGACAAAGCCGAAGTGTCAACAGGCCCAACAGTGTATCGTAGGTCCTTCAATGGAATAGTTTCGCGGAAAAGACCTGCGTGATCTTAGCCACGAGCGATTGAGGAACACGTGCGTGGTGGGGCTAAGACAAAAGACAAAGGGATGCTAAGGGAGAAAGACGAATTAACAGTCAGTGTTAATTGAGAAATTGGGCAGTGAGTTGAGATTGTGAATGGAGAAGTCAGTGAGTGCGAATTGCGTTGTCGAGAGAGTGTGGTCCGCGTGAGAGAGAAAGAGAGAGAGAGAGCGTTGGATCCGTGGTGACGGGAGTTGCAAATTAACTATCTAGTTGTCTTAATTATAATACGTTATTGTGATTAGTTCGTGTTAAATAACCATCGTTTCCTGTTTAACCAACATCTGTTTAACCCATTTATTGTAAATAAACTAATTGTAGCAGAGATCCTACAATAGCGATATAGTATTATGCATTGCGGACAATAACGTTAAAGGAAAATTCACAGGATGAGAAACTTCGTCTATGATAGCCATTAAGAGTTAAAAATTACGAATAAATACTATGCAGTCGGTGATTATACGATTTACAATTAATACGAAATTATTGTGGAAATTCTTCCGTAAGATATTTACATTAAATAGACTTCGATGCAGTGTGAAACAACGAGTGCACAAATTCCATGTTCAAGAAATTAAACACAGAAACCATATTTATTACCCGACGTAATAATTTTCATCGCGGCATCACGGCGTAATTTTCGCCCGTCGTTCATCACGAAATGGGAACAAGTATGAAAAGAGAACGAAAAACGAGCTCGTGAAAAGCACGAAGGTTTACCTTTTTCTCGGTGTGGCACATATTTCGATCGATGAATCGGGAATCGAACGAGTAACTACGGAACCGAGTGACGGGGCAAAGGGCAGCTGGCACCATAAACATAAATCATCATAACACGCGGCAGATAGGGATGCAACGAACAGGTACGGTTGGTAGGCGTTATCAATGCTAAACATGCACATAAAAACTGTCCCGCATGATACGATGCGTGATTCATAGGACAATTAATTCCCGGCGATAGAACAACCTAGGCATCGCGACGTCATACATGCGATACAAACGCGGTAATGTCGTTTCTACGTTTCGTTGCGTCCGCTGTTACCATCTGAAATGGAAAAAAAGCACGGACTTTTCGAACTGTGATAAACATCGAATTTCGTTTTGGAAAACGAAAATTGAAACAAGATCAAGAGTTATCGATTCTTTCATTGGTGCGCTCTCAATTTGCCGAGAACCTGAACAAACTCCGGAATTATGTGAAATTGTTATTGCTCCGAAGAATTATTAATAGCGCGTTTCGATAACTTTACAATTGCTCGATTTCGTCAGAAATATATATATATATAGGGTCTGCTAATGGCATCGAAGTTTACTATATGAAAATTATTGAAACACTGTGCTTTACATCCAATGACATTGCGGTCTGTCTATTTACATTTTCGGTCTGTTTATTTGCACATTTGTTGTCTTGTTTATTTATATCTAGTTTGTATAAAATCCTGGCGATATTCTCGAAATATTGAAATTGATATTAAATGAATCGCAAGGACATATCAATGAAACTGTCGCACGATTCAACCAATATTATTAATGAAATTTTACGATACATGTTGTCGTTAGTGTTGCACTAATAAAAGCGAAGCTATCTATCGCGAAACATCTGACGTATTTAACGTCGATTCGAAAGTTGTTCCGGTATCAAGCTCACGTTTGACGTTCTATTTCAGCCGGAAGAGAATTGGATGGTGATTCGAGGGGCTACAGAAGCGCAGAGGAACAGGCACGCGAATTGACGCGCAGTATTCGCCGGGAAGTGAACAAACTTTCAGAGCAGTGGAACGCCCTAATCGAACGTAGCGATGCGTGGAAGCGGAAACTCGACGACACCGCTAACGTGAGTACTTTACCCTCCTTTTACCTACATAGAAAGCCACTTACCCTCGAACCGCACTACCCGATATGAATACAAATATTTTGATTCCGTCAAAAGCCGTTGGCGGTCACAACCATCGAAGAACAGCTAGAATCTAACCATCGATGACGGTGTGCCCTTGTTTCGATAAAATTACCCCACAATTTCGCGATCTTTCAGCCTTCTTTCTCAGCGAGTATTCCTCTCGCGAAAACCATCGAAATTTCGTATCCCTGTAGAATGGATAATGCGTGGATTTTTGAAATATTAAGTTCGTGTAATGATATACCTTTATTATCATTATTATTGTTATTATTATTAGATATTATAGTTTCTCTTCTTGTTTATAAGGATAAGAATGAAAGGAGCGAATTCAAAAATAGATTCTGAATCGTTTCGTTTGCAATTACGCTATTTAACAAATCAGCGTGTCGTACCTTGCAGAGAAGTCGAATCGCTTCTTGAGAGAACTTCCCTAGGAATTATTCAAGGTTTTGTCGTTTCGCTTAACTCGCGGCGAAGTTGAATCGCTGCCATAACGCGAATTTTCGTTTAATAGTATTCAGAAGTGGGAAGTTTGAATTGCGCACTTACCGGTCGCAAATTTATCAACATCGTGGAACGTATTGTGTAGTACGGGAACGTTACAGTTCGAAATCCACATGAACTGTGGGATACTGTTACGATACATTAGCCTGGGTTATTATTTAAATAGCTTCCCATCGCCAACATATTTAAAACGTCATAAACACGTTTGTTGGCAATTTAAAATATTCCCCTAACAGTCCATAACGAACTGTGCGAAATGCATGAATAAAACATCGAAAAGCTCTTTACTGTCGGTTTAAACTCGCGGATCGTACGCGATAGCCATAACGCGAAGCCAAAGGGGAAAGAAAAATATTTTTCGAGGCTGTGGCACCGATCAGAGGAAAAAAGCAATGGCCGAAGATAATTCTCGAGAACTGTTCTAACCCCCGCTGGTAAAAATACAATCAGATTAAACGGTACATCTCGAAGGATAAACAAGCGGATGTAATATTTGGACTTATCGGTGGTATCAGTAGGAGACATAGAGTCACAGACAAAAGAGGGGGTGGTTCTGTACGGTTCTATTCATCCCCCTCGACCCCTTCGTTTGTCGTATCGCTTTATTATTGCCGGTACAATTTTCTCTATCGCGCGGACGTTCCATTTGTCGAAACGACTTTGTGCCTTGGGCGAGAGGGCGGGAGAGAACTAGCCACAGTACTTGGTGTATCAGGGGGCTGGGTATGCCGGGTAAAAGACGTCGTCGAAAAAGTCTGTGCCGCACGGTAAAGGCGATTTTTCGTTGCTTGCGTTCCACCGGAAGAGTCCGCCTTCTACACCTAACGACGTCGAAATTCCTGTGGAACCGGCTTCCGTTTTTCTCCTTTCGTGATACACCGAATTACCTTCGTTCTTCGCGATCCACCTTTTAATAGGGCTGGGGAAAACACGTTATTACCTTCGTCAGCGCGACAAGTCGAGTGATTATCGACCATTTCTGCGCCATCGTTTTGGTGGTCTTGGGATTTTACAGAAACTGGAATATGTATTTGTCTTCTAGTCTTTGAAATTATTTCAGGAACTCGTGTTTCTGTTAATTTATACTATTTATCGTATACAAATAGAGAATCTAGACACGCGTATTCAGTTTCAAAGCTATAAATAAGATAGAAAGAGATTTTCCCAAATTGACAGAGAGACCATCGTTATCGATATTAGCAATGACATTTAAAAACGGTTAACAGATCGATAATATCCGATTTAAACGCACTATCCATAAAATTTCAAACAAATAATTCAAATTTCACGTAATATTGCGTATCTGTTGACTTAACAAGAACATAGCGAGTATCGCTGTCCACCTGTTTGCCACGATTTTAGTAATATTGATACAATGTTGCATCAAATGTCAATACGCTTGCGAAGATTTCAAATTTGTTACATTTGTTCGTATAATTTTATATTCGCTATGATTGCAAAGACTTTTGAATATATCGTAAATCATTCTGCAAGATATCAAAGAACAGACTGCAAAGAAGATATGCAAGGCTTTGTAAATCTCGCTTCGAAATCGTAAGGTTTATAACGAAGCGGAGGCTACATTCGCGATGCATCGATAATCGCGTTCGATTCATCTGCCACAGCGAAACTGCGAGTGTAAATCGCGCCTGCACGGTCGTCAAGGTTTAACGTCGTGGGTGGAATGCATTTTTCTCTCCCCTTCGTTCTTCTGCCGCCTCTTTCTCCTCTTCTTTCAGTTCTTCGCCGCGTTGAATTCTGATTTCATAAGCGGCTTCGTGATTTACATCCCGCTACTGACAGAGTACCTTCGTCGATAGGATGTCGCCAATTTCGCGACATCGTTCCTGGTACAATGGGATTCGTGATGCGTGTACGCAATATCGTCTGCTTTATACGCAGCAACGTTACGCGCCGTTCGATAATATCGATACCAACGTGCCTCGTAGCCTTCCTGACGCATACTGTAATCGTTGCTTCCTCTTTGTTGCACCAGTCAAACGAATATTCCTATAGAGTATGTCCACTCTGAACGTTAAATTTTCATAAAAAGGATAAAAGCTTTATGCAAAATATTTTCTCCTATATATCGTAAAAACAAGGTTATCGTTGTACAGAGTGTAACTTGGTGTAACGACAAGATTGGCTCGTCAAGAAACAAAGATACGAATAATTCGTTTCAAAAAAAGGATTCTGCAGGATATTTTGATTTAAAGTCAAAGAATATCCTATAAATCATCGGCAAATTCTTCCTTAATAGCGCTGGACGAGATGTTATGGTGAAACTAGCGTTCTCGAGAGCCAGTGACAGTAAGAAGATTCAAACGCGTTATTCCGGGCATAGTGGATCGTCAAAGCGAACAAAGTCACGTCGAAAGGTCGGGCGGTTGCTTAACCCGGAATTTAACGAGTTCGACGAAGATGGTAATAACTTCTTTTCAACGATGCTTAAAATAACATGGAGCTGAACCGGCGGTAGAATTCATCTTAATGTAATTCGAGTGGGCCAAGTTTTTGCAAAGCTTGGCCCGTCTTTTCCCTCGAAATCTGTGAGCGTATAGTTGATCCCTTGTCGACTACGATTTCACGTCGAAACGAAGTGTCACTCGAAGACCACGTCCTTCCTTCCTTAAACTCGGCTCTACGCTGGACCACTTTGTTCGCGAAAGTTAAATGCGAATCTTGGTCGATTGACATGCACACACAGAATCCAGGAACAGTATCCGGACGTTTTTCTCCTAATTGAAACGAAAATAATGGTTTTCACAATTTAAAACGTTCTTTCGCGTCTGTTGGCTCGCCATGCACTTACGCGCCAACTGAGTCAAAGGTTCTATAATTAAAATGGAAAACGTTTCCCATCGTTCGCGATACGGATATTCGACGATAAAGGCCAGCTTCGAGGATATTTAATTAAATGACTGTGAGCGTGATTAAATGAACGGGATCTGCTCGCGCCAGGGGGTTAAAAGAGGATTGTTCGAAACTATTAGAGAACGTTCCTGTAGGGTGTGTGATTTATAGGTCGCGGGAATTATTTGCGCCTCGTTTTAAATAAAATCTTGTCTGTATAAAACACTATGCGTAGAATAGGATACACGCTGTATATTAAAAATCAGGTGACTCGATTGCATGGAACATTCGATTTAATTAAATTTACAGAAATTACAATTTAAGCGAAATAAAATATGTAATATAATATATAGGAGTTGTTAAGCAATCCAAATTGAAACAAACTTTGCGTACAAATGAAAAAAATAGGGAAGACTGAAATACATCACGTGGATTACTATTACGTACACCATCGGTTTTCAATTTATTTTTTAAAATTTGTCAATGCCTGCCGTGCGCCGCATTCCAATACAGTAATTTGTTCGCTTCGATCCACAATAGCGTCTAAACGAACCGGTGTATTGTCGAATTCGTAACTTTGTCCCTTCGTTCGAATCGAAACACAAGGAACCAAAATGGCAGAAGTGAAAACTCGCGCGGAAAGTCAATCTCGAAATTAACGCACGTTCGCCGAAATATTGTTTCCGTGGTATTTAATCGCCATCGAACGATTCTTGCGATTAATATTCGAAAGGAAAATGACACTCGAGCAGACGAAAACGCCGAAGCTCGTGAGTGCAGGACGAACGAAGCGAGAAATCTCATGGACGGTTACACGGACGAGCAATTAAAGGTGCATCGAATCAGCGATCTTCTTACGATCGTTTCTCCGATACGATATAACAGGAAGATCAAAGTTCCCCTGCAATCAGCAAGCTTCGGCCGCGAATGCATAATTCATGAGCGAAACACAATTTAACTTTTAAATTCCAGGTGCTCTGCTGGCGTGCCTTAATTATCGGCAATCCGGTAATTACGCGCGACACCTTCGCTTTTTCCTTCGGCCAGATAGCGTTATATTAATTCGATTTATTGCCATCCCGTGATTTTCAGCCGCTCGGAAGGGAATCGTGAAATTTCTACGTGGCGATTTTATCCTTCGTTCGAGTGCACGGTCACGCTACGGGCTTAAATTTAATCTGATAAAAGTACACGGAAGTTAACAGACGTTGACACAGCTCGGGACAAGTCCGACAGGCTTCTCGAGCACGCGTGAATGCGTGTTTAAGATGGAGCAAAGGGATATGGATATTTGGAATGTGACACGCGTGTCATTTCCTGAAGAATATATAATCAGGTGACTCGCGATGTAATCGCGTAGCTTATCCGTAACAAGTATCGAGATGATTAAACGTATGTACAGTGCGAGTGTTTCGTAAGTGAATTAACAGTGAATGGATAGTCGTAAAAGAACCAACTTTCATCTACGGCTCGGAAATAGAATCTTGCAACACGGGTTGCAAGATATCGACTGAAAACTAAAACCTGAATGCTTCGTCTATCAGTGATCAGGTTTTTCAGGTTTGAAAGGCTAGGATGACAAGGAGCTAGAAATCCATGCTAGCGTACAAGCTAGCGTACAAGCTAGCGTACAAAGTTTCAATCTATCTTTGCTTGTACCGTTGCTACGTACATCTTTCCCGTAAATCAACGTGTTCTCTGTCAAATAAGTTTTGACCGACTGTCATGTATAAGCTACATACACCGTTATACACGTCACGGTATTTGATAAAGCCGTCAAATTGATCTATTTTGTAGCGTCTCACGACACAGAATTTTATTTTTTCTTACTAAAGTGGACTTTCGACATATCCTTATACTATACTTTGTCTATTAATAGCAGAAATGGAACTTGACCTAGATGAAAAGTTCAGTGTATATCAAAGACTGTTTACACGGCAATGACTGTCGCGCCACTGACAGCCACCACCAAATACGATTCTTTGAGAAACACGAAATCGAGGATGCATCTGACGCTATTACCGTTTGCTGCACGCTCGAACGTATAGTATTTCCTCTAAAAGCATGATCGTATTTTTTCTCGTGGAAGCAAGCTCGCGGATTCTCTTTGGCATGACGAGGTCAGTGACTGCGCTTCCGGCACTGCCGACTAAAATATCATCGAAAAGTCTCTTCCCCGCCGTACGTATGACAGAAGCGTCGTGATAGACCTTTCAACGACGATACAACGATACTAACAATGGAAAAGACGCACAAATACTTGCTACATTTCGAAGCATCGAATCGCAAACAAAGGTTAAAGAGAGCAGTAGCACGAAAATTCCGCGCGTCGCCGACAAAGCAACGATTCTCGTTCGACGGTCGAACGAGAAGGATTAACGCTGAGTGAATGTAGGTTTTCTCGAGCACGTGGAAACTGTTGAAAAGTGCACACCGGCTATAGTTATGAGATAACTCGGTTTAAGCTAGAAATTAAGCTGAACCGAGCGATCCCGGTTGTCTCGGTCGAGGAATTCGCCTCCGTAGTTAGGTATGCAAAGCAGGAGGCAAGGCAGCAGGAAGCTTGGCCGGCCCCAATCAGGGAATATAGCCGGCAGCAGTTCTATCCAAATACATGGCAGCATACGTCGGCGAGTGCACGATCGCGCGATCCAAGCGAGCGAGCGAGCTGAACACGCGCACGTGCTCGACCGGAAGCTACTAGGTGGTGCAGGGCTATTCGTAGTTAGGGCGAATGAATGAATGCATACGCGCACTCGGGGCCAGCCCGGGAAACTCAAACACCATCTTTCGAATTATAACCGCGCTATCGGATTATCTTTTGAATTATTCCGGATTCCTCTTGGTTCTACCGTTTCAAAATCGCATGGTTCAGCTCGACGGTGCTTCGTGTACTTGTATTTATATATACGTCGTGAACGGACGTGAAATGGACAGGTAATCGATTTTTGCGTGCTCGCGGATCTCGTCTTCGTTCGAACAGGACGAAACATAGCAGAGAGGAGTCGAAAATGATAGAAAAACAGGTGGATACTGGATCGTTTTTATTCCGAGTCTCTTTCGCTCGTGATAGCGTTCTGTTATCGTCACGATGGTAATCGAGATTAGAAAACAGGGAAATGGAAAGGGAACTGTCGAATCGACCGGTGGAATGTGATTTTTGAATATATAAAGTAAACGTAGCGCGCACTGGGAAAATTTTATTCGGCTGATTCGCCGGATGAAATATAGCGTTGAATTACTTCGTATAGAAGTTTTCTCAAAATGATAAAAATCTTGCTGTTTTTTTTTTGGTTTCTTCTTTTTTATTTTTTTTCTGCTTTGTTTATAAATGAGGTGGAGGTTTTCGTGCGTTTGATGTACATTTTCGGCACGAACGGCAACCAGCCACGTTCCTGGCGACGTTAATGCACGCGGGCACCGACCGCATCAGTATCAATCTAGTTCCCGACGAGTGGGTACTTAATCAGTCAATTAGCAATGTTCCACTAATTGGTTAATTACCAAGCAAATTTGTAGCCAGCATAGTATTGCGGCATTGGGGACACGCATAGTTATGTGTGTATATCATGAACACAGGGAGGTGAAAGGTACGAGACGACCTCGCTTGTCCAAGCATTAAGACACAAATGTATTTATCTGTGTGATCTATGGCTACTGTGGTATAATGAACCAGTTCGCGTTTAGCTAGATACGCGTGCCAACAGTTCGTGCAATCACCGTAGCTGATTGGACTCTCTGATCGAAGGAAAGACGTGTTACCAGATGCCATTCTTCGTTCACGGGTCGTTTTGTGCGAAATCGAGAATACCAGAGTGATCTGACGACGTTAGATTCAATGTATATATTTATATTATATTAATATCCAAAGATGTACGTAGGATAAGTAAGACTGAGACTGATCGGTATTTAATTTTCTGCTTGGAAGAACTTTCTCAAAATGTTAAATATTGAATTTTAAAAAGATGGGTAAGAGACTGATGTAAACGTTGAAAATAAAATTGTGAATTTCTTTGTAGAGACTGCATCCGTGGTGTATAAAGAAGTATGCAAAATATGATATATTCGTATGAATAATGTATACAAGAATATGCTTGAGTGATTCGAGTCATCCCAAGTCGTATCATAACGAAGCTTTGAAAATGGGACAAAGTAATACCTTTGTATAACCATGATTTTAAACCTCCTTATTCTCGAGTAAAGTCAACTTAATGCTTCCTCTTTACTATTTTCATTTCTGTGATATAAAATACTTTCAAACACTGCCATAGAACAAGATTACATTGGCACGAACATTATCTTCGATTTTCATTACGCTCGTCACAAAATTCTCCCACGTGTTCATTGTCCAAAGACCACCTCGGCCATCAGAATTTCCGTTCCGAATGGATGACGCAGCAGGCATTCGAGAGTAATCGACGATTTCGCGGCGGAAAAGACCACCATCCCATGGAGGTGAATTAAAACTACGACCGGAAGCAAACACTTACATCCTATTATCCGTGCCGCAAGTTCAGCCACGCGTTAAATTCTCCTCGTACCCGGCGTCCAAATATACTTAGCCGATTGCCGCGTCTTTTGAGTTCAATGCACCTTCGCGTCGCGACGTCGACGCCTCTCCACGTTCGTTTGCAAATATTTTTACGATGGAGTAAAGCTCGACAGGGCTTGATAGCTCGGTCTGATAACCAGATAAGACGCGTTCCAACACGACCATCAGAGTCCGATGGAGCAGCTTCTGGACAGCAATTCGAATAAGCGAAAGGCGCTAAGGCACGGACTTTAATCGGTGCAATCGCGGCTCGATTATCGGCCAGGAAGCTTATCTCTGTCGTGGGAACTATATTTCATTGGGTCTGTCGTCGACTAGGAGAGTATAAGTGATTGCCGAGTCTCTTGATGGGGTTAAACGCAATCGTACGTAATTGTAATTGTATTAATTGAAAAGAACAGATGGATCGAATAGATTCGTGAATTAACAGAGGATTAATTTTTGTTAGTATTTGTGATATTGGATGTATAATGGAATCGGAAAGCATGTTTGTTGATATCGTTCGAAACTGATGAAATTACTGCATACTGTTGAGGGTTATAGGACAATGTTTCGGCACTCGAGATTCGATTTAGTGGCAGGATGTGATGGCATTGAACGATCGCTCCAAAACACCATCGAAAATCAGGAAATCGGCCTCGACCGATATTGTAATATCGCACGCTGACGCGTCTGACTCTTGCATTAAACATGAGTTATACATCGGCATTGTGCTCTATACAGAACCGTGCCGCTGTTAAATTTACATTATGTTCATGTGACCAATTATTGAGCGGAGTCGGAGTTGAAACATCGGAGCCTTGGAAAAAGTTTTTTTTTCCTCGCGACCGTGCGATAACGGATTATTAATGCCAACTAATTCCACGGAAACTTATCACCCGTACAGCAACTAGATAAAAACTGTATGCGAATTTAAAAGGTTTAACTCGTTCGTTTAACTCGTTGAATTTACTGGAAAAAGTCCTGAAAAAAGCATTCAAACGTTTCTCGATATTCGAGATCAAGCGAAAAAGATGGTGAAACGGAGTATACGACGGAGTCTTCTTTTATCGAGGACAACATCGTTCGCTTATCTCGTATCACGATTACCTTCAGCCTGGCTGAATAAATAGATCAGCGAATGCTCCTGGTTCGTGCGAATGGACTGAATACTTGTATCCGGTCGCTGGATACAGCTTGCAACGAGTAGATCGCAATAACTCTGGACAATGTCACGATACATGCTCCATAATTCCGCGAACTGGATCCATCTCACGTTTCGATTTCTCTGACGCGTTAGAAAATGTAGAAGCAACTGCTCCACGCGTGGAACTGACACCGGATGGATCGTGGAAACGCTGAATACGATTTGCTCTGGTTTCGCGTATTCCGTGAAGTATTCTAACTTAACATAGATCGATGAAAAATTGCGGAGAAATCTGTTTATTAAATTTGAATTTATAAGGCACGGATCATACGTAAAATGTGGAGAATATATATAAAGAGACGAGAGAGTGTAACATTCTTAAATCTCACTTTTGTTAAATATTCTGCTGAATGTGTACTATATCCGTGTACAGAAAGGTCGATGACTTCAAGACACAAAGAAAAGAGATTCAGGCATCCGCAACCATCCTGAACAAGGTTTGCTTCATCGTTGAAATCAATATGACGAGTCTCCATTCACGCGTCGCCTTCGCGCGTGTATCCGACGCGAACAATCGCTTGCCTAATTTATTCAAATTTTGCGACGTGCAACAGGAAAAACAAGCAGGAGCGTAAAAAGCAGCTAATAACAGCGACGATAAACAAGAGGAAACGGTGAAAGGCACTCGCATCCCTGTGCGAGATAAAATTGGCCAGGTTGATAGTCACGTAGGATCGAATGCGAGCGACGATAAGCAGCTGTAATAATAAACGAGGGATTAATTCAACAATAGATAAACTGGTCGATGCATCACGCCGATGTAAATATAAAATAAACCGGCAAAGATAAATGGACAGTCAGGTTAATACTAAACTTTGTTGCGCAACGAACTGAAATCGTATTTATAATTGACGGACGAACCATTACTCATCGGTCGTTCCTGTCGAGCTTGCTCGTACACATCCGCGTCCAGCGATTGCTCGCTACAGGCTGTAGATTAATAATGACATTCGCGTTACGAAGGAAAAGGCGGGAGAAACTTGAAAAAGAATCGTTGCCGGTTCGATATCTCGAAACACGACAAGGAAGTTTATGCTCGAACTGGACACTGCTCTGGCAATCTATCTCGCGATAAAATACCGCTATTTCCTTCACCGATAACTGACCAATTAGTAGATAATTAAATCTTTATTACTTTAGCAACTAGTTTAAGTTCGATCGAGCTTTAATTAATTGTCGGACAGTCTAGGAGCATACACGTTCGTGCGCTTTCTCTTAACTGTAATACATATATACCACAATGATCACCTCAAAGAGAAATTTGAATGCAACAAAACGTTTGGTCGTTCTAGTTGCAGGTTAATTTTTTTATAAAGAAAATTTCATACAAACTTCCTATTTAATTTTTAATCCAACCAACGAAACCTACTAAAGGTAAAGACGATACTCGCGTTACCGACGATACACGAATGACGGAAGCACCGTGAACCGAACGAATCCGAAAGTATCCGAGATCGGCCGAATGGCCGGCAACTCCACACGAGGGGACTCTAGCAAACTCCACAAGCCGGCTTCCGCTTCGTCCGGCGCGAACGTCGGAGCTTGTTCGTGTGTTGCTTTCCTATCCTTCTCGTCTTCGACGGTCATCCTCGGTCTTTTTGTTCTCTGAAAAAGTTGTCGGCTACCGGCGGACTCGATCGTCGAGTTCGTCGTCTCGCCTTGAATTCAGTGGCAAAAGTGGAAACAGTGGGTGAGAGGTGCACACGTGAGAGAGTGTGTTGGAATCGAAAAATGTGACAGCAACACGGCTCTCCGACGGCCGGAGGGGGAGAAACGCCGCGATTTTAGTCGCAAGCGATCGCGCCTGCGCGTTTCCTTTTTCTTTCCCTCCGTAGCACCGTGCGTGTGTATGTATATGTGTGTGTGGGTGGGAGGTCACGCGTAAAAAAAGTTCCCATAGAAGTGTGGGATTAGTATCTCGCGATACGGTGAGTGTTCTTTTACTAATTGAGTGCCGGGATTCTGACCGGGATCTGCGAAGGATACGGAGAACAGCGCCGAAAAGACTGGACGGTGAATCATGTAAACAGCTGTTCCTATTCTATTCTAAACGCTATAACGATAATCACTTGCTCTACCTATTTATTGTATCAGTTGTCTGTTTGCTACACTTAGCCTATCGACGGTGGTGTTGCTGCGAGTCGATTTAGAGCGAACGATAATCGCTTGTAAAATTGAGCCGAAGGAACGCTATAAACGAGCACGATATAATGTAGAATTCTATGAATATCTATGAAATGGTTTTCCAACTTTTGTAGCACTCTTCGTTCTAATAAACAGAAATTTGTTAACGATAGAAAAACACGATTACGTTATAAAAATAACTGAAAGCACGTAGCGTGATTAATATTCGCTAAGGAATTCATATTTCTTCATATTTCTCGTCGCTTAATCCGTAGTTCGTTCTCAACGTGGGATAGGACTTAACAGTGACGTGATGCATAAATCGATGATTTTATAGCACGATGAATGCATCATTAAAACGAGACGCAGATGCAGATTCGCGTTAAACAGACCTCGTCGTAAATCCACAAATCAAACATACGAGCGAATAAAATGCGTGTGCCGCAGCATGGATTTAATGTTAATTGCCGTGACAGACATTTCGAGCTACAGGGTGTCGAGTTTGTTCCCGACGATACGATATACCATTAAAAATTATCTTTGTCGCTACACTGTATTAGTTTAATACGGTAATTTTTCTCTCAGTAAATAGGTTGATTTAATGTTGCAAGATGCCCATAGAATGTAAAATTTATATTGAGTGATATTTACGTTAAACATAAAAAATACACTAGAATAAAATATACCAAAATATGACTAGAGTATAAAACATAATAAAATAGAATATATACATTCAAAAAGGAAAGGACAATATTCTATAAAAGCAGCAAAGTATTCCCTCAAAATATTTTCATGAAAATCCTTCAACTCTACAATTATCAACTACATTCTGCGGAGCCATTAAAAAATAGCGTCATTGCCGTAGATGGCAGCACTCTAAACGGCAACATAAAATTACTCCAATATTGTTTCTCGATTCGAGAGAATTGCTAGAGTGGTAGAAGCAAAGGAAGATAATGCGAGTTCCTCAAACAATGAATTAAATAACCTCGAAATCGCAGGGAATGTAATATCACGTTCGATACATCGTATAGTTGCTTATTAGAAACGACGATCAAAGAATATACGGTACGGTAGCACGTAGACACAGAAAAAAGGTATAATATTAAGTACACATATACACGGATGAAATTAACCTGCGAAAACGACCGGTTTCGATACGAAACTAACTTCCCTCGGTTACTGGGCCTCGTCCTCGTCCCTCTTTCTCTCTCCTTTCCGCTCTAACCCTTTCTCTTCCCTCTCGGCACGACCTGTACGCTATACGGCCGATCAAAAGCCGCTCTGTTTGTGCTTCATTAGTTTTTATTAGTAAGACCAGAGACGATAATTCGACGATGAACAGTGTAGCCCCGTTTTTCCTGGATGGTTAATTCGTATACGTCTAATGCGTTATGGACGTGGACGAAATTTAAGCATCGCGTTTTCATCAGCTAAAATTCGAATCAGCTTCAAATAATATTCGAATTATGTCGATATTTTTGAAATCTCTGGCTTTAACAAAACACGTTGTGGCAGAGTAATGGTAGGTAAAACATCTGCTTAAGAACTAAACGGATAACCATTATAATAACATTTATTTATCATGACAAAGAAGAGAGGCATTTTAGATAATATTGCGCATTGAAGTTGTCTTGACGTATGTATATTTTATCTTTTACAAATTTCTAACTGAAACGCGATTTTCATCGTTTCCTATATGGTTCGCGTGACGTTTATTCGTTGTAACATATTCGTCCCATTTTCGCTATTTATATAGCAGATTTGTATAAAACAGGATGAATTTATATTACGATCCATATATATACGTTTCCGCGTTCCACGTTTCAAGTTAAAATTCGATGCACTTTACTGGTTTATTCGCACTGTGAAAATTACGATTATGCAATTTGATCGATAGTTGTCTAAAATTTCATCAGTGCGCGAAAGAAGGTTTTTCTCGTCGAGTAAGTATGTGTATACCGGCCGGTTATTTACCAAAGTTGTTCACGATACAAGGTTACCCAAGGATGACAGTAATTTAGTTAGACATGTTGCCTAGTCAAAGTGAGGTCCTCGTGCATGACGGGATAGGAAAAGAGAGAAAGGGAAGTTTCAAGGCTTCCATGCCGCGTTAAGAGTCTACTCCTCCTTCAAGTTCCTTCTGCCGCTTCAAGGTGTATTTGTCGACGTTCAAATGCACTCGACGAAATGGATCTCTTTACAGGTCGTAAACGTCCGTGCGATCGCCGTTTTTCCCTCAAGTTTACCCGTAGTACTTGAATTCCTCTTTAATGGCTGACACTTCGCAAGTGCTGATATCGTGGCGGATCAATGCGGAATGACCGGGAACAAAAGCACGAAATTCCGCTTGCTTTCGTTTACTGATCGACGAGTTGTAGACGATACGAGTCACAATGATCCAACAACTTGAAAGTGAAAGCTTTGCTTTCCATTAGTTCTTTGAATATTCGATCGGATATTAAGTAAATGATGGAAAATTTTGTAAAGTAATTTTAATACTTAAAAGTTGAAAGATGTTCCCGCAAGGACGTTACACTACTATTAAGGTAAATGAAAATCTTTGCTACAAAATGTTCGCTGTTTATTATTTTCTATTTACATTTATCTTTCACTTTTGATAAGTAAATAATTACAAAAAAGTCTATGTAATTTAAGGATTAACAGTCTGAATTTTAATTGCATTTTACGACACAAATATCTGAGCACAGTAAACCATGTAACCGTACATTCGTAACTCGGTAACTCTGCTGCCGGCTTGATGAACCAACTTTTTTCTACCTTATTTCTCCGGCACGGCACGCCGCGCACCGGTGAAATCTAGTTTTCACAATAAACTTGCGTCCGAGCGCATCTTTGAACCCGTTGTCTTCTTACGTTTCAGGCAACGGTTTCCCTCTTGCGCGTCTCTGTTTTCCCGTCTGTTCATTTGGCTCCTTTTTCCCTCTCATCATTCTTCGCAGAAATAAAAATACACATTTCCAAACGAATTTCTCCACAGAGTCTAGAAATAATTTTTTGCTCTCGTTTGTTTCTTCTTTGATAATGTAGATAGATTGACGGCCATAAAAATGATTTAAACATAATTGTCAGAGATGGAATTTATTAAAGCTGGACTACGTTGATCCTAACTTGTTTATAGTTCTGACGATCTCTTGCTTCCAATTAGTCCGGATTAACGAAGTTCTGTGCCGCCTAAGGTAACGAAGGCTCTTGTTAGAAAGTAAATATCCAGCCTGGTATTTCCGCGGAATTTATTTAGGGAAACAATGACGAGACCAGATTATTGGAAGCTCGGCCCTGGGACAGTAATTACCTAATTATGTTGCGATGTAAAATGTGACTCGCGACTATGCGCGCTCCGATTTATTATCTTTCACCCGCTTGCTTTTCCATGGATCCAACTATTTAATTTATATCGATATCTTTAAAATGGAGAAAAATATCTGTTATAAGAAATAGGCAAAAGGTCGAAGAAGAAACTGCACCTGATATGGAAAGATGTTAACTTTACTCGTATTTTATTATACTTTAACGCGTAATCGAATACCGCGACATCTTCGTGCGTTCGTTTCCATTAAAACGTTTGGAGGAAAATGGAAGCAGAAGTTGCTTCGAATGGCCAATAGTAGCTGTCGGTTTGCGATGAAATGGGCCTACTGGGAGGATGGTGTCGTTTTACGAGCATCAGGAAGAAGCTGTCGAAACGTATTATTCATCGTTAGAACCTCGCTAGCGGCGCACGACCCAATTTGCATCCTCGCACCCTGCCGATTTTGCCGATCTTATGTTCAAAATTACACATTTCCTATTTCAAAGAAAAATCATAAAATTTCTTTAGAAAACATTTCATTCTTTCTTTCGCTCGTCGCTCCTGATACAAGCGACGCAATGTACCAAAGACTCGCATATTTGAAAATATAAAATATTAAACTGGTAAATACTAGTTCTTAAATAATAAATATATCGATCGTGGATCGAAAGGAAAATTCGAAACTAGTCGAAAATATTTCAAAATATGTCATAAGGGATAATATTAATCCACTGCCGTTTAGAAGATTTTTTTTTAATCTTCTTAGCGTTCGGGGCGAATAAGGTTAAAAGCGCCGAAAGGTCCTTGAACGCGACCTTCCCTCGAAGAAAAAGGCGTTCTTCGGCTCGTTCGAAAGCGAACGCATCGTTAGCCACGTTCTCCCTTCATACCAGGCTCCATGTCTAGCTTCTTATATACTTAAAAACGGCGCGGTTGACGCATTGAATGCCATTGCATCGTCCTTTCGTCCTCGTGTCGTAGTCAGCAGACTGACAGTTGAATCGTTTGACCCATTTCTTCGTTGCATCGTTTCGCAATGCTCCGCCAGCATAACGGTCTTTTGTACCTCGTATTACGGCTGTTCCACTTGCCGTGAAGCTGAAATCGCCTGCACGCGCTCGCAATTCCTTCCACCAATGACTTCCACACTTTTCCTACTCGTTTGTACTTACCGAAAGAATCAATCCTTCCGGTAAGCAAAGGAATTTCACTTTTGTTGATTCTTCGAGGTAGAATGAAAGTCTTGAAGGATCGAGCTGTATAGCTATTCTTTCAGTTATCGGAATCATTTATACATACTTTTTACTTGCTGGAAGTTAACCTAGTTGCGTTTGGTAGTAATATCCGTGAACGAAACGTTTCGACAAGTTGATCAATATCACGTTGGTAAAATAGGATAATAAACTAGTTTGTTGAATAATTAAACAATACATATTAACGTGGACACGGAATGGCGCAGGTTTATCATCCAGATATGTCGAGAACGTAGAATAATAAATAACAATTGGATATAGTGATTTATGGAAACATCGGTAAATCGTGTATCCCTTATACGATGAAAATTTTCCACGTTCGAAATTCGCTGGGTTAATAAATAATAGTTGTTGCAATTATACCTAAGATATGGTGCATCATAGACGAGAATTCCATGAGCCCACTTTACGAAGTATTCTTACAACCTTTCTAAGCTTTCCATCGTGACCCTTTGTTGTCCATTGGAGGTCTAAGAAACGTACCATCCTGAAATATATGAAATTACATCGGTAACACAATCGGTATGTTCTCTCTGAAATTTGAACGTCGTCTTAATCCAAAACCTTTCGAAGGGTCCTTTCAGATGTTTTTATACCGAACGTGTCCTCAAGACGTTCGAACCTCTCCGCCACTCTTCAAGTATCTTTCTCGTCGAAGATTCCCATAGTACGTCGTCAAGCTGGTCTTTGATCGTCGAAACGATCCGTTTTGATGTTAAAAAAAGCCCGGGTGCTTCGCTCCACCGTCGAAACACGTCAGTCGAATTGTTTTGACCCGTGCCATTATGAATACATCTTCGCAAACACTTTTGCCGGCGCTTCGCCATCGTTCTGGCCGTGTGTTGGAAGAGCAAGAGCTCGACAGGGGAGAGGAGAGGATTGTGCGCCGCATGCCCAGACGAGAAACTCGTCAGCGAGAAAAGAAGAGAAAAGAGGAGAGCACGAAGGAAGCGGTCGCCGAAGAAGGCGTCGACGAGAGAGATTTCGTCTCTTTCCTTCTCCCTTCTTCCTCCTTTTCCTTCTCTTTTTAATTTTGTTTTAACGTCGTAAACCTGGGTTATTTCTGGTTCTCCTCTCTCTCGCTCTTGCAGCTCCATACTCGCGTCTATGCTCGCCGAATGATCCTCGTAAAGCGAACGCGAAAATTCCCTTTCGAAGCTGTTTTAATCGCGCAAGGAGGGATTTTTTTTTTTTTTTTTTTAGATTAACCGATTAACGTAAGTATCGTTAAAGAAGGTATCAAATGGTTTTTACGAGAATCGTTCGGGATTCTGGTAAAAATAAAAACTTCGTTACACGTACGTGCAATTGCGTTTGGTGCATGGAGATTAATTTCGTGAGAAGTACTCGCACATTTTTAATGACTGTAAAAGTAAGAAATGCGAAGCTTCTTATTTTCCTAGGTCTGGTACTCTCAAAGTGTCGTAACATTTTACGTATCTCGTACTGAGAATAATTCATAACGAACGTTCGTTCTCCTTTGTTAAAAAAACCATAGCGCATCAAAGATCCGTCAAGATGAATCTTAAAACTGTCATATTCTCCGAGTACTTAAAAATCATTTCTCCATACGCAGTACATAGTTCTACTCTAATTCAAGTATCAGAACTCAATCGCAAGTTGTTCGAAATTCTTCGACGAGGATCTACCAAATATTCTTTGTTGAACACCCATGAACGACCAGTGGTAATAATGATCGCCATTAAGAGAGCAATCACCCATTAACGACTCAATATGCAAAACAAAATTTAAAGAACGAAGAATATGAAAGACACTTTAACTTTTCAATCATTCCTTTGTTGCACGATGATCGACGCGGAATCCAGCACAATGAATACATTAAACGCGGCCCAATTCTCGCGGTTTAATCGGAGGCTGCGTAATGTTCCGGTAGCGGTTCTTGCGTGTATCGTTCGTGAGACAAAGGACACGGCTGTGCATGGTGCCAAAGGCCTCTCTTCCCTTCTCTTTCGCGTCTGTTTATCGTCGTTTTCTCCTCGGCGGATCGACGAAGACGCACGCGCCCAGCGACCGCTGGAATCTTAATTACGTTACAGTCCATTCATGGCATGCGCCGTTGTCATCGTTGTATATCTGATGAAGAACGCGAGCGTGGAACGACCTAGGGGACCGATGCACAGCCAACAAGCCGCGTTCCCGCTTAGTTTCCCTGGCAAGACACGTGTTTACCTGATCTGACTGGAAACCGTGCAACACACGAACGAGAAGAACGCGTTTCACAGGTAGAAACCTTAGCTCCAGACGGATGAAAGAAAGATCATCGCATGACAAACGCACGATTCACGTCGATGTTTTTTCACGAAACTCACGGCCATTCTGTGATCGAAATTTTAATGTGATTAGCCGGCCGCTGGGGATAGAACTGATTTTTTCCAGCGTCATCGATCGTAAAACTCTATCGGAAGCATACGAGTGACAAAATCTTTGATTCGAAGAAATTGGTTTTTGGATAAAGGTAGACCTGTTTAATTGTTTTAGAAGCGTGGAAATTCAATAAGAAATTCTTTGCTTCCTGTCGATTAATCCCAGTCAATGTATCCGATGACAACGATAGTAAACTTCGCGATTAAATTGGCGGAAAGTAGAAGTCGGTTTTCATCCTAAAGTATTATGCTCGTAGACGATAAATAAATACAGAATTTCGTATTTCCTTATCGATTCATAAAATGTTAACATATGCATATTTGTGTGCAATATAGTGGTATTAAAGTTTGAGTATACGTACGTGGCTCATAGATGCAGACGGAGCATTAAAATTTTCGAGGAATTTGTATTTTTGATCAAGCGATCGGAAACTACCTCGGACGAGTGTCATAACCGGATTATATAGTCCAGGATAAGGGACGAAGTCTCTCCCGTTTGCGTTTTATAGTATCCGTGATACTGTATCTACACGCACGCTCGAAATTGACCCTTAAACCCTTGCGGGACGCGGACAAGCCTTCTCAGTGTCACATTTCACTCTTGCTGGTCCTTTTACGCGGACGTATTCGTTCCTTCGGATAGTAGATACATACTTGCCCGTATGAACCTGTGTTTAACGCGAGCTCCTTCGAAACGACTTCCTGTTCAGTTTTACATATTTATCACTTATACGAGGTCGGTACAGGAGAACTACCGCTTGGAAACTTGACCAGCAGTTCGCATATGTTTCCACAACGAGGTGTCTTATTTATTCTCTGTTTACTCTCTTTTACCACCTTTTTAAATATCTCTACTGCGATATGTTACATTTCTGTTCCTCCGCCACCCTTTTTTTTGAATTATAAACATACCTATGTACTATTCAGCTTAATCGAAATGGAGTATTTTTCCAAAAGATTCTTCGTTTTATTGTATTATAACTACATATTCCTATATTCTATTTGAATAATTTTCCTAAAAATTGTACTAACAATTTTAACAAGAAGTTTCGTAGTTCATAGATAATTATATATATGGAAATTTGAATTTTTCTTGTAGCTTTCAATTCACGAAGTTGATCAATATGGCCTTTGAATAGCTCGGTTGACCAACAGACTATTTTATTCCTAGGAAAAACGTAATAATACACCCACGTGGCGGTCATTAACGCGTTAACATTCTAAAAGTACCAATAATCCTGATAATCCCACACTCGTGTTTGAAATGTTTCAACTCGTCATAGCATGTTTTCCCGGGACAGAAAGTCAAAAAAAGAGATTCATATCGTACAACTACGATAGCCTCGTCAATTAAACCCACGCAACCCGTAGAAATAGAACGAATCAGCTAGTCCGTGTTCGTTCCACGTTCGAACAGCTACTTCGATCCTTCGATACGAGAGAGGATCGCGGCGATTCACCGGAACTGTTCTTAAGCCGTGGACTCGGCACGGCCGCGTCTCGCTATCCGATTAAACGTCGTCGCTCGTTAAAAGGCTGCAGATATCCCGAACATTCGACTTCTTCGTATCTATGCGGCCGTATCGCGCGTCGACTATCACCGTTGCCACAAACCTATACGCATACGCGTTCGGAATAAAGGCAGAGCAGCAACGCGAACGGAAACACGTGTACGCGAGATTTCAGCAAATCCCGGATAACGGCCCTGCGAAATGTCTGGCGGATTTAAATGGAATTGGCCGAAGAGTCAAATGGTTTTCTATGCGACTGTTTCGTACGCGCTATGCTGGAACGTCGAGGAACGTCCCCGCTGTGTAATGCGAAATTTTAAATTCGAGGCTCGTTTCTTTATTCCTTTTACGGTTTTATATCAGACGGACACTCGTATCAAATTATTCTGATCGAAGTGAAAAATGTTTTAGCATCTATTTGTTAACGAAAGGTGACAGCAGTGGTAAAGTAGATTTTAATAATTCGTACTTCATTGAATCCTAAAAATATCATCTATCTACGTGAAAGTTAGAAATGAAAATTTTATAACGAAGAGGAAATTCTCAGGTTTAAGATGATATATGAAATAGTCTGCAGAGATAAAGATGGATCTTTCATATATATTACAAGTTGTAACTTACAACCCTTGTACGAAAGCATATGATGGAAGATACTGCAGCGTATAATATTTATCTTTAATTCTCTTAAGTACACTGTGGATGAAATAAATTTTACGCGTAAATGAAAATGCAAAATTACAATAGCTAGCATGAGTTAATGCGATGGTCAGTGCTCGATGGCTACACTGGTACCATTTTCCTGCCTCTCTCCTTCCATAATACTCTTACATCCAGGATCCAAAATGTCGTAAAAAGCTCGAGTCGTAATTTGCCAACGTATTCCGTAGGATATATTCTAACACAGGTATTTAAAACAGTGGATAGTTAATGTGCTATTTCTCTTGTTTTACTATTGTATAACGGCAAAGTATAATAATAGTTCGCTGAAGCTGCAAAGATAAAGTATGCCTGTCCTAGTTGCATTAATGCATAATTGGAAATTTTATAATATTACAGATATATCACTGCTATATCGCACAGTATTTCTAAATCTGATACGCGACGCTTATTATCGGAAACTTCGTAATTCATAGGATGACTCGAGTGTCATGCGAATTTCTTACGAGAATGTTATTTCCCGTTCGTGTCTGATTATCGTCGATTTCTCTGGAAACGAAAGCTTCAAGGTAGCAGCAAGAGACGTTTTCCGTTCGAAGATTTGATTCGAGATCCGTAAAATTGGATCGATAACAATTTGGTTGCATGTCTACCATTTGTCTTCTCGTTATCAAGAATAATTATTTCACGGTGAAATACATAGCTGGGTAGAAATATGAGATCATCTATCCAGCATAACGCACCGTTACTCTTTATGGCAGGCGAGGATTAAACCTGCGACAATGAGTCTTTGTTCTCGCTGAAAGTGGTCATTTAATAATTGTTTTACGATGGTAACTTCGCCGTATTAAACGCTCAGCTCAGAGGTTTTTAAGCAGTCGTCCATTAGCCTGTTTCGTTGCTGTATTTTACACGTGAAACTGCTCGTGTTTTTAATCCGAAAATCTGAAACGTTAATAAATTTCAATTTACATTTCAAACGATCGAAGAAGGGATTCGTTAAAGTAAAATGAAATTTCATTCCTAGAATCTTCTAAGAAGTAACTAACTCTTACGAGATTGAGAATTCGACAATCTGAACTTATACATACTAACCAAAAATGAATCAAAAGGTGTAGTTATAATTCTCAACTATAAGAGACTTGATCTTTTTCAAAAATTAATCCTGCAACATTTTCAAACATTCGTATTGACTCGTTCGCTGATTTCTCGATTAAGTTTTTCTCGCTCGATTCTCTCTATTTGCCAAGCCATTTTCCAACTGTATTTTCGCTGATTTCTCAACGAAACACGTGCTTCGTTCTATGCTAACTAACAGTAGCCGGACAATCGCGCGCCATTCATCTTATTAGCTCGATTCACGCGCTATACCGTGTACCATAACCTAATTGCACAAGTTCTCAGAGTCGACTGCCGAGTGTAATAAAGCTAAGAAAGCTCGAACCGTATCCACGTGTTCCTTGCAACAAAGTCGCTTCATTTTCCAAGTTAATCGTACGTGAATAGAGTCAAGCCGTTCGATCACGTTGATTTATCAAGGAATTGTTTCGCGTCTGGTTCCTGTCGCGTCTTCTCATTGACCAATGACCCTAATTTGCGCTCGGTCACTCTTCAATTCCGTAGATTGCTCAGCCTCGCTTCAAATTGATCGAATTAAAGTTGACGCGATTAAACAGCATCGTTTCCAGCTTGTTTGCATTTATAAATGGCTATGCCGTTCATCTCCATCTAAACAATCCTCCACTTTATTGTTGTATAAGAAAGTTTCTAAGGGAAGAATTACACCATTCTTATCAGAGTCAGTTTTTTAAATGGAACCATAAATGGAACCCTATAATATACATCAAAGGATAGGTTTCTTATGCATCTATTTAAATATTTTGAGATAATCGTATTTGAAAATGCTTATATCAAAAGATATTGAAATTTTACTTACGAAATAATTAATATAATTTAATTATGTATGAAAGAGAAAAGAAAAATAGATACAAAAGCAAGAATAGTGCCCGTTCTTATCTTTCGTATGGAAAATTTTACAAAATGAAAGCTAAAACCCTGTGAAATATGATAATAATTTGTATCGTAAATAATTCAAATTGTATTCGAATCAAACGATTCCTAGAACGTTTTCACGTGAATTTCCAAACCTTGGTAATTCGATTAGCCGCTAATCGATCCGCAAATGCATTATGGAGATCCGTTTTTGCTCCGCGGCGTCCGATGTACGCGTTTTCATTGCAGAGTACGAGGAAACCTACGACAAAATTCCAAATACCCAGCTACAAAATGGCACGCAGCTGACGCATAATGTAATGTACGCTGCGTGTAATGGTATATATGACGCAGTGTAACCACGGAATTCGGTATATCGCGAGCCATAATACCGTATAATTAAAGTTCGAATTTAATGCCGCGGCGTGCAGAATGAAGCGAAACTAAACAAACCAGCGAAGAGTTCGACGAAAACACCGTGGTGTATTTCCTTGAAATATCTCATCCGCGTTTTATCATTTACACAATATCCACGTATATTTTTGCAAATGTGTAGCACATATTGTTCATCGTTGCTTTCATTAATCACAAGAATAACCACTGATTTATATGCACAATTTATAAGATACAAAAATTATGAGCTTTCGTGGAATGTTTGCGTGAAACATTTTCATTAATCTTGCTCAATTTTCATCGTATAAATGTACATTTCCTTCATTGAATAATTTTGATCTCTTCATCAAAAGATTCGAATTAACCATCCAGGTTATCGACATTAAAATGTGATAATTATTTGAGGAAACGATCTTACTTTTCTCGTCAAGGAGGCTACTAATTCTCGTGAAATACAAGAAACAAGAACTTCTCTACGTTTGTCAAAGTTTCAACATTTTTAAATACACGGATAGAAAAAAGCGATTATGGTTCGAAAAATGACGATAAAGCGATTAATCTTTGATCTTTTGCGCCAATAAGATTTCTGATCAACAAACAAGCTATTTAAAATGTTGAAAGTCTGTATCATCGAATCGGTTCAGTTTCTATCGAGCGTTTAAATCCGCGGCAGCATTTATTTCGTGTTTCCTCGCGCGGAGATCACCTGTTCCGCTCTCGCGAGCTTTTACCTCGACGAAAACGCTTTATCGCGATGTAAGGTGCGGAGAACGGCCGACTCCGCGGCTGTTTTATCGCCTCTTCCTCTCCGTTCCCTTCTACCATAGTCTTCTTCGTATTTTATTTTTTCTCGTCCGCGTTGCCCGCTAGATTTCCTACGAGGAAACGCGCCCACTCCGCGATACGGCTTTACGATGCCGACGATGGGTTTGCCGTGGCCGTGTCGAATCTTGTTCTCTCTTTTTATTTTTTTTCCATTTTCCCGCGTCTCTTCCAAGCCATAAATGAAAATCGCAATTTTCCGCGTTTCAATTTCAATGTTTCACCCAGGACAAACTAAAGCGAAAAAATGCCTTCATGTTAGAAACATGAAGATCAGTGCGTGAAATACAAATCCCTTTTTTTACTCGAAGTTTTTACTCATATTTTTTACCGTAGTTTCTTTTGTAAATCTTCAACACCGTCAGTGAATGAAATTTTATTTTAACATTATCGTTTCGTGCACTGTTCTCGTCAGTTAAAACGTTCCATCTAGCACGTCTTCATTTTCCAAGTTTCTTCTGCCTCTTAAATACTACACAGACTGTTAGAAAATAATAACTAAATGTTTTCAATTAAGTAAAAAGAAATAAGAGACACACAGACGAGATGATATTTTTAGTAAGAAAGACGATGTAGCACCATTGCGATGTTATTTGTAACAATTCCTTCTCGTTTCTCGTCCAATACCGTATAGTATCACCACGTTTAATAGTATTATTTGATTTTATTGAATTGTCAAATGATGAAGAACGTACCAGTGTAAAATCTCGTCTGCGATAGAATTAACGTAAGTTCCTCTGATGATAGCTTCTAAGGGTTAAGTAAAAGAACGACAATTCTAATAAAACTAGAAGAATTCCAAATGTCAAGCATTTCCGCCTTATCTTATCGAATTTCGAAACAGCGTGTCCACGACTCGAAACTTTTATAGGCTACATGAAAACCGTAAAACCACAGGGAAAGTGTTAAGGAGACATTGGAGGATCGGTCGTTTCATTAACGTCACAGACCACTTTCTATCGGCTCGATTTTTCGTCGTCGGTCGCGTTTATCTTTAACGGTACTTCCCGGTCGTCCCGCGATCCACGAGTTCGCCTTATCAGCCGCCAATTAACGTCGCGAACGTATTTTTAAACGTCTGACTACGTGACGTCAAGGTAGGAAATCGGTAGGCAGTGGCGGAATGGAAAAAACGACCATGAGAGCCGAGCAGACAGCGCGTAGATTCTCGTTGACGGTGTCGTGTGACGAGCCAACAGGCTTCCTACAAGTAAGGGGGTCTTCTAAGCTCTTTCACCGGAATAGTAGCCACTGTCGTGAACACATTTCACCATACAAATGGGGAATTTAACTGTGCGTCGAACTCAACTGCATATTCTTTTCAATTTTTCCGTATAGACGATATTTTTCCATATTGAAAATTAATTTAATCCTTCGACGTAAATATTGCGTTACTTCTCCAAATTCTGTAACATATTAAAGGAGTAGGATATTTATTTGATTATACGAATTTTTAATAAATTGCCGTATGATTTTATTCTGCTTTTTTTATTCCTCGAAATGAAACCAGCAAAAGTGTCAAAATATTAGGAAATTACTGATCAGCCGAAACGAAATAGAACGTACGAAAAATGGGAAAAAAGTGAAAAGTTTTAGATTTCAGTAGCATACGTTTTCACTTTTCCTCGCTGAAAACCAGTTCTTACTGAGAGTACAATCGATCGAGAACATCGTCTGCTACATCCTGCCACGTTTAGTCGCTCGTTACTCACATCCTTCGCTTCTCGTGTACCTATACCTCTTTCCTTGTTCTTTTTGCTGTTGCATTCGTTTCTCTGTATGTTCTTAATTCCCGTTTTACGTCTGGACCGTTTCATGCTCGCTTCCTGTTATCCTTCGCTATACGTGGTCGCGCATTCGTCGAATTCCCCGACAATCTGGAATCTAAAGATTCTGCGCGTTTATTTTAGCATTCTCGCGTATAATATTATATTGCCGATGTGTTTATAAAGTGATAGCGTTTCCCAAATGGAATCCGTTCTTCTCGAGAGCTTGGAAATTGCAGTCGATGAATGTTTAGAATAATTTGAAACGTTCTTTGGCTTCGAATAAATGTAGACACTGTGCTTCGCAGTAAGATTATTTCGAGAATCGTTGTTCATTCAGATATATCTATTGCCCTTTAAGAAGGAAAAGTTTGATCGATACATTCGATTTAAATTTCAAGTAGAAGAGAAATTTTCATAAAATGTTACTTATTTTACACTCTTAAGAATCGTAACAAATTCTGCAACACTTAATAGCTTCTTCACTAATTCTTCGTTCATCAACTTAAATGTTGGAGACATTCGTGAACAAAAAAATACAGATCCCTTTCGAAGAAATTCAACGTGACTCACCGATGACCCAATTTGCTCTGTGAAGGTTAAAATTCCATGCTTCGACGCCGTTATTTGTTCTTGGACGTGGAACGTGTTAAATAGAGAATGAACGAGATTGATAAACATACATATGCCGTTATACACGGTTATGCATAGGAAAAGGAATCAAGCTGATAATCGTGCGAATTTAATGTAAGTCACGCTTCTCAAGAAGTCTCGAGTGGTCTAAGCCGATATCTTTTTCGCTGAGAGAACGTCGTCGCCGCGGTTGGTAGGGTTTATCTAGCGTCGGTGTTGGTTGACACTAGGAAAGCGACACAAGCTGCATTATACGTGCTCTTTCGTTGCTTCGGCTCAGTTCACTCGCGAGCGTGCAGGCTTCACGCGCGGCTCGCCGCGCGCGCTTTCCTCGCGTTCTCGTTTCCTTCTTTCGTCTTCGAGTGTTCGATGACTCGATGAATAACTTGTTCCGCAGAATATAAATCGCAGGATGAAGAAACGCGTCTCGCAAGACCGATCGTACAGTGTCCTACTTGAAAGATTAAAAGTTGATGTTGTAAAAAGAAAACGATGACTCTGTGCTACATGAAATGTATTAAATGTATTAAAGTATTCGAAATCGATCGATCATAAAGAACAAAGGTATTACGATTGGTGAGAAGGATAATTCGCGACAAACCAACGAATAATTGTTATCGGTATCGTAGCTCTTAAACCGTGTAATTAATCGCCATGCGATCGAATTGGAACTGCGTAGCATAACGAAAAGTGAATCAGCTGTGATAAGTTACGTAACCGTGTTAAAACCGTGTGCCAAGCTCTTTGAACGTTTCATAGATCCATACGATAAAGATCCGATCATTGTTTTCTAACCCTATTGATACAAGTCGTTAACCTCGTGAATGCCCTTTAAATAATCAACGATAAAGAAGACATAAAAAAAAGCCTGTACGAGGAATATAGTAAAAAAAAATGGAGCTTGTAAAGAACAACGCGATCGAGATCCTGTCTCGAAGGAGCGTGGCTATAAAGGACTACGATATCGAGAATGGCGAGGAAGAAGAGGAGGAGCAGCCGGACGAGAGCGATCGCACCTCTCTGAAGATCGATCTCTCGATGGCCGAGCAGTTCTACTACGAGGTGATCTCGTCGTTCGAACAGGAGGAGGTATATACATACACATATATACGCGCGTTGACACGCCTTTAATGTACCATTCCATTCTGATTGCTAATCTGACGAGCTCACGTCCACGCGTGGCATTGTGTCGCGAGACTGAGAGAAAGAGAGTATCGGCGTGCGGCGTCTCGAATGTCTGGATCCACCCCAAACAGTTAAAGCTGTCCCTCGATGGAAGTTGGAAACTGTTTAAAGCCAGTTTCTCTAATTCCGCTTTCGAACAGAGGAGCCTGCAGCTTCGATACTAGCTCCAGCTTCGATACTTTAGTTTACAGCTCTGTGGATTGCTCGGCGCCCAGGATCGATCGTTTTATTCCCGTTCATACCGGTGGCAATTTCTTCGCGAGCCTCGTTTCAATCGGGTTAAAGTCGCGACGAGTTAAGTTTGTTTCTTCGGGTTGGTACAGATGCGATCGAGCGGGAATTCGTTTCTCCTCTTTGTAATACCTTGAGAAGGATCGATTTCCAGTGATCTTGACAATAAATGTTAGGCTCGCTCAAAAATAGTCGATCCAGTTTAAGTTAGTCTAAATATAGACAAGCTAACTGGCATCAATTAAGCCACGCTCGTGGACGAATAACGTTCAATTAACTCTCTCTAGTAAAATAGCTTGTTACTCTTCTGATTAGGGAAAAAGAAAGTTAGGGTTAGAGAATAGAAGCATTCTTATTGGAGGAAATTTACTATAAAGCGTTGATCGACTCGGTCGTTAATTCTCACGCGTTATCGTTTTCAATGGTAAAAACCAGTCGATTGTTCCAGCTGGATGATAGTTGGCCGTTTCAACGGCTTTTATCTGCGATTAGCGATTCGTGGCTCGCAGTTTGCACCTCTTCGTTGCGTTCGCCAGGTTCACGAACCGCTGTCGGATGAGCGGCTAGATTTCAAGGCGAACCAGTTGCCTGATAAAAGGACGTAATAAATAATGTTAGCAGTAACGCGACTGCTGTAAGGATTATCGCTTTAAATACAAGCACACGAACGCCCACTAAATTGTCCGACCGCTAGCTCGCGTCTCCTATAGTACCAGCTGTAAAGCATGATTCTAATTTGACTGGTTGAATTATTTATTGTCGTTTCGCTGTGTTTCGAGATAAACGGATCTGCTCGTCTCCTCGTTCCGGGTGACAGATAGTTATTTGATTACGGTACGCTCTGCATTCCACGATCATCGAAGAAGCATTTATACTTTTCAACAAGATCTTTTCTTTTTCGTTACTTGGCTAGTTAATTGATTCGTTCGTGGCTGGTTCATAGAATACTCGACTTCGTATTTAACTTGATAATCCATATCTACAGTGATTTATTCGTAGACATTTTCCTTTGTGTTATGTGCGTTACGCAACGCAAGAAATTTTGTTCGACGTACAAAATTGTGCAATTCAAAATTTCACAAAATTTCAGTACAACGTTTAATACTTCTGACATCGTGTTTAAACGTTAGAAATCTCGTAACACGAAAAGACTTGAAAATTATCATCGAAAGTTACAATGATGTATCTGTTCGTAACTTTTATCGTGATTCAAAGTGATCTTAATTAGCGACGACGAACGGTAAGCTTAAAGCGAACCATGGCATTCGATTGTGGGACGCGTAGGTATGCGTGGAATGTGCAAGGCGTCGCAGCCAACCTATTCCCTTGTTCAGTGCATTATCATGCGTCCAGTTTCGTCGAATGGCCAGACAGGTTGTGTATCAACGATTTGTGTGTCATAGCGCGCCCATCGCGCTCGCCGTTTGTATCGTCTGATTGTGAGTTAAAAACACGAATTCTCGCGTGTACACGTCCAATAAGATGTCATTTCGATAAAAATGTCACAAAAGGAATACGTGTTTAAAGTTAGTAGTTGATGTAATTGGTAACAGTTTTTTCCTGGTAGCAGTTCAACGTGGTCAGTTAGAAAAAAAGAAATTCATGAAAAATTGAAAATGCCGTGTATTTTGTGTAACCCGAATAGGATAACACGAGGAACATCCGGGAAACAGAAATAAAATCTCAACTACTGGTAGTCGATGAAACAATACCAATCGATCAGACGATTTATGTTACCCTCGATTACTTCCCAATCGTTTTCGATTTGCTTTTCACCATCGAAACGTTTCATTTGCCAAACTCGAATACCTACATTTGAAATCATCTGTTCCATTTGTTCCTGTTCAGTAGTGTTTCATTAGCTGGCCACGTGTCTATGATTTTTCATGTTCTTTTCCAAGTATTTCTCTTCCCTGTTAATTCACCTTTATTTATTTGATATACGATAGAGTATCATTTAACGAAGTTTTAGTTAATGTTTAATTAAATGAACTCCTCTCGATCGAATCAATTTACCTGAATAATTAGCCGCCATTGTATATATAAATCATAACTAACGGAAGAAATCAGTGAGCAATTCCTATTATATGAACTGTTTGTCCCCAGACGAATCTAGATAATTCCTATTATACCTGAAACACCTGAGGCTCGCTCCACTAGGTCAATTTCAAGAATCACTAGGGACAACAACGTCCAGTTAATTCAACAAAATCCCATCCACTAACCATGACGCTATACCCAAATGTTTTTTGCCCCAGTCATCCCTTCTCAATCACCGACGAGTCACCATATACATAATCCAAGTACCCCCATGTTCAATCAAATACACGACAGCTCTTCTACGAAAAAGGGCAATAAGATTCGGTAGTTTGGAGCATCTGATCATCCTTGGAACCACAGAAAACGTGAATTTCACGGAAGTCGGTTGGATTTCGAGGCGTCAGCCGGCAAAACGAGGAAAAGCAGCGGTAAACACCCATGAACTAATGCAAGACATTGGGCCAGCGGTGGTAGTGCTGGTGTTCCGTGTTTTGTATGCATAAGCCGACCTCGCTCTCTCTCCCTTTCTCTCTCTCTCTCTGTCTCCCTCTCTCTGTATTCTCGTGGCTGTCGCAGAGGTCGCAGCCAGCAACAGCAGCAATCTGCGCCTCTCAGCCTTTCGCCCTGTACTGCTGCAGATGCACGGACAACAGATTCTCCTCGAAGCATACCCCAGGGCCAGCGTTGCCGCTGGGAATGCAATTTAACGTCGTAATTGTCCGCGGATAATTGTAATAATTAGTAGCCTTGTCGTTCTCCTCGGCCCTTCGCGCACTCTAACTCCGTGACTACTACGTGGCTGTTAATCATGCTGCTGATCCCATTATAGTCTCTGCTTTTCTGCTTTCTTCTTCTTCTTCTCTCACGGTGAACAACGTGTATGACCTTTGCGATTTTTAAAAGACCGTACAAAGTGGAAGGGCACAGGCGAAAAACACGATAGGTCATATTTTTTACCGCTGTCTTTCGTAGCAGAGCAATTAAAGATAAAAGCGTAGTTAAAAACGAACGATAAGTTAGGTTTCCTGGCTTTCATAGAGGAGCAAGTTTAAGATTCTGTATGTTGTTGATCGATAAATCCACGTCTTTCGCAATCTTATCAGATCATCTCCTTCTTCGACTATTTCACGCTAAGATTCTTCCGTTTAGCTGACAATCGCTAGAAAAATGTCATAAGAATGAAGAAAAGCGGACTTACGTCTTTTCCGTGGAATCTTCAATTGTTCGAACCTTTGGATATCGGTCCCTCGATGAAAGCTGTTGCAAGTGACCAGGAAACATTTTGTTTCTTAGAATAATGTTAGAGAAATGAGTTGAGGGAGGAATCGGACGATTTCTCTATGGTAGACGTTCTGTATCGAGGGTCTTGTGTGTCTGATAACTCTCCGATTCTTCTTGGATATGGATTTGACTTGGAAACGAAGGGTACAATCCTACGAAGTTTTGCTAGTGCAAAGGTTGAAGGTTGTGGATTGGAAGGTTGTCAGGTTTGGTGAACAGTGAGAAGGGACGATCCATTCAACGATTTTGTATATTCGTGAGAAAACTACGAAGGATGATTTCTTCGATAGAAATTGAATTTTTCTCTTTCTTTCGCTTGGCTCCATCTTTATGATTATAAAAATACGATCGAATCGTAAATGAACAAAAGGATACAGAAGGGCTAACTGTTTTCTATTCTCCTACATTTTCTGCTTTTTTATTTATCATTTAGCAAATAACCAATGATCGATCGCAACTATTAACAAAGCTGGAATTAACTTCATGACTTACATAATTAGGTATACCGTATCATTTATCAGCGCGACAATCGTCTCAATGTTGGTTCAAAAGCAAACGCTGTTCGCAGTCAGAGTAGCCACATTCATCTTGACTGGCAAGAAATTGCATAAACGTTTGTCGAGCATCACTCCGCCTGGTGCGGTACCTCGATAATGTACGCGCGGCATTATCGTCTCGCGCGAAATTACGTCGATATTTCACCAACGTAGAATAAACATCTCGTCCCCGCGGTGCATCGCGTACACACAAAACTTGCCGCTTTCTCTAATCTAACGTTAATATCTTACGCGAAGGGCGTTAACGCATTCAGAAATGGATCGAAGAATTTGAGTAAGTTGGAGATTTGCTCGTGTTTCGTCGTAACGTCACTGAAATTTCCAAACGTTTTATACAACGCGCAAATTCTTGGATTTTCAATTTTCAAAGCTATTTCATCTGTAAAGTTGAGTCTTTCCCTTATCTGTGATTTCTCGTTCCAGTAACAGTTCAGATTCGGACAGAGGTCCATTTAATCAGACACCGACTTTAAAATCTCGTTCCAATAAACGACATTCTACTTTAACAATGTTTCTTTTTCTTTGACTTTACGCGGAAATGCGAAGAAAGAAAAATGCAACACTTGCATTACCGGCGTTACTTACGTGCACTTGATGGAATCGACGCAGGGTATGCGTCAATAGCAGAGAACGTGTTAACGCTGAGGCGTTCGTGAATTTTGAATGCTTGGGTATCGAGAGGCCCCAGGAAAGGGGTCCCTCGGAGAAACAGCTTCCTGACGATTCGTGATAAATTACCCGTGTATAATTACCGGCCGAACGTCCGGAACAGGCGATCGTATTCGTCTGTTCGCCGTCGATTAGTCTTTCACGAACTAGACTCTCGATATATCGCCTGTACACACATAATATATGAAATCGTTACTGGCGCCAATTTTACACGCAGGGTATTGGATGGATATTTGTGAAAATAGCAGAGATTTCGACGATCGAGTAGCCAAAAGTCGTCACAAACGAGGCGATTAACGATTGGCTTCAATTTACGATCGTGGCTGGTCTTTCGATCGAATCGAGGTCTGCCATGAGAAATCCTCGATCCCCGATGCAAACGATGCTCTTTCATTCCGGCGTTTACAAATTCAATCGTTTATCCTTTCATCGTATTGATTTTTTATCATTGTACCAATGGAATACCGAGGAGGAACTAACGCTTCGTAGTTTTATGTGGAATTCGATGTCCGAAAGTATTTGCACACATCATAAAGATATAGTTGAATTACGCGTACACAGGTTTCGAAAGTAGCTTAGCAAAAGAAAATGTGAATTTCCGATCGAATTGCAAATAGACCGAAAGCAGGAACAGTTCTGTCATGAAAATTCCAACTTTTAATAGAACGTTCGTGATCCAGAGAAAATCGAAATGCAAATATCTGGCTTCTTTAGGATCGAAAATAATAAATACACGATATCTGTATATCGAAAGAAATAAAGAACATTGGACGTCGCGAGGGAAGAAAGTCAGCACCTAAATCATCTAATGGCATGAGAAGCGAGCGACGTTCGACCTCGAAAGGCCACAATTCATCCGTATCGGTGCGGGGTGGTGGCGTAAATTATCGCGCGTACGGCCGACGCGCGCCTTTTTGCGAGCAACGTCTTATCGGTGCAACGTCGCGGGGACACAAATTGCTCGATTACAGGGCATCGCGAGAGCGACGAAGAAACGAATGGACGAAGGGGAGAGAGTAAAGGAACCGAGCCAAGAGAGGGCGAGGCGATGCCTTTCTTACGGGCGATTTAAGATGCCTTTTTCCGTGAGAAAAAGAGAGTTTTCTTCGTGCTCCTCGCGCTGCCCTCTTCCCGGCCGTTTAACATCAGAATTAATTACGACACGGTAATAAGGCTGATGCACGCTTTTACGCGATACGACGACCATCTCCAAGAGGCTCTTAAAGTTTATAAGGTCATTGGCTTTTCTCCCTCTATCCTTTGGCCCTTTTTATCCCTGATACGATGTTACACGATGTTACGCGGTGGATAGACGATCTCGTCGTGTAATCAGAATAATGAGCAAAGCCTGGTACTGCTCGGTCCCGTATCTCGCGGTAATTAGACGATGGATTTCCTTGCTTCTCGTGTTCGTTCGAGGTACAACCGTATACCCTTGTCTACTCTCGAACGTTCCCGAAAATCGATCGTCCGTAGAGGCTCGTCGCGTCGCTCTGATACCGCGGTGTCGTGAAATTTTCATCCTCCTTGAATCGGTAGAAGAAAGCCTGCAGCGCGTTACACTCTGGAAATAAGTTTAGATTAAAGTGTCGTCGCGGACCGAGCCACTCTTAAGAGGATCTTTTACGTTACTCAACGCGCGTGTGTTGTACGCCCGGTAAGCTCGCGAGATGATGTAAGCTTGTGAAATATAAAGGGGGTCGAAGTGAAAGAAAATCGTTTTTCCTGTGGTGTACTTTGTGGTAGGACCACCGTAGTTGGAATAGTCTCTTTTAAGGTAAATAGGTAGCCGTGAATAGTGGAAGAACTGGTTTGATTACGAAAGTGTGAATCGATTGGGGTGTAATTCACGAACGTCTCGCACGGTCTATCGCTAGACCCGGAGGCTTCAATTTCATCGAACCGTATAAAGAAAACGAAATCTCAGACTCTTTACTCTGCCGTTATATCGTTTTAACGTAAAGAGCGAAGAAATTCCTTTTCACGCAGATTGTTCAGATCGGCCGTGAGATCGAGCACGAATAAATCAGCTTCGTGCCTAGGCACAGAGAGAGCTTAGTCGAGTATCGTTGAAAAAGCTCTGAGAGTCACGATCCCAGCAACCAATTCACGCGTTATTCACAGTTTGAACGATGGGTAGCAACAGCTGCGAGACGACTCGAGCGAAAATGGAAGAGGAAGAGGGTTGCTGGCATCGGGACTGGTCCGAACCCGGTAATTGTCCCCCTCGCGATTTTAATGATCCGAAGCGAGAGAGGGAGAGAAGTCGCGATTCCTGTCGATGCATTTACCTTTTCGAGCACTCGCTCGTAAACAATGAATAATTTATTCTGTTCGCAATGGACCGGTCGGTCCTCCTGGCTCTCTCGCTCGTCCCTTCCTTCCTCATCCCGCGCTTTTTGTTCCAACCCCGCGTTTGGTCTCGGTCGAGCAATTTCGTGCTGGTAGCGCGAAACACACGGAAGCGAAAACGAGCCCTCGAAGTCGCGCAATTGCCGGGATTAAATGCCTCCCGGCCATTGTTGCGAGATCCGCGTCATCGTCGATGTTAATATAATTCCTGCCACGCTACGGAAAATGTTGCTCGTTCAAAGGGAAAATCGAGTGTTTGGGAAGGTCTACGCGGATCGGCGCGTTGAAAGCTTGGATGTTTGGCTGGTAGAAAATTTGCCTTGAAAATTTAGCTGTTGAAAATCGATGATGGTGATATCGATAGAGGATGCTGCGGAATAGAAGAGGGCAAAAGAGAAGAGGAGAGAGGGCAAAGTGAAAAAAAGAAGAAGAGAGCGAAAGAGGGAAAGGAGAAACGGAAGAAACGGAGCGTAAAGAGCGAGGGTAAGAAGCAAGGGAATTCCAAAGCAAAAATAAAATGTGCAATTCTTCTATTACAATATCGAACTGCAACGTCCATTTCTATTTTTACATTTCTAAAGGACAAATGTTACCGTCTTTATATAGCAATTTGTACCTTCTCTAAATTCTATTTAAAACTTCGACACTTCTCAAACCATCGATTAACCGATGATTCTCAATAAAAGCCAATAGTTTCGCTTCAGTTCGTGACAAGACGTGGAAAGAGGTGGCCTTATCTGCCATCTCTTGCGTTCGATCCAACCCTGAAACTTCAATCATTTTACTAAAAATTTGCCGAGAAACTCGAAACTCTTGATTCGCGAATAAAGCGATATCGCGACACAGCCCGCTCGTAGCGTAAAGCTCGTTAGGCGAGTGACGCAGGCCGTTCCGCGCGAGTTTTCAGGCGGATCCGAGCGTTTGTTATTGCTCCCCTAGAAAGTGCTCGGCAGAGGTAAAATGGAGAATGTTTCAATATCTCGGCGAAATGTTACGCGTTTTATTGCCGTCGCGGAATCTCCGTGGCTCTGGTTAAGTGCTAAAATATTGCGAATACTTTCTCCCTGCGGCATTTCCAGCGAAATATCAGCATTGTCGCGGCGGAACGCAAGTGCAACGACCTCGTAGCGGCGCGAGCGCGAGCGGTTCGCGCTTTGAAACCTGTTAGAACGCTTTGGCAAGCGTGAAATACCCGTATCGGCGCTTGTCGCGCTCGTAAACACCCGTGCCGCATTGCGTTTAATTCGCGGTCGCGTCTATCATCGTTGAAAGAATTCCTGTGGCGCAGGTTTGCTATTCGACTCCAAATACGTACAACTTTTGATGATGGCTGTTCGACGTAGAATGTTCGCGAGTAGAGGAAGAAACATCGTAGCGATCCTTGCTTTTGGTAAATGTATTTTAAGCATTGACGTTCACGGTTATTTTAAGGACCGGAGAATTCTTTATAAGTTGCTGGTATCTTTGAACGTGGACGATACGTACTCGAGTTGGAGCTTGCGATAATAGAATTGTTATTCGAAGCAGATAAACGAGGACGTGTGTGGCTTGTAGTTATCGAAGAGTACGCAGTAGGTGGGTTTCTCTCTGTTAGTATTTCTAGTTGTTTTTACGTGGGAACAGATTATGAAAGCTTCCGGTTGCTTCGTTTAATCTTTTTTAACTCTCCTACGTTCTCTGTATCACTTTCATCCGAGTGGTATTTTTCTGTCGTTAAAAAGTTTCTTATGTTTGAAGGAAATATGAAAGAATCGTTATCGATATACTTGATATCTCGTTTCAATTTTATATTAATTTTCTTCAAACATCAATGGTCTTTCTTCGATCGAAACGAAAGTAAGTTCGAAACATAAAGAATTGCAGAAAGATTAATCGTAAACTAAATATTTTACTATATATTTAATTACCTAAGTCCATCACGATATAGATCATTGAAATAATATACTAATAATTAATTATTATGATCATAGACGTTACACGTTCGATCTAGAGAACCGGTGGTTACGCGCTGTTTAAGTGGTCAGAAGCTACACGGATAGACAATTGCGTTAGGTGTCTCCGATTTCAAAAGTCCTTCAGCTAGTATTACACGAGAGAGCCAAGCAATTTGTTCCAGATTTACACCGCAAAAATGCTAGCGAGTACATTTTTACGACCGAAGTGGAACACCAGTGATGTTGCGTCGCGTTCAAAATATTTATTCGTTATACTTTCCCAATTTCTCTCTCTCTCTCTCTCATTTTCAAAACAATCGTACGCAACGTAACGCGTGTGATATTTCGCAACGTGTATCGCTCGATAAATTTAGTTGACGATGATACAGAATTACAATTGGGCGGTCCAGCATGTGATATTTCAATCTTTCTACATTTTTATATATTACAAACATTTCCTTGATCTCCTGATATCTATAAACGAAACCAAACCACGTCGAATTCTCGCCCACGTTTTACGTATAAAATCTTGTTGGTTCATTAACTCGTTCTCCACCCAGACTCTTCTGGTTAAGCGAAAACTACATTTTCTCATACCCAAGGTAACTGCATTCAAGTAGCTGTCAATTTTGTTAGTCTGAAAGAAGAATCTTCTACATTCATTCTAATTAATAAAGGTAGACGATACACTACGCGATACTTAAAACCAAATCCTCGTTTAAACCAACCTTTTCTCCTCATCTTAATTATGGAATCTTCTTACTTGATCGTGTGATTTTCCATTCAAACTCTCTTAACTAAGTTAAATAAAATCTTAGCAGCTCCAAAATTTCGCTTGCGCCGCGTAACAAAAGGCCTAGTAGCAAGGTGCAAATCCCCCGATTCCGATTTAGACGGGGGCAGGGGGCAGGGAGCAGGGGGTTCGCTTGTTCCATTCGGCGCCATTCATCGTGCTCATCCGAGAGGAAGTCGAGGTGTAACGAGAAAACAAGAGGCAGCCAGAGAAACGAGCGGACGCCTGGACTCGCCTCGACCTCTAAGGGACGAAAAGGGAGAGGGGAATTTTAATGGGGCAACGGGGCTGTTCTCCTCAATGGGAAAATTGTACCGGAAGTCTCGGTGCCGGAGGTACGGACTGGCGGAGCGAGCACAGGGGTTAAAGGCCCATTAAGTACGCCGCGATCTCGTCCTGCGTCGCTCTGTTGTACGTCGGAGCGAGAAGGACGGCGTGAACAAGAAAATTAAAGAGGAAGAACAACCAGGTTGTAATGTAAAACGCGTAAAAATTGCGGACAGAAATCGTGGAAATCGCAAAAGGTGGTTTTAACAAATTCGTGGTTAAGTGTTCTTTTTCGTGTCGATTTTCTACTTCGTATTTCCCACTACTTTCCATCCCCCGTTGTGCGAGTTTCCCTTGTCCGCGCGGAAACCTTCTATTCCATCAGACTCGAAATTTGGAATCACGATAGCGTAAAAGAGATAGCATTGTTGCAAGAGGTATTTGCATATAGTCTCATTTTCCAATGAAACGCTTTTTACGAGATTCTATACTTCATTTTCGTTGTATCAAAATTTTACAGTCGCGCGAAAGCGTGGGGGATACAAGATTTAATATATTTGGAGCTAATGGATTAATTATTAAGCAAATATTATAACAAGTACAACGCAAATATGTTTTGTAGCCACTGTAAGTATCTTTCTCGTTGCTTCTGTTCGTGTTAACAAAATTCGTAATTGGTAATTTCACCGAAATTTTGATGCACACATTCCATGGAAAATTCGAGCGATTTTGCTTTCACATATTATAAGTATCGTATCGCCTGTTATTATAATTGACTCGTTTGAATTCCTATCTCGCAACTCTACCTATAGGATAGACAGATGACGAAGGATTTTTTAGCAGGGACAGATTTTTATTCGAAACGAATTTTTTGAACCGAACGGGCGATAAAGGTTGACGGAACTTTTTTTTCCAGTGCGAAGGAAAATCACGAAGCTGCGGCAAGTTAAGCGGAATCCGGGGGAAAGTTTGATGAATCGGGGCCAGTTAGATATGCACGTCGCTTTGTCAAAGTTACACGTTACCTAACCCAGACCCGCTGCCCTTTTTCGCGAGTACACCGGTGAAGTTGGACTTTTATAAAGTCTCGACGTTGGTACGACATGCACGCGTGAGAAACACACATTTTTACTCGGTCTGAATTCCTCGATGAAGTAAATAGCAGGGTTGCGAGCTGTGCGCCGCGCGCCGCTCGTCTCGTTCCCTCTATGTTTGACGAAAAAGAAAGAAAGAAAAAAAAAAGTTTCGAGTAGCGGCATGTACCGTGCAAATTAATATAACAGCAATTACGGTTTTTCCATTTTCGCGACTTTTTATCGCGGTTGTCGGCCGGTTTCTGTTGTTTCCTCGGGAATTCGTCCAACGATAACCGACGATAATCGGGTTCGTCGCGATAGAAAAATGGAAAAAGCGATTTTAAATTTACCACAGTTTCGGTCCTGGTTTCGTATTTCTGGTGATCGTAGAAACGAAAGAGAAAGAGAGCGAGTCGGCGCCCCCTGCGAATCAAATAAACGACCGACAGTGAAATTACGAGGGGCGTGCGAAACTCATTTGGGCCGAATCTTTAATTAAACGCGCCGCATAACGCCACCAATTGTCATGCAACGCGACTATGTTCCGTGTAAAATAATTTCTTCTCCTCGTTTCTCCTCCTCTTTAACTTTCTCTCTCTTTCTCTCTCTCTCTCCTCTTTTCGTTGTTTGCGCTACGACCCGTACGTGGCTAATTTGCACAAGAAATTTTGCGACCCTGTTTTTAATCGTTGTTACATGCGCGTACAGTATGTCGCAATTAGATTTTATTTGGACGATTACCGTTGTCATTTGTTTTTCAGCATACAAGCTGGAAAAATGAAATGCGATTTAGAATTTGCCGACGAATGCAACTTATCGTAGTCTGTACGGGCACGGAAGCTTTACGAATTTCCTTAAATCTGTCATCCAATTGTACACGTTGACCTGTGCAATTCTAAGATATCATGTCCTATGCTTTATTTACAATGTCGTAAGTGCACTGACGTTGCGATCCTATTCTACACTGAATTGGTCGCGCCATAAACGACGTGATAATTCCACCCTATACCACGTCTGCATTAAACGCTTCATCATCGTCATTGCTAATTTTCAACGTCGAACAAACGCGAAAGAAGAAGAGAAATAGATTGAAGAACAAAAACCAAGGTTCTTCGATTGCTAGTTTTACGCGAAGCTTATCGAAGAAAATAGCCCAAAGAGCAAATTCTACGGATATTTTGGAATACCTTAGAAAGGAAGCTTTAATATCTCGTGTGATCGTCGATCGAAGTCTACCTTGCGTCTCTCTTTATCTCTCATTCACTCGTTCAATTACTCACATATATTTTCTCTCGTTCTTTCATCTAATACTCAGCAGAGATGGTGGAGTTCGTTTCCGATTTATTTCTTCCGCGTTATTTCACAATTCTGCAAAAATAAATGAACGATTAATCGATGTCGCGCAATCTGCGGAACTTTCTGGCCGAGCGGAGGCCGCGACCGATAGGAAATCCGTTAGCCGTGAAATTAATTTGCTGAACGACACGAGATTTTAATTACGTTTGGTAATGATCGCATACATTTACTCGCTGAGAACACACACTCTCACACGCACAACGTCAAAGTAATTAAGTCCTGCCCACGCTCCACCATAAAAGACGTTCACCAGCGTAGCGTCTGTAACCTCTTGAGCCAACTCGTAAGATTTCTTTATATTTCTGCCAGTTTTCCATCGTGCCGACTATATTTCTTGTACACGGTCGAGTATTCGTCCTCTTTCGTCTTTCGGCCTGTTTCACATCCATCTTGACCCTTTTCACGTTCACGTTCCCAGTTTCCGTTTTCTTCAAAAGGTACGCCGCGGAAGTAAGAAAGCGACTCTCCTGTGCACATGTATAGAGAAAGAGCACGTGTGCGATGGTTCCTTTGCGTACATGGAACGGTGTACACGTGTGTCGTATATAGGTTGACTACTTGGAAATTCATAGATAGCTCGCAGGGTTCGAGGTAGAATTATTTATTAGAGAGAAAATCTGTAATCCTTTTTCACTGAATTTGTCACATTGTTTGCCTTGCTTTCTACAAAACGATACCCTCCGAATCTTCTCACTCGCATTTATATTTCACAAACACTTGCACGTATCCTATGTCTTGGTCTATGGCTATGTCTCACTGATAAACAGTAGTCTCCGCGTGTGCTACATATATATACGTATATTCTTTTCCTCATTCTATATACAGGGTAATTGGTAACTGGCGGTACAAGCGGAAAGGGGGTGATTCTACGCGAAAAAAGAAGTCGAAAATATAGAATAAAAACTTTTTTAATTTTTTTTTTTTTAATTTTTCCATCGAGACAACGATCTACAGTGAGATCCGTTATAACGAGACGTGATAAAGTGCACGCGTACCGAGCGAAAATTCGAAGTCGATTTTCTCGAAAACAAAGCCTCGAACGACAAATTTTTATTCTATATTTTCGACTTCCTTTTTCGCGTAGAATTACCCCCTTTCCGCTTGTACCACCATTTACCAACCACCCTGTATATTTTCTTCATCTTGTAAATTGTTTTGTAAATTAAACATCTAAGAGTATGAATTTGTATTTGTATTTGAAACTTCCTATAAATCGTGCACGATCGGACCTGGAAAGGTAAGCAACAAGAAGATACGTTTCGCAATCTGAGCATCGCATAATCAAACACATGACAATCATTGCTGCTATACTGCCGTTGGCTTGTTATAAGCTTCACCAATTTGCGTAGACCAGCGATCTCGTGGACAATTGCTCGTAATTAACACGGAGGCCAGTCGTCGTTGCAGGACCAAGCAACCAGTCGTATCGATGGCTACCCCTCGTAGATACTATCACGGAAATTGCACTTACCGTTTCTCCGACTCGGCTAATCCGATTCCCGTAGGCTGAATTCGCGATCGTAGACTGCGTCTAAGATCGAAACGCGCTACCCTGCGGGTATTATTACGCGTGACGGAGCTTACAATCAGGTGATTTCGGCTGAAACGTTACCCACCTACTAAACATCCGATTGCACTTTGCCCATACTGCTGTCGCATGTGTACGAGGCTTTAGATCGCAGGAAAGGGACAAGGATGGAACTTGTAAGGGTGGTTTACTTGCTTGTTGAGTTTCGAGAGCATTTGATGGATGGATTTGCGTCGTTTCGAACGTGTATTTGTTGAGAATTCCCGTCTTCGATGAGAAAATTACACGTATTGTATTTCGCGTTACGGAGAGATAGAAATCAGAGAGGGTGTTTGTTGGAATAGATGTTAGATTCAGATTAGGCTGGCTGTGTATGCTGTAACAGAGATTTAAAGGCAGATGGCCGAACAATGAAAAAGGGTTGTGAAAGCTCCGATCTTGAGTGACCTTGAGCGTTGTACAGTGTTCAGGCAGATGTGTATTACATTTACGTTAGAATATGTTAGAAGTTAGAAACAATGATCGTACCTTCATATATGATGCAACTAGTACGATTTTCAACTAAAAAGTATAAATAAAAAGATTTCTTTTGTATAACTTGTTCGACGATTTGCCATTTCAATAATAAATCACTCGCTACAGAAGATATTCGCTGTGCGATACGTTTCGTGACAAAAGTCGCTCAAACTGACAAACCATCGTAGGTCGACAGCTTCGTTTTTTCGATAACTCAGAAAAATTTGTTCGTTGATCGAACATTGGCAAGAAAATTTCTCCGATAATTTATGCATCGTTTGTTCCCAAATATTCCTGGTATTCGTAGCTACGATTTATGGCTGTTTCCCCGACGATTACCGCGATCTATAATCAATCGCAAGTCGACGATGGACGCGCAGACGATAAATTAATTAACCGAGAGCCGCGAAACGTTAAGTTCGGCGCACTTAATCGGACGCGGACGAGTCAGTTTAGCAGACAACCGAGTGTAATTAACACCACGGCACATGGCATCGTTTGGAAACAAGCCACTACGCGGGGGCGTATCAGTATCCTCGTGCCCTCTGCCGTGTTGTAGAGATACAATCACGGAAATTGCTCTTACCATCTCGCCGTCTGTTAATCCGATTCCCGTGTAGCGTTCTCTCTGCCGCTTGTGACAGTCGCCGCGACTAAGTCCAGATGACTGATTCGTGATAAGGGATAGATGACCGGATCGAGATAAGAGAACATGATACAGAGCTGGTACAGCACGAGGAAACGTTGCCTCGCGGACAATCCACCGAGCCACCCCTCGGGAAAATGTTCTGCCCGATGTTCTCTTCGGTGAGAAGCTCATTTTTGTTTCTGACGTACTCGCGCACGAGTATCAGGTTTTCGAAGGGTGAAAGATGACATTTCGGCTTGGCTAACCTGTGGAAAGTTAGAAAAACGGGGAGTTGGGGTAGCTTTATTCTTATTGTTGCGCCGAAATGCAACCCGTAATCGTTGAATTCGAACCACGTGCAAGAGTTTCCCATGTTTATTCTTCTTACAAAAGGTAGAATTTTCGTAAATAAGAGATTTTATTTGGCTGCACAAATTATTAGTAAATTTAGATCATATATACGTAGGAATTAATTTATTAGTATACCATATCGCAATTCGTCGAAGAACATGCTTGTATTCTTCGTGGCTAGAAGATATAAACTATTGACATGCATAGGTATAGTATCTCGATCATCTTAAGAATTAATAAACTTTGCTATTAAAGTTTTTCCACGCCTCTCTAGTATTCTAAAACCGTACAAATTTTAATTAATCTTGATTTGATAGCCAGAGGATGTACGTGCTTTACCGCGTGATATTACAAAAACCTGCGAAGACGAGATTTTTATACCGGAACAGAATTTTGTACAACAAGAACGAACGTTGGAAACTGTTTTAAAATTCAATTAACGTGGTATACGTATCGGTGTTAATTTTCGCCAACGTATCAGAATACCCAGGCTTCGAGGTAATGACAGCGAAAGCCCTGGTATAATGATTCGCATAAAGTAATCTAAAAAATAGCTCTTTACTTTCTTAACGATCGCAAAGTGAAACGCGTAGACGTACATAGCTCGCGCACCATTGAATTACTCGGTAACATCGTTTCGTTAATAAGACGTAACGACAGAGAATTACGGTTCGTAGTAAAAGTACGTAGAGAATTTTCGACGAAGCAAAAATGTATCGGTCGGGGGTAATAAATGTTAATACGCATTTATTGCATCCGAGGGACGATATTAAGATCGTCAGCTTGGCGTCGTCGGACTGGCGTCGACGTTGGACGTTAAAGGAGAAAACGATCCTCATAACGCTGATATTGCGGCAAGTATCCTTCAGACTTATGATTACACCGAGGAATTCTGTACATCATCGGGGTGTCGTGTCTTTGAGTGTCCTTTTTACTCTTCCCATTGGTCGCCTCTTGACAATTAATTCTTTAATCGTCCACTATTCTCGATAATATTTTACCTCCGCAATTCGAGCTCCGTGCTTTATGCAGTGTATCGGAAGGTATAAGAAAAACGTAGTTAACAATGTTATTCCACTAAATAGAAATTACATATGCATTTTGCGTAATTCGATTGGCTTGCGCAAAATAAAACAGTAGCACTGGCATAACCAATAAACGTGTTATAAAATCTCCAGAGTACGTATTTTGTTCTTGCGATTAATTCGAGTTTCATACGAGTAATCTTGAGTTTTATTGTATCGTAAATTGCTGAATTCTTTATATGATTGCTTTCGTATATTTAATGTGAAGACAATCGTTAACGATATAAATGCTCTGATGTTTTCATCGTCGTACGAAAACCATAGCATATTTTAAAAATCTGTTCCGCCTGTCGTCTCACAGATAATTAGTAGTCGAATTTTTGTCTCTTCTATCTTTCTCGCGTATCTAACGTTTAACCAGAAAACGACCGGAGACAAGCAGCGTGGATAGCGCAAAGTTTCGAAACTAAATATTCTGTATAAATGATAAATGTATAGTGTAACATAAAATTCAAATGTCGGCCAGAATATATTGAATTTTTCACGACTCGAAGCCGACTCCTTGAAGCTTCGCGCGGAACCGAAATGGTAAAGACGATTCGGAAAGCTTCGTCTCTGTTATTTGCAGAGCTAATTTCGTATTCGCTAATCGATTTACTTTCCCTGGAGAATCTTATTCCGCGGTTGTAGCGCGTCGAACAGTAAATCCAATTAAAGATACATCCCACCCAATACCTTCCATCGATTTCGTGGCCGGGCGTTTTCGTTTCGGGCTCAACGAAATATCACGATTTTCGATTACCCATCGGGCGATAAATAAAAATGAACAGGGCAAGATGAACGGGGTATAGGTATTTCGTTTTATTGCACTAACGGGAATAGGAATAAAGTTTATAAAAATAAACGACTTCGATATTCAAAAGAGGAAAAAGATGAATGGTATGGATATAAAGTGATAACTTTTAATAGTTTTATATATGTTTCGAATACAGATATATCGCGAAGAATAAGTGGAACACAAAGTTTCTTAACGATTATTAATGTATCTAATCCTCGTTAAAACAATCGTATTGACAATAGTATCCATTTGTTTCTCGTGAAGCTCTACGATCGTAAATCACTTCGTAATCGAGAAATAAAACCGATCGATTCACTTTTGTCACAACTTGTCAGTTTCATTATATATATAGGTAGGTATACGATTAATGCTGAATCCTTAAGGAACAAATGTATATTTATAGAAATTTATGGTCGCAACAGACAAACATTTATTGCAAGAAAATAACGTAGGTGGTAGTAGTAAATATTAAGATAAATTAAAAAAAATAGTTTTTGAAATATCGTCACGTCTTTGCAGTTTTTAATTTACAGAGTTAATCAATGTGGCTTCTGAATGGCTCAATCATGAAAAGTGTCATAAATAGGAAAAGATTGCTTCTTCGTTTAATATCAACTCTCTCGAAGTAATATGCAAGTAATATACGTTAGAATAGAATGAAATTGCCCTTGGAACGTGCATAACGCTTCCGACTGTATCGATTTTTCTCTACGAAATTCTAATAACCATCTCCTTTAACCATCCTACGCGTTCAATGCTTTTAACTTGACGTGCTTCCCGAGATACGTCCATATATAAATTGAATAGGAATTCAATCTTCGTATTCGATCGGACTTCTATCGCTAGCACGATGCTTACATACGTTTCGGCCGAATTATCACTAATAAACGCATCCTATACCTATCAAATTATTAAACGGGTTTCACGGTAAATATGATACCGACCAAAGCTCAATTACATTCCGAATAAACAAACTATCGATCAATGTTATGTAACGCACGCAAACTGCTGTGCATCGAAACACTGCTTCGCCTCCTCCCTTCGATATATCATAAAACGAAACGTCCCGATAAACCAAGAAAAAATATCGATTCTCTTAAGTCGAATAAATTCACGTTTTATCCTATCGTACGAAATTTTAGTAAACATTTTCATAAAATTCTATTTCCCCTCTTCCTTAAATCGTATTCGATGTTTGGCAAAAGAAAAGACCCGTCAGACTAGCCTAAAGCGTGAAATAAATTTTATCCACAATATTAATCTTTTCTAGTAAATACTGAAATTACGATTAATATCGGTTACAGTGTCATAGGATTAATTACAGTCGCACGGTTACATTTAAAAACGAAGATTACAATTGAAATATTCTTATTTATCGGAAAAATATGTATATTAAAAATGTTCTTTCGTCCAAAAAGCGGAGGATATCCCGAACATTTGATCAACGGAGTATACGGTGTAAGTAAAAAAAAAAAATCACAGACGATGCGAATGAAGACGAACGGGGTACACCTGCATTTACCGAATTTCCAGACACATATTCCCATATGATCGAGAAACGGAGATACGTTTCTAGTTCACGAAGAAATATATCGAGGGGTTGGGGTATCGAGTGGCGAGGTTCGATCGCGTCTTCCGCATCCCCAGTTCAGGGGAGGCAAGCATATTCTAAACGGATCCCGCCATTTTAAGAGCATCTACCGGCACAATGGAATTTCGCGGCAGAACGGACAGGAATACACCGATGGTGGCTGGACTGGTAAAAAGCGCCTGTTCCCTTGTCGTATTCAGCGGAGATGCATTTGCAAGCTGCGAAATACATATTTTTGTCGATCCTAGCGGTGTCGGGATGTAGGATATAAAACGTGGCCTATCTTGCTCGATGATCTCGGGCAAATGGAGCTAATGAATATCCTTTTTCCGATGGCGACGTTTCCGCGATAAACTGCCGGCATATGCGCAACGATATTTTCCCATGAAAAATACGACACTCGGCCGACCGCTTTCCCCCGTATTTTAATGCTGCTTGCTTCGCTGGGTATGTTTCGCAATATGTTTTAAACTCATAATGTTACCCTCTTTCTTTGTTTTAACATTTTAACGATATTTCTGTGTGAGCTATTGGTAGTGCCTCTTCTTCTCTCTTTTCTTTTTTTTTCAACTTTGCCAATCGTTCGTTTATGGATGTATCGATCTTGGCAAACTTTCGATACCAGATTCAGTTCCTTTTTTATTCGACGTTTCTCGTTGGATCAAGTTTGTGTAGGATTGTTAACGACACTGTGGCAGGATATACGTACGTACATTAATATTGCATTATATTTGTTCTTCTTGAAGCTGAAATTTTCTATCCAGCATTTTTTCATTTTTCAAGGTCTCAGGCTTTTTCGGTTTCATTGTTAAATAATCGTTATGTAATTGTGATTCTCTGTAATACGTCCTAATTTCCTGGTATTACACGTTTTCTAACGCTACGTGTTACTTAAAATTAGTAAGACGAAAACGACTCACACGACTATCAGCGGCTCTCGCCACGAAGAGCTTCTGATAAATCGAAAAAGTATTTTCACGGGACGAGCTATTTTTATCGACACGCCGCGACGTTTTCACGGCCGCTGACTTTCTTTGCTTGAAATCCTCTAGACAAACGGCAGAGAGGCGATCTCTCTTCTGGCCACGTCGATTTTAAGATTCCTCGCACGCGTGCTGTACGTTCCAACCAGTCAAGATCGTGTCGAGTACACTCGCGGACTTTGTTCATTCAACTTCCGCGAACCAATCGACATCGATGTGTTTATTAACCGCCAGAGTGATGAATGGAATCTTGTCGACCGACCTCGCTCAGTTCGTTCTTTTTTAAAGAACGACCCAATGGGATCATCGTGATAACGCACGCAAATAATTCGGATCAGGCAGCGTCAATTACGCGAACAAATTATTCGTTTATTATGTGCTTGATTCCACGATTAATTATATTGGCCAAATTTATTTACGTTAAAGCAGGTGTAATGAGTTTACATATCTTGCGTCGCGCAACTGTACATTGTGTTATGGCTGAAATATTTCATTCGTTGATTCTCAGTTGATTTTAATAAAGTACCGCGAGTAATATAGCTAGAAAATTCGAGTGACATGGGTTTGCTCATGATTGCTTGATGTATCGAGGTTAGTAGAAATTTTTCCTCGTTCAACTCTATTAAATTAAATTTCACTGGACTTCGATCGATATCGTTAAAATACAAATAATTTTTTATCGTTCGATATAATTTTGCTACTTCTTGTATTTTTCACGTTTTTTACGAATAACAAATACGAATAAAATGTTCCAGATAAAAAAGATATCTGCAATCATACAAGCGTGAAGAAGAAATGAGAGGAACAATAGGCAATTCGGAATTTTCTATGCATCTTACTTAATAATAGGAATCGTAATCAGATAGCAGAAAATGTTCATGCGATTTCGCTTTCGACGATTTCGATAATCTTGACCGAAATTTGAGGAAAAAGTTCAGAGTCGCCTCGCGCGATTGACAACACGTGAAAAATAAAAGATGGAAGGGCCATAGATCGAGAGGGTTGTTTTATCCGGCAATCGATGGAACGCGTTTCAGAATCACAGCGGAGACGTTAAGGTGAAGGTCTAGGGTACTTGGACTACGAGGCCAGATTTATAATAGATGCACATGGCGTGAAGCCAACGACAAGGCGCCACAATATTGCCGCTTAGTCACCTCAGCCAGGTCTTCTCTTTGTCCTGTTCCACGTTGACTCGATAAATAACAGAAACGTCTACAGGAAAACTGAATATTTACGAAGCAATTTGGTAACCGTCTCGGTCGTATTCTACTTAATCTTTCACTTTTCCTTCTCTCTTTCTTTCCATAATCCCATCTTGCGATTTCTTCTTTTTCGCTCTGTCCTCACCGATGGCCAGACGTTACTTTGATAACTATATTTACTTCGACGCTGATACGTTGCGACAACGTGATCGGCGATTTCAACGAAGATCTTATTATAGATATTTTCTCCTTTCTCCGTTTTTTGATTAAAACTGAAAATCTACTGTGTCAACACTTTTCTCAAAATCAGTGAAACAATATCACCCAAGAAATGGATTTTAATCTTGTTACGTTCTCTACATCGCAATATATCGTTCTTAACGCTCTAATAATGGAACAAGCCGATTGAAGATTCATATGAAATGATCGCACTGTAAAAACGTTTCGAACAATTAACGTAGAATATGTTAAAAAAGCCACTCTGTTCTCTTGAAGCATCGAATCTCTTGTCGATTGAAACGACGATTCGTCGCTACGTAAAAATTTGCAGACCCTGTAATAAAGTTAAATTAAAATACCTGCAAAAAATCTCTATTTGCCTATTCGCAAAAAATTCCATCGAATTTAATCGAACCTAATCACCGCATGTTCGCAGATTCCCTCCCAACTGTTATCTCGCGATTCGTTTACACGCGTTCTCGTTAACAAAATTCGCTAAGAAAATTGCGTCACGCTAATTATTATCGAACTGCGCTGGCCGTAACGAACGCAGTATCGAATGGCGCCAGACAATTAGCTGGGTGAATTCCGCGAAAGAAATTGGCCAGAACGCGACACGGGAACGAGCTCGCTACTGTGAAGGCGTAAAACAAGACAGGGAAAGCGGCCACCGAGAAAGAGAGAAAAGGAAGAGCGAAAGCACGGCCGAGTTAACTTTAATTGCCCGGTCGGCTACATAATAAATGACATTGCAGACGGCCAAGCGGAGGAAAAATTGTTTCGTCCTCCACCTCTGTCCACCCCCCAATCCTTTTCCCTCTTCGTACGGCTCTTCTAGTCTGCTTTCGTGCAGCTTGTTCGCTGGAACGATTTCTGTGTCGGAGCTTCGGGAAACCGGGACATATTGATGGCTGTGTAATGTTATTTTCAGCGATACATTCATCTTGGACGCGACACTTTCGCCGAGCTCGTACGTTCTTCCCGGAAGGAATTTATTACCAGAATTAAATCTTCGTCGACGACTCTAAAGAATCGCGAATAATATCAGCTTCCACCTGCCAATTTTCTTCTTTTTTTGGTGAATAGGTCCGAGTGTATATTTGTAGGAAATTGTAGCGGATTTTTTTGTAGGCGGAGTAGATACTACGGTCGTTTGTTCCGCTTCTTTAGGTGCCGTTACGTGGCAGCTTTGAAACAATTTCTCGCCGACACCGTTCCAGCTACAGGTGCAAATAAACTTAATAAACCTAATTAGCGGTATGTTTGGCGATCTCGTAAACACGAGGTGCGCGAAGGAAACGACTCTTTCGCGAGGCTTGTTTGAGGCACGCGTGAAAAAAATTGCTCTGTTACCCTCGACGATTATTTTTCTTCGTATTTTCAAATTCTTTCGTGAGTAGCAACTTAGATTCTCGAAGAAAAGATTTCGATGCGAAATATAGTGAACGATAAAAGTATCTCTTTTTCTTTCTATCATCCCTTACAGAGAAAGGTAACAGATGCTACTGCGCGTTCATATAAATTATTATAAAATACATAGACAAAGAGAAAATTAAAAAAATAATATTTGTAATCCTCGTTCTTCCGTGGATCATAATTTATGAAGCTGGTCGTGGCTTCTGTGCGACTCAGTTTTAACTATTGTCGGTTGATCTTCGGTATTCATCGCCTGAGAAACAACCCGAATAACCAAGTCCCTCACGGTATTTCGTTCGACGATTCTCTTTATCGAATCCCTGACAGCGTCACTTTCCACGTGGTCGGCGCCACCAACCGACCTCGGGCGAATCGACTTTCCATCCGCAGCTTTTTCTTCGCTTTTCCGCTTTAAGAACGCGCTCTGGATGCCGAATAAGCGACGCTTGAAGTACTTTCATAGCGGGACGACTAATTAGAGCGATTTAGCGTCCGTCGTCGACGTTTATTTAGAATGCAAATGCGGACTTTTCCCAACCCTTTCCCACTGTTCGTCTCTCTCGGTTCTCCTACTTTCGTTGCTCTTTCCGCAACCCTTCTCCTTCTCCCCCCGTTTCTCTTCCTTTTCTCTTTTCCCACTATTCCTTCCACTGCACTTTCTGCCCTCGCTTCTGTTTTCCACGCCTCTATGCCTCTTTCACTGTTCGCTCTGCCTATTATTTCGCCTTTTTCTCTGTTCTCCAACCTCTGTTCGCTCTGTCCTCTGTACGTTCGTCTCCCCTTCGATCTCGTGTTCTCGCTCGATGCATTATTTCCAAATTTGTCGACATCCTTGCGCTGAGTGGAGCATCTTCTTAAACCTAAAACGCCGCATTTTTTGGCACAGCCTCGTGCGTATCGCTTGCCGTGGAGTAAATTTTGGAATAATAGGGCGGTTCAAATATATCGGTCCAGGTAGCTACTTCGGTACATACTTCATGGGTTTAGCGAACGAGTATGTTTGTTAATTCTTAATAGGTATCGTTGGATTACAGACGACTCACAGGTGTTCGGGCTGAGTAACTTAATTTCTATTTTTATTCCGCGGTTTAAGCGAGGAAGAACGATGGAGTTTATCACGAAAGTAAGTAATTAAATACTCTAGAAGACTAGAGCGGAGATCTAATTGAAGTTTAGCTCCAATTTCGTCTACCTACGCTGTCAGATACTCTAGATGCAAATAGAATAGGAGATATCATTCAAAAACTAAGCACAGTTGAATTCATCTGATTAACACAATCCAGAGATTCAAAACAGAATAAAAAATAAGATGAAATATCCCAAAGTTAAATAACCTGTGTCAATTCCGGTTCACTCGCGTCCCGAAACACTTCGAAAATAGAGAAACTACAAAATCCTAACATTTATCTCACTTAAACTCTTTGTCGTTGAAACAAAAAATTCCCAACCCTTATAAACCTGTTACCTTGTTTTTTTCGCGCTTAATAGAACGCGAAAAGGCCGCTCAAAGGCGTAACGACTGCAAAAGAAAGGGTGGAAATACATCGGTAAGAAGGGAGCCCGTTTTCTCCTCGTTGGAAATTACGACGGGTGTTTTCGAACGCAATGGCGGTTCTTCGTCGCGAAGATCCAAAGCGGAGAAAGGGAGAGACAGCCGATGGAAGGATGCGTCGGTTGAATAGGAAGTAATCGAATGAATGGAAAGCGTGACGACTGCTTTCGCGTCGTCAGAACACTCTGAAAGGGATGTTAGGTGTTGTTTAAGGGTTATTGTTGCGGTCCTTTTGTCCTGTCGGTTCGCGGGACGCGGTCGTCGTTCCGCAACGTCGAATGTAATTTATCGGGGCGGAAAAAGGGCGCGTTACCTTCACCACCGTCGCCGTGACTCTTTTATTGGGACGCGGCGACCGGAGAATCGTATTGCATGATCTTTCGTCCCCGTGATTTTTTGGGTTAAACGGAGGGTTATTGCGAATCTTGTTACATCCGTAACGAACAGGGTGGAAATCCCTTCGTTCGAAGCAGATATTAGCTAACGTTCTCGAGCCCTGTCGAACAATAATTTACTAACGACAAATAATACCAGGGAATTTGTAAATTGCAAGCCACAGACTTCTCTTTTACAATAATAGAGTTGTAAGATTTATTTGCAAAATCTCATTTTATCAAAAAAGTCGTTTTATTAGAACTTGTTTCGTGAAACGAGTAATCTACTAACCTTAGGTTTTAAATAAAATAAGAGCGTACAGGATAGAGGGGCGGGGCAGGGGTAAACGAAATATAATTTGATATGCGATAAATGCAAATGTTAAAAAATGGTAAGCAAAAGGAGGAAAAATACTTTCTGCGGCTGCCTTCAATTAACTGTTTATTAACTTGTTGCTGGACGTTTGAGACTCGTTTAAACAACCCTTCCGCGAATTCAATTTACCCAAATTACTGTAATCAAAACTCTGACGATTTTCTAATTACTTTACCCCTAGTCGTCAAAGAGATATTTGAAGAATGTAATTATGTCATTTTCTGAACTTCGTGTTTCCTCCGTCTTTCTTTTTTTATTACAATTTATGACCGAGAGGTCGGTAGCAAAAATGAGATTCTATTATCTCACGTTATGCGTACAACAGAGGTAAAGAGGATTAAGCATACACATACAATGCGTAGATTAATCGTAGCCTGAATCGTTTATGAATTTAAAACAAACATTTTCCGAAATAATCTCTAGAGAGGAACAATCATAGATTTTTAAGTAAATTCTAACAAATAATCTATAAAATAGCCGCTAAAAACGAATGATACTTTCATAATTATTATTATCGATTTCAAAAAAAGACACAAACAATCGTAAAGCAAATTTTTAAAAATAATACTCTTCATATCACCACTTTTCTCTGCGTTTCCACATATTCTCTACGTTTCGGCTCATTGGCTTGTACGACGTATTCTCGCATATTAAATCTGCGTCTAAAATTATGTAAATATCTACATGTACCAGGACGAAATTTTATTCGTTGTCAATCCTGACGCGTGGGTATCGCGCGTTTATCGTCGAACAAAACGCTTTCGTCGCCTCGCCATTAGCGACAAAGTCGAGGTCTTCTGACCGGCTACGAAATACGAGCGGCTCGACCACGATTTATAACGAGTTTTAATAGCAACGATTACTCACGGTTGACCCGTGAGTAGGACTGCGCGAAACTCGGTAAACCATAAACGTGATTTTCATGACCATAAACTTCTCAGCTCTCGACAATTACGTTTGCAGCTTTCTTTTCGACCGAAAACCGGCATCGTTCCCGGGACCAGCGATGTCCGCTTATTCGTGAAACACTATTTTCGGCGGCGACCACGAAAACTGGTTACAGTCGTCGCTCAAGTTTCTCCTTCTTGCGTCCAATCTTATGGGATAAACGTTTACTTGGTAAATTCATAGATATCTCCTTTCGCGTGGTAAACAATTTTCAAGAGGGTAGAAATTATGGTCGCTTATTTCTAGAGAAATCTTCTATAATTTAGATGCATATTACTTTTATGGAGTTTGAGACTGTTGAAACTGTAGATTCGTGCGAGGTTGATACTTCAAAGTTCTCATCGGCGAAGAAATCGATAGTCTGTGGTAATTATAAAAAAATTAATTATTGTCTGTGGTAATTATAAAAAAAGAGAGAGAAAAGAGTAGGAAGAAAGGCGTAAACATAAAGGTGTTTTTCCAGAAATGCAACGACTCCAATCGCACTTTTCATATGCGAATATACACGACCATTCCCATTGTCTTTCTCTTCGCTTTTATCGATGCGTTAAATCAACCAACTTTCTCGCGCTACATCGAATCACACGCGAACCTCCACTCACCTTAGGAACAAATTTTCCTTCCAATTTTACACCGACGAGGATAGAAAAATCCAGGAAAAAGTTATCGCGCATATTATATACTTACAAGTTTAATGTTCCGGCAAAATGGTGGCGCGACGAGGAAACATTTAAACCAGCGAAACTTTCGCGACAAAAGAAGTTGCGTTAAAGTTTCAACTTTAAACCTACCAAAATGCTCTCATCCCTCTCGCTTCCCTCGTGTTTCACCTGCTTCGTGTCAAGCATTATTATTTCCCTCTGCCCAGGCCAGCCGTGTATCGATAGCAACGTACAGTCTGCGGATTTTTATTTATTTATAATAAACTTCAAGGTGAAAAAATCCAGCGAGTGCATAGAATCTAGAAAATAAATTATCGCAGAATAAATAAAACAGATCAAGCAGAAATAAATAAAATATCGAAAGCGGACTACTCGTCGCGTTTAGTAGGCGAAACAGATCATTACGTAAGCTCCATCGTTTTAATTCTCTTAGTAAAAATATGAAATCGCGTAAAAATCTACCGCAGTCTATGTCCGATGTATAGAATAATATATAAAGTTTAAAAGATCTGGACGTTCTTCGTTGCAGAAAATATGCGTGTTCCAAAAGACGCTGGAGGATCTTTCGTCGCGGATGGCCGGAGCCGAAGCGATCCAGAGCGGCTGGCAGAATCCGAACGATGCGAACGAGGCGACGGAATTACTGAAGCAATTGGAGAAATTCGGCGAACGACTCTTGCCCATCCAGAGGAGCATCGAGTACGCGAACGATCAAGCGAGCGTCTTTGCCTCGAGCAGCGTCATCGTTTCTCATGCTTTGCTGGCGAAACTCGAAGATCTCAACACCAGGTACTTACCTACCGATGAATTCTCGTTTCTCCAACGATTTTCATTCTCTCGAATTTATCATGCTAATACGACACGCATGAGACTTAGAGAAAATTTATCGTCTTGCCTACGAGGAAGTTTCGTTACAGTGGACTTGGTCGTTTGGTTTTATCCTCGCTACGATCTTCAAATTTTCATCGTACTAATTCGCTTTCTTTTCGACGAGTTCGAAGGTTTTTAATGTTCTAAGAAAACTTGTAGCGCGAGATTTGAAATGAGAAAGCGAGTGTCCTTTTATACCTTTTAAACGATATGAAATCTCCTAAGAAATTTTATTGAAAAGACACGTTGAAGACGATCTAAGAGAATCTATGGAATGTAGCGAATTTGAAATTTGAATAATTCTTTTCCAAGTAACCGTATTAAAATTGCGCGTATCGTTGTTGTTAGTTTTTAATTAGCTTCTGATCTTATAATTACAAAAGCTGAGATATAAATTTTCTATCGAATTATCGCAGCATCCCAGCAGTTCTAATATATATAACGGTTCGACTATTTCCAAATCTCGCACCAAACAGTTCGATTATTTATAGCAACACAGTCTGTTTGCGATGCAAAATACGCAGCAAATTGTTCTAATAATTTCACTGGTCCAATAACGAACAGAATTTACGTATTATCCACCAGGTGCGTTGTTCCATTTAAAACGAACGCTATAATATATGCACTTAACCCAAGCTTTCAAACAACAACGTTACACCTATTGCAACTAAACGTCAAACGATTTCCACATTCTCTCCGTGTAACACAATCCGTTCTTACGCAACGCCAGTGCACCGCTTATCGCTCCAATTACCTAAATAATATTTATAACGTTTCGTAATATTTTTCGTCCAGAGACCGAGTAAACAGAAAAGTAATCTTTCGTACTGAACATAAATTGAGAGAAAGCTACGAAATCCTTTCCTCTTGCCGCGATCCACGTTCCTCGGGATGGAGTTGTAAGAAAGGTACAAGATCTTCGGATGAACGATTTAGTTGAAACTTCAAACACCGATAGATGCAATATTTCGTTTCGTTTATAAAAATATTCCATTGCAATATAAATTATCCCTGTTTTTTTTTTATATTCATTATATAAATGGAAAAGAACAGTACGAATATATGTGATAATCTATAGTACTTCATACGGGCATACATTCCAGTATAGTTAACTCGATTGAACATGCTTATACTTTTCTACTTGGACAATTTTGGATACGTTTATACTTGGACACGTTTGTACCTGGTGACGCAACGCATGCGTCATGGGTGTCTTCTATTGTACATCTAATGACACACACGTATGCGTCATCAATTCTCCACGAAGAAATCTGAAGCTACAGAGAAGGAGAATCTTTCTTTTACGCGCGTTTTCAACGCCGTAAATAGACGCATTTTGTGAAAGAGAGAAGATATGTACGTACGTTGTCGTAATAGAGATTCTCAAACGTGTCAACTTTAATTCTTCATTTATTCACGAAAAGTATTAACACAAAAAAGACGTTAAAATACAAATATGTGGAACACCAAGCATCTACATTTTATTAACGTTTATCGAATCATAATTTTCATTTTGGCTCATATAGTCCCGAGAGGAACATCGGAGCTACTCGCGAATATCTCGAAAAATATTAACGACAAATATCTATATCTATCCTATATATATATACATTTAGATATTTTCTATAAAATAAAAGAGAATAAAAGCTTTAAAAGAGATTAAATCCTTGAGCCAGACTTTCACACTCAGATTGTGGTCTTGCACTATATCGTAACGTTTATTCGCGCGATCTTTGCTCGAATGTTGATTATTTTTCGTTCGAAGACGCTAAGTTTTTCGCGTATTTTCGCAGGTGGAAGGTGCTGCAAGTGGCGGTTGACGAGCGTTACAAGTTGCTAAGCGGATTTGGAAAGGATGGCAGCACTCCGGGTAGCCAGGCTTTCCTCGCGAGCAGCGTGGAACCACCATGGGAGAGAGCCCTCACACCCGCCAAAGTGCCTTACTATATCAAGTAATCGATCTTCCTTTCAACCGGACTCGAATCTTGCAACGTTAAATTTACCAGGACCGCGGCCACTGGATCCAGAACGCGATCTTAAACGCAAACAAACGAATAATCGATGAAGACGATGGTGGTTCGAAAGCGGCTACAAGAAGTTCGTGCTATTCTCGTCCTCGTCGTTTGGGAATTTCAAAGCGAGCCGCGAATGTTTAGGCGATGCTTGCAAATGGACGAAACCATAGAAATTCTAATTTAGATCGGCGACCGGATTTCAAACCAAGGGAGGCTTAACTTTCGATCGACGACCCTGGAATATCGATTGCGTAACTGGTAGCGAGGATTGCAATTGTTACAGCGAAACGTTTAATCTTGGTCGAGAAACAAAATCACTTTTATTATATAATATTAGCCGAATCGAGTTTTAATTACGATAGCTATGCTTTTACGTGAAATTCTCAAGTCTGAAAGTCGTGGTAACTATCGACGAGAACGATTTAAACGTACGTTTAAACGTATAAGATGAACAGATCAATTTCTCGAATCGTTGGCGATCCTGCGTTGAACTGTGCTCGACGTTCCGTTTCCTTCAACGTATTCTTGTAACGTATAAAATGTATTTTGCCTCGTTTTATGTTTGTTAACACGCGTGCAAACTTTATGCCAAAGATAAACGACTCGCTGGTTACGAAAGTAGACCCGTGACGATATACGAACAGCTTTTGAAGGTGGCTTAGGCCAAGAAGAGATATCAAACTTTCGCAAAAATTGTTTTTCCACGATCGTCATAACCAAGAGGTGATTCAAGAGACTAACGAAAATCACCTGAATTCCATCTTGCGGGCCTCGGTCGAGAGTTAAAGCCGATTTTGGCTCGCCCTTATATCCGGATGATCTTGAAGACCATGAGATCCGATGAATCCGCGAATTCGTCGGTCCGTGGATAAATTCTTAAAACCTGGCTTGCGGCTCGAGCCAAGAATTGTGGCCGGATTTAATAAAGATTAAACAAAGTTCTCCTCTCGACTTTGCCGGGAACTTCTCGCGCCGGGATCCGTGTGGCTGTTGCGTGAAAATTTTGCATGAATCTCTTAATCCCGGATCGGGTCGGTTTAATCCCGTGGAAACGCTTTGCAGCCATCAGTCGGAGACCACCCATTGGGATCATCCGAAAATGATAGAGCTGATGTCCTCTCTGGCGGACCTGAACGAAGTACGATTTTCAGCGTACAGGACCGCGATGAAGCTGCGCACCGTGCAAAAACGATTGTGCCGTGAGTATCAGCCCTTAATTTTCCGTCGTGAGATTCTCGAGTATTCGTATTTAGTTTGTATTCAGGCGATCGGTCCTCGCCGGTGATTAGCCTGCGCGTTCATTAATCGTCGTAATTTTCTCGATTAATCACGTGTCCCGGCAGTGATGACGCATACCGTCGTCGTTGTTGATGGATTTGATCTTTTGCATGGCTCTATTTTGCTTGGAGAACCAGTGGTGTTCATTCTCCTTGTTCTGTACTTTGAAAGTCAAAAAATATTCTGACTTTAGAACTGTACCTTTAATTCTCATATACGAATCTCTGAGAAAGCAACTTGGCTTTTCGCAAATGCGAGTTCCACGTCATTAGGTACGGTTAATGTTCAATTTCCAAGAAGCAAGTAACTTAATTTCGTGAGTTCGTTTCTACCGAAACTTAGGAAATTATTTTATATCTTCGTTGTCACATAAACTATATGTTGTTAAAGAATCTACCAATGGATATTTAACTTTTCCCAATAGAAGAAGAAGATATAGTAATCGTCTTAAAGTTTTCGAACGATGATGTACGTAATTTCATTTCGTTTATTATTGATGTTTCATTTGCAGTGGACATGTTGAGCCTTTCCACCGCATTAGAGCAGTTCGATTCGCACGGACTCCGAGCGCAAAACGACAAACTAATCGACATTCCCGACATGGTGACAGTCTTGACGTCCCTGTACGAAGTGATAACGGCGGATAATCCGACGCAAGTGTCCGTACCGTTATGCATCGATTTAGCCATCAACTGGCTCCTCAACGTGTACGATAGGTGAGCAGCCCGATCAACGATTATTCGTAATTAAATAAATCATGCTTCGCTGCTCGTTTGCTATCCGACTGACAAAACGACGATTCTGTTGACATTTTAACGCTCAGCAAACTGTCGTTCCATTTCAGTCAACGAACTGGTCAGATTCGCGTGCTTTCCTTCAAAGTTGGTTTGGTCCTGTTGTGCAAAGGTCATTTGGAAGAGAAATATCGATGTAAGTACCCCTCCATTTATATCGTCGTTTCGCTATTTCATGGTCTCAACACGAAGAACGTGCACATAACGGAAGTCACGGTTATTTCAGATCTATTCCGGTTAATCGCGGATCCAAACAGACTCGTGGATCAACGAAAGCTCGGTTTATTGTTGCACGACTGCATCCAAGTGCCAAGGCAGTTGGGAGAAGTGGCGGCATTCGGTGGATCAAATATCGAGCCGAGCGTTCGCAGCTGCTTCGAGAAGGCTGGAAAAGACAAAAATGAAATAGAAGCGGTGCACTTTTTGAGCTGGCTGCAACAAGAGCCTCAAAGTATGGTCTGGTTGCCTGTGCTTCATAGACTCTCCGCCGCGGAGAGCGCAAAGCATCAAGCGAAATGTAACATATGCAAGGAATATCCTATCACTGGATTCAGGTATGGCATATCTGCAAATTTGACCATCGTAGAAAACTAGAAAAATCTAGAAACTTGTAGAAATTCACTTTCTTTTATTTCCAAGTGAATCTATAATATCGAAAAAGTACGATTTCCATTTCAATTCATACGCATTTCCTCTGATTCCAGGTATCGTTGCTTGAAATGCTTCAATTTCGACATGTGTCAGAATTGCTTCTTCTCAGGCCGGAAGGCGAAGAACCACAAGTTGACGCATCCGATGCAGGAATATTGCACTGCGGTAAGCTATGTTTCTCACTCGTCCGCTATCCTTTCTAAAATATTTCCTCCATATCCATAATGTGAAACAATAACGCTCGTTTATTTCGCAGACCACATCTGGTGAGGACGTACGCGACTTTACGAGAGCGCTTCGAAACAAATTCAAGTCGAAAAGATACTTCAAGAAGCACCCGAGGGTCGGCTATCTGCCAGTGCAGACAGTTTTGGAGGGAGATGCTTTGGAAAGTCCGGCGCCGTCGCCGCAGCACAGCTCCCTTAGCCAGGACATGCACTCCCGATTGGAAATGTACGCGTCCCGACTGGCGGAAGTCGAACTATCGCGCACGAGAAGCAACTCGACGCCGGATAGCGATGACGAACATCAGTTGATCGCTCACTATTGCCAGAGCTTGAACGGCGGCGACAACGTGAACGTGCCCAGAAGCCCGGTGCAGGTGATGGCTGCGATCGATGCCGAGCAAAGAGAGGAACTGGAAGCGATGATACGCGAATTGGAGGAAGAGAACGCGACCCTTCAAGCGGAATACGAACGACTACGCTCGAAACAGACACCGGGCTCAACACCGGAAGACGGTCATGGCAACCGACAGCCTGACTGCGACATGATCGCCGAGGCAAAATTGTTGAGACAGCACAAGGGCAGATTAGAGGCACGCATGCAGATACTCGAGGATCATAATCGCCAACTAGAGGCTCAGCTGCAGAGACTTAGACAGCTTTTGGACGAGGTACGACGAAATTATATTACGTTAATAATTACGTCTCTGGTTAGGTAATTGTTATAGCTATAGATCAGTTGAAGTTTCTCAAAGTTCTGAGAAGTACGAGTTTCTTGAAGTTTCTGACAGTTAAAGATTTATTATTTTTGTTATTATTTTTATTTGTAGCCAAACGCTTCCTCGCCATCGAAGACGGGTACGTTACAAACGCGAAGCGTAACAGCGTCTCAATTGGCAACCGATTCGCCTGCTAAAATGAACGGCCACTATCACGACTCTTCAGGTATGTCACATAGGAGTACGGATGACGATATCACGGTAGAATTTTATAGCGAGCGATACTTTATTTCTTAGTCATAGAGTGGTGAGTCATTGGTGAAACAAATTAATTATCATTTACACAAACGTTCAACTTTTAATTTCCCGCGTTAGTTATTTAATTCAAATGGTCATTACGTATAAATAAGATCTTCTTAACATTATGCCGGCGTATACGCCATAAGCGTCGTACTCGATATTCAGAATAAGTGGGCGCAGGGTATTTCTGACGCTATTAGATACTAACTGCATATTAATAAGCGTTTCACAAAATGCCGAGGAGATTAGCATAAAGCTTATTGGTATGGGTGTGTGGACATAGGTGGTGGAGGCTCGAACGAAGGAAGAGTGAGCAGTTTAGAGAGACCACCACCGCCACCGCATTCTCACAGCGTTGCCCACAACGTGGGCAATCTCTTGCATATGGCAGGTTCGTTCCTTTTTCCTGTACGAAGATCAGTACGATCACTTTTTATATGTAGTGTAATTAAAAGAAATCTGCTATGTCGAACGTTTCTTATGCACGATCTCGTTTCTGCTTAAAAATAACAATGCTCTCCTGTTTTTTCACGCCACAGAATGGATGTAAGGTGAGACTATCAACGCTTCTTTTCCCGCTGATTCTTCTTGTACGCACTGTTATTCTCTAAAATGCGTCTAATTTTCTCGAATCGAGAATCGTACATCGCTTAATACTGGTCGTGTACACTCGTTGTTGTGAAATTTAATATATCTGGTGTTTGTCAACTATATAGGGTGAAGCAAAAAAAAAAAATAGATATACTTGAACATTTCCTAAAGATGGCTAAACTTTGATAATCGCGCAAGCGAATTAAATTCTCTCAAAGATATAGAAACAGTATTTCTACGTCTTCAAAAACAAGAAATATTTAACGTACCCTTTCTCGATAGTCCACCCTATATACAAAACGTTGGATCTATATGTTAGTCCTATCTGCTCGTTGCTTTCGTCTCTACGTGTTTACGATCACAAACTATTAACTCGAATACTCACTCGCCAGGCAATGTTTCCACCATTCACGTATGCCTGCATGTAATCGATTTATAAACGCTTATAAACGATATAACGATGTGTTTAAGGAGTGGTGATTGTCAATCGTGTAAATAGATAGACACCAGAAAACGGAGGAGCAAAAGATTGATCACAAGAGGAAAGTTCAACTGAAATGTTCTTTTTTAGGAGACTTAGGGAAAGCAGTCGGTGAACTGGTGACGGTGATGACCAGCGAGGACTCGTCGAAAACGAATGGACAAAGGGCACCGCCGCCAGCTTTCAAATAATGACTATTAACGCGACTCTGGTCGAGGATATTGTTTTACGTTTCAACGATATCGACGAACACGTCACGACGAAAAAGAACGAAATCGATTCGATCGATCACGCACATATACATAATACACGTAGGCGAGATCCACGAACTTTTAAATGTTTGAAATCAATGACCAATAAGAAGCCTGGCTCTAAACGCATATCACGAGAAGAAGAATATCGCGCAAAATGCAGGGTCAGGGCAGCCGCCATAGTGGTTTTGGGTATTTTATAAGTTTTGATATACACCGTTGTATAGCTAAATTATATTGACTATAAGATGATTATGGTTTGGCTTTGGCGGCTCCCTGAGAGTAACTTTACTACATATTGACACGTCATATCATTGAAAAAAAAAAGAGAATAATCGTATCAGAGAATAAAGAAGAAGAAACGAATCAGTTGTTATATGCTTGCTAGTTAAAGAAAAGAAAATAAAAGAAACAAAACTATACGGAAGAAATGAGACGAAGATGAAGATGAATCGTAATGACTATAAGAGAATTACACGAAAGGAAATATCATTAACAATGCATGCAAAAGCAATGTATCAAATCACGTACTCTATTCTAGATCGTAGGCTATATTTACATACCCATTCTGTTCACTGCCACGGGCTCTTCCTCGACATTAAATAACATACACGTTGTACATGCTATGCGGTTCTAGATGACATATAAAGAAAGAAGAGAGAAACGCGAGGGAAAGGAAGAAAGAAAGAGAGAAAGAGAGACATTGACGAGAAGAACAGAGGGTATGAAAGGAAAATTCATATACCTGGCATCTTCCCGTAACTTCTATAAAGATTCGGAACTTTACATCGACACACGATGACACACGTTCACACACGAACACACGTACATGCATATCATTATATACATATACATATATAAATAAATAAATAAATAAATAAATATATATATATATATAATACGTGGATACATGAAACAGAGACACGTTACAGACACGTACACGCTGAGGACTTTTTGTAATCAATAATAAAAGCAAAGCAATGTGCATTATGACTTTCAAATTTATTTTTTATCCGGTTACGATCGTTTTTTCATATTTTTTAATGGATTTTAGATGGCAATGTCTCTTATTTAAGCCTGCCGGATGTTACTTATATTTAAGAGTATATCGATAAGCATCTAATTTACAAACTGTAGGCTGTATTCTGATATGTAATAAAGTTGTCTAGAAAATAATTCCCTTCTTCTATTCTCCTCTTGCAACGGATATCGTTTGATATAAAACGTCTCGCATCGCGTAAAAAGTTATTCAATGGAAATTAACAGGTAAAAAGACGGCTACAAAAAGTACTTCAGAGTAAAAGATACGATATAATAAAACTGTACGCCTCGAATAAATGCATCGATAATTGAAGCTCGAATTCGTTCGAGCTTTAACTATTGACAGGTTGATCGATGAGCTCGCGCGAAGCCGAATTTCTACGCCAGCAGGCCATCCGGATCGCAAGGACGTTACCTTGACTGGTTTCCATTGGATCCGGTTTTAATCACCCTTCGATGGAAACCGTAAGTGAATCGGCAAGAAAGAAAGGATCGAATGGTCAGGCATGATTGCGCTCGGTATGCGTGACGCTGCGGTAAAACATCGAAAGACGATACTTTATTTAAAAGTACTACAAAAGTACATTTTATATCTTATCGTGCAGATATATCGAACGAAGAAAAAGAATACGCGTATCGGTTGAATCATAATTTAACGAGTAAAGAGACAGCGTTGGAACGTTCGCCAGCCAAGAAAATAACATTCCCTCGAATCGAATTCCAGCAATATCATCAACATTTTCTACTTGGATTGCAATAATCTGACTTCCATGCTTAGTCGACGAATATTCAAAGAGGAATGAAATATAAACCGTATTCAAAAGCGGTCAAAAATCGAGGCAAGAAGATTTGAAATGAAATTAATATTTATACATATATATATATATAGAGAGAGAGAGAGTAGTGGACGAGAAAAAGATTAAAGTTGCTAAATAATTTGTCGTGTATTCTGCAAGATATATTTATTCGCTGCTTTTACCAAATATAATTCTATTGCGTAGATTTATGGCATTTTTGTACCACTTAGACTTCCTTTTATCCGCTACTATAAATAATTGCAAGAGTTTTCGAGAAGAGATACTTGGAAACTAGCGATTTTCTGTCGATCGTAGGTAGAAAAATTTGTTTGCTCATAAGGGCAGAACTAATAGAAATAAAACAGTGGTTTGGTCGCGAAAATTGCACGGTGAGCCACGTAAAGTCGCGCTCGTCAAATTAACGAGTATTTCTGAAACACGCGAGGGGAGGTCTTTGCACTTAACACTGGTTCGCGTGCGGCTAACGTGTGCACGCAACGCGTGTTGCTCGCACACGTATACGCGATCCAAGATGCACTCTCTCAGGTAATAGCATAGGTGGCCTCGACCTTGGTGCATCGCTCGACTGCACTGTGCATCGTCCCACGCAGTGGCGTAACGCCCAGGTGAGACTCGAATCTTTCGGCCAGCCAGCTTCCCGACAAGAAATCGTTTTACATTTATCTATCCAAACTACAATCTTTTCAACGCAACTAAATGGAAATTCATTTTTTGCAGTATTTTTTACTGCGATAGAAATTTCTTTCTTCTTACGTTTTGTAAAACACTTTCGTTAATCGACAGTAAAACACCGTTGCTTAGTATTTAAATATATTATATGCTCGGATGAGTATGATTTAAGCGGTGTATGATACACACGATAAAAGTCTATCGACTGGTTCTATTCAAAGCAATTTGGCGATTTAAAATGCAAACACTCGGTTTGGATATTTTTTTGCGATTTATAAAGATAGTAACGGAATTTTATCTCCATATGTTCCACATGTTTGCTCATTGAATTTGTCATCTAATGAATTTACATACGAAACGCATACGTCTTCGTTAAATCTCCGATAAACTTCATTAACTTGAAGAGATATATTGGCAAACCACTTAGAGGAGAAACAAAGTACTACGAGCTGACACCGTGCCTTCTGCAAATCATACGTACGTTGGGCTTGCAGTAGTATAGAGTTGATTGAGTCATCGATACGTGACACGTATACGAAAATACGTAAGCAGAAATTTTAGTGTACGCTAAGATCGGAGAAGGTCGAGCGTAACTGTTGCCTATTATGGCATGTTTTCATTGCATACCTGTTACCAAATGAAAAACATAATACTTAATCTTATACGATATCAATTCTCGCTCTTTCGCGATCTCTCAGCATTAAAATTCACTGGATTTAGTCTTCACTCGTCGAAGAAGAAAATTAGAGAAAACATTCGCCGATTTCTCGCAAATTACTCTGCGTAAACGGACGTTTCAAACGTAGTAAAACGGTGTTTTACGTAGATTCTTCCAAAGATCCGCGCTACGCTATAAGAACTGCTAGTTATTAAGTAAATTCCATGGATTCCTTCTGTTACGGCAACGCTTTTCTCACGGGGCACCGAATGTCCATAAAATAAAGCGGAGACTCGAGTAACCGATGTACGAGAACCTACGTGCAGCTTGCAGAGGAAATGTCTAAGACATCGAGCTCGTAGTAACGTGAATCTGACTGATGTATTTTATTTTAAAGTTCGACTACGACGCGATGATTTCATCCTCTGAAAAGGGGAACTAGAAATACGAAATTTATTAAATATCGCGAATAGCAAAGTAACTCAAAGCATGAACCAATCGTTGCTTGAAATTGTTTGTAGTATTAATAGCGAACGTAAAACTGGATTTATACGTTTTTAATGGATCACGTGGTTATATTTGTTAAATATTCGTTTTGTAGAATTCACGTTCGTTTTGAAAGCGAATAGAAGGGGTAAGAGCTTAGGGTCGGAAGAAAGTTTCGATTTACTGGAAACGAGGGAACAAAATGAAACGCATACGTAAAAAATTCTTTGTCGTTCTATTGCCAGTTCCGTTTCCAGAACGAGTTCTCGTTGTAGCGTCCTAAAGCAACAGAGTGGCTCGAGAAAGTGGTCAGGATAAAGGTAGTCGAAGGATTTTACAGTCTGTATTCATCGTAGGTTCTACGACCTAGCTGGCATTCTTTCGTCTCGTAAAAATTTGTGCTACTGTGTTTCGCATAAAACTGCAAGCTTTATTTTCTATTTTCTTAGTATAATACCAAGAAGGAAAAATTATAGGATTGAAACGGATAAAGGTTTTAAAAACAAATCATACTTGCACGTCGAGTTATCAGAAATGGATAAAAGGTTATTAAAACGAAATACTTATTCCTCGATGACTAAATACAAAGCTACGATAAGATTACCACATAAAAGATTTTAAAACAGTTTCAAAACGTAGTAAGTGCCTTTCGAAGCATTCGTCAGCCTATATCTGAAGCTGACGTCACCACTGCACACAAATCAACCACGAACCTAGACACATGGCACACAAAATTAACAAAGCAACGTTTGTAAAAAAACGGCCCCTTAAAATTTACTTCCCCATATATAAGCTTAAAAATAACGTCCACTGTGTCGATTAACACTTCTATGGCTTCACATTTGTCCCTTCTTCGTTAAGTTGCGCTTTTTTATCAAATATTTTGTAACGTTAGCCCACGGATGCTTACAGAAATTTCTGTAAAAATGAAACCTACGCAGAGATTTGCTTCATACGTTAAATATTAGTTTGTCCGAAAAGCGTCTTTCTTTTACAGACCCGTCTTTTACAACGACGCATCTTTATACAAACACGAAACCTAAATCTGTCGAACGTTGTGATCTTTATTTCGATAGAACAAAATGGATCGTACGTAATTCGATAAAATAATATAAAATGGAAAATGTGTATCCATTATTTCCTTATAAGACGAAAGAAACTTTTTGGACGATCTGATATAACGATTACGCTTCTGATATCGTATGTACCTTCATCTGTCATGCGTATTGTGTACACGTAAATGCATAGATATTTCACTAAAAAGAAAATACCAATTTTATGAAATACCATTCTCTACTCCGCTATGACCCACGATATTCTTAATTCTCCGATAGTCCTGCTACTTTTACTTCGCTTATTGAATATTACGATCTTAAGACATCCAAAATCACGAATCTCCGTGATAATCTCGATTAAAACACAATGCATCCTCCCGTACCATTGTCACGCCATAGGTATATCCTGTAGATTCTCTCTGAGAGAAATTTTTCCGCACGAAAGCGACTCCAGGAATTCGTCAGAGACGGCGCCTGACGTCATCTTCGTGCCAGACTGGAGAACGGAGGTCACGTGTCTCGGCGTCAGACGAAAACTCAATACTCGACCAGTCCCGGGTCGGCCAATAAGCGTCGAAAGGACTCTTGCTCTTGCCGATCGGCACACGGTTCCGAGGCGCGTCAGTCGTGCCGCAATCATCGGACGGTGAACTTCGTGTTACGGTTCGTAGTTAATATCGGCGTCGTTCTGTTTGTGCATTTCCTTTGAGTGAAACAGATCGAGGGTGAACAAAATGGCTAACAACAGGGCTACCAAGTCTGGATTCGCGGCAGAAGCGCAAAGAAAGGTAAAGAATGAATTTAATTTTTTTCCTTAAAACGCGTATTTCTTTCATCTGGTGTTTCGTGACCTACTGAGAGAGACCATCCCTCGAGGAATTCGACCTACTGAGGGTGGCCACGCACGCGCAACGCGTCCTACGTTCGTTGCACCTGTGCTCTGTACGATAGATGAATTATTTCTCTCGTGATAGAGAAGTGGTTGTTTTTCCATATTGATTATCGATATTTGAGGAAAGAATTTTTGAACAATTCTTTGACGTAATTTTTAAGGGGTTTATATACGAAATTCAGTTATCGTTTTCTAAAGATAATTATTATTTTATTAACGAGAAGAGAGAATTAATAGTAAGCTGTAGCGTTAATAGCGTTTTGTTTTGTCTGTTGACTGCTGTTTAATCGAGAATTAGAGACGGAATTTGCACTTGGTGAACGTTGCGATGCTTTATTGAATGCTTAGGAACGTTGGAATAATTCACACGTTTATCTTAGTCCTATATGTACGTACGTGTCAGCCAGTTGTGTATATAGATTACGATGCTCGTGTCAGAGATATTCCATGACGCTTATCGCGGAGTAATCCCAAGTGTAATTAGAATGCGGAGCGTGAAGGAACGTAACTGTCCACAGGAAGATCGTGACGTGATTTTACCATTTGAAAATGTTTTTTCTTTTTTAACGCGCATTGATTAAATTGCTCGCGTTCCATCGTTTCATAATCAGAATTTCGTTCAATGTATAAATAAACTCTTCGTTTAATCATCAAATTCCTCCTCGATAAGAAGTCAACGCGTATTTCAATCAAATTCTCCAGAATAGAACTGTCATTGTACTCCGTGCAGATGCAGATGTTCACGCGTGCGACGATGCCAGCTAGCAGAAATATAGAAAATCTACGTACGAAATAAATTTGTCGTATACGATCGTAATATACGCGATATACTGCGCAGGAAAGTAACTTTCTATGAAAGTATAGTTCGATGTTGATTCTCTTCGAGCATAAAAATCAAATTCTCTTGGTTGGAAGCAAAAAAGGAAGGTGAACGAATTCGCTGCAGTTTGAAGGGAACTGCAATTTCATCCGGAACGGAAATGACAAGCCGTCACGTAAACGTAGATAAGTCAAGTATATCTTATGATTTCGATACGGTCGAAGGTTGTTTCCTTTCGTTACACCTCAAGTGCTGGCGCGTTTCCATCGAATTCGCCTCGGAGGGAATCGTCTGTTCGAGCAACAGCTGCCGATCCTTTCTTTCGTTCGGCGAATTAAAATGAGTCCCAGTTGCCAAAGAAGGGAGCGTCCCTCGAAACGAAACTCACCGGCCATGGTACACTTATTCCTTCGCCTCGACTCACCTTTTGCCTTCCTAATATTTCCAGGTTACCACGTGAACAGTCGAATCACCATCTATTCTGGGATCCATTTGTACGTTACTCTTTCATAACGTTAAACCGTAGTACTGCGCGTAATGGGTTACGCGAGTTCATTCATAAAGTTTTCATAACCGTTGCTTTTACTATAAATATTTTAGTGCTACAGAGACGATAACTTCCATGTTTTTCGAGGATATCTATCTTAGTATATTTCATTTCAGAAAAAATATCGACTGCGTGAAAGAAATAAAGGTTTTTATAAAAATGTCACGTATGTAATATATGATAAATAATATACAAATATATAAAATATTCTTTTCGTGATTAATTATTCGCCATTGACGATCGAAGAGCTGAGAATCAACCTCGCTGCTGGTATTCTGCATTTCTTATTGTAACAAATTCGTCGTATTTTCTACGGTCGTGAAGTCGAATCGCGGCTGAAAGACGAGACTTCTGAAAATTGAAATATCCGACTAAATTCTAAAATCTTGACTCTCGCCATTTCGATTCTCGGTCTGTCGATTGTTAAAATTCGAAGGTGATCGATTTGAAAATAAACCACAGATCCAATAAAAATTCGTCGTCTTTAAATAAAGAACACCGGTACTTAACTGATAGAAAAGGAGCAACCTCGGTTTCCTAATTAACTTACAAGCAAAAAAGTGGAGCGGAACTGTGTCATCCTCGTGTTGTACTCGTACAATGGAAAGTAACTACGTTCCATATAAAAAAGAAAAGAAGAATATGAGAAAAAGAAACGCGATATTCATCGTCTCGATCAAACGAGAGAGAAAAATGGGGTGAAATACAAAGGGCTCGTTGTGCACCGGCTCCGAACTCGTTTCTTTTTTTTTTGTCTCGTGAAACAATCGGCGAATAACTAGTCCGAAGGACGCTCGTTATAACACTCGTGAAGAAACGCATGTTCATTATAAAGATACGCTTATCGCTACTGGAATGCGATCGTTCCTTTATTGGTTCTGTTCCTTTTTCGCTGTTATTGTGTCATTTGTTCAATTATCGGTGAAAGCGAATAAGATCTCGCTGCGTTCTAAAAATGGCAAAATTATGGAGCCGTGGCTTCGCGAATTTTCGCGATCGAAAATTGTAATACTACACTTGCGATATTAGAAGAAATTAACGAACGTATAGAATGACGAGAGGTCAACGATAGTGTTGCTATCGGTACAAGGTTCACCCCACGAACCGTAATTATTTTTCATAATTATTGGGTCAGTCGGTGCAATGTTTCCCTTCGAAAACAAATTGCTTGGTAGTTTTATAAAAGAACAATAATTCTTACAGATAATAGGTAATGGGACTGTTAAATGTGGAATAGAGTAGAATTGTACCTTATTCTAGTAATTATTTCCCGCTAATATTTTTTGTTATTCATACTCCATTTTGAAGCCTAATATTTCGTTACATTGTATATTTCTATTAATATTTATCTTTTTGAATAACATTAATATCGATATTAATACATTTTATACTTAAGATGCAGCAATCGTTAGTACGAGTATCCAGAATCTAGTTACTATAGCATATACCAGGATATAGCACGCGATATACCACGCCCACGTTTTCGTAGAGCATTTGTTTTCACTGATATTTGTAGCACTCACGAAACCATGACTGCTTTTAATTCCAAACACGCTAATTACACGTATGTTGTAGTCGAAACACGCTTCTCCCTTGTGGTTTATGGCACGATATTTTTAAGAACTGTTATTTCAATTCCTGCCTTCTGTATCGTTCCCCACGGTACACCATACGGGACCGATGTTTCGTTACAAAATAGAGATAACAATTATAGCCACGTGTTTCCGTGAACCAAGCACGAGAATGAATGTGCAGCATTATACTACGGTTCTAAAAATAGGCGTGCTTCATCCCTGTGCACAAGATATCTGTATTAGCCACCGGAAATACTATAAAGTGGTTTCCATTTTAGGAACGAATAACCGAAGGCGAACATTCGAGAAACACTCGTTCCTTGCTTACCATTCGAGTTTCCTTACTACGTTTATATAACAATCGATACGAGAATTTACGATGCAAATTCCTTCAGGCTCCTTCCAGCAAATCCTGTTGTCCGTTGCTGACCTTTCCTCTTCCGTCGTTCGAATCTCCACGCGTGAATCTTCGCTTCGTAGCTAACAGCTGCCAGTAAATTGACATACTAGACGCGTTGGAGATCTTGGAAAATATTTCTTTTCATGGGTGAGTAAAATTAATCCTCGCAGTAGTCATCGGTGACTTTAGAAATGAAATTTAAATCTCGAGAATAAAAGCTTCGAAAATAATCGCATTTTTTAACATTTTTACGTGTAGAATTCAATTTAGGATTATTACAGCAGATTTCTCTGGCGATTAACCCAAAGCAAATCCCTAAAAGTATATCGCGCGAAATTTCTGATTAGAAATTAATAAAAAAAGAATTACGGATTGTCCGTTCTGACTGCTCTTACGTTGGTTCTAGCATTAAACTCGTAGAATTGCTCTTCTCGAATAAATTCGCAGAATTCGCGTAATATTTTTTAATAATATCGCGTATCTATGTGAAAGTCGTTCCAACGAGATTCCTCCGGATGTTTCTCGCAGTTGCGATCTAAAATCGCGAAATACCAAGAACGCGTTGGCTACGTAAATTTGTACGCACAAATCATTAGCTGACGCGCGAGGCCGAGCATGGCAATAGAGGCGAAGGACATCGTACAGTGCGATACAAATTCTGTTCAGCAAGTCAAGATACGAGTCCGTAGAATATCCTATGTCTGCATTCTACTTCTCCTTCTTTTTACGACAGCACGCTACGAACATTCCCACCAAGTCCGACTCTGATTCATCGAGATACGTCGAAAGATACTTAACTCGAAGAAATCTCGATAAAACGTATAGAAAGCTAGTCCGTTAATTCGACGTGTCATCGAACATCATCAACGCGTGACTGTTCATAAACTTGGATATGGAGGTTAGTATGACAGTGTCCTTTGAAATTTCTAAGTTCACGATTAGACTGCGAGTTTTTATGCAATTATTTCTATGAACACGGCTAAAAGAATAGAACTTAAATAGAAATTCGTTTTACCTTGTGATAAAACGTTATAACAAGTACTCCATTGTAGAAATGTTACGTTTCTGCGTATTATGCGTAGTTTTGCATCTTTAATTCTCACGTAAATGTATATACACACGAACGATAATTTCTATACAAGTTTATTAAAAATACAGTTATTGCGAGGTTTAAGTTTAGGTTTAGTTAAACAGATACGTATCAAATTTAATGGGAGAATAAATCTGTCAAGTTCGATAGTCTAATTATTTTAAGTGGTGTACTCGAAGTTATCTGATATTTGATCGCCATATGGTAGCGATTTGAGTAAAGGGCTGTTTAAAAGAAATTAACCTCGAGATCCGTAATCATGAAGTCCGAGCATGAATTTCTTCGGATGCAAAGTATCGTGATAAAGTATAAGTGCATAGGTTGCAGTGAACTTTCTCTTGCTCACGAGTGACTCACAAGAAGCATAGCTTCTTTTTTACGTCGTATCTTTGACACTTATCAAGTTGAAACAGCTTTAATTACCGATCGTTCGTCACGATGATGGAACGTCTTACGAAATTGTCCGCAATTACGTATGCCGGTGAATTTCAGCTTCATGCTCGAGGGAACTGAATGAAAGATTAATACAGAAATTATGTTCGTATTACATATCTTCGCGTGCGGAGGAGAAATTATCCGAACGGGCTCAAAGTTGCTGAAGAATTAATTAACAGTTCACGGGCCGCGAAAAATGACCGAGTTGCAAAGACCTCAGCAACCTCGACGCGATCTCCCCTCGTGACCTTGCGTTCTTTTAAATTAACAGTCTCCAATTCCCACGAGTGCTACAGGGAATTTCACGGTCGAGGAACAACCGTGAACTTCTCCACTTCGTATGCGATCAGTTTCCATCAGGACGAGATCTCGCGCGTTAGCAAAGATCGCATAAATAGCGACGAACGATCGATGGAACTTGCAATAAATGAACAAAAGACGAATACAAAATACAAGATATAAAGAATATTTGCAGCGATATCTGGACTCGTAGAATAATATAGCAGAACGTATAAGTCGTGGAATACAATTGAAATTAATCAGAAGCCAAGCAAATCGAAATCCTGGCATCGGTAACACAAACAAGCGACGATTTGTTCAATAAAATAAAGTTAATGGAGTTCCGTGTGACCCAGCCAACAGATGTTCGGTCTAAATGGCTGAAAAAAGTGATGAGCTGTATGAAAGCAATGTTTCACGACGATCGTATAACTTTTTGACGTATATTTACAAAGTATGTCGTTCAACTTGCAAAGTTTCACGTGCGAACACAAGATGGTTATCGACGTGGCGACGGTGTCTTACCTGCTCGGGCTTCATCTCGTTTAGAGGTCCTTATATGGCCGACAAGGCAGGCAACCTTGGAGGAGACTCGCGTTTAAACACGCTTATGTATCTGTATGAAACTGTGTCGTGTATGAAACGTAAAATTACGCAATCGCGACTCCTCTTAAAGTAGGTCAACGATTTTTTTGAATCTAGATTACGCTTTTTCTCTTTTTTTTTTTTATTTTTTTCGTTACTAAACTCATAGACAATTTTATACGTTCGTTGTATGTAATGTAATCGTAAGTATCGCTTTTCTGGAAAGTTGTCCGCACAAAACGTGGAAAAGAACCGATCAAGGTGACAGTAAAGTAGATAGTACTTATCTATGTACTTTAGAAATTGTCGAGTGTCTTCTTCATCGCTAGAACGTAATCAAGTAAGTTGTAAAAATAATTCGAATGGGTAGAAATTGAGTGGAAGATAAAGATGAAAGGGATAAAGAGATTAGTTATCGGAAGGACATATACGAGTCAAAAATGGATTAATTATTGAAAGATAAATAATCGCAACTGCGTCATATTACGGAATATTTATTAGAAAGTAGGTTAATTATAGATTTATGATGAAGGTCGTTTTTAAGATAATCTATTTCCTAAGATAGATCGTTAGACAACCAATCGTTTCAGGAGCAAATCTTTTGCACCGATATGGAAACTGGTCGAACGAGAGACACTTTTAAATGCTGTTCTCCTTGCGTTCGTGATCAAGGTGAATCGACGTAATCGATGCAATTCCATCTGTTTTTCTTTTTCCTTCGATTCGTGGAAAGGGATTTTAGATCACGCGTTCTGAACGTTGCAAATCTCGTAGTACCGAACTCGTTCTGGCCGTTTTATTCTGCTAAATTAAGAAAGAATAAAAAATTGAGTTTGAATCGCGTAAAATTATACAGAAGCATTACGTCATTGCTTGTACAGCGAATTCCATCTCTGAGAAATTGTAAAATTCACAGGATTCATGCCTCGATATCACAGTTCCATATCAATTTAATATTTATTCAGATATTGGTCGATGGTTTTTTAAAAATCGTTGCGCCGATCGATCTAACTGTCTCTTATCGTCTAATCGATAACTAAATTACGTGGTTGAAATATTGCTGCGTCGTATACAGCGAATACAGCTTGATTCGTAGCAATTGCTACTTAATCGTCTTATCTCTGACAAAGAGGAATTGTAAGTGATTTATTGGTAGGAATTTTTTAATCTGTAGAAATAAATCAAACTTAAACGACGTGTATAATATAAAATATTGATTAAGCCAATAATTCTATATAATCAGTAACATCAATAATGTTCAAATTGAAACAAATCGAATTATTAATAAATTACAACCGGTAATATTTTGATATATTTGCAAGAAATTCAGAGACACTTTCGAGTGAAACATGTTCCTATTGCATCAATCAACGAAGCAATCGTAGGCTTCATCTCCGATCGTAAGTTAGTTAACAACGTTAATTCTATGACCAATAAATTAATCTAAGTGGACTTGGTGTAACGAGGAAAATGATTTCGCTGGTGGCATACTGTTCGAGAAGAGCAATTCCTTCAATTTGTCCAGCGACTCATTGATGGCCAGGCCTCTGACCCAATTTTCATGACCGTGAACGAGCTAGAGCGCCGTTAAAAGCGTCGTTGTCGCAAGTATCAGAGAGACACGAGGCAATCCTTTAACTGCAAACACTTGCCCCGGCAACCGACTCACACTTGCGCTTGCAACAATCTTCCATACAAGCTGCGTTCCTTCGCAGAACGATCTGCGTGACTGCGACAAATTGCGTTCCTTTCAGATATCAGATGCACAGATTACAGAAAGAAACCTGTAATATCTTTGCACAGGGAATAGTAACTCTTACATTCCAATGACAAAAGATAAGACCAATGTCTAAATATTTTTCTGTTCAAAAATAAATGGAAACGCGACGGTAAACAAAAATGTACGGCGTCGTTTAAAAATTTAACAAGTACGCGATATCTAATCGGGTAAAGTGCAATGATCACGTAAAATAATCTAATATCGACACGTCGTTTCTTACGTCATGTTATTTGAGCGTGATAGACAATTTCGACAAACATGCCTGTTTCTTGGTAGAATCTGCCGTGAATATTTTTCTTGCCAAAAACATACAGTTTTTATAAACAACTCCAGTCAATTATAAAGAAGATAACGTTCGAGCGTACGTTTTATAGCGGAAGCATCGCTCGTCGGAAGAAGCAAGAAAAATGATATAAACGAGGGTTCGCCTGTTGCAACCCCACATAATCTTCGACACAATAGGCGCTCCACCACGCCCTTCCAACTTGAGCAGCCTGCTCGAGAAGATCCAGCTTCAAGATCGCCTGGTATGCAGCGGAATCTATATAGGTAGACGTCACACCCTGTCCCTAAACATTTCGTTTTGCCTCGGTAGCTTTTGTAAGACCTGTACGTTGCCTTCGTGAAATTTAACCTAACGATAAGCGTTATTCTTTGGTCGAGGTTAGATAAATTAACGTGCGTCTATCGTGCGACTGTTATTTTTAGATTCGTTTCTCGATCACGAAAGAAACAAAATAGAAAATAATCGTTTCCCTGGCATATCGTGTTAGGTTCTCATATTTTTTCGTTATGATCAACAATTCTTTTCAACGAGGTGAAAACGCGAAATGAAAACACGATAATTACAATTAAAAGGAAAAACATTCTCAGCTTGTCCGAGCGATGGAAACGGACGACGCAATAATTAGAATTAATTTCTGTAAAAGTTAAAAGGCGAATGATCTTTTTTATTCGCGTTCGTAATAAGTATAATAATAGATATTACTGGAAACGAAAGATCAAACACGGCGACGCACGGGAATAATTACACAAGCAAAAATTGCAAAGCGACCGCTGACGTGGCCGCGAGTTTATGCAAATGATCTCGCAGAGCTACAACCTTACAATAGAAGACTCGCCGATGTTATAATCCCGTATTAAGTAATCTGAAAGGTACTTTCATAAGCGAGACACGTCGCTCGGAACGGTGTTTGCTTCGTTCCACTCGGTTGCCCCAAAACCGCCAGCATTTTTCAACGCTCCTCGTCATTCTTTCCTCGTTAATGAAATTATCGTGCGCTTACTCAATATCTAAATATAGTATTCACATCGTGTTCTACATCATACACGGGCTTATATCACGGAGATAGTGGATGTCGTTGAGGACGAATCGAATGTTATCGTTGGCTATGGGGAACCGGGTGTAGAAGAACACTTGTAACTACACAGATTACCTGCTATCACTTCCCAAAGATTACAAATATAATATTTATAAGAATCGAAGGATTTATATTAAATAAAAGAAATGTCAATCGAAGAAAATTAATCTGAGTTTCGCTCGTAATCTTCCTTCCATTAACGTAATACATGTTTTCTGCTATTATGGATACTCGAGACTCTGTGATCGTATGATAACGATAATGCTATGTGATTTTATGATAACAACGTTCAAAGCATCTATTTCAAACAAAGATACGAAAAACTAGAAACACTTACATAAATACGAGTGATAATATAGCAAAGGATGTTTTTTTGCTTGAAGCGAGATAGCTTTTAACACGGAAAAAAGTTTGCTTGTATACAGAAATATCGCGTATTTCCTTTTGACGTCTTATAGACTAAGGCGACTAAGTCGTAACAACAAAATGTTCCGCGAAATAGCGAAATAACAGGAGCAAGTTAGAGGAAGCAAGATCCACACTTGCGTGAAAGTTCCAACACTTCGAATTTAACAATCGCTATTATCCTTATTAATTGCACATTGTAATTGCCCGTGCATATTCTTCTTCCGTGATTAGGATGCAATTTCAACGGACTGCCGAATGATGCGTTCGGAGAAAGTGAATACCTCTATCGTGAAACTTCTTTGAACGAGGCATTGTTTATGAACTTCCTGGTTTATATGTCTGTAACAAGAATTCTGACAGATTCACATTATAATTTATAATTAATACGCTTGGCCTCCCGGTTGCTCGATTCTCTCGATCTTACAGTTGATTTAATAAAATTTACTATTCCACGCTTACGAACTCTGATATATCAATTGAACGTATTCGAAAATACGAAGAATCTGAAAAATGAAAATACCGGACCAAGAGATATTTGCAACGATGCTCCAAATATTGCAAAATTCTGATTACCACCACGCTTAGAACAAGGATACCAGACGCCAAATCGATAGTATATTATTCTAATTGCATGCACAGGATCACAAGACTGGTCGTTTTACGACGCAGACACGTGAAATACATCACGATCAAGACACCGTATGCCTAACGGAATATACATACTGCATCGGGATGAATGCGACGGTCCATGCTTACGAACCTCTCCTTTTTAGGTAGCCTTTACGTGAATAACTGTGCGCCCATTACGCGTTCTCCACGGACTTCAGGTTATACGAATCTCGTCGTGTGCTGTTGCCGTGGTCGTTCGTAACGTCTTTTGTAAAATCTTGAATTCAGAACCGAGTTTGGTACTCGAAAGGGGCCAAAAGAATTTCTGATCCTTATTTTGGAATTGGAGCAGAGATTTTTGTCTTCCTAGGTTGATTAAAGTTTCTCTTCTATATCGATAGATCGGTAAGCATTTCGTCGTTTGTTCTATGTCCTCTTCAGAAACGTAGAAAGCGACAAAAAAATGTTACTCTGGAAATCGTCTTGACAATGGAAAAGTAAATGAGAATACATACTACGTCTTTAATCATTTTTAAACAGCGCAGAAACTTTCTGCGAAACGATGCTTTCGTTCACGAGGAAGATTTGCGAGGCACCTCGAAGAAACAACGAGCAAAGTGTTTAAACAAGTTGGGTCAGTGACTCCGGCCACGCTCATGTCGCAGACCCTACAGGATGTGTTACTTGGATCACTGGCACATCGCATAATTAATAACAAGCAGTCGCTAGTGGCTCGTGCCCCTTCGAGTTCGAAAGATCGACGAAAATCTCGTGAAATCTCTGACATAATAAAACATAAATTAAGACGTCTAATAAACCGGAACATTTTCTCTAAATCAGAATTTTATACGACGATAGATGGACAGAAATTTTGATTTCTGTTTTTTTTTTTTTTTTTTTTATCAATCTTACCTTTTCGATAATCTCGTAACTTTTGTTATTGTTGGATTCCCAAAGAAAACTGAGACTGATCGTAAATGCATTTCTGTTACAGATCAACAGCAAATATAGCAAGGAACTGGCGCAGGAATGTTTGGAATGGATCAAAACGATCACCGGTGAGAATATAAACACCGACGGGGATATGGATAATTTCTATGAAACGTTGAGAGACGGAGTCCTTCTTTGCAAGTAGTTACACTTTGTTAAACAATATTGATCGTTGTTGCTCCGATTTTTTCATAATTAATTATCGTTCTTCATTTTTCAGGCTAGTGAACGATATTAAAGAGGGATCGGTGAAGAAAATTAACAAGACTAGTTTGGCCTTCAAGTGTATGGAGAATATCAATGCATTCCTCGATGCTGCGAGAATGCTAGGTGTTCCAGCCCAAGAAACCTTCCAAACTGTCGATCTGTGGGAAAGACAAAATCTCAATTCAGTCGTAATTTGCTTGCAATCCCTCGGTAGAAAGGTATATGTACATGTAACGTCTTTTCCTTCTTCGAAAGCTCTAGCTTACTATAAATTCAAGGTTAGTTATATCCTTTTGAAAGTGTTTCAACGTTTCGTCTCCACACCGACATCATTGAAACTAGTTGGTGAAGCTATTCAGCAATATTATAGAAACGTTAAAACGTCTTTATGCAAAGTTTAAACAATTCTTTGAATATAGTATTAATCATTTAATCATAATTAACTTACGAAAATTTTTTATTAACGAATAATTTTGTACTGGTGTTCTAACTTAAAATTTATGTTTCTAGGCGGGTAACTATGGTAAACCAAGCATCGGACCAAAAGAAGCGGATAAAAATGTACGTAACTTCACCGAAGAACAATTAAGGGCTGGACAGGGTGTGATTAGTCTGCAGTACGGCAGCAATAAGGGTGCTAATCAAAGTGGTATTAATTTCGGGAATACCAGACATATGTAAAGCTGTTCGTCTAAAACTAAATGTTGTTCGAAGAAATTCCAATTACATTCGCGTCTCTTATTTTATCTTTATGATACACTAGACTTACGGACAAAATTTCCTTGTACAACAATGTTTCTTATCGTGGTCCAATTGTAAATGGTGCACAAAACGCATCTTCGCGCGTGCCAGATGACTTTCTATGCATTTAATTTAGGAGATAGTCAAGTACAATATTATAAAATTTGTGTACTTTCCTTTTCAAAGATATGAGCAATCTCAATGTTGCACATACACATCTATGCTCAATCTGTGAAAATTGAGAAGTATACTTTGAACGATAATACATCGAACATATATTATTAATGTATTTAAAAACTGTTAAAAAATTCATTCTTTAATGAAAAAGCGATTTATTTGCAAATATAAAAGAAAAGAATATATTGTGCAACGGTACACAACCGGCTGATTATACACATTTGTTAAATATTACAAATAAATTATAAAAAAGAGCTATCGGTATAAACAGCTGGCAACTCTGCTACTGTTACTGTCCAATCCCTTACGAGTTACAGTATAACCAAATTATACTTTAAAAAATTCATGTTACGCGTGAAACGATAACTATTATAGTTATTGTATAATGATAAATGATATATAATTATATTAAGTATTTTGTACAAATATTTTTTGATGATTATAAAAATAATTTTTCATAATGTATTGATAATATGAGTTAATAAATGACCTACAAAAAACATAACTAGGTGACCTTTACATTTACTAAATTATTTTCATCTTATTTGGCTTTGCCCAAATTTTTATTTACATTTTATATACATTGTATATTGTATCGTGATCGAGCAATTCGTTCATTTCAAGAAAGGATAATAATTAAGACCAGAATTATACTTGAATTGAGATTTGTACCGCTTATGTTTCTTGGCTTGTTCTAAAAGTTTTAACACACTGGGCCTGTTAAATAAAAAATATACATGAAACAGTTATTACAGATAAAATATATAAAGACGTTATCTAAAGTTTAAAAGTACTTACCTATAAGGTGGAGGTAACATTTCTTCTTCCCATGTGCATTGTATATTTTTAGGTGCAATATTTTGTTTATATACACTTGCTCTAATAATACTTATATTTCTTCCACAATCATCTTCGAGTTTACGAATTTGAGATGGTGGCATATCAAAACAAATCATGAAATGTCTGAATATAATAAGGATTATCTGATTAAGACATATTATTTAAATGTACAAAAGAAAATAATTGTAAATACCTACCTAGCGTGTGTATTAGTTCTACCATGAGCAGATGCTACGCATGGAAGTTGCTTATCACCCCAATTTTCAATTTTTCTAATAAATCCACCTGTCTCAAATATAGAATTTGCCACATTCTTCAAGACAGATGCATATTGTACCTACAAATATAATTTGTCATTTTAATTGTTAATTATAACGTAAAAAATTTATTTCGAGGTTAAGAAATATATTAAATGTATCTTGTAAAACGTATTACGAATTAATATGATACCTTGTTTGCTATTCGTACTAATAATGGCATTTCGTACGTCGGCATGTTCGCATAATATGTTTACTTTTAATTTATAACTGAAACTTTATTTGGAACACTACCTCCTTATTGATACTAATTCGAACCACGAACTATATAACCTGACGTGATATTTTACAACCTAATAAATAGATTTCTCTTATAATATCAAATCATTTATAGTTTATACAATTAACAAATATTTAATGTTGTTAATTGTTAATCTTTTGTCATTGATTAAAATTTACGTATTTATAAGTGTTTATTTCGATATCAAGACATAATAAAGTTATGATAACCTTATGCCGAAATTATGTACTTCAGAAAATCTTTTTTTAATTTTATAAAAAAGTATAACGTCTCGTATCTAAATCTTAAACAACAGCAACAAAATTTACATTTGTATTATGTAGATAAAAATTACATCTCTCCTTTAATTTTAACAAACGTATCACAATATTCAAGTGATAGTTTGTCAAAATGTTGGAACTGCAATTTTGTATATAAATCTGACTTGTTTTGCTCCAAATGTAAAGTATTACAAGAACCACCTGAAAATTTAACTTATTTCGATATAATAGGAGTCCCGAAAAGTTATGACGTTAAAGTTACGGAAATTCAAAAAAAGTATAAGGAGCTCCAAAAACTGTTACATCCTGATAAATTTGGTACCAAATCTGAGGTAAGTGCAGTGCTGATTATAATAGACATACTAATATGTTTATCTCAAAATATTTTTTTTCTACAGAAAGAAAAGCAATTTTCTGAAACCCTATCATCATTAGTGAATAATGCTTATAGCACATTAATACATCCACTAAAAAGAGGATTATACATGTTAAAATTAAATGACATAACAATATCGGAAGAAACGGACAATATGAACGCAGAATTTTTAATGGAAATCATGGAGAAAAATGAAGAAATAGAAGATGTTGGAGATGACATAGAGAAAATAAAGAAGCTAGTACAAGAGAATGAAATTATGCTAAATAATTTAACAAAGTAATATTTTTTTCACTGAAAAATGAATCCATTATTTTCAAACTAACTAATAAACACATTTTTCATATAGGGAAGTAGCAGATGCATTTCGACAGAAAAATATCAAAAAGGCAGAATCACTTCTTATACGAATGAAATATTATGATAGTATAAATACCAAATTAAGAAAATTAAAGCATGATCTAGGTATAATAGAATGAACATAATTTTTAGTATCATATAAAACATTTGTAGTGTAACATATACATTAATTTTTATTTTACATTTTAATGTGAAATGTATGTTGTAATTTATAAGTATAAACATTTTATTCTATGCTTAAATCTTTATTTATTAATATTTGAATAATATTACACTATCTTTGTCTGTTTATTGTTTTTGTACTAAACAATATTATTCTGTAACCTTGTAAAACAATATGTGTTAAAATAGTAAAATAAAGGCACTATTGTATAAAAAATAAAATAACAAGACTTATAGAGTTAAATTATTCTTCTTGATTATCCAATTTCCACTGGTTGATCCATCGACATATTCTATTTACATTGTCTGTTATTTGATTTATGTTATCACTTGCCAGTTCGTGAATTATTTCTCCCTCAAAAGTTGTTCTTGCCTGTTCAAGAATAATTTGAAATATTTCACACTGTATATTATCATCCAACTTTCTTCCTGTATAGCCCCTTTGCTTCAAGCGATCATACAAAATGGTATTGTTTGTCCTTAACACAAAAACAATGTCAAACCAGTTGTGAGGGAAAAAATCACACCCATGATAATCAACTATCATTCCACCTTGACATATAAGGTCTTCCATTTCATCCAATAACTGCGATTGAAAAATATAGTATTCATAAATATTTCATTAAAATTTCTTTTATAAATTACCTTTTCCTCGTCTAAAATAGGACACTCATATACTTCATCATATTCTATCAGGCAGCCTTTTTCAATAGCAAAATCGCTAACCTCAATGCAAGTTAATCCAGTTTTTCGACATAAAATACGAGACAGTAAACTTTTTCCTACCCCAGGTGTACCTAAATACGAAGAGTTTGTTATTTCATTTTATTTAATTTCTTAATGAACAAATTTTAGAAGCAGCTATTGTATTTACTTATTTTAGAAAAACAGTGGTTATTAAATTTACCTGTTATTAAAATGTTTGGAAAACTTCTACTTATATCGGCCATCTTGAAAGCAATACGTGTGTAAATACAAAATTTTACTATGAGTAATGTGTGAGGGCGTTACAGATTATTTTCAGTATTTATCCTGGTAGGTTGAGTTGAGAAGTAAGCTACGAATTGAATTTTGATAGGTTTAGGAATGTTTTAAAATTTTTTCATTTGACTAACATTTTTGTCACTTTTTACATTCACTATTAATAATAAAAGCTTAAAACGTTTAGAACTTTAATAAATTTCGTTCAGGTTTCTAGTTTCTGTGTAAAAAATCTTTAAGAACTGAAATTAACAATCCCAAATCTATACACGAATTAATGAAGACAAATCACTTTTTATATAAATTAAATTTCTTTCAAAACATATAGGATCCTGTCTTAGGATCTTATATTAAGAGTGTAAGTTATAATCTGATGTTTTTAAAATTATTTTTCTATATCTGTAATATTACAAATAGGAGCAACTATCGAAGGTCTATATTTTTTTACATACTTCATGGACATTGATGCAACGTAACACGTGTTGGGTCGAGTACGTTTATTTAAAGAGAGAGAAGACGTAGTAGTTTCACCAGAAACACGGAATTTTCATCACTGAATTGTAAGAGGTCAATTTAATATTAGTACTAAATCTTTATATATATCAAACGAAAGTATACGCGGCAGCAGTGAAATATTATGATAAATAAATAATCACCAAGACTGTGAGTTGTGGTATTTCAGGAACAATCGCTCACGGCACGACCTGGTACGACAAGAATGAGCTGGCATAATTCGTTGTGCTCATTATTTCGAAACAATCGTTTTTTCAAATTTGATGTACCTTACAATGGTGCCGTTTGCCTTGTTTCTGATTATTAATCGTCGTGATTGCGGTGTAATTCGTCAATATTGTTTCTTTAAATGATTTTCCTAACCTGAGTTATTATGGTTCATAACCTAATTAATACTCATAACATATTGTTGTGTAGTTCTACTGTGAAACGAAATCAGTCGTTTTGTGTGTCTATATACATATCTATAATATAATGCAACAAGTCATGCGTACTTAATATAATCAAAATTTACTTGTTTAAATGTTTTTTCCCATTTGGCCATTAGAAAAACAAACAAACAAGATTTTTATAGACACATATGTGAGCTTAGTTTTATAGAATATAAGTGGATATAAACTTATAAAACATTGAACTTTTGAATGATTTGTTATTAATAATCTTTTATGTAATTTCAGGTAGGAATAATAAAAAATAATTGGAATAAACTGCGCATGTGAAAGTAACATTAAAATAGCTTAGCAAAAGCTGTTTTCCAAACAAAAATAAAAGAAAAACATCATAGATCATACAAAATTTAGGCATTGCTGCGGTGCAGAAGGGCTCTATGTGCTCCACATCAGCTTCAGCAAATGATACTTTAGTTTTCAAGAATATTGTATCACAGCATCAAAGGAGAATTTCATCTGCAAATTATAAACTTGGTACACGACAAAGACAACATGCGCAACGAGATTACTGCAGCAGTACTATTCTTAGTACAGCTGATAGAAAAAAACGAAAAATTTAGTCCTGATCAATTGGAATGTTTTAAACGACGTTTGGTGGAATTGTTGACGGAACGTTTTAAAAATCATTGGTTTCCTGACAAGCCATTCAAAGGCCAAGGTTATCGTTGTATTCGTGTAAATGGTCATAATCGGAGGGATGCAACTTTGGAGAGTGCTGCCAATGCTGCTGGAGTAAAATACGAAGATCTATCATTACCAGTAGAATTAACGCTTTGGGTTGATCCCAATGAAGTTTGCTGCCGATTTGGAGAGAGCAAAGGGTCATATTGTACATTGGCATCATTTGACGATAAGGAAAATACTGTACCAATTTTTCAAGGAAATGAAGGATTAGAAAAGGAAAATAAACAATCTGAGGGGCCGACTAAGATACAGGTTAATATATGTTCCTATGTACATATCTATATTTTTTTTCTCTTAATAATAAGAGATAAGAAAAGTAATTAAAAAAATTAAATAAGAAATAATATATTTTTATGTCTTACAGAAATCCCCTTTGACTAGTAATACAGATCAGCAACAAAAATCAAAACCACTAAGCTCTGCTAATCAAAATCAACAGCATAGCAATAATGGTACAGGTAGGAAACGCAATCTAAACAGCCCGAGATTGCACCTAAATAGAAACCGTTCCTGGTTTGGTCACTCCTTCAGTATGGGCTATGGTCCTCATCCAATAAGTCAACCATGGTATAACATTATGCCTCCTCATTTTTTGGGTGGTCCATCTCCACCTCCTTTTATGGGTCACAGAGGAAACAAATGGATTCATCCACCATCCTACCCTACAGGACCTACCCGGTTCCATCATTGGTCTCCCAAAGCTGCTCTTAAAGTATAAAGAATCCCTCCTTATGAAAGTAGTTAAGAAATCTGTTCCTTTTTATAAATAAGATTACAACATTTTTTTACCAATTTAAAAATTTTATGTTTTGATGTAAAACTACATGACATTTATAGCAATTCTAAAAATATATTGTTATTAGTAAGACTATTATTTACATTTCAATATGAACGTCTTTGTATTAGGAACAGGTTTATTAACATTTCAATGACGAGAATTATCCATTCTGTAATTACAAATGACCTTGTTCGAATTACGACTAAGGCTTACGATTTTTTATGATGAGAAATGTTGCATTATTACATGTTATACATAAATAATTAATTGAATGATAGATGTTTAATTCCGGATGCAAGGTTGCTTGTAAAATATTAGATTAGTCAGAATTTAATTATAATGAATTAAGTCATTGGTGTGTAAGACGTAAAAAAGATAAATGTCATATCATTTGTGGCACTCTTTCTGATTAATCCTCGAAAAAAGGATTTAGTAGGAGATAGATTGTAGGTATTTCGAGAGGAAGCAGTATTGATTTTAAGTGAATTTCTTAAATTGAATACAATTCTTCTTTAAATTATATGTAATAAATTTTAATGCCTTATACAGGCGATCTCAGTTCATTAAATAACATTTCATATTTGAAATTCTGTCATGTAATAGAGATAAAGAGTTTCAAAGGAAATTCTTTTCTGTCATGTGTATATATGTAGTGTATTCACGATAACTGGAGCTTCAAAGTTCGCCTTATTTTTCAGTATTGTTATAGCAAAGAAAAAATAGAGAATTTAGAAAATATGATCTATCAACTTGTTAAGATAGTAATACTCTATAACAATATTGACAAAACATGTAAGCTTTGAAATTCTAGTAACACTGATTTGAGAATGACGTTTGACAAGTTCAAATCAACTTTTACTGTATATTATTATATTGCGTTAACAAACAGAGAGAAACAATGTCGCTTCAGAATTTGCAGGTCTGTGGTGCAAAGAAATTTAGTATATTTTCGCTTTAAAGGCACATCATACCTGTTATATAATACATACTGCCTCCAGTAGAGATTCTATTAATAATCATTTATGTTAGAAGATTATTAACAAGTGCATGAATTTCATAATTAACGTACACTTACAAAAATGATGATTTATTTTAATCATGCTCTACATGAAAATATATTGAGCTTATTGCTTTTAAGTAAAACTACTAAAACTTAGCATTTAAGAATATACATCATTGATGTTAGTAGATCTATAACTTATCACAGTTGGAACTTTAATTCTATTGTACTAATGCAAATGTGTACATTCAATTCAATTCTTGTATATTGTAGACAATTGATAACATCATAGTAATTTATGCTCTTGCTTTGTTAACAACATAAATATATGTTTGATTCATATTTGGGAATTATCTATGTATGAAGGACTCAAAAACCAAATCAAATAAATAAGCCTCCTAATTATTACTTCATACAGTATTTTGAGTGTTACAATAGTTTACTATTTTTGCATCTCGCTGTTTACCTACAATTGTTTCATTCAGATATATTTGTGTAAATGTACATATTACTATATTTATAGATGTAACAAAATAATATTCTTTAATTTTTATATTTAAACACTACTAGTGTTTGGTTTTTGAACCTTTCACACATACGCGAACGTTTTAATATCATACATATTTAAAGTATGCAATTTTGTTCAATTTATGTTGTAACATAGAGTTATTCATAAAGGTAACTTTCACTTTATTTATGCAATTTTAATGTGAGAATTACTTTTAAGAGTGAATTAACATTGTATGTAAAATGCAGTATGCAGTGTATTTTATTAGTACATTATTAATTTATATGGTTAAAACATTTTATGAACTTTTCGTTTATATTCTAAAACACAAAATTGACGGAAATGTGAAAAATTTAAATCAGATAGGATAGGTATTATTATCCACTACATAATATAAATCTATTTGATGACACAAATTTGAATATTGTTGCTAGATACATTTAGATAAATTTCTAAAGATATAACCAGATACAACATGAATATTATTGAGCAGACTGTGTTAAGGAATTTTAATCAAATATGTAGTATAAATTTTGCAACTTTCATGTTCAACATTTAGCATTGTTTAATATATGCATGAAATTTGCTGTATTGTAGGTAAATCTTGTGTTCAATTTGTTAAAACTTATTCAGAAGAGTCATTTTGTTGTTATGAAAGGTATAAAAATTCTATATAGATATTATAATGTATATGTAGAGTTAAGCAATGTTGCATTCGGACATATTCTTTTATTAATATATATGATGCTCAACATTTGAAATGTTCCAAACTTTTTAATTGTGTTCATATATTAAAAAAAAAAGAAAAGATACACTTTATGCTCCATACAATAAACATATTCAAATAATAGAAAATATTCAGAAACAATTTTTTGATAAAAAATCTATATTCAACTAACATGTGATAAAACACGTAGTATTAATGTACATTTGCATTCTTGACAAGAAAAAAAAAATTACAAAGATTTTAGGCAAAAAAATATTCCCTTTTATATAAAAAATTCTTTTATATCTGTATCTTCTTAAGTAAATACATTATAGCTAGGCATTAACATTGACAAGTGAATATAGTGCTTTGGCGTAAAAAATTGAAGTTCTTCAGATTGTTAAAAAAAAAAACAAAAGAAATTTACACAATATTAAAGAAAAAATCGAAGATTTCAATTTGAAATACTTTTTTTTTTGTATATTCAATACCTAGAGAAAAATTTTAACATTTCATTGTTGTACATTCTATTATCGTCTATGAGACTGTACTTTACAATCGTGTAGAAACAATGTATCCAAGAAGGAAAACAGGTTTGATATTAGGCTTTAATGTTTGGATCATTTCGATTGTAGGGTAAGGCACTATATAAACATATGCATATATTCTATCACTGCTGTGTCATATGTTATAAATCTACTTCTTGCATAATTATGCAATGATAATTATAATCCTGTTCTACAACCACATTGATCTTCGCATTTTTTCATAACTTTAAATATATATATCTGTTCAATATTTTGTTTCGTGTTATCTAATAAAAACTATATTAGACATTCAAGCAAAATACTTATACATCATTAATTGTACAACCTCTTTACTTTTACCATTACAGTCAAAATTTCTAAAATTATTAATCAATAATGAATGAAATTTCAAAATATTCTAGGAAGATTCGTATCTGTACTAGAAAAACATAAGGAATCATAATAAAACCGTATTATTAATTACAAATTAATTTTTACTCTATTATTTTATAGGTAATGTGTTGGCTTTTCGGATATAATGAAATAGAAATTGTTTTCATTTCGTCTTTATTAATTTTTGGTTTTTGTTTAATGCCGATTTAAAATTACACAATGCATTTTTTTGTAAATGAGAAAATAATATTTTGTAACGTCTATTATTTTTTCGAATATTATACGAAACATATTGTTATATTATTATCATTAACATTTGTATGATTACAAACATTATATATGAGATATAACAAACACTTAATAAATATTTCTGCAAATTAAATGTCTCTTATTTTTCAAAATCCATTTTATTAATACTTTCAACGTATATATTTCAGGTACAGGCAAAAACTACTAAGTTTAAAAAATTGCATTAATCTCTATTATTTTTCCGCGTTTATTCAATAGATAAGATGGCTATATCTTGACATCCAATAAGAAATGTGTATGTTTTCTGAGTTGTTCTATTGGTTATTCATAAATAGTTTGTTAAGTACGATTTTCATTATTGGAAGTATCTCTCTAAATTTTCCTTTTCATTCGATAACTGTTTTCTTTTCTTCAAATAAATTTATGATACATTATAAAAAGTAGTGAAAGTAATGTAGTAGCGCCATAAAGACAATTAAAAACATCTGTAACTTAGTTACTTGAAGATGACGATTGAATTACTTTGATGTGTTAGATGTGTGGCAGACGACAGAGAACTTTGCAATCTGTCATTTCGAAGCTAATCGCAATGATATTTTATTAAACATTGGTTGTTTCATAAAAACGACTCTTATCACATAGTTTGCCATAGTAGTTGACTATGTTATAGGATAATAAATTACGTTGGAACGTGTACAAACTATCCATATTTCTGTTCGAATTAAACGACAGGGTTATGAGGCTCCAATTTCGAAGTCTCGCTATTCATAAATATTTTTTCAGTGTTTTTAATATAATTTGTACATTACATGATGGCTGAAAAATGTAAGGTATGTATGTTAATAGAAACTAGGTATTACACATATGTAATAATAATTAATATTTGGATAAAACCATATGATTAAATTATCAAATCTTAAAATTTTTATCAGTATTGATTTTAATCAAACAAATAATAACTAATAACATAGTTACAGTTAGGAAAAAATAAATTTGTAATACTTAAGTGTAATTAGTATTCAGGTATACTTAATTGATCTTTAATCTCTTTTTTATAATAGTATTATTAAGTACCATATGTGAACATTATTTTTGCCAATTATCCATTTCAGGAATGTGGGTGCAAATGTGTGAGCTGCGATCAAAATGATCAGCAACATGGAGAAATGCACTTACATGTAGAAATAGAAAATTTGCGCCAACGTTTAGTGGAAAAAGATAATCACATTGTAACAATGGAGACACAATTCCTAAACGAAGCTGATAAGTTTCCAAATGGAGAACTAGCTTCCATGAAGGAGGAACTTTTAATTTGGCAAGAGAAGTATTCAAGATTACACGAAGCTCACAAACGTGTTCAGAAAGTAAATCAAAATCTTGAGGATAAATTATTAAGGATTGTAGATAAATGTGAAACAGAGAAAAGTGCATTTACTAAGGATATTGCAACTTTATCTCATAGATTAGCCGATGCAAATTACACAATACATCGTCTAACCCAAGATAATGTATGTTTTAAGTACAAAATTTTGATGGTTCCTTTAGAATGTATTATGAATAAAGGTGCTGTAAATAATATCTTATTTTAGGAAAAATATCGGAATGATGTAAATTTGGCAATACAACTTCTTCAGTGTAAACCTTCTAATTTTGTCGGACAAAAATATGATTCTGTAAGTTATACTTATTACACTGTGAAATAGTTAATTTCAAATATGAAAAAAATACTTAAAAATCAATTTATTTCAGCTGCCCTCCGAGGTACAAGCCAAAGTTAGGACATATATTGCACAAAAGAAACATTCCAATGATACTGCACCTGCTGACATGAAAAGTATTACAGTACCGATTTCAACGTTTCCCCCAACAGCAATGGTATATAATGTAACTAAGCCTGTAGTTGAAAACAATAGCGATGATGATACAGATGAATCCAAGCCACCAGTGGATGTCGTCTCTGCAGCAATAATGGCAAAAGTTTTAGAAGATCGAGAGAAAGAGAGAGTATTTGGTAAACATTGTGACACATGTACTTGTCACAGAAGTATTTTAATGGTTGATGCTGAAACACAAACTAATATGCCAAATGTTTTTTCTTGTAATGAATGTACAATGAACTATGCACAAAATATAGAGGAACACTCTGATAATTTGAAAAATATCGACAAAAGTTGCCAAAACAAAGGCAGTCAAAACTCTTTGGTGCATGTAGTTTACCACGAAGGAAATGAAAGCGTTAGCAGTAAAGTACACTATCAGAACAATTGTACAAAGATTAGTAATCACCAACAGCTATCCACAAGAGACAAATTTTTAAGTAGGAATGCTAAAATTATAGATGGTTTAAAGGAAGATGGTCGTGTAAATGTTAATATGAAAGTTAATTTTAATAAGAAAAATTCAATACGCCGTAGCGATCCGCAACACCAAAGTGTATTTCAAAATCAGAACGAGAACACGATTAAACAGATGATAACTCACAAAACAGGCGATACATGCGTTAATGGTAAAATAAATATTGACAAAGGAAAGCAAACGAAACTGAATAAAAAGTGTGAGTTACAAATCGATGGCAAATTCAGTTCGTATTCTTGGAATAAATTAGACAAGGAATCTTCTAATTGTAGTCACATAGTTCCTGAAAATTATAAAAACTACTTTGATAGAAAAGAACCGAGTCAGATTGATATTATTAATGATAGATTATGGAAAAACGAGTGGACGAAATTAAAGTCACAGAATAAAACGAAAGAAAGTAAGGACAAAGTTAACAGTGACATGGAGATCGATATAATTAACGACAGGATCTGGAAAAATGATAGATCAGCTCAAGAAACTCATCATCCGACGCAATTAACTTTAATAGAAGTCAAGAATATTGATAGCGTTACACAACAGAATGATTCTGGACAAGTGGAAGTAGCCACCAGCCCAAGTTTTAGTAGCGATAGTATTGTAATTTCAACTTCCGATCCTTCCAGTAGCTCTAGTGATGTCGCTCAATTAACTGGACTGCGTTTGCATAATGTTAGTAATTTGAAATCTAATACTCAGAACAGAATAACTGGTCCAAGGAATTGTCTCGTAAGGGTAACACCTGGATCGAAGAATATTCTCCTAGATAATGCTGGACATTATAAAACTGTATTATACACTAGTGGAAATAATAAACCAAATACCGCTTTAGTTCATTCGAAGAAATTGTCTCGGTCTGGATCTGAAAGAACAATTTCAACCAGTAGCGAAGAAAGTACTCCTATGTTGTTGCATGACAATAACCAACTGCAAAGAGTAGCTGAATGGGTTCAATCCTCGGTTCACATGGATAATTCTGGGTCAAATTACACGGAGTTAAAGCCTAATGAAAATATAATGGACAAAAGTCTTTCGTTAACATATTTAGACAAGTCACACACGAAGTGCAAATCGATCGAAAACAATCGAGAACTATACGAGAATTCACTGGAAAACAAATGCAAGGATTTAGTGATGAACGTCCAAGAGTTTGAAGAAGGAAATTTAAATAATGATGTAAATAATTTTTCATTGGCTGTAAATAACTCTGTTATAGAAAAGGAGAAAGATTTAATATCTTTCGATGTTCCAATGGAAGAGGACAAAGGTTTGCCTAAAATTTCGAAGAAAGCAAATCCTATGGATTTTGATTACGAAGTAAAGATCACTAAAGAAATGGAGGAAACTTATTTAAAACTTGCAGCGAGTTTAGACCCTGTCGCGTTAAGCTTATCGAGCACGGATAATGCAGATTTAACGATCGAGAAATATAGGAAAGATCATAAGAGATTTCAAAGGAGTTACGATAAGACGGGATCAAAAGTGTAAAGTATTCCAGCAAATATTTCAAACAAATTATTACTATTTCAGCAGGGAGTTCCTTTAAAGATAACAGAGCATTATTTTTTGTAACTACGTGAAACTAAGGCTGTACCAAGAACAGTAGCTTAGGGTAAAACATTCTATATAGCACTGCAGATATAGAATTATATTTATTTAATTTGTATAGGTAACGGTAATACAGCAATATTTCTGTCTAGTGAATAAAAGTCCAATTTCATAATATTGCAATCATGCAACATTGCTGAACACGCTATTGTTTAACAGCTATATTAGCCAATTATTTTGTAGTTATGTAGGTGTATAGTTTAGTTCAAACTAGTTAAAAATCAAATAGGGTTCTTTTCCTTTTTTTTTTTTTTTCTCCTAAGTAAATTCGATATTGAAATGCTTTACGAATGACGATGCAATGGATACTGTCACTTACTTTTTCTCCTTTGATTCTCTACAGTTTTGTATAGATCGATCGAAATCGAAAACGTAGCCCGACTAAATTAGATGTCTAAACTTTTATTCTTGTTACTGTGATTAAATATTATAGGACGAATTGCGTTCACGTGTATTCAAACGAGACAATATTTAACAAAAATTCGTTATCAAAATGTCGGAACGATGTATCCATAGTGCGGTACATTAGTGCATACTACATACTTCCAATCATTAGAGCTACATGACGCGGATATTTCGCGTTGCAAGACGAGGTCCTTTAAAATTCATTTGATACGACAAACACTGTAACGACGGTAGTATTTCACAGCGTTAATGCGTAACATTGTGATCGTTTTAATTCCTATAAAATGTATTCGTGAAACGTTTTATGAACTTCGTTGGGCCGCGTTCACGCAGGATGGATTCGTAAAAATCGTGAGGGAAACGTTTTCGTAATAAAGGTTCGTTTCGCGCAGAGATTATCGTCTGTGTTAAAGAGTAATTACGGTACCAAAGTTAAGAAGCTACTATGTTTAGTACTTCTTTAATATTTCGCGTAACATAATACTTCATAGTATCAGTAGAATTATCTACTTTTTGTTGTATGTATCGTTGCACGTTTATTTTAAATGCCTAAAATCTCTGCGAGAAGATAACCATTACAATAGTGCAGTCATATAATTAAAGTAAACTGGATCGTTACACGATTTCGATGTTAATCCAAGCTCGCTGTACTTTGGTCGAATTACAACCGACCACTTAAAAAAGAAAAAAAAAAAAGAAAAAACGAGAAGAAAAGGTATAACGATAAAAGCTAGAAAAAAAAAAATAGTTCAACAAATGAGAAGAGAAACGACGTAAACTTCTACTCGCTCTACAAGTTTTTGGCATTCTAATGCCAATGAAAAGAATTTCTTCGAAACCGTACTTTCCTTAAACCGTACTTTCGTAAATTATTATGGATATCGATAAACTGATCGTTATCCCGACTATAACTACCACGAAGAAAGGAGATTCTAATCGAAGTGGCTTTATGAAGAAACATTTAACGGCCACTATAATAATGATTGTATATGTTAATAATTTTTCCCAGTGAAAGAGTTAAGTAAAATTGCTAGTCTTGCGGTTCGCGAATTTTATCGAAGTAATATATTGTGTTCAGTTGGAAAACACGAATGTTACGATCAATTGCGAAGCAATGTTTTTCCCTAATTTTCGATTTGCGAAATATTTATGCAACAAATTTATCGTGCATGGAATAGAAAGTTACGTGCAATAACGCAGTGATCGAAGATGTGCATTCAAAAAATATTAATTAGGAGTAACTATCGTGTCGCGAACGACACGTTAAAACGTTGCAAATCTACGCGCAGATCTAATCATCTATTATACACACGTAAGGATACAGCAAGATGAAAAATAAGTCTCGCAAAGATTGCATATTTTTAGGCTGTTCACCTATGCAGAAGCTTCAGAGGCGATGAAATTCGAACGAAAATTCGCGCGTTCTGTGAAGCCGATTGATTTTTATCGTGACTCGTTAAACGCAACGCGTTTTGAGTTAACGATTATTAATTAAGGAGGGTGCATGAGTCACCGGTATATCGGTGCTTAAGTTCTGAATATTCAAAGAGCAATGGAAAATATCGATCGAGAACACGTCGCCAAGTATATTTCCGTCGGTTTCAATTTTTTCTCAAGTGAAACATCCCTTTACGAAGGCAACCAACGAATATCGTTATTATAGAAAGAATATTTAAAAAGAAAAAAGAAAAAAAATGCAGTGCTTCGAATATTCGTAAGATTATAATTATTAGAAAGCTGGATAAAAGATCTGATCGATTTAAGTTTGCCAAATAATTCTTTTGAATAAGAACGTCTGATGTAATTTTTATCGATACGCTGCACAATAAACAAGGAGTTATCTAATTCAACCTCTTCATCTGCTTCCACTTAAAGCTGTAAACAAATCAATAAAACTTTATCAAATAAAAAAAGCCAAAGGTTTTGCAACACGAACGTACCGATGCAAGAGTCGGCGAAAAAGCAAAGACTCGCTTGTTCAGGATTGCGCCGTTGTTCGCGCGTTGCTTGCAGCAACGCGTACCTTTCGCTTGGATTCATTTCGCGGATGATACAACGCCGCGTACTGTATCGACAGGAAAACAGTCGGAAGAATAACGAGATATCTCGGATTTTCTCAACTACCTCGTTGCATTCCTCGGACTTTGATAAGAAAAAAGACCGGAAGACTAAGATAGCCTTCGAAGGATAAAAATGCTAACTATGCATTTTAACGCCAACGATCGAGGCGTACAGATATGAACTGAGATTTCATTGAAACGGACTGATCGCTTTGAATCTTGCACGGAATTACATCCTGTAGTAAACAGTTACCCATTTAACTCGAAATCGGATGTACCGTATGTAACGTGGCGACGATGATTATGTACACTGTAAATATACAGTCGAATAAAATATGTTTAAAACGAAACCGATCGAATTTCTTTTATAATATCGTTTCGTTTCGCGTTTATAGTTTTATTCGCGTTAAATACTCTTATTTAAATGTTCATTGGTTTATACATAGACAAGACTCGAGTTTTCATTTGTCGTCGTTATAATGTCAATTTCTACTTCGAACGGATTTGATAAATCTGATCTCGATGTAAATTCCAGCGGCGTTAATTTGACGCAACCGCGGGTTTTCAAGCGTCGCAGAAGACGCATGCACAAAATCGATCACGCGATCCGGCCGAGCCCAACTTACTTCAATCATGCTAATGTTCCAATAATTTGGATCCAGCAGACCTAGCTCGACCAAATGAATGAATGAACGGCCTCGCCTGCCTCGCCGTGTTATAGAATACTCTCGTATAACGCGTCCCTCGCCAATATATTCGATTCTGCACAAGTGTTGTAACACTTTTCGCGGTGTACGCGATCCAGCGCGTGGGTGGAGAGACTACGGTTTGTTCGACGATCGATATTACGTAAGAAAATTCGAAACAATCCTGCTTCCTATCGTTTTTCTTTCGCTCTACACAGCTTCAAGTATATTTTTTCTTTTATTCAACAGGAAGAACGCTTGAACGCTGCTTTTATTGTCTACGATCGAGGAACCATTGATACTTTTAACCGATACATTTAACAAACCTCTTACAATCCTACGAGAAGCTAAAATTAGTATACGTAATACGTTCACCTCCTCTGCAATCCTAAAGGTAGAGCACACTTGATCGAGTGAAGTGATTCAAAGTAGATAAGGGCTTTACTCGACGGACAGATATCTGTATCGAAATGCTAAGATCCACTGATTACCAGACAATTATTCTTACAACCATTCATTCATCACCGTAGTAAAGTATAAGGAGCAAAACGTTAATGAGAAAACAAAGCATATACGTTGTCGAATAACACGACAATGCTATACAGATGTATTTCCTTAATTTCGTTACGAACTTACATTCTTCTTGCATCGTTCTTCCAAAGTCAAACGCAACTGCGTTTATAACACTACACTGTCGTGTACAGCACTGAAGAACCATACGAAAGGTATCGAAATTTCATCCTCATGAATAGACTGCGAATGTTTATGCAAATTCATATTCTTGTGTCGATACGATTAAAGAAACGGAACCTAAGTATCAGGTTGTCGGAAAAGTATCTTTCTTTTACAGACGCATCTTTATACAAGCACGAAACCTAATCTGTCGAACGTTGTGATCTTCATTCTGATAGATCATACGATGTAATTCGATAAAATAACATAAAACGGAAAATGTTGTGCATCCATTATTTGCTTATAAAACGAAAGAAACTTCTCGGACGACCTAACAGATACTTGCTCCATCCATTTGATATACATTTACATATTATGTGCATTCCATGTATCGTTGCACCTTTAAATTTCTCAGAAACGCGTGAAAATCCGCAGTCTACTCGTAAAATTACAACTCAATTCCCAGAACCTCAACCACGAAGCCTCTCTTTTTGCATATAACAAAAATTAATTTAATCTCTCACCGTGCTATCCAGTTAAATTTTGGATGTTCGAGTCACTTGATAGCCGATCAAGTTCCCTCGACGCCTGGTCATCGCGCCAGCGCCTCCCGAGTGACCAACTCGTACCCTCGCTTCCTCGACGAACCGCTTAGCCGGCCAACCCCGCGGCAGTAAGGACGCGTTCGTGCTCACGCGAAGACGCGGACCGACGCCGCGGCACGTCGATGCCGATTACCGACGCTTCCTTGAGGCTTGCACCCTCGTAAATGTACCCTGCCCGGCGGCTCCGATTCGCTGTCCACCTGGTAGCCAGGTAAGACGCGTCTTCTACCCGCGATATGCCTCCATCTGGCTTTCTTCAGCTCCGGTGACACGATTAAAAAATTAAAGTAAAAACACAGACAGCTATGGTGACATAAGTCGCGGCTAGTTTGAGAGACTAGTTTCACGATCCTGTTGGATCATCGTCAATGTCATCGTCAAGTGGAACTTTTAAGAGGTTTGGAAATGTTTGAAGTTGTTTGGAGAGGTTGAAGTGGGAATAAAGTGGATTTGGATGGAACGTTCGTAAAGTGAGAGCTGTTTGAAAGTGTTTGGAGTTGGTTGAACGAAGATCGAGATGGAATCTTGCGAGATCTTCGGATAAACAGTATGGATCTTTTACTTTTTTCTTTTTTTCAAGATTTTACTTTGTTATTTATTGAGCCTATTACACATGGTTTTTGGTGATCGGCCAGGCTGCTGTAATTGGTGTAATCGGTTTGACTTTCTGACGCATTGGTGGAATTCGCATAGCGCGTGGTCGCTCTCGTGACTATCGCACGAGGTCGTACTTGAAATTTCATGGGTCATACCTTTTTTTGGTTTAATCGGATAACATCTGCTACGAAGTCAATGTGATTGCTACAACGTGCTTGGCCACCTTGACTCGCTGATTGTCGTTAATCGTTTATCGAGAGCAATTTACGATCGTTGTTCTTCTTGCAAAGTGACGCCTGGCTTTCTTCTCGCCTGTTAGATTCAATTTCAGGGCATCTCGAAATAGCGATTGATCGGAAAACCATGGACCGACTCGTTGACTCGTGGTATGAGAGTGTAACGAAGAGTTTTTAGTTGTTCTCGAAAGAAGAAACACTTCCTCGTGGCGGTCTTCGTGGTTGGATTTGAATCAGATCGATAAAAGTCCGACTGTTCCACTTAGGCGAGGGAAAATTCTATGGAATTTTCTTCTTTCTCCGCTGGAAGATACGTCGCCTCCTAGCGATTCGTTTCTAAATTTTCCAGATTTGTTATGAAACTTTTAAGCCGTTGGAGCGTAACATTGTAGGGAAAACTTAGATCGATGAAATTCATTAAGATTCAGACTCGAACTAAACGCTTGATTGTCCACGTTTTGGGTAAGAGCTTGCCGGAACAAAGGAATGATCACTCTATTTAATGCATTGCTTTTTGTCGTGTCCACTATGGGATTAATATGCATGTACGCGCTAATATTTTCACTTTTGATCGATGACAATTGTCAGAGCACACGCGGCTTAAAATGAACTGGCGAGACCAGTTTGAATTAGAGCGACGACGCAAAAGTCACGCGCGAGAAGTTCTCTTGCAATTTCAGAACGAACGGAACGTGCTTATGAATATTTGTACACGTTTGATCGTTTCCACGCACCGAAGGAAAAAATAGAATCAGCAATTAAGGGAGAAAATGGTACAACCTACAATCCCAAATAAATTGAAATTTGCCGTTTCAAATTAACCGCAATCGCGTCATAAAGTTAATAGGTAGGTCTATTCGAGCGACGGAAGGTTTTATACTTTGTCGTTGCGACGAAGTAGCTGTAATGAAATGCCGCGTTGAAATCTAATTCCGTCTGTGTGCATTGAATTTAAATTACTCACACAGCCGTACTTGAAATTTCGCCACTACCAGCGATTTTTATTTTTCCGTAGAAACAAATATATGGCTCGTATACGAAGAAAGATCGTATAATACGAATCCCTCAGGAGTCAAGTTAATCAACTTCGTCTTTTCTTCGTTTCATTACCCAAATACATGATCGGCGTCGAAAGTCTCAGAAAAGAAATAGTCTATTTGCATAGATATATCTTTCAAGAAAATAACACACACGAATAATAATAAATTTCAAAGTAGATTTTCGAAGAATGATATTTGTAATATCGTCATTTTTCTCCATGTTTCGATGTGTAAAATCGGTCAATGATGCCTTCTAGTCGATTCATATATTATAAAAACAGAAAAACGATATCCTCAAAAGAAGAAAAAGACTAACGAAGGTTTCCCATTACCCCGATTTATTTTCGCAACACGGAAAACCCCTTGATCTCCTCAATGTAAAGGTGCATTTAAAAAAGGGAACGAGTCCCGTCTATAAAAAAAATCTTGCAGCACTAAACGTTCGGATAACGATTATACAGGTGTATGCAAATGTTGGCAGGAGAACGGGACGTGAAGTTGGTGGTACTCGCGTAACAATTAATTCGCCGGTCTTTGCTCGACTGCCCCGTGAAATAATCGGCTGTTACATGATCGTTACGCCGTGCGGAACTTCCTTGGCCGACGGAATTATACACAGGTATACACGGTCGTTGATCCTCCGGCAATGGAAGCCGATTCCAACGTTCTCCATTCTCGTTAACGGCCCGTTGATTTACTATTTCTTCGCTATTCTTGTGCGTTGGTGGCCGACAAACGTCATTTGCGACATCCCATTATGTACGCGAGAAAGAAGAAAAGACGATGCTGTTAGGAAAGCGCCGCTTAATTGAAACGTTACGCAACGGATGCTAATTAAAAGTGACGTACGTCGGTTTGAGGACGCGCCTCATCTCCGCTAAATCGTTATTTATAACATCGATCATGGGATATGTTTCGCCTGGGCCACGTTAAACGAGCCTCATTAGGCTACCAAGCGTTAAGTTGCCACGAAATTGAGGCGACCCGATTGGGCAGAGACGACGTCTTCTTCGCTCGCAATTGTCGAGCGTATCGTTGGCCTGCAGAGCTAATTGATCGAGTAATCGGTGACCAACAGCGGGGATCGGAACGCGTGCAGACACATTGCAAGATTAATCGCATCTATCAGGGGAGAAGTTCAGTTTCGAAGAATCGGAGTAGTTTCTTCCTTCCCTTTCTTTCTCGTCGTTTCTTTTTCATTCGTTGTCGATTCAGCGGATCTCCGATAATTCGATATTTTATCCTGTTTTTTTTTTATATCAGTTATTTTCAATCCCGACGTCTCAATAGTTGGTAAAAGCAACTTTAGATGAGAGCTTCGTAATACTTTAATGTTCTCTGCCTCATGCTTCTACCACATTTTCGATTCCCGATTGCAATTAGATAGAGTGCACGATGCATACAAATGTACCTGGAAAATCGTCGATCATGTCACGTGGCCTTGCATTCGTATCTCACGTGTAAGTTTTCACCGGTGTCAAGGTTATAAACGGATCTTCTGCAACCATGCTCGCACACATGCAGTAATATTCACCTCGAAATTCATACTAATATTCGCTCTATTCACATTTATATCTCCCATTATCATAGCCGTTCCGTAGAGACTAGCAAAATTTCCATATGAATTTCTATTCAAGACTCATCCACGTCGCAAAAAAGGTAGATGAGACGATAAACTGCTACCAAACCGTTCTTTCTAAAGCGTTTCTAAAACGGTTCTTAAGCATTTTCCTCTAATGTATACGAGTACGAACCGTTCCATATGTTCTTTATATATTCGTCCCAGTTCGAACATCTCCAACTGATTTCCCATGAACGATTTAAGCAACTTAATTACCGGAAACCGTCTCGTTTACTCTTCGACGTTTCTCGATCGCTCAGACCGTACCTTACGACACTCCGTTCCAACGATTCCCTTTGTGCTTACGCGCTTAACATTTTTATTCGATACGATCCTTCTTTTAATAAGCAAAAAGAAGAAAAAAGAAGAAGATCGAAATTCTGTTCCATAAGAAAAAGTTGTGCTTCCACCTCCATCGGCATCTTTCACATCGATGCACATTGCAGGAGAGGTTCAGTTAGTCGTAGATAGCTTCTGCGATTCGTGGGAGATAGATTTGCAGAAAGTGCGCGATAAGTTCTCGGGGAACGTTACACGTACGAAGTCCGCGGATTGCAAATCGCGCCTCCATTGGTCTGTCCATTAATTCGAAACAAAGGGCCATCGTAAATCAACGCGCCGTCGAGACACGTGAGTCACATTTCGGCCACGAGGTCGTTCGCGCTCGATTCTTCATGCTGGCCAGCTTGTTCTTTGGTGATTCGAGGAATGTCATTGGACATGATGCAGATTCTTCGGGGACCACCAACATGGAGCGCGTACACGCGATGCATCGGCATCGTCTGTTGCGGATGGCGCTCAGACCATCGCTATTTCTGTGATTATTTTCAATTCCCTTTGTGGTTGTCTTTCGTGGTTGTCGATCCGCTCATTCCACTCGAGAATCAAGCAATCGTGTCACTGAGTTTGACGTTGGAATTTTGAAGGAAATGGAAGTTGGAACGGTTCCATGGTATTTGGGATAATTATGGATTTTCGAAGACGCGTGATAACGATTTTTTTTTTTTCAATTGAGTATTTTCGATGATTGGAATCGGTGTTTGGATAAAAGCTATTCGAGTAATTGATTTATGCCATGATAAGGCGATAAAGTCAATTTGATTTATTTTTTATTTTGTTTTTCCAAGAGTATATACATATATACTTTTAAGGTGTATAGTTTGAACGCAGTTTAGAAGAAACGTAGGCAGTGAAACTATGTAAGATTTATCGCGATAATACTGTAAAACACTGTACGCCCGTATCGTAACATTCCATTGACCTATTTTTCACTAAACTATGCTTCCAATTATCTACGTTAAAATGTACTACATTCGAATTATAAAATCGCTCTTCTATAGCGTGCATATTAATATTGCAGGATTAAAGAACTCCGAGTGGAAGGCAGCTTGTTAAAATCATTTCCTTAATTGCCGTGCAATTTTGTAAATTCCTCTGCTACTTGATTGTTATCAACGAAAAATACCATAAATAACCCAGAATACTAAATAATAAAATACGTAGTAAGATATGAAGGTAAAAATGAAAGTAAATGAAAAGCACGAAGATCGTTGCAAGGACAATTCTCAAAAGAAGAAATATCGCGTTTTTCAGAATTACGCAACGCCGAATAAAGTTCGTAGGCTCGACTGCGTAAAGAACAATCTACCCAACGATGTAAAGAACATTCATTTTTTTTTTTTTACGAATTGAAGAGACAGAAATCTCGCAAAATCCACTTTCTCAGAAGGAATTTCTCATCGCGAAGATTCATCGTTCCGCCGCGATATCGATCTCTTTCTTTTTTTTTTTTTTTTTTCATTCGACCAATTCGAGGAACGCAGAGAGTAGAAACAGGAAAAAAGTGGAGTAAAGGAATCAGTCGAGGGAGTACGTAGAAAATGTAGTTCAACAGCGTCACGGTATTGCGGTAATAAGCATGGCGTACCTAGCGAGACCGACGCGATCGAGTCGAGAATTCCCGCGTATGAGAGCGTGAATAAAACGCGTAAAGACTGGTGTCTGCTCGACGTGGCCCGCTACAACTAGAGTGAGTAATTGTAATGTCGACGAATGATCACGGATGTTGCGCACGGAGTTGCTAATTGCCAGGCAACGGCGATTCTCGATCCGACTCGACCCTCCAGCGGAGAACGAATTATAGGAAGGATGAGTCTAGAAACGAGAAGAAGCCCTTTGATGTAACGTCGGAAATCTCGCTTGTTAGAAATGAATAGACGGATTGAATGTTTCAGGGAACATGTTTTTGCGCGACCTTCCGGAAGGTCCAGAGTCGAGTTTTTGTTCTTGCGTAGCCGTGCAGAACGAGGGGGCGTGGAAAATTTCGTGAGAATCCGGGGGATACGGATCAAATCGATTGCTATGCCTGTTACGATATTTATGTCAGAAACTGATAGAATATGGTTTTTATGGCATTATAGACGAATTCGGTAAATTCGGGTATTTTAATCTTACGTTGTTAGTCGGAAAATGATATTTTCGTAAATGTACGCTGTTACTATACGCTAATATTCATTAATACCTAATTATAGACTGTACTCTGTTTACTATACGCTGTACGATTGTACGCTAATATTTACGTGACGCCACTGTAACGTCATCGGTTATAGTATAAGAAACGGGCTGTTAATTCTACGAATTGTTTGGGAGCTGTGTAACACAAACATTATTTGGATAATATTGATTCAAAAGTGGAAGAAAGTGGTTGTTCGTAGTTTTAGTAAATTGTATCTCAATTATTCGCACCTGACAAGTCAGGAGTATCCAGCGCTAAAAAGATCAAACGTGAGATCATTGAAGTTCCTCCGAAAGTTTCTTTTAAGCGTTCCATTCCATTGAATATTCCACACAACGATGATCCTGATTGACACGAATATGAAACTCTAATAAACCGAAGTTTCACCGGCTAAGTTTAGGCCAGAATTTTCTCTAATGGTTGTTTTATGTTTCAGGTGAGAGCGACAACGGATTTTGGCGTCCTCCGCATCTTGCTCGTCTGCATGAAGGACTCGAGGTACCGTGGCTTTCTTTACGTGTTTGACAATGCTTAAAGCTTCGCCACTTTTAAGTATTTACTCGGAGGTTCTCGTTCCAAGCGTCCGAAGTGTATTATTAAGTGAAACAGCGGTTGTTAAAGTGCCACCAGTTATTATTAACGCGCTCAGCGTGGTGTAGAACTTTGCTTGGATAGAAATGCTTCTATCAAAGTAAAAGGGAGTAGAAAGTTGACTCGCGCCAGCTTGTTGCAGCGATTGCTTGGTATCATGGCAAATATTATGCAGGGAGCTGAAATTATAAAGTCGAGAGTACGAAAACAACTTTGAGGGACGTTGAACCGTTTGCGGAGTACTGAATCAGCCGAGTAAATCGTGTTTCCACTATGTATTTAGACTTTTTGGATTAAACAGGATAAGGAGATTGTAAAATGCATTGTACATAGACTAGAGAAATCGCTTAGCATCTACGATTGCGCAGCCGAGGGAAGATCTACCAACAGATATATTCTTCGATTTTTATTTTCTCTATTTGGGCTATTTCTATTTAGAAACTCATTTGGAAAAGTAGATAACGTATAGGGTGAGTCAAAGTTGCAATATGTTTCTGAAGTGACTTTTGCTAATTTATATGCGTCATCTATTTCCATTAAGCTACTATAATAACCCTATCTTACGCTTTTATACATTTCTATGCTACCATGGTTGTGTTTAACCGTTTCCAAATCAACATCATTTTTGCCGTTTAATTAACTTCCAAGTAACAATTAACAACCGAGTAACAACCCTAAGATCTTGCTCGATCTATCTGAAAAGGGGAGATCTCTTTCAACGTGCTCTTCTTGCATCCAACCCTCTCAACTTCAACAAATGAAAAATAAAATAATTACGACCAAGGATCTCTCGTCGTTAACGCTGCAACTACCATTCTTAGTACGTGTCCAAATATGTTGTGCCATTATTCATTGTACACCGACTTTCTTCAGTCATTTTACGTCTTACATTTTCCAAGAATAGCGACGAGTGTACATAGCACGTACCGACCCAAAACCTAAGTGTCCTTCTCATGTTGATTTTAAAGTATCGAACTCCCCACGCACTCGATCAATATCATTATCATTATCTCCCTCGCTTACTTGATGAATATTCGTTTTCAATATTGATTTTACCCCCGATTTCGACCATATCCGATAAACGATATATTGACATTTACGTGCAAATTAATCAAATTTACGATATTAATAAAATTCGCGACATTTACGATATCGACGATAGTGTATACTTCTCAAAGATATTTACAATATCGTAAATATCGGTAAGGTACCGTATTCTTAAAAAAGGCGACGAAAGAAGGATTCTCGTAACTTTCCCGTTACAGCTTCGGTGCCTCGAAAGGATGAGGCGGCTCGACGACGGCCATGTTCAACGACCGCCTCCGTTCAGGGTGCTCGCGGCATCCGATGGCAATTACCTGTCACCGAACGCGATTCCGCCACCGCCGCCGCGTGCACCCGAGCCGTACAAGATCGCGCCCTCCACCACGTCCTCCTCGAGGGCGCATCGTCGATCCAGCTTCGTTATCATCGCGGACTCGAGGCCCGTTTCCCCGGAGGCGAGGAGTCCATCGCCGCCGTTGGCCACTGGCAGGGTCTCGCCCTTTCGAGGACGTGGCTTTAAAGGACCACCGCCGCGATCTAAGTCCAGGGCGCAGTCTCCGGAATTTATGAATGCTCGTAGAAGAGGAAACAACGAACGACGAGGTAAGTTTCGCGTGTATTGTTATTTTGGAAGCGTTGTGTGGAGTATCTGAAACATTGTTGTACGTCAATCGCGTTAAAGACAGAACTGGTGTGAATACACGAGTCGAATGTTACGAGAATTTATAAATAAATCTTATTCCTTATTCCTTTCAAATATTCTTCCGCGCTATGTTTGATACATCGAAACACGTATATCGAATATTAAAAGGATCTACGATAAAAGCATCGTTATTGGTTGCTATTCGTAATGGGAAGAACAAATGTTTCTTGTACTTCAACTGGAACTTGTACTTTTCCAGTTTCAGTGTCGCAACAGAACAGCCCAAGAAGAAGCCTGATCCCGCAACCAACGCGTCAGCGTTCGACGTCTCTGAGCAAATCAACGGAGCGCCTTACCTCGCCGAAGCTGGGTCGTCGCGTGGATTCGCGCACTCGCTTCAATACGACGGATTCCAGGAATCGTTTGAACGCCTCTGGGAACAGTAGCAGCGTGGCAAACCTCGCCACCCGTCGACAGGCCTCGAAAACAGTCAGCAAGCTCTCCCCGATCCAAGGAACTCCGACGAAACCGGAGAAAACGCCGCAATTTAAGAAAAGGGATCGTTCGAAGGAATCCACGAGATTGTCGCCGGCGAAGCAGCAGAAATTTGCCGCGTCTCCATCGAGGAATGCTTGGAACGCGAAGAAACAAACGAACGAGAAGGTTTCCGTTCCAGGAAAAACGCAAGGCAAGGAACGAGTGGTATCACCGTCGAAGATTCCGCTGAAAACGAACAGAACCAACTCGAATGTCTTGAATCCAGCCAGATTCATCAATATCCCTAATCCAGCTAATGGGAAAAATAAAAAGGCAACCGATAAAGGGTCCAAGGAAGTTCGTATAAGCAACGGGCAGACGAACGAGTCCACTCAAGGCAGTAAACAGTCTGACCCAGGATCGAAAGGCTCTCAAGCTAACGAGAAGAATTCGAGTACGGAACAGTTAGCTGATCTGCATCTTATCGATCTTTTAAAACAAACTTCTAGCGCTACAGGTACGTCTAGCGTGGTGAACACAACAGCGACGACGGCTGTTCAGCCGCTTCACATCGACGCCAATGCGGTTCTTATGGATAAAGAGATTTCCGAAAGGAAAAGTCAGTCAGAGAAAACGAAGAGCCAGTCTGAAAAGACGAAGAGCCAGCAAGACCTGTCTAATAGCAAATCTTCCAATTCATCGAACGATGAAAACATCGGCAAACAAGTCCAAAATTCTCAAGTTGCTAGTAGCGAGGATAATCGTCAGATCTCCAAATCGAACAAATCTAACGGCAACCATGGTCGAACGAAGGGTGGAACAGAGAGTAGAAACGATTCGCCAGTTCCTACCGAAAATGTTAGCGGTCATTCGAAGAGTAACAGTACCAGTCATTCGGTGAAAAGCATAAACAGGGTGATCAGTGCTACGAACAACACTGGTTCGGCGACGCAGCGTTCGAACAAGATTCAGAATGCGGTGAACGATCAGAATACGAAGAATTTCAGGCCGAACGATCAGAAGATCGACGAATCTGTCTCCTTTCAACCCGTGTCAACCAACGTCCAATCAAATTCAACTAAAGCCAACGAGATCGAATCGGTAAACAGTTCCATCAGAAATTCTTCGGGTGCAGAGACTCAAAGGACAGCAGTTTCCGTCGCGAGTGCTTCTGTGAGACAGGAAGACGCGAGGACGATTTCGCGGTCCACTAATAATTCTGGAACGAAGATCGTAACGAATGCAACTACGGTAACCGTGAAAAGTACTTGCGTTTCCGTGAAAGGTACTTCTGACCAATCGACGATAGCCTCGAGGGCGAACAACGTGTCCAACGTGGTTGGTGCGGTGAGCAACGACGCGAGAAATGTAAATAGCGCCGGGATGAAAGCTCGTACCGATAATCACGGAAGTGGTACGTCCGTGAAATCGTCCGCGAGGGTGTCGATCGATTCCATCGAGACCGTTCGATCTACGGACACCGGGGTGAGCGTGGACACCGTCAGAGGAGTATCTTCGCCGAGGGAGAAAACTGGAATGCACGTGGTGAAAAGGCCGCAGGAGATCGAGACGTTAAGTGGGAACGTGGTGTACTTGGAGCAAAACGGCGAGCCAGCGTGAGTAGAATTTATAGCGCTGTTATTTCATCGTTCACCTCGTAAATTATTCCTGTGATCCTATGGAAAAAGATTCTGATTCTGGTCGTTTCGATAGGTTGAACTCTGTCGTTCTTTCTTTCTGGAAACACAGTTTAGTTATCTCGGGAATTAACGATAATAAGTAGACTGTGAATGTTCATGCATTTGTGAAAAATCTAAACATGCAAAAAGATATATGTAACATCCTATTCGATCGTTTCTTCTCCGACGTACGTATTTGTAATTTCTTCTGAACATAAACAAATAATCGTAGACGCATATTTATTATAAAAACACGTTCAGATAACTAAAAGTTTGTTTGACTCGAATACTCGAATTTGTATACGAGTTTCTCCGAAGACTAATCGATCGACTCCACTTTTTGTAGATTTCACCATTTCATCAGATAAACGACCTGCGCCATAAGATTTTTCAAATTGAAATTAGGTTTTCAACGTTTGTATTAATTATTCGAAGATTGATATGGAACGTTTTCGCACTGTCGACTCGCTTAAAATTAGGTTTGAATCGATTACCCTCAAGGACTTAAAACTACCGCCACTTTCCACTTCGACCAACCGCGAAATTTCGACTCTGAACGTTTACTTGTAATTTTATTCCTTGATCTCACGGAACCGGATTTATATCGAGACTGGCAGATATTAATCTGGAAAGATCCAGCGCGGGCACGACAGCTATTTATGCCGTCGGAAGCGACAATAAATCGCCGCGGATCCGATGTGGGTCCGTATTAAAGGACACGTTGTTAACGGAATATATGCAGAAGGTTGCGAGTGCTAGGGACAAAATGAACGCGACGGATGGGAAAATCGGCTTACACGGTCTGTCTAAAAAAGTAATCAAACTTTTCTAAAAATAACAAAGCACAGGCAACCTCTGAGGGAAAGTTACATTGCTGATACATAGCCTGAAATATACACGGAGGAATGTATTAACATCTAAGTAATCTATAGATCTACAATCGTATTTAAATAAAGTACGAAGGATCTGTTTTATATTTCCACTAAATGTCTTGTAGCTTCTGTATAAATTTTTAGATTTCTTTCAAATTCTATCGATGTAATCACCACAGTCGGCTACCATTACAGCGTTAACGAAATTTCAAAATGTGCCGTATATCAGACACGATATATTCGTCAAAGTTTTCTGCAAGTATTCGAATACTTTCACGAGTCGCTGTATTTCGCGAGGATCTACGATGTTTCTTTCATTTTTAAGAAGTTTAGTCATTTTTTAGACAGACCGTGTGTATGCTCCAGGTGTTGCAGCAACACGAAAACGAGGCATCATTCTCAATTAAAGGAATCGCGTTTCGTGATGAGCAACGAAAAGAATCGCCAGCGGCTTCCGGCAGCAGAGTTACGAGTTACCCTAAAATGCTGGTTCGTGAAATCGTGCTCGAGCTTAGCGATACGCGCATCGAAATCCATTTTTCCATGAAATTGCCCCGCGAGATCTCTCATTATCAATTTCGAGGCGTCGCCGTGTAGCTAATGAAGCGAAAAGTAGGAAGACTTATCCGCAAATATCTGCGTTTATGAAGTAGCAGCGCTTCATTAAGGCCAGGTAATCGCGAGCAAGATCACGAAACGGTTACATTACTGCGCAGTTATTTATTGTTACGTTTTCCAGCACGTAGTTACCCTTAGAGTCCACCCCTGACTGTGCGTTTCCCTAAGCGAAAATTAATTGTTCTATATAAATGCCGGAGGAATATAGGTTAAGCCTGGTAAACGATTCGAGGAGGTGCGAAGATCGTGTGTTTATTTAATTAATTTACTCTAAACACCGAATAATTATTAATCTTGAAGTATCGATTTAACGTTCAAATTGTTCACTGTTCTTATTCTAACGACTGCACGATCATAATCGAAGGCTTTGCAGCAATAAAAGAGACAGTACGAATATTTAAATTGTATTTATTGCAAGAAAACGGCAGGTACAAGTTTTATATTCGAAAGCGTGAGGGTTTATAGCCGACTGTGAATTCATAGCAAAAAAGTCATAGCAAAATTCATAGTTTCAAAAAGTGACTTGATTTCGGTTGATTTCGACTTGGTGTTTGTTAGTTTATCTACTTCGATCGATGATAAAGTTTGGAAATCTTTGATCGTGGAAGAAGAAGATAGAAATCTTTAAAATCTTTATACTTTCAGCGTGCGAAATACTTTTCCAAATATGCTGGATAAAACGATGAAAAATATTATCCACTGGAGAGTTAAGAAAGTACGAAAAAATATGGTGGCGGAGGTTGGCGGTTAAACGGGCGCGATTGAATTGTTCTACAACTGGTGTTTCCTAGCGAACATCATAGACAAGAGGGTCGTGCGGAAAACTTGGCCCATCGTAAGATCCACGGAGTTCCTTCACCCCGGCTAGTTATAAAGCACCACCCTTTCCAGTGGTCGATGCAACCAAGCTGGGTTTATCGATCCCATGGAGATTTACATCGCCACGGCCTGGCTCAAGGGAATTATAAATCAGAATTTCGAATCGCCTCGTTATACGAGCGTTGCTAATTAACTCGAATCGGTAGCGGTAGGAGGAAAGAACGAGGGAGGGGGAAAAAAAGAGAACGTCGAAAGCACGAGACTGTTAGACCGTGTCCATCATTCACGCCTCTGAACCATGATTCTTCCATTTTTTTTCCTCGTTCGATAAACTGCTTTTTGCACCGTGTCCGTTTATTAAAATTAATTGAAATTAATAGAGAAAAAACGAACAACCATTCCGAATTTGATTCGACCGTTTTCTTCCTTAATTAAGTACATTATGTAAATTTTCGAGCACAGTTGTTCAAACAGTTTATACGAATATGTATATACCTTTTAATATTTTGCTTTAATATTAAATGTATCGCAACAACCGTTTCTTTTTCTTTTTTCGTATTATGAAACTTACATTAAGTTGCAGCTAAAGCGTGACAAAACTGTATAACTGGCAATGTCATAACTAAGAAAGAACGCAACGTTTTACATTGATTTTACACTATACAGTCTTACGAGTAACACTAAATAAAACGTTACATCGTTGCGTATAGGACCTTCAAACTTCACGAACGCTTTCACGCGAAACATAAAACGTACATATATTCTATCGAAATACCAAAGTATTTTCGTTGACCTCCATTACGCTTCACGCGTATATTCTACATCATTGGAAAATGATAGCCATATCGAAATATCGTCGATCGTTAGCTCCGATTAATTCATCATTTTCCTAACTTTCGCGCGTATTCATAAAGCCCGGAGTAGCTCGTTAGTCAAGCGATTACAACGAGATTACATTCTTTTTAAGCGGCAGGCCACACGCCGAGCGTTCCGTAATCGTTTCGCGAGATTTTCTTACACTGGGCCACGTTCAAAGTGACTCAGAGAACCGCAATAGCGTGACGATGCTGCGTATAGTCGCGAACGTATACTGAAAACGTCTTTACAAACATGGTCGTAGCAGGTCAGCAATCGCGATGGATTCTCTCGTAAAACGTTCGAGACCAACGTGGAACGATTCCATTGAATAATTCATCCAGGATCTCGTCCGGGCGTGTAGCTTTATTCATCGAACTAATTCTCGAGAACTGTAAATTGGAATTTTCGAATGAAAGCCCCTGGCGACGCGATCGTTGTACCGTTATATACGTTATGTAGCTAGAAGTTGTAAAGTGTGTACAAGTATTTATTTCTTCTTTGATCGCTGATAAGCCATGGAAATTGTGTACGAAACGAAATTAACTTTTTCTAGTACGTCCGTAGGAAACTGTGACACTTCATATTTATGGAGATATGTATTACAAATGCGAACGTGTTACTCTGAACGTGTAATGGAAAACCCGAGGTGGAATTTAACGCGAAGCATAGTCAGTGCTGTAACGTTAATGGCGAGCTATTAATTTTGATTGCGAAGACAATCTTCCAACTATATTTAATCTTCCCTAATTCCTGTTTCGAACGAGCCACGCTCCACGCGAAAATAATTGCTCCCATCGTAACGACATTTAGCTCGATTAAGCGGCGTTTACATTAGGCAACATTTAATTATTCAACGTCGATCATGTAAATCAATCAGATTCTTTATTCATCCATTATTGTCAAATTGATCCGAGTAACAACCATAGTTGATCATCTACTAATCGTTTTACCATTTAAATCAAACGACATATTCGATTATCAATAGCCGAGGATAAAACGTTCACAAAATAAAGCAATATATCGAATAGCGTATTGCGTTCGACGCTTAAATATATTGCATGTAAAAGTACGCTTGTGAAAGAAAATGCGCATGAACTTTCATGCTTGTACGAGAAGATCATCGTACATGGCGATCTAAATCGATCCGAGTCGATTCGAGCCGATCTTTCTCTCTGCTTATCATTAACGAAATACCAAGAACTCGCTAAGAACTCTGAAAATAATCTTCGCCAAACGCTCGACGTGCACAATCGTCTCGTTCGAACAGGGAACAGCCTCGTTCGGGTTGAGCAAATATTATCACGTCTATTATTAGTCGATGGTCTGCTCGGTGAACGGGATTCCTCTAAAAACACGATTACACGTGCACACCATTTCCGGCCTGTTGAACGTGAATGCAAGCTAGTTGACGCGATCGATTCCATTTCGTTTTGTTGCACCAAATTCCATCGTATTGCGCTTCTTCGCCGTGGCTATCGTTAGCAGTGAAAAAGACGCTCGTAATTTCCATTCGTTTTTCCACGTCGATTTTACGTCGCGTGTCAACCGGTTGCTTGGCTATGGAGTGTCTCGATTCTTCGGGATCACCGAGATTCCACCGGTATGTTGGAGAGATTCTTTGTCGGACGTCGGGTCTCGAGAGACAAAATGTGCTTTCGACTGAGATGCACAAACACGCGACGTTTCTTCACGGAAAATTCTTCGAACGCTGGACCACGTCCGACAATTTCTCGCGATGCTCCAGCTTCTTTCAAAGAATATATCTCTTCATCGAGAGAACGGTATTTGTGTTTAGTCGCGTACAATTAGCGCTTAGAATGCTAGTGCTTGGAGTTTTCAGTATTTAAAATTTATTTTTGCATTTATCTACCATTTATCTTCGTTTAATATCTTCTTTAATGATTTTGAAACATACGAGAAACATTGAAATGCGATTTGGGGGAAGTTGAAGGAAAATCTGACGTAGTAGAATCGCGTAGAAATATTTCATTTGCAGAGACACGAGTTTGCAACTTGCTTGATTCGATGCATAAGTCTGTTAATGAAATTTGTATTTGTTTAAACGAGCGACGGTAGATTTATGGTGGCGTATTACACGCGTGGATGCAGTTGGACAGCTGCGTGTTATTAAACGCCTTTGTTCTATGTTTCTTTTAAAATGCAAACTAATGCATCGTGCATATTGCAGTTAATCACTTGAGCGCGATAGTTCACGCGGCACTCAGAAGGGCAGTTCATTTCTACGGAAGGAAAGACGGAGATAAAACGAAAATGTGAACAATGTTTTACGCTTGACATTTCATATATTCAACGAAAAGGATCGATATTCTAGAATCTGCACGGAGATCGTTGTAAATAATACACGGGGTCTCTCAAATAACGCGTCACTTTTTTCTTCTAACGATATTACTTGCTATTTTCTCCATATAAACGTCCCTTTAAGAGAAAAATTACGACATGATAAAAACAAGGAAACTGTGACTCTCGATGAACGTAAAGTATTCTACGTCAAAGTTTTCTGCTATCCAAGCAATTGCACATGATTCACGTATCTGCAAATTTCAGTGACAATAACGCGTGCGCGAGCCTACAGCCATTTCATTTAACCAGCTCCAAGCTATTTCCGCTTCCCAACCACCATTTTCTGACTCTCGTTCTTCTTTCATTCGACACACGCGTTTTATTCGATATTGGAAAATTAAAAATTATATTTTTCAACTTTCATATTACATCGAATAAGTGCAATTTACCTCAGACCAGACTTCACGCTATAATTTCACTAAACACCGAACGATAGACAAATCCAAAAGAAACCAAACAGTTACATTTTACAATTTCTACATAAACCAGATTCTACGCTATAATTTCATTTCCACCAAACACCCAAAAATATACAAAGTGGAAAGAAATCGCAGGAACAAACCTTTTTACCCCAAAAATTCTCCTATAAAAAAAGAAAGTGATCATAAGATGATAAGAGTACATTAACGTTCATTTCTCTGTACTAATTTTTATCGGGAATCATCCCAAAGGTACACAAACTCAACAGAGATCACGACAAAATCTCTTTTCCTTCGCGAGCTCTTCAATACAAAACGAAATTACACAGATCAATCTGAAAAAGAAACCATGTGAATTTCGATAGGTCGTGTGGAAACGTCGTGATTTGACGAACGATCTCGACTGCTCTCGCTATCTAACATTCGGTCACCTATATAATTTTTGATCGTCGTAGCGGATAATTTCTTTATCCACGAGACGTACGTGTATGTTAGCAGAACCAAAAATCGACGCGGACTACGCGGCTACGTGGATTGACCGACGAACGTTAAGCATCGCGTGCGGCCAAGGTCGAGCTCCAATTATACCTGTGTATTTCACTCACAGCTGCCACCCTCTTTGAATCCGTGTTTCTTCGTGCACACGGCTCCTCCATCCGGACGTTCGTCGCTCCAGCGACACGCATAGTTCGCGTTGTGATTTTTGAATCAGTTGGAAATAAGAGGAGACTGAAGGGTTGCGTGACAGGGAGATGAACTAGCCCTTCGTGTTTGGCCTACTTTCGCGCGACATTGACGTCAAACTGTTGGTCATTTATGATACCGTTTACCTGAACTCTATATTTGTTCACGTTCTTAATTGGTTTTTATAAACAGCTATTTTTGAACTGTTGTTAATTACAATAGAATGTTGTGTATGGTATAACGAGTTTGATAAAATTGGATGTTTAAGCGGCAGGTTTAAAGGGACAAAGGTTTTACACTGTTAACGTTGTATTATTGCCGTGACTATGTGTAGCTGTTTTATAGGGATGAATGGCACAATTTGTATCCCTGTAAATTGCCTCTATTTGATTTCCACTTGAATAACGCCTGTGGTATGTAATCTTGTTTGAAACGACCTTTATTGATCAATTAAATTTCGTAGTATTCTCGTGAAATTAGTCTGTTTAGATGAATAGAATCGTTAGAGATGATTTGTTCAACGAGGGCAAGAAAGATCGTTTATTGATCCGAATAATGATCGATTGTTAGTTTTCTATTTACTTAGACCGTTGTCGACGTAGATTCTTAAACTTTTTACTATTTCGGTATAAAACAGATATTCAAACGGGTTATACGATTTCTATGTTCTAAAAGTTTCTAAATCGTTCTCACTCGATAGATATTTATTCCGAATATTTGTTTCGAAAGGGAATAATTTGGCGATGATAAATTGCCGATAAAAGTGTTATTCGCAATTCGACGTGAAGTTATTATAGCACAGAATATATTCCTAATTATCAGACATCGGCCGAAACTGATATAACTGCAACACACGTACATACATAATCGAGTAATTCTTTTCTATTTCATTTCTCTCACAAGCGGCAATTGCGAATTTAATTCCGAGAAGTCGCGTAATTTGACGAATTCGTCAATCACCTGCAGTTTCTTCCAATTTTTTATTTAAATAGTAAAACGTACTATTTCGTCGCTAATGTTCACGAGTGGTTTCGCATTCGAAGATCCGATTTCGCGTGAAAAATGAATGGAAACGAGCGAAACCGCACAGTCATCGATTGTTTACTCGAATTTGCAATGCGATTAGGTTTTAGCCCCTGTTTATGTTAATTCGCCTCGTTCCCACGTTGACTGTCGGTCACGTAACGTAAAATGAGCCACGGTACGTGTAATTTCACTGCTTTCTTTCTTACAGTACGCGTAAACGAATGTTCCGAAAAAGACGTCGCACCATAAAAACCCTACTTTTTTAAGTAAACCCTTAAGAAAAGTAAACCCTACTTTCTGACTTCGTTGGAAGTTTATTCGACTTTCCCATAGACTCGTCTATAGATTAGATTTCGACACAAAAGGTAAACTGTCGTCGGTCGACTAGAATTTTGTTAGGATGCCTTGAAAATAGAACAAAAATATCTATTTCGGAATGATTACGTTTTTCTTCTTAAATTGTTATATATTGTCTGATTATATTTTTCCGTGGATAGAAATTTAACTATGTAACACGAAAGAGTGTTCTTTCAGCCGTAAGCGAATGGAACATCAAAGACACGAACGTATTTCACAAACCTTAGAGAAATACTTATTTCTAAATTTCTATTCCTTTCCTTTTTTTAAGATCCAATTTCATTTACCAAGAGAAAGTCAAAGAAAGTCGCGGCCAATCTCTTTCTATTTCTGCTCTACGTTAATTAAGGAGGAACATCGAGTTGCATAACTGAAATACGTTATCTCGTTTCACCTGGTTCCTAACAGTTGCGCAAAGTTCACAAAGGAAAAGAGCAATTAAAGTGATACATCGCGGTCGTTTCGTTTTCTAATATATCACGAGGGTATCCCCCGTTTCCTTTCTATTCAATTTTGATGCTGTTTGTAACTCCTAGTCCGATTAACTGCGCTCGTGCTAGCGTAATCCGACTGGTTCGGTTAAGCAAACAATTAACGCGGAGAAAGCGCGCCTCTCGTCTTTGCGAAATTTTTAGAAACAGCTCGCACGTTGAATTACGCTTCTAACCTCATTGTGAATGCTACTTTCAACGAAACTTTTCATTTTTGATTCCTGTATTCCAACGATTTTTCTAATTTAATTGTTGAAAGTTATCGAGGCTCAAAATCCTCCTTAACGTAGACGTAAATTTCTTTATCTTAAAAATCAAACAAATGCGATTGAATTCTTGTGCTTCTGCGCGAAATCCAGAGCTACGAGAATGCACAGCATGCATAATACGCAAAAAGATACAAAACGTGTGAATTAGCGTACTCCTCGTGACATTTACTGACATAAATCCTCGAGACATAAATTTCTATAAAAGCTTGCAGTCTACGAATGATATTGCGTTGGTATTAAAAGACAAAATTTCATTCCTAACTTTTACAGAAAATAGTCTAAAAGATTCTGAGTTTATTCGGTCGCAAGGGAGTCGGTGAATCTGTTAAAAATTCTAGGACAGAGTACACGTAGGATTAACGGCCTAGTTTCCAGGACGAAACGATGGCGAATCGTTGGTTTTGTCGGGCGCCACCGACAATTCTCTGCTCGCGACCAAGTGAAAGTAATAACAAGGTAATCATGTCGCTGAAAGTTGCTCGGAGGGTTAATGACGTCCTGGTTCGCGTACTGTATAAACTTTTAACAGCACGATTTTGGCGGTTCCGTGTCGTAATCGCTATGTGAATCGCTGCGCGGCCACGGTACGAACTTTCTGGCCGGGGCTGTGCCAACTTTTAATGGTTTTGGTTAACGCGTTGCACATCGATGGTCCGACAACCGTGTTGCACGCGTTCCATCCGCGTTGTCAGCAAATTTTCAGACAGATGTAGCTAAAACGTCCGTGAACAGCTTTTATCGTAGTGGCTCTAATTGTGATACGCGTAATTAGCTTTCCGGGGCTGCACGTGAAAGCGAGTAAATCTTCTAACAATAAGAACGAAAACGATCGAATCTTTTTATGTAAAAATGTTAACGACAGAAATTGATGTGATGTTTCTTCCGCGAGAAATATATTCTCGTACGTATAAAATATCGTAGCTTGAACATACGAAAATCAGTGACTATAACAGATGGATTATGGCGAAGCTTAGTAATTTATTATGTAACGTGGCACAAAAATTTCTTACTTTGCGAAATTATTTTTGTTATTTTATCTTATCTGCTTTAATCTTACCTGTCTATCATTGTATTATTCCGACTTATCAGTACATTTTTGCAACAGCATCAAATTACACATTTACTTTCTAGATTACAAACTACGAGCAAATGTTTCAACGAATCGTAACGTCTCTCTTCTCATCAATCGGTAGCTTTTACAAAAACATATTTTAGTTCTTCGTTACGAGAACATTTACCATCGCTCTTTATCGGTTCTCACATCTGAGCCTTATAATCTCGCGATAACGTAGAACGTCAACACAACAGAGATACATCAAGCAAATTATTTTTCCGCGGTGCAACTTTTATTCAGACTAATCTCACAGATAATTTACATTTACTCCGCTTGTCGAGAGGTTTTATTTCGATTTGTTCGTCGCACGTAAATCGTCTTCTCCGTCTGTTGTGCAACTTTGTATTATGTTGTACAACGTTCAGCGTCTCCTACGAGGTTTTCGAAAAGGATTTGGAAAATCGAATGCACCCGTATTTCTATGGCGCCACGTGACCGAGTTTAGTACATCAGAACGCGCAGAATACAACGTTACATCAGATTTCGCATAATTCTCAGCACCGCATAATGATATGTTTTCTTACGTCACGGTTCCACAATTCGCCGTTTCGAAACATGGCTGTTATCGTTTGTGTTTTACGATCACGTAGGATTTTATTTTGGGATCGGCGATCGATCGTACAAAATTTCACGCTAAGAAAATGTTCCTTACATAAAAATTGTATTTCGCAAGTGTGATGTGCAGCCTCGACATAGTGTCGAACTAAGTGACGACACGTTTGACAGCATTTTGCAGACGTTTCGTCCGTCTCTCATTTTCCTAATTTAACCAGCTCGTTCTTCGATATCAAATTGAGAATACCCATTCGTGAAATTGCTATAAGAGACGAATTCAGAGGAGAACAGCAACGTAGAAACTTTTTTAACGATACGAGAAATTCTGTTTTACTTCTTGGATTCTTTTCTGCCGGTGTTAAAAAGTCTTCGAATTGATCTTAACCGAACTTTTTAAAGGAGAAAGTTCGCGTCCGATCCCTCAGGGTCTGCCGAGTAAAACTAAAGTTCGCACGCACATTTCGCAAGGGTAACTGGCGAGTGAAAATGGATGCAATTAAAAACTTGGCGCGATTGAAACTTTCGTCACGGATCTACCACGTCTTGCGTTACCACGTGTTCATCGGTAATCGTAACACCGACATTTCGTAATTACGATCCTCCTTAATAGATCCATCTTCGTTTATGCGAAAGGAACAAAGTACAAGACAGTCGTTAAAAGAGCGGGGTTGATCGACGAAGAGGAAACAGATGGTCAAATGAAACAGCCAACTGCAAAGTAATAACTTCCTGAAGAAAGCGACGAATCATCTACACGAGGATCGATGATCGTCGAATTCTTTTGCACAAAATGCGACATAAACAAGAAAAGGGGCTGAATCGTCAAATGTACGAAATCGGATGAAAAAGTCAAACTCACATATCCATCAGAAAATAATACATTTCCAAAGAAAACGATGAAACGAACCTAAACGATCGACGTTCCTCGAAGCCAAAGAAACCTAAACAACGAAACAAACCGTAAAGGAGAAAGGGAAAGAGAGCCACAAATAATCGAGTCACGAGAGCGCCATGCAAGAAGAAAAGAGGAAATCCCCGTGGAAAGGAGGGAGGAGGAAGGTGGTCGCGTGGGCGCCTTGAAAAAAAAAAAACGGCGATGTTAAGGTAAAGAACTTCGGCGTGGCCGGTATCGATTTCGCGGTCAACCGAAGCAAGTCGCCCTGTGGCTGGTCTCCTGTACGTGTAAGTAATGCGGTGTCGGTGGCGAAGGAGAAAATCTTTGCGTGACCGGCTCGCTGGCCAGCAACGGCTCGGCGACCCTCTTTGCCTCGCCGCCCTTCGTCCTCCGAGGTCCGTCCAACCCCCGAAGACTGCGGCACCTGCAATCTTCGTGCGACACACGAGCCGAACCGCGATGCTCGTTCGCCGGCTTGAACCTCGTACAGAACTCGCTGTAGAATTTCTTCACGCGTACTCGTGTTCCTTTCGTATCGATCCACGAACCTCGAGATCATCCTCCGTTGTTATCTTCGTTCCCGTCTCGCCGTGAATTCGCCGCGTTTCCGCTCGGTTATCGATCACCGCATCGCCCTGTTGTACTTTAGACGGTCCAACGAAGAACGAGTAGAACTACGAACAGAGCAGGTAAGATATTTCTCTTTCGCGTACGTTCAACCTTTTGGTGATTGGCGAAGGGATTCGCAGATACTCGAAACAGACAGGGTACAAGTGGTAAGACGCGAGAATTTGACGCACGTTGTTCCACCGGTGATCGATGGCACTCCTCGCGCAATATCCTGTTGCGTAGATTTATTGGAAGTGTGAATTCGTGGACGAATGGCTTGGAAATCGATCGACGTTTGTATCGCTTTGTAGTGGAAATGGAGGAGGTTCGATTTCGAGGTTGATGCAGAGAGAGATGATTAATTGCGGAAGGTTCTGTGGAAAGACGTAGGCGAAATGGTAGTCAACGGATAGATAATTCATTAAATCGTACACACAGGATGTTTCTAATATTCTTTATGATGCCATTGACAGTCGTTGTTCTTTGATTCTTTTGTTTTCGGTCGATCGAATACAGTTTAGTTTTTGAGTGGTTGCAGAAATGTTATTGATAATTTCAGTTACTTTTGTGGCTCTTCGATTTTAAAAGTAGATTTCTCGAGAATAGATTTGCACGGGGGAAGAATCTTTACGTTAAAACGAATCGAATTTACGGAACGCTTCAATGTATGCGTGTCTCGTGCGCGGCGAACGTGTCTGACTAGCGCGGTATACATTCACTGGGAAATTCACTCGATGTCATCAGCACAGTGGAACACGCTCGCTCCAAATGTTGCCACTATAGGCTACAAATATAAATAATCAGACTGCGGACATTTCTGCATTTACAGGAAATCGAAGGCTGTACAAATATATGAAATATCCAAAGTAAATATTCGCTATAATATTTAGCGAGCAAATCTTTATTTAGGTTTGTCTACCGATATGAAATTGCACGAACATCCACGGATTGAACGGTATTATTAATAAATTCCTACGTCGTATAAAAAGAAGAAATGCAATTTTTCAGAGTGCTAGTAGAAAATTGCATTCGCGTTAAATATTGACTGCCCTGGTATTAACTTAACGCTTACCAGATACTCAACCTTCCAATTCTAAAACCTACACGAGAAGAAGAAGCACAGTTTTTAAATATCATTTCAAACCATTTTAAATATCAACTAGCCTAATATCGACAAATCAATCAACTTCGGAAATCTTTCTGATCCTCAAACGCATAAAAAAAGAAGAACCAATATTTTCCACGGTGTTGACCTTATATTAGGTTGTCCGAAAAGTGTCTTTCTTTTACAGACCCGTCTTTTACAACGATGCATCTTTACGCAAACATGAAACCTAATGTGTCGAACGTTGTGATCTTTATTTTGATAGAACAAAATGGGATCACACGTAATTCGATAGAATAATATAAAACGGAAAATGTGCATCGATTGTTTCCTTATAGAACGAAAGAAACATTTCGGACGACCTGATATAATACACCACGTCGCTCGCAATGTCGACAAATCGCACAAAGTGCAGCCAAAGTCAAAGGAAACGAAAGCCTACTAATTCGAAAATCAAACAGCATTCGATCCCTCGTTCACCAATTCCATCCTACGGAATCAACTTCACCTCGACCTACATTCAGCCTCTCGCGAGTATCCTTGAGGAATACGACGGCTGCCAGGTGGAAAGTAGCGCCGGTCTCGTTCGTTTGATCGCGTCACGATCCATCGACGCCTGTCATTCTCTTCTTAATCGACGCCGAAGGCTCCTTTATCGCGCTGAATCGATCGAACAGCCGTTTTTAATAATGCTAACAGCACGGGGCGCGGCTGCCTTTCGATTACAGGGTACTGGCAGCGGCGAACGGCGTTGGCGAACGTGCCCCTGACAGGCTTCTTACGCGCTGGAAGAGGTCCCTGAGTCGTTGCTGCGAGTGTTGTCCAAGAATGAGGTGCTTGGCGTGTCGTACGGACCCCAAGGGTCTTACCTGGCCCGGAAACCACGCCAGGAGCACTACGTTGGTGAACAGGAACGAGCAACCCCTGGCAAGGGACAATGTGCCTGCTGGCTGCTGGCCTAAATTCAAGAACAGATGCAGGTACGAGAGTTATGGTCTGTTTTTTATCGTTTTGGATATTCTTCAGGGAGATTCTTTACATCAAATTGAATTGTAGAATGTATTAGAAGCAGAACTATCAGAGCGATCAAGACGATTGTTGAATTATTAAATTCAATTTGATTATCGGATTATCAAATTGTGATATTTGTCTTGCTTGTATTAGATGCAAACGACTGAAGGAAATGAAATGTTGCTCAAAAAGATCGAGGGTGGCGCCGGCCGAGGCTACAGTCTGCTGTCCTCCGGAAAGAAGATTCGGCGCTATTTGCCGTCGTTTGTTCGGCAACTGCAAATGCAAGCGGAACGCTGATGCAGAACACGCAAGAAACATACGTGCCAAGCACAGTCTTACCAGCGTAGCACCGCCCCCGTTATCGGAGGTAACGCACGAATGAAAAATAAAACAGCAGGGAGTAACCGGAAGATTTAAATTTAAAATTCAGAATTTTAATAAAAGATATTGGACTCTTAAGTATGAAATTTACAATTTTAATAAGAGATATTAAATTCTAAACTTGTACATTAAATCCTTAAATTTTAAATTCTAATCGAAATTGAAATATCGATGTCGTCTGACAATTTTCTTTTCTTTTTATCCAACGATAGGAACCAAAAGCTAAAATACCGGATGTCCTGGTAGAGCACAATTCCCTGATGCGTGGCGCTATTCCTTGTCTGCCAGTTCCTCTTGCTTGGTTTTGTCTCGTGTGGAACGTTCTACTGCCTGGCTCTGGTAAATAATATCTTACCGGTTAAAAGAAAAAAAAAGAAAAAAAGAAGAACAATAAAATTTCTAAATAAAACAATAAAATGGAAAAACGTTGTATTTCAGGCACGGTATGGAGTGGGATTTTCAATTTGTGCGCCGGGCAACCGAGATTCTCAGCGGTGGCTGGAGTGAAGTCGAGACTAGGCGCGTTCGTTGTGAACCTGATGGTCGGGGTGGGTCAATTATTCACCGTTTTATTCTGCCTAGTTGGGTGGGGCTGGAGCATTTGGTGGGGCGTCACTTTGGTCCGTTTAGCGAGTAAGTAATATTAACCATCGATCCAAAATCAACTGAATCGTTCCGTGGTAGATAAACCAAGGAATTTCGTGTTCTCTTAATGAGTCATAATTCAGTCGTGGAAAAAATATGATGTCCACGTTAAAAATGGATTTAACCTGGTTCTTTCCAAGAAGGAGCAACCACTTTCCGAGATAAGAGAAAATTAAACTTCTATAATTTAAACATGTGACTCGGTTAAAGAACTCTATTTTCTCTCGTCGCTTCTCTTCCTCGTAATATTACCTATAATTGAACTTTAGAATAGAATAACTAGATTCGACAAGGTGCAGTTATATTTATTTTAGATAAATAAATGTTTCTGTTTTTGAAGGGAAGTACAAGAGGTTCAAGGCTTCCGAAGCAGCCAACAACGATCCGGAAGCGAGGGGTGGAGAACCAGCGGCTCTGCCCCCCGGTGTACCGAGTCATGTGTTGAGGGGGATGGAACGGGCGCGATAACCGAAGTCCTCGCCACAGATTCCGCGGCAACGTTTTTATATTTCGTCTTAGCGATTCTTCACTACGTGCCTTCCCGAAAGCTGCGAACAGAAAACGAAACTTTTTTTCGCTTGGTGGACTCGTACGCTAAGGATCCGTTTAAAACAAACGAGAAGAAAAAATAGAAAAGCGAAGAATTTTTTCCACGGTCCATAGATTATTGTACTTTTACGAAATCGTAAGAAATACATCGGACGACGCATGTAGCTTTGTTTCGCGGTAAATGAAATTCGAGGCAATTTTCTCGTCGAAAAATTAATTCGCGAAAGGAGAATAACATTGGTACAGAGACATAAAAATGGAAAAGAAAACACAGAGAAGAAACAAAAGACGACGTTACGTGGTTGTTCGCGATCGAGGAACGAAACGAAGTTCTCGGAAATTAATCGCTTTCAGTGAAAGCATACCTATTCGTGGCGTTCTTTCAAAATGTACTCGTTGCGTCGAACGGAAATTGCTTTTTATTTTCGCTCGTCCTTTCTTCCGTGCTCACAGCGGCGATACAGCGGTTTTAGTCTTTTCTTTTTTTCTTTTTCTCCATTTATTGTATTTTTATTCCGAAATGAGAACGTCGAACAAACGTTTCGCGGTAGAAATCAAAGAAGAAAGACAAAGCACGTGACCTTACTCTCTCTCTCTCTCTTTCTTTCTCTCTCTCTCTCTTTCTCTCCCTCTCTCTCAGCCTCGTTCAAAGGTATTTTTCTTTCCTACGTCGATGGAATAAATACGTTTTGAAAAAACGCACTTTATATTTTTACAAGCGCAACACATATTATATGTATACATACATTCATATATTCAACTATCCGACTTATTCAACTTACAACTAAAAATCCTTGTAAATATGAAAATATATTACTTACATCGGTTTTTAATCTAATCGCTGCTTCTGGAATTGTTCCCTCCTTTATATCCCTTAATCGCAGTGTAGAGAAGATTCTATGGTATTTTGTTTCTTTTTTTTTTTTATCATTTTGATCTATAGACAATAGCATATGGTTTAGTACAATATCCGATTATTGTCGCAGTGAATTTTTCGTTCGAAGACTATACAAGCTTTTATCGATCATCTGGAAAGTTTATTTAAGAGTCACATTTAGCAAAAGCATCGAAGGAGTATGACGAGTCCTACGTAGCATAGTGACGATTTAAAACAGATTTCCTGTGTGTTGCGTTTCGTCTGAATAATCCGTTGCAGTGTCGTGTGTTGTGGTCTAGTCCTGTGTAGTATAACTTTTCAGACGTGTAATCGATATTGAAAACGCTCTAAACACTTAGTTCGATTATTTCAATTCCATGGTGTCCAATCGTTTCGAACTTCAACTTGAAAATTTTAGAAACGTTACGTTTCGGAACAGCAATTCTACATAAAAAAATTCAAAAAGTACGAATTTTAACTTCCAATATTCTCGACTGTCAACTTTCGAATTGCAAATCGTTCGTTTGGAAAATTTCGTTGCAGATTATCCGAAGGATGCAGATGTTTTATACTTTTTCTTCAAGGACCGTTCCATTAACATAAACTCGATAGGATATTTCCATACGAAACGACGCGCGCAAAGTGGATCTTCTGGTCGTAACACCACAGAATCGGACTGGTTCTTTCGAATATTAAACAATTTCCAATGGATAACCGTGCGTAATCACTGCATGCGACAATGTAAAACGTGGAAACGAGAAGATCGGTGAATGTTCGGTGGTTGATTTTCGTGCGGCAGAAGAAAACAAGACACGTAACGGCCGACTGTTGAAAACGTGCGCATGCTTGCGGCCAAGATCTAGCGAGTAAACTACTAATAAAAGCTCGCGCGAATCGATTGCATGCACAAGCAGCTCTATTTCAAGCAGTCCTTATCAAGATCCCGTTATTTTCGCTTTATCGAAGGACTCAACCGGCCCAGTCTAGTTTCTTACAACGTTTTACGCGTTTCATCGTGATAGATACGCTCGCAGTTTGTCACCCTTAACGTGCAAATGTTTATCATGTTGATAGATGGTCGAATGGTCGAATCGACGTGACTTGGTGTGAAATCAGTTCAAGAAAAAAAAAAAAGAAAAAAGAAGGAAAAATAAAGTGATCGTGTATCGTGTTAGGAGAATTTGATGGTTTTAACCAAACAATACGTATATTTGTATGGTATAATTTTTTAATAAGACCGTCTATGATAAACTGTGGATCGGTGTCGTTGGCTCGTGAATGATCTGTAACTGTTTGCGCTAGATTACTCGGTTTTAAAGTTCACTTCAGTCTAGTTTATACGCTATGTTTTACTAAAGATCATTAATGTCATTTATCGTGTAAAATATAGGATACGAATTGAAATCAGGTGTTCCAATTTCATTCGGATGATTCTAATCAGATAATTCAATTCAAACTTTTACGATCATTTATAACAATGTCAGTCGATGGTTAAACAAAGGATTAAATTTTAGATTACGTTTCCTCTTGATAATTTTAAACTCGATTTTCAAATGAAATACGTTTTCTGGAAGCGATTTCGAAAGTAATATTCGTAAGAAAGAAAGCATAATCGGATTAAAGAACATTTTTCTTTAAGCATTTGATGAATTTGTAATTTGTTTCGACCAACACCGTACACGGGAAGTCACACGCGATCGTATGGAAATTCGATGTAATTTGTGGCAACGTTTTAAGCAATAAAGTGTTCGGATTTGTCGTGTATTTCCACTGGGGAATCGCACGAGTCATCTTATCGTAGCGTTTGCGCAATGATATTACGTGAAAATTGAAACACAATGTTGTTTCCACGACTTTGCACCACTTTATACCCTCGCCTTGGGGAATTGTCAACGAAAAATAGAACAGTTGGAATTATGTGAGGCGCGTTGCATTGTATTCCTTTGTCTGCAAGCTGATGGTGATTATGTGACAAAGATAGCGTAATTCAGTGTTGAAATTCTCAAGCGAAAACGTCGAGAATTAATCTGTTTGGGTTTCATTCGGAAATATTTATTTTCTTGGCTCTTTTACGGATTAGTAAGGAATATCTTTGAAGGATTTTCACGTTTCCTCTTGTTGCCGTCTCATATGGAAAGTCGTGGGAATGAAATAGAACTAAAAGTTGTATTCGTAAATGACAGGTTAAATATTTATACTTGACGATGGAAAGTATTCGTTTGGTGAAATCTCGTAACGAAACAGTAACAATTGCATATTCGGTTGTAACAAACGTACGATAAATTAAAAAAAAAATATTTACTCGTAAAATATATGACGATCGACGAATAGGAACGAATGGGAACGAAATTTTCTCGATAAATTCGTTGTTTTACATTTCGCTTGAAACGACATTTTCGTGCTAATTTAAACTTCCAAATTCAATTTCAACTAGGATACATAGTATATTATTTAAAGTTTTTACATTTAAAACTTAATATTATCTATTTCGACAATTGCTCGCGGAAATGATAAAACGTATCTACTAACCGCGAAGTACAACACGATTGAATCGGTCGTTTTGAAAACAAAATAAAAATCAAAAGTTCACCGATTACTCGCGTAACTATGTTTCTAAACAAATAACAATTCGCAACTAATTCCTGTTCGTTTTTTTAAATATAAATCTAGTACAAAGCAGTAGGGACAAAACAGATTGTTTATCGAGTAGATCTCGGTGGAAAATCAGGTCGTTCTCGAAACGATCGATTCCATTCGTCAACCATAAAAAAGTAAACAATAACTTACAATAAACGAGGATCGAAAACAGAAATTAACAAACCATGGTCGTGAACCGGAGATGGCGATGGTTGACACACGGTATCATTTGCAAATCTCGGAGGGATTAAAATTATTGTATCTTTGAGTAGTAAAGGTATATATACATATATATATGTGTATATATATACACATATATGCATATAATATGCATGGTATATGGTGTGGGTGTCAATGAATCGAGTCGCTGACGCTGAATATATTGAGTAGTATATGTTTAATGATGTGACTCCATTAATATGTCAATATGCACAGGTAAATATTTCTTGTTATTATATAATAGAAGTGTTACAGTGTGTAATGTGATACGATAATAAATTTAATAGTAATCATATTATAATTAAGAACTTAAAATAACTCTAAAGGGTAAACTACATCACTATCGGCTAGCGACTATTTAGCGATAATAATAGCCTACCATGTCTTTTACTAGCGGCGCTCAGTGAGTGTGCTCTTTTCATTATTCTTTCTTTTTTTTTTTTTTTTCAACATACCTTTCATTCTTCTTTCTCTCTCTCCCTTTCTCTCCCACTCTCACATTCTTCCTCTCTCTCTCTTTCTCTCAACGTGTAATTATTATTCCTCTGTGCTCGATGTTCCTTTCGTACCTATGTTGTTCTCTCCCAAATATTCATTTCTTTTCTCTTTTTCTTTCATGTATTTCCTGTAACTCGTCGTTCGTTTCACTGCCTTTTTATCGTGTCCCTTGCAACCTGTCGCTTCTACAAACATCAACCGATTCATTCCAGCTGCTTTTCACGTCTCTGTCCACGTTTCCTCCGCCTTCTTTTCGCTCGCTCGCGAACGATATACCAGTCCGTATTCCCGGTTTTCCTCGTCGATTACTCTCCCGTATCGTTCGACCATCCTAAAACCGTCCGATCGACGAATCTCTCGCGTACGATTGAAATAGAATGAACAGCGTACGCGAGAAATTCACCAACGAGTATCTATAATTTAGAATGATTTCCTTAAATAAGCGTTTCGTTCGAAACGCATCCTTTCAAACTTACATCCGACAAGAAGAACAGCAGAAGACAAACGTTAATGGGGGTGATTTCGACAGCGGATTGTGAAAAGCGGTCTTCGTGAACAGAGAGCTCGAAGCAGGCATCGAATTCTCGCGTGTATTTTTTTCTGTTTTCTTTTCTTTTCTTTTTTCTTTTTTTCTTTTTTTGCCTGTTTCTCAATTATAGACACACGTGTACAAGCGTCCCACATACCTCTAGGACCGTGGTGTGTGAGCGTCGAATTCAGTGGATTGGTTGACGAGATGTTCGCATAAAGAAATGAATGAATGAGTCAGACTGTCGGTGATCTTTTTATACACATACACATACATAATAATCGTATATAAACATGAATGTGCGTGGATCGTGGGTGGTGTGCTGTTGTGTTCAGTGTGTGACGGTCTACGTATTTAAATGATTTTTTTTATCTCGTTCTTCCTTATTATTCGTTTTACTATTTCGCTTGCTTTTTTTTTGTTTCAGTTTCTTTTACTTTATACATGTATATTCTTTTTGTTGGCGAGTGTACGTTTTGTCCAAGTTTCAACGCGATTTTGTTTTTTTTTTAAATATTTTGTTAAATACAGGCGGTGATGAAACAGGATCGAAAAACGTTAAAAATCGCGTTTGTCGCCTGGTTCATTCCGCCAGTAGTTCGTGCCACGATATTCTCTTCCGTGTTTGCCATTTGAACCTAAGGAAAAATCGTCTGGTCGTTCCTCGAGGGCTTCGCGTATCATGATGCGCTACTATTTGCTTTAACGAACGTCTTACAAAGTGCTACCCTGAAGCAGGAGCTCTGTGTCGCGGCTACGATGTGGTCGAAAAGTGCCACTAGAAACGAGCTGTCACATCCTCGCGCGTGTCTCTACCCATTTCTAACTCCTTTTAAATATTTTCTTCGATTCTAATAATTATCTCTGTGCTACTTTTATTTTACCTTACTTTTTATTTCTTATACCTTAGTTTTTGGTCTCGTGATTTCCTCGTTTACGACTAGTAACAACCGTTCTAGTGGACTTCGAGCTGGATGATTGAGATGAATTACTACGGGATTGCACGAAACGAAGAGGATACCTCGTGTTCCAATTAAGCTGCTATATAGCTTTGAAAAGCGAATCACGAACGATGTATGTTTTTATTGTTTAGTTTCTTTTTTACGATTTTGTTTATTCTCACCCTCTCTCTCTCTCTCTCTCTCTCTCTCTCTGTGGCTGTTATATTAATTCCTTTTTTATATTTTCCGTTGGTTCTCCCGCTTTGCTTTTCTACGATTCTATTTATTCTTCGTTTTGTTCGTTTATTTCTATATGTATACGAGTGTGGGAAACGACGCGGCTGGCACACACGACGACGGAAAATTCGGTCGAAAAGGGTAACAATTCCAGAACTAATGGGATTTCAATTATTTATATTTCATAATCAGTTTTTCTATATATATTTTCATTTCTTTTTTCTTTCATATAGAATCTGTAGATAATACATTCTTGGCAAATCCGAAAAAACTGATTCCAAAATAGGAACAGATCATTGTGCGAACTATGTATACAGGGTGCAAGTTTTGTTTTTTTTGTTTTTTTTTTGAATATTCCTTCATTTCCGTATGTATCTTTTGTTGTTGTTGTTGTTGTTTCTTTCTGTTTCACTGTTTCATTGGCTTTCTTGTTTAATATGTTGTGATTATTGTTGCTGTATATCTTTATCTTTGTTACTGTTGTCGTCGCGAGAAACACACGTGCGTGTATATCGAATGAATTATTTCCTGCTCGAAACTATGTATATCTATAGTAATATATATGCTGTTTCCTTTGCGTGCTTGGGTGTGTGTGTGTGTGTGTGTGTACGCGCGTGTGCGTGTGTATGTGAGTGTTATAGCTTTCGTTCATTTCGTATTTTTCTTTAATTGTTTGTTGTTTTCGTTTAATGCTTGTTTGTTTATTATCGTTATTATTTTATTTTTTTGGTTCAATCAGCATCTTTCTTTACTTTTTTCCCATTATTATTTTTAATTTTTCATCTGAACGGTGGTACATTTGATAGGGTGCACAGGGCTGCTAGGCACAGATAATTGACTCGCAAATAACTCTTCAAACAACATTAGAGCGTACGACATACAAGTATTAATATACACATTACATCATTAATTATTATTATTATTTTTTTTTTATCCTTTTGTTTTCGTTTAAAGAGTAATCATATATTGGAGTGTGTCTGTCTGTCTGTGTCTCCTGTCTGTTCGCCGTTGTGTGAATGTGTCACCTCTTCGTTCGATGTGTGTTTGAATATCTACGATCGCTTCTACGTGTCGTATCTGATGTTTTTCTTTCTTAATTTTCTAATGTCTCGAATGAACGTGCGCTGCGACATCACAGACTAATTATGGATGGTTAATGCTCGTATCCCGAGTATCGAGACTTATAAAACAAGGTCGTTTTGCAACCACTGTAGATCGCTGCAGTTGCGATTTTTCGACATTTTCTCGCTTCGCGATTTGTTTTAACATTACATAAAAGCTGTAAATTATACATATAAAACAAGGTTGATCGCTATAAGTTTTCAACAACATTAAAATTTCAACTTTACGCTAGATTTAGAAATCACGTTTCCAAGTCACTTAAAATTCAAACACGTTGACGCTAAAATTTCCCCTGGAAAGTTGAAAAATGTATAATTAATCGATTAAATTAATCAACGTAACTAAACTTAAAATATTCTGATCTCCGTACTCGAAGATCGTCAACCTCGAAGAGCATGGCGCCACCTTTCCCCTCCGTATCGATCCCGAAATCGCGACGATCCAATGTCTCGGTGTGGCGAAACGAAACCTCGTTCAACGAAGAATAGCATTACCTATCCATCTTCGGCTATCTTGACGCAGTGCCTGGTTGTCGTGTTGGTCTTGGTGTATGTTCAATGACGTGCGATGGTGAGTGTTTGGTGAATGTATAATACGTGTACCGATGTCGAGTATTTCGAGTGTGTGATGTTGCTGATGCGTGTACAATCAATGTATAATAATGTATACAGTGTCAACAAATTCTTATTACAATCTAGTTTGTCTTTTGACGCAGCGATGGGAAGACAGAGCATAGAGACCCTTCTTGGCTCAGATGTACAATAACGAGGTGGATTATGTTCTTTTTTTTTTTCTTTAGTTTGGGAGGAGGAAATGAAAAGGAACGATGAAGAGGGATAGGAGAGGGGAGGGAATGATTTTGTTTCCTTTGATCTTTTTTTCAAAGGGAGAAAAGGGATAAATTTGGTATGTATAGCCTAAAATTTTCACAGCGTGTATAAACGAGACGCCGAAATAGAGACAAAAAGGGACAAGGGGGGGGGAGGGGGAAAGAAACGCGTATCATTGTTGAAAAGGACACGTTTCTAGAATTAAACGTTTCGAAACATTGATATGGCGTATGGTAGTGCTTTTGGGATACGTAAGATTCTGATATGTGGGGCAGGTATATGTTACTTGGTAATACTTAGAGGGGAAGGAGGGATCGCTAAAAAGGTTACTGCGCTTTGGTTTATTTTGTTTGGCCCAGGGCGGTTTCCGGTGTTGCAGCGAGAAAGAACGCGCGATTGCTTGATGCTTTATGGCACTCGAAGCTGCTTCCACCGAGTATATCCGGAAAGAAACCTCGGGCAACGATGTTTCAAACGTTGTTTACAGCGGCTTAAACAAACACTGGATATCGTAAGAAATAAAAAAAAAAGAAACAGACAGGGAAACGTTTAGGGAACATCATACTCGTGTTCTTTTCTTGCTATTGGAATTCTTCTCAGGCACGCTTCGAGTACTTGCAGGCATCAATGCATCCGATTAATTGCATAAAAATATAATTACTTGAAACGTGGTAAGTCGCGAGATCGGAGCGACCGCTTCGAGACTTATTCGAGATATCGACGTTAGCACAGGTACTTGTTCTTTCTCTTGTTCTTTTATTCCTTTATTCCTTTTCATTTCTGTCGTGATCGCAAATGCGTACGAGTGTCATTTTTCTTTTTCCCCCCTTCGCTTTCGTTTTCGATCAGCGATGCAACGTTAATATTTGAAAACAGTAAAATGGTCGAAAGGATCTCGCGTCGCCGCGTCGCTCGGATATCGCAACGAACGAGAGCAACGAGCCTTCTTGCGAACAAAAGAAATCAAAGCGCACCCGGCAGTAATACCTTTTTTCGCAATACTATTAATCAATAACAATATTAACGATATGTACCTACTCTCCAATCTACCTAACATTACCTAACTACAAACATTAAACCTAACGCTTTTAAACGCAATATCGATCGTCGTAACATTACTTAATTCGTTCCAATTTTCACAAAATTGGAACTATAAATAATAATTAATTAATTATAATAATAATAATAATAATAATAATAATAATAGTAATAATCATCGTCGTCATCACCATCATCATCGTAATCATCATCGTCGTCGTCGTCGTCATCGCGATAATACTAATCAATCATAATTACATACTCAATCGTCGATATATAATTGAAATTCTCATGCGAGCTGCAAATATATACATACAGATGGGATATGTATTTTCGTGTTTTAAGACTCAAAACCGAACGTGTTTATCTTTTTCTTTCTATCCTTCTTTCATCTCTTATTTTTTCTCACTCACACATTCTCTCTCTCTCTCTCTCTCTTTCTTTCTCTCTCTCTCTCTCCCTCTGTCGATAATTAATCATCGACACAGATGACTTTACTCTCACTCTCTCCCTCTCTCTCTCTCTCTCTCTCTCTCGCTTTACAACCTCGTAAATTTCATATTGTTCCTTTTTTCAATTTTTTTTTCTTCCTTTTTTTCCTTTTAAACTTTCGAGTGTATATTTTAATTTTGCTTTATCTCTTATCGTCGGTGTGTGTGTATGTGTGTATTTGTGTGTATGTTTTACACAGTGCTATTTAGACGCTATCTGAAATACTGTATCGTTACAGACTCTCTACACGCTACAATTACAATTTGATTTTTTGTACATACAGAAGAATCTCTCTCTGTTCCAACGGGAATATTCATCGTCGGAGGACGAGCACACACATGTACGCACGCACACACACAGGTATATATATATATATATATATATATGTATATATATATATTTCTCTTATATTTATAATATACACACACGATCTGAATTCCGGACGATGCGCGCTTTCTCACCATTTTTGTACACTTTTGTCATTTCCGTGTTCACTCATTCGAAGAAACGAGACGACATCGTTTAACGGCAAATTGCTGCGTGCTACGTGGTTTTTCTTTTTCTGTTTCATTTTTGTCACACGAGCGAGCGTTCACAGACAGAGCGAAGTTATTAAGAAGCTATGTACAAGCCGAGCCGAAAGAATACGATCGCTAACGTTTCACGGCGCGTTCTGCGCAATTGCCTCGTCGTCCGGAACGCGACCGCGGCGCGTCTTTTATATTTTTCGTCGAGCCTCCGAAGAGAAAGATCAAAGAAAAGAACGAAGGACTGGGAAAGATCCTTCGCTCGTGGAAGCTCGTCGTCCTCCGATGGAACAGCACAGCGATCGTTCAAAACTCTGTGTGTGTCTTTAAATTTAACCCTTCCGCCGTCGATCGATCTAGGCGCAATGTCTTCGAACAGACAAGCAACTACCGCTTTACAAACTGTTGTTTCGCCTCCTAACACGCTTCGAACGAGATAGTAATCGCGATTTTTTAGCTTTGTTTACGGTTTTACGGAGGATTTACGTGTATCCGCTTTCTAAAGCACGCACGCTCCGATACACGCTGCTATACACGGCCATTCTGTATCAAAGTTTTTTACACGGATGCCCGGCTCACCATCGTATAACCGGAGGATCGTCGTCGTGTCTAGAATTAGGTGCACACGCGTTCCTACGAGGTACAATTTAGGAGCCATTCGGTCTAATCGATGAAGAATATAACGCACGACGGTGGGAAGAGCTAAATGTAAAGTGCTAATGATAATAATAATAGTAGTAGTAGTGGTAGTAGTAGTAGTAGTAATAGTAGTAGTAGTAGTAGTAGTAGTTGATAGCAGAGTGAACCTTCCGTTCGTCGCGAAACGTATGAAGAGAAGAACAGAAAACGAAAAGAAAAAAAAATATATAGGGAGACATCGCGAGGGAATATTACTCTGAAAGATTGTTGCTTGCTTAGTTCTTTGCTTTTGTCCAGTGTTGCACATAGAAATACACAGCACGGAGAAAATGTGTGGTTTCTTTCATTGTTTTTTTTTCGTTTTTTTCCCTTTTTTTTATCAAGTGTTCGTTGTTAAACATGTATACTAGCGTAAAATTTACTTTACCACACACGCTCATCATGTACAGGTAAAGTGTCAGAAAATAAGCGACAGTCTGGCATGCGTGCTTGACCTCTCAAATACAATACGCTTTTTTATATTTTACTTATGTACTGATTTTTTTTTTTGCTCCTTAGATTCAACCATTTTTTCATCTGTCTTAATGGGTTTTCACTCTCGCAAAACTGTGTACCTAGAGTACATCACACCGGAGTGGAATTCGCATCAGGAGGGTATCGTTTGGCCGAGCTATTATTCTTTTTCGTCGAAACGAGACGACGTGTCTAACACGCAATTCCTTAAAAACGAAGGTGCATCCGTTACTTTATGTTTCGCTTTATTTTATTTGTTTCTTCTCAAAGTGTTTCTCATGCAACTCGGTTCATTTGAAAGCTTTTAATAACTTTCTATATCGTAAGAGGACGATATATCGCGCGAGCAAAGTTTGAGAAGACCAACAAATTTTAATTGATGCTTAAAAAAATGTGAAGAAAGGAGGAGGTAGAAAAATTAAGAGAGAGATATAAGAAAGTCGAATGTTCTTGCATATAGATTCATACTTGAAGAATTACTCTTCAGTTTTTCTTGTCGAACGAACAGAAAATAAAATCGGATCTTACGTTGGATCTAACGACACAAATTTTTCTAACAGTTTGTTACATATCGGCACACGAATTTATGAAACGATACACTCTTGATTTAAATATGCCACACTCCGCAAATCACATTTAATATGTATATATGTATTATATATATATGCGTGTGTTTGCGTATGTTGTGTGTATAATATATATACATATATCTACAAAATGTTATGATATGATTACAAGTCCTAGTATCTTAAAACTATTTCTTTTTTCCTTTCTCCTCTTTACCTTACGCGTTAGGTCCTGCTCACTATTTTAAAACAAAAATTCCCAAATATTTTTCATCGTCGGATAAAATAGCGATACAACTGTTTACTCTCTACCATAAAACCTAATTTCTTTGTAATCCTATATGTATATATAATTACACAATAGAAAGAGAGACGAAGAGGAGAGAGAGAGAATTATAGTAAAATCGTTATTGTTATTCCTGCTGTTATTGTTATTCGTAATAATAATAATAGCAGCAATAACAATGACGATTTTACTATAATTCATAATAAAAAGTACTAGAATGTGATGTAAAAACAGTTTTACGCGTCCTTCGACGCGTTGTCACTTAAAAACAAGACGGAAGAGAAAGAAATATAATGTCTGTAAATCGTGAAACAGAGTACAACATTTATCGTGAACAGGTATCGAGAAACAATAAACGAACGATCACTGTCGTCAACGCAACGATTATCGAGCACATCATTTTTAATTATAGTGCATCTTTTTTGTTTGTTTGCTTAAATTGTTCTTTGTTTTCTCATCTCGTTTTTCTTAATTTTTTAGCTTAGTACCTTTGTCATTCTCTTTTTATCTTTTTCTCTCTCTCTTTCTCTCCCTCATTCACACATACACTCTCTCTCTCTCTCTCTCTTTCTTGCGTCGATATACACCTATACGTATCACTCTACGATTGATAAGCAATCTTTTCCATTTTTTCAAATGAGAAACTCTCGTTTAACCTTCTTCATAATCTTTCTAAATTTACTTTATTGTAATCTTTGCCTTGCGTTCTTCTCCTCGTTTATCTCGACACTCAATAGTCTCGATCCTCGCTTTTGTGTACTGAGCCTCTTAAAACGACGTACAACTTATCCTCTAATTGTATTGTAGCAAATATTGCCTCGAATATAAACACCTTTTTTTTCCTTAATTCACTTATTTAAGTTTATAATTCTCGTTATTATATATTTTCTTTTTTTTTTTATTTTTTTTTTTGTTTGCGTAAGTTAGGTCTCTCTCTCGCGATCAATGGACAAAAATGGCGGCTATCTTCTTTTTCTCTCTCTCTCTCTCTCTCTCTCTCCCTCTCTCTCTCGCTCTCTCCCACGCATCCTTTTAAAAAGAGGGGTAAACCAACACGTTTAGCCCTTTTTCTTCCCCAAACTTGTTTGTTTGTATTTTGTTTTATTTCTTATTATCTTACGTTACGTATGGCCGAGTCAAGTCTCTATCATCATTTTTTGTTTTTTGTTCTTTTCTTTTTTTACATTTATTTAGAGTAATCATTTGGTTCACTTCGAAAAAACACAACTTATTACCTTTATATGTACTTGTATTATTATTATTATTATTATTTTGCTTTAACCTTACGCTTTTTTTCGCATTTTTTTTATGCACTTTTTTTTGTTTTATTTCTTAAATCGGAGATCTAAAACCTTTCTTATAAAAACGCCCCCCGGCCCGACAAAATATTGCCGTGGGACCACTAATATATATTGTGTGTCGTCGACTTCATTGTATTCATATAAAATTCAATTCACAGTCCGCGATCTGATCAATAGTGTACGAGCGTTTGAAGAGAATATAACCTTCGGTCGTTTGGCTTTCCTCTCTTTCTCTTCCTAGCTCTGTATTTTTTTCTGCTTTCTTTTAACGTTTCCCTCTTTCTATAGCAGTGTACTGGTATCGAGTCGACGTCGCAACCTGAACACTACAGCTCGGGCGGACTTTCGGTTTCTCGTTCTTTTCTCCTCCGCAATTTCATCCTTATCTCGCGTATCGTCGAGGAAGCAGGAGACATCAACGATTTTCCATTCTTCCGATCGATAAACACGAACGTCTCTCTTTCCATCCTTTCCCCCCTCCCTCCATCTTTTTCTTCCATTTTTCCTTTAATCGTTTCCCTCCTCCAAAAACCGAGACTCGCGAGAAGCTTCCTCGTGCGACACGAAAAGAAAAAGCGACCCGCATTCGAGACGAACCGCGAGCATCCATTTTTCCATGTTCTTTTTTCTTTTCATTTTTTCCACCCTATTTTCCGACCGATCTCCGGCAATACATGCAACCGGATATCGCGAAACCGAAGAATCCGAGATTCTGCGCGCGAAAAGCAAACGCTTTTTCACCGAACTTCGTTTTTTTCTCTTCTTTCTTCCTCTTTTTCCTCTCTCTCTCTCTCTCTATTCGAGCACAATTCCAAGCGTTGTAAATAAAATCTGAACAATGTGAAAACATAAATAGATATTCGTTCGAAGCGCATGTATGGATATCAGTATATAATATAGATATATACACGTACAGAGTATATAAAACAACGACAGACAGAGCTATCAGTAATCGGAGAATAGCGAGACTTTCCCGTTTCTTATCCAGTTATTTAGTTGCTTAACTTTTTTTTCTTTTTCTTTCTCTCGTCCTTTGCTGTATAGCAAAAGATTCTCGCGAGTCGAATGCAACTGTTTTATTATTATTTATATCTGTTTGTTTGTCTCGTTCGTCGTGACGGAGTAGTGTCAGCTTTTTTCTTTCCCCTAGGCGGACCTACTCGTATGGAACGATTGATCCAGATCCTCTGAACACTCTCAGATTAACAGTATCCTGTGTGTAGTTTCTAATGGTCAATGAGGAACCTCCGATTTATTGGATCCCATGAGAAATGGTCAACGAGGAACACGGTGCACTCGGCTTCGAGATCGTGGAGGTGTCTTTTTCGTTACGCTTGCTTCTTTCGTTTCATTTTTCTTTTTCTTACTTTTTCTGGTTAAAATCTGCACGTAAAACTGATATATTGTAGTAGCTCGTACATGCGCCGCAAATTCCGTTTCCTTTTTTCAGAACGGCACACGCGCTACGAAAACGAATAACGCGAAACGAATAACGTGCAACGTCATACACGCTGGATCAACGTAGAAGCGACTGTTGTGTTAATGGTCTGTCTGTTTCGCGAGAAACTGTCGATTTCTCGCTTCTTATTTGTCAATTTTTTCAAATCATTTCTTCTTTTTTTGCTTCGAATATCTCTTCAAACAACGATAAGGAACGCGAGTACAAGACAATTTCTCGACAGTTGCCCACGAAACCTATTGGTCTTGCTTCCCCAGCCCATGATATGTGTAATCCGTGGCCACCATGGCATACTCCTATTAGACGCAGGGTCCTGTCCATTCTCTCTATATATACAAGTCAATCCTTCGCGATCCTAGCGTCTAACAGAAGGAAAGAAGCTACCGCGAAAGCGACGAATCGAATCCTCTGCCGTATTTTTCCAATTGTTTCCTTTCTCTCAAAAAAGAAAATCGTATTCCTTGCTTCATTTACTTTATCAATGAATTTCAACGACGAGAGGATTCGTCTCGAGTTAATACTGACACACACACACACACACACACACTAGTAGCACACCGTGGAGAATCGGTGTCCAAACACCGTTCGGGATCTCCGCGCTACGGACTAAGCACGTATACCCGGACCTCGCCAAAGCAACGCAAGGAGGAAAGAAGAAACGAAAGAAGAATAGAGTCGAATCGAAATAAACTGCGTAGAGGAAAGAAACAGAAGGAGACTATAGAGAAAACGAACAAAGAAGAAGGTGTAAAGATCATACAGAGCATAGTGTGTAAATTGATCGAGAGGGGCAGAAAGCAACAGGCAAAAGAAAGATGAACATCGCTGCCTCTCGATGTTTCGCCTTTCTCGACATTTCCATTTATCCAGTTATGCGGACGATCCTCGATGACTTTCGTGCAGCCCACTCGTGCCACGCTCCACCCTGTCGACGACGATGATCCCGCCGACGCCGCGATCATCTTTTTCAGTGAGAAACCTTTTCGAGCCAGATTATCTTAGTTTGTTCTCCTCGATTCTCGAGGCCGAGTTCCGTCTCGCTGACCCTCGAACGGAACCGATTCTTCCAGTGACCAGCGTCTGATCTTTGCCAGGTGGTCACCACGCGACGAGTAGGAGAAGAAGAATTGTAGTAGCAGCAGCGCAGGAGAAGAATTTATAGGTGAACGAGGTTTCGTTATCGTGGTTGTTGTCTTGTATTGCTACCTCGTCCGGCGAGTAGGCCCGCTGCTCCTTTCATCCGTACGGCCAGAACGTAGGTAACGGAGGCGGTGGCGGCGGTGGCACGGTAGGATACAGAGTCGGGGTGGCGATCAGGACGCAGGTGGGCGGCAAGGGAGGCGGCACGGGCGGCGGTAAAACCGGGGATAGTGTAATCGCTGCGGCTGGGTGCAGGGCCGTGCCCGTCGGGGCACACAACGGGTGCAGGGCGAGAGAGGGACGCTGGCGCTGACGTTGACGCTGCTGGCCCTGGACCTCGCCGTTCTATTCCGAGTCCTGCTGCATTTTGACGTGGCCATTACCGGCGGAATTGCTCGACGTGCTGCCGCTGCTCGGCGGGAAACTCGTTGGTATGGTGCGCGACGACGAGAAGCACAGTTTCATGATGTATGGGAATTTTCCATCTGGAAAACAAACAGTCGAATGGGAATCGATTAGTTTCGTTCTTCTATACGATCATTTAATTATATACTATATGTTATATCACGATTTCGTCATCAATTATATACGTATTATTGTATATTATTTTACTTCATAGAATTACCATACAGGCGAGAAAAACGAATATTAAGCGAACGCGTGGATTTCCTTTTTGCGGTTACAATGTTAAAGAATGGAATTTGAAAGAGAATTGCGAACGAAGCGTTGCGTTAACGCGATATTCGATCTTAATTGGTTAATATTGGTCGAACAGCGGTTGGTGATTGATCGTTTTTATTAAATTTTACGTGCGATAGGATTGGTGTTTTGTAAAAAGGAATTTAACAGGGTTTCTTCTAAAGAGAATGGAATCTAAATGGAAAAAACGTGTTCTTTTTCAAAGGTGTTCGTGTATGTACTTACTGCTGTTTTCCAGTGCTGTGTGATTGCATTCCATGATGGCAGCTACCGCGATTCCTACGCTGCTGAACTCGATAAGGCCGGACGACGATCGTTCCGATTTAAGGGGGAACAGTTTTACTGTCGTTGGAGCCTCGATACCGCGTTCCACGAACACACGATGCACGGTTTCCTCGGTTAAATCTGGGGGTGTGTTGAAAAAATGGACTATCTTCGAAGGTGGTTGTATTCTATTCTTATTGGCCATTGCTGGATTTAGGAACCTGGAATCAAAAACAAAAAGAAAAACGCACGTTTGGTTATTAATTCAACGTTACGCTCGTTGCGACGTTATATTTAATAAATTTACGAGTTCCATCAACTGCGATTAGAGCAGAGTAATTAAACATCTGTCGTACTTAAACATCGTTTGCCTGTTTATTGCAACGAACGATTATTACCCATGGAAACGACAGCATCGTGTAACACAATGGATCAGATGAATCGAAAGCAATTTCCACTAAATTCTAGTATTTTAAAGCGAGATACTCGCAATTAATATTCCCAGCGGCAGTTTTACAATCAACGAAACATGCTAGGCCCCGAAACACGTACATTTCAATATCAGCCGTCGCAATTAAGCTCTCATCGAATAAATATTAAACGTATCGGAGAAGAGGAGCTTCGAATCTCCGGAAGTAGGAGCGCCGTTAATTGCACTGCACCGCTGTTCCGTTCCATAGGAAACATGTTCGTCGCGCAAAATGCTCGCACAGTTCCTCTAACTGCTATAGAATCGAGAATCTCTCGTTAACGTTCATTCATCGTCGCGACAAGACTCTAGATCGATTCGAATCGTGGTAGGTTCTTTAGCGAATCGATGGCCACATTCGAGAAATATTTGCTCAACGGACAAACAAGTCTGTCTAGTGATTATTGCTCGAATAAAAAAGATCGAGTAATTATCGGTTGAGAAAAATCGATGAAAAGACAAAATCGAGAATAAGAGAATAGGAGATTGTGGAGAGAAGGAATTAAAGGTTTAGAATATCACAGGGGATACGATGGTTTAGCTGTACCTGTTATTCTTGCTTCCTGTGAAATCTTTGAAGCTCGCTGTCTTGTCAGGCAAAATGTAGGGGTTAGTGACGTCTGAAAGAAAAGCCTGCTTCGAGAAGCCAAGCTGCAGCCTTCCGTCTGTACCGATCGTCACGTTGTTCAGATTTTGTAAACAACGTTCCACTGCTATGTTGTCGCCCATCTGGATCATGGCACAGCCTTCTTTCGTCTTCAAGAACTTCACCTGTTACGAAATCACGAGCATATTTTTGTTCAAGCTCCCTCTGTATTTGTTGGATTATAGAATTTAAATCACCGTTATTCAAAAAATTTACTCGTTATACAGCTCTAAATATTCTACCAAAGACAAATTAACGTTAATACAAATTCTTCCCTAACAAGAAAGACGTTCCAATTCAAATCTAATTGTCCCCGATACCAACGATCAAAGAATTTATTCTAGTTGCTACCAATACGATACGAGCGACTACGAAGCATATTGCTCCACTCGCAAACCCCAAAACCGTCCCTTCTTCGATCGCTGTCAACGAACTTGAACCGATATCGTCGTCTAACGATGAAAAACAGCATGTTGGGTTAACACGAAAACCGGATCGTACCTTCGTTACGTTTCCGTAGAGGCAGAACAAGTTGAATAACTTGTCCGTGTTGACTTTGTCCGGCTGAAGTCCGTAAACCATCATGACGGAACCCTGAGTGCTCGATGGCGGCGTCTGTCCCAAGGTGGGCACGTAACCGGGCCGAGGTGGCGTAGGATGTAGAGGTTCCCGACCGCTAAAATCACTCTTAATACCGTAACGCTCAACATAGGGCTCCGGATATGTTGCTGGTCCATTGAAATTCTCCTCGTAACGATCATGACCAGCACCCGGGGGGAAAGTTACCTGTGGCGTGGATCCTACGAACAAAAGCAGCGGGGGGAAGAGGAGAGGATATTTGATTGTCCTTTGTTTCTGCACTGGATGATTTCATTTCGCGTGTATTATACGCGGTGTGTCGCGGTTCGTGTGCTCGCGCGTTCGCTCTCTCACGTGTTCCGTGTTCAACGGTACGCTAATTATGGAAATCGAGCGACTGTTGCGTCCCTATTAATCACGCGGCAAGAGGAAATATTAATCGTTCCCGTTGAATGCTCGTTTAACGCGTCGACGATCAAATGAACGAGGGAAACCGACCTTTTTACGCCGCGTTGCATCGCTTCGACTGTTTAAGCTGGTCTTCGCGGCGAGAATTTGGGACAATTTTGTTAGAATTAGGACATTCCATACGATCATAATTTGATCACCGGACTGTGGATGTTTATGCGTTTGTGGAGCTGGAAGGTGCGCAGCAAACGCGCAGAATGCATACGATATGCGAAAAGGTATAAAATATTGAAAGTATGGGAGAGAAAGGGATAAGAATACGTATGCGTGAGATTTTATTTTTTCACCTAAGAAGTTTCAGTATAGTTATACATACATGGTAAAGTCGGACGAGTACGTCCGGTTCATCTCTTTCGTTGTGTTCGTAAAATTATAGATTTACATAAACATCTGCAGTCTAGTAATTACAAAATGTGTATTATTATAGAATACTGTAGAAATATAATTATATATACTGGTCAAAACAATTAGAGAGTCGCTGTTATAAACAATCAAATAAGAACAAAGATAGACTCACATACTATTCGCATGATATTTTAATAAAAGCTAACTTTAATACGATCATCGAAGGAAAAACATAAAATCAAAGTTCTCCACTTATTTTGAACAGTATGGTTCGACGTCGAATTTCATATCACATTTACTCGAGGTTTCGCTCGAACATTTCGATTCGATTTTAAACATGATTCGATAGGCGAGCAATGTGAGTAGGGTAGTCGATTTTCGCTGGTAGATTTAGAGCCATTGAACACGAGGCTCCTTCGTTATCGAAAGTTCTCGTATTGGCCGCCATTCTTCCAGCGAACTTCGCGATTCCTGAGATTGGGTTTCGTTCGCGGTTATGATTCCTTTGGTTTGATCGCGACATAACTCGGCTACAACGACATCATCGATTTTCTGTCAAAATTCCTGCGGTCTCTGTTGCGAATGTCGGTAATAATTTTCGCGAAAACCGTAACGGAAACACGTCCATCTGCCATCGATGACATGAATTATGTAATTTGCACCGTTCAAGTGCATCGCACTCTCACATTTCGCTATAAAACAATCTACGCCAATGAGAAAGGAAACAAAAAAGGAATCGACGAGTTTCGTTTCAAATTGCTTTTTATCTCGTTCCTGCATCGCTGTACTTTCGATTCGCGAAAAACACAATAAAAATCGCTACAAATGATGAAACTTTGAACGCGCTCCCGTCGACCTTTGGAAAAATAACCATTACGACACATTTTTCTGGCCTAATAATTCCGATAACGAACTATTCACGAATTGCTATTCGTTGCCTAGTAAAATGAAAATTACAGTTCGAAAAGTTCTGCCAGGATTACTACTATACCAATTATACGAAGTCAGCGTTTTCGCGCGCCACCGGATGAAAAAGTATCGAACGTAGCCGGCCTCGTTCGATGGCCCATCCGTTTTCTCAATTAGTTCGCTTAATTTGACTATCAAAGAGAGAAACGAAGAGAGGGGGCGTATAGGGGGTGGGGGGAGAGTGAGGTATACTTACCGTATGGTTGGGGCGCGGCGCCGTATCTGGGTTCCGCCAAAAGGGGAGCCGGCCTTCCATTTCCTGTCGCGTCGTTTTTGTGTGCGCTCGATCCTGTAAGAAAAAAGAATTTTCAATTAGTTATACATACTCCCAATTTTTTTCCGGTCGATAAAAAGCAAAACTTTTTCTTAACCGATCGAACCGAATGGTTAGATACAGCTCGGTTCATAAATATTAGCACTGACTAAGGGTAGGGCAAATGCGACATTAAAAATGGGACTTTGTGTCTCACGTTCTGAAGTACCAATTTTGAAAAAGATCGGTGTCTCTCGCGCTCTCTACAATTTATAACACTGCGACGATTGTAGTCAGTTGGCTTGATCGCGCTTATGTCTTAAGAATATAAATATTAATTTGTAACAATTAAACTATTCATTTATATTATCCGAGTTAACAATTTACAAAATTTAAGTCATTGATTTATATCATTTAAACAATTAATTCATAACCACTTAATATTAATTTATTATTAATTGCCATTAACTAACAATAACGATACTACTAATTCATAACAGATATAACGTTGATTTACGACAACTGTATCATCAATTCGTAATAATTAAATTAATCATCTGTTTCTTTTCATCTAATATTAACTAAGTCCTTGAAATCTTTCAAACGATATTTTATTTCTATTTCATATTATTTTTCAATTTTAAACACGGGTGTAAGTTTTTATTTGATTACTTCAAATGAAATCATTGCCGATACAATGTGTAGCTATTGAGTGACTACGGATGGAATCAAACCGTGTTCGTAGATTTGAGAAAGCAAATGCAATCAAATCAACGAGATTTAGTCATCCAACCGTGCGTGCTACCATCGATAAGTCGAATGGTTTGGTACTATTGGTGATGAGTTCGCTGTTCAAATATGACTATTTGCGTTCACATACGAGTATAACTCCCACGAGTTCTACCGCACACATCACTAAATAATAATTTTCAATATACTGCTATTGAAAGACGTTTCAAAGGTATCTCTTTCTCTACCCTCATGTATAAACCCGACAGAGCCATTTTCTAATTTTATTTTTGTCTTATTGAATTTCGCTTCCTTGTCACAATTTATAGTATTCTCCGATTTCGAAAACATAATTATTAACGAAATTATTTGACAATCAAATATAACGCGTCAAATGTCCTTAACAATTTTCTACGTGCTGTATCTTATTTCCTTTGATAAATTAGATATTAATTATAATTAATAATAATAAAATATAATACTGCGCCCTAAAAATAGATGCATATTTGACGAATAGATAATACTAATTCGCACGCTATATTTCGATAATGATCTTTAATCTTGCGCGAATACATGTAGAGTGATATTCGAATCGGATATACTACAACTCTGAATATCTTCAAATGGAAAATTAAGAAATTTCGCTTAAGGTTTAAGAACCTTTTACGTGATCCATTCAATTCCTCCTCTTCAATTATGCGTTAGATTAAAACAAACAAAATCTGTTATAACGTAGAATAGATATTTTATCGATAAATAGAATTACTAATTTATGATACATAATGGGATCCGAACGTAGTCACCTCCCCCGTGGTGGATCCTGGTAATTGGTATCGTTTTCACAATATTAATATTTCGAGATACTACTGTAGATATTAAAGAACTAATAGAATATTAATTTCAATATTAGTAATAAATTATTATTCGTAATACGATGTACATATTAACATTTCCGAGTATTACTATTTCAGAAACGATATCAAGCTAAGAACTACTTTAATATAGTCCATTCCAGATGATCCAAAATTCTTTTCAGAGTTTTTTGGTTAACCAAATGGGTACATCCTAGATTTATTTAATTAATTTCAATAATCTTCGCAACGATCTGTGTAATCGTTCTGCGAGAAAAGTCGAAGTTACGTAACATATGCTTACTCTTAAATTTATAAAAATTCGTGTAATCGTTTTCTTGGAGCTGCATGACGATGATACATGATGCTTCTAAGTTTTAGGTTTAAGTCTTACTTTTAACTCTCAGCTGAGACAACCAACGTTAGTAAGACAGAGACAAACAACGTTAGTAAATTGTTTGCATCCGTCGGGAACGTCGCGTCGTGCAACGTCACAGACTAAGTCTATTATGCGCGCTTTTGTACTTTGAAGGAAAGCTTGAAAGTTACTCTATCTAATTCTTTTAAATATTAAACGTCTAAATAGATTTAACAATGTGTTTAGAGTATCAGTTTCGTTTTAATTTAAACTTTCTGATACGAAAGGCTACCAATAGGGCTGCGATATAACGCACCCTAAATTAGTATCTATCTTTAGTGTAGCTTTGCTGAGACGTAGGTTGAGTTAATTTTGGGCCTGATAGTTTGGCAGCGAGGGACAGCGATCATGCCTTAAATGTTTAAGTTGATCGGTTTGGTTTCTCAAAGGAACGATCAGTAATTCATTATATTATTCAAAGATTCTCGTAAATAATGTTCACAGTTTGTCGTCATATATCTTAGATCGTTACGTTATACAAGACACGAAATTCTAGCCAATTAATTATTTCCTCGACGATTTGGATCAACAATGATGTTCCGTACAATACCAGCAGGTGTCCTTATAATTGTGAGCTGGTCTGTACGTCTCCATTTCTTTTTTTATTTTTTGTTCTATTCTCAAAGGGTAGTGTCGCGCAACAATTGGAAAATTCATTTATTCGTGGCATCGAGGATTCCCTGGTGCATCGGTGCGATCAGATTCTCCAGCGAAATTGCACGAAATTGAATCTACGGTCGAGTCTCCTCGACCGGAACGCGGCATCGAATGAATCTTGAATAAGTTATCGAAGCTAACAGACAGACGACCCGTTTCTACGTAACGCGCCTCGGGTTAATCAATTTCCTCAGCGATTCCCTTTTGGAGATGTCAGGTCGTCAGAAATTCGCGAAACAAGGAACTAGTTGTGTAATACTGAAATCTGCCACTGTCAACTTCAGTTCCCAAGAACTCGTTGCGACCGGTTTCAAATTGGATAGTCAAAGATCCTGGAGATCCTCTCGCAGTCCCAGAGACAGGCAAGATTTTGACAGTTCCAGGGCGGCTTCTAGCAGAATTCGAACGTTACAGGAACAACAGTGGTCTCCGGGGATTAGGAAGAATCCATGGCCGCAAAGGATTAGAATGAAACTCTGATTCCTGAAGGTTAACTTTACCAAAAATTGCAAGAAACTCGTGATCCACTGTGGTTTAAAGGGAATTGTAGTCCCCGAGGACAAAGTTGCAACGGTGGTTTCTGCTGGTTAGAATGTCCCCAAAGGATTTCAATTTCCTTCATCGTGACGGAGAACGTGCTCCGTTAAATCTCAAATTTCTTGCGGCAGAGAAACCCTTCGATCGGTTAAAATCGCAGACCGATATAAAAAATAAAGAGAGCACAGATCATACGTATAAGTAATATGAACTTTATACTACAAAGATTAGCATTACACTCGTGCGACTAGATTCATTCGTATTACAAAATCAATTATTAATAAGTTGTCATTTATCTTCTTTATTCAGAGTTTCTAAGATTCCGAACAAATAAACACGAACGCTAGAATTACCAATTTTTAACAGACACCTAAATATATTTTCATAATCAATTAGCATCGAAGATTAAATATTTACAATCGTATTTCTGTTTCGTTAAAAGCAAAGATTAATATTACCACAGATACTTGTGTATTTATAGTCATTACGTCTGGTGCGGTAGTGCTAACGTTAAAAGATTACAAATATTCTCACAATTTCTTTCATTCTCCAAAATGCCGCCATTTCCGGACTCTGCCCAAGGGTAGAGCCCTCGCACGTGAACCTATCGTTTGTTTTCCCTCGATCCGTTGTCATCTGTCGTCTCCGGATACAATCTCACGGCCTCTTCGCCGAAACCAAGCGTATACAATTGGTCGGTCTATATTAAACCGCATTACGTGCACAGTTTGGACACGTGGGTGTGAGACGGGACAGCAGTGGCGATGTACACGGTGGCTGTATCGAGGGGATAGCAACGGTAGCCTGCCGTAACTTATATTGATTTCGAATATTCGATATCGTGTGCCGACACTCGACGCACCGATGCGCACCCCGTCGAGGACGATGCATCTTCATTCGGAAAAGAGACCCTCCACCGCGAGGCGTCCTGCCGCACAAATTTCACTGCGTCCCGGATGGAAAGAAGCTTCCGGCCGTTAAACCGCCATCGCACCCCGTCTTTCCTCTCAATTTTTTCTCCTCCTCTATGATTTTTTCTTCCACTAGGTGAATTTGAATTTGATATTTCGTTGATATTCGGTTCTATCGGTACGAGATGACACAGATATTGAAATAGACGTCGTTTCTATTCTACGATGTTATGCGTCTATGCATTTAGATAAAACGAGTCGGCGAATAATTGCTGTTTGCTTTGTTCATATTTTTCTATGAGTAAATTTCATTGAGATCTAACGAATGAAATAAGATTTGAATAAAGATAGAATGAAATGATATTAATGATAGTAATAGTAATTACGATACTAGTTTGTAGATAAATAAGAAAGGGAACGATGTATTAGGAAGAAGAGAAGTATCTATGTACAACAGTAAAGGAATAAAGTCTGGAGGAGGAACGGTTTGCTGTTGAATCAAAGTCACTTGACTGGCTGCTTGAAGACATCTATCTTATGTACTTGCAGATGCCAAGTAGGCATCTAAAAGATCACTGTATGGTTTATAACGTAGTTACTTATAGCGTTAACCCACCGCAGCAGACGTTTTAGTGGAATTTATGCTCGGATATACTTTTCTTCATAATTTTCTGTTCTCGCGAAATTTATATTTTTCACGCGTGTATCGTCTGCAAAACTAAAGTCTTCGTAATCCTACGTTACGATTACCTCACATTTCTACCATTTACATAGAACGCTACAGGACACAATTTAAGGAACCATACACATTGCACGTGTATCCTTCACCACCGGGAAGATTTAACTCACGTTCACCCCCAACCAAGACCTTTGCAAACTCCAAGTAGCAAGCACAGTGAATAAGCGTTCATAAATTCTGTTCTCGATAAATTCGGTCGCGATAAATTACATAACTAGTCGAGGAATTACACAACTAAACAGTCCGATTATCAACTCGAGAAAACAAACTATTACCTGCTGAGCAAATAATCGGTCGGTGACGTCAGGCTCAGGCTATTTCGAACGTTGCTCGTCCACACCGGAAGTGGTGAACGAAGTAGAAGATCGTGGAGGGCATTGATATTTAGTAGCATTAATAGGAAATCTACGTTAATATTATTCGTTCGGTAGACGAATTCGTAATTTTTCATAGAAGGTGTAAAGATAAAAACTTGCTTGTAAATAAACGATTTGATCCGATGTTTCGTTCTGATCTCCTTCGTTCGTTAATGGAATTCTATACACTAATCGTTCATAGTTTTAGATCAACATGGACGAATACACTTCAATCTATAATTTTTATGGATCACGCTCATCCATCTACATTTTACGAATCTCTGCAAGGAAACTTTCTACCGCTGGTTGATACGAATAGAGATTCTCTTCTTCATCTCCTGCATCAGAACTCATCTTCCGAACGATCGACTCTCCCGATTTAAGGATGTTATTACCTGCTGGCCCCGACGTACGTTACATGAATTCCGCGTGGCGCGATAGCGTATCGATTTGTCCTTTCCGCCGAGAAGTTTCAGGAACGCGTCATGGTTACCGACGATAATTTTCGAGAGTCCATGAAAATTGTCACGCGCACAGTTGCCACTCCGAGGCTCGAATAAATCGACGTATACGATCGATTAAAAAAAAAAAAAAAAAAAAAAAAAAAGAAAAGAGAAAGGAGAAAAGAAGAGGAAAAGAACCGAAGATACGTGTTTTGGATAATTTACGAGTTTCGAGAGTTAAGTTCATTAATGACGAAGAGGTGACGTCTTAACCTTATTTGCACGTCGGCTGCTCGACGGTGGATTGAAAATAGAGTGAAGTTACTCGACGAAGTTCGAGTGATCCGACAACTTTGATGGATGATTTTATGAAACCTGAGAGTGTTGTAGAACTTTTAAAACCGATCGTTACGTAAGTAATATAGGGATTATCCGTAGATAAGTTGCGATACTCTTTAGATCAAACACGAGAATGTTGGGTTTTTAGAATATTCATTAAATATTTCTCAACAAAGAACGATGGAAAGCATTTCGTTAGAAAATTCGATATTACTTTTTCCATCAAAACGGATATTTTCTTGGATGACACGTCGCAGATAAAGGGAGGAATTTTGTGAAAATGTCGACTGCTGAAATTCTACGTCAGAGAGGCAAGCATATTTTAATAACGGAGCTACAGAAACATCGGGGGAAATTTAGGCGAGCTCCGGGCTACGGTACATTCGGGTCATGTAGAGGCCCTTACAAGTCCATGAAACTCGATATTGGTACTTGTAGGTCTCGCAAAGGGCCTTGAAGATTGCGATTTTGGATATCGTGTCCGACGGACAAACGTTCCCGCTATTGCCTCGATCGACGAGTCATCCTCTCGCGTTCTTTCTTCAATTACGTTCGTGTTATCGCTGCACTAGATTTTCAAATGTGCTTTCAAACGTTTTAGCTTTCTCGCGTTACTCATTCCACGCAAAACATGTACTAAATATCACAGACCTTAACTCATCACAATACAAAATAAGTCAATTTATGTTGAGAAAACATAAAAAGTATCAAGGGGTGATGCGAAGAGTTAAGATTGGAAAATTTCGAAAATATCGTTTTTTACAGTCTATCGCTGTCGTCGACGTTATACGTTTAGCAAATAATTGTTTTGTGCTTGCCAACAGTTTTTCGCTTTTCCTAAAAAATTTATCCGAGTTGCGTAACACTTTGAACATACATGCGCGATGTAATAATTATTTTACAAGCTTAGTGTGTGATAGCGAAAATTAACCCGTTACAAATTGGTTAATTTTGTTTAATTGTTTCGCTAAGAGGTCTCGAGACAAAGTAGTTGTCAGGGAGCACGACATCGATCTGCATAAACGTCACTGCTCCACGTGATTCTAGCATCCACCATGAGACTAACGATCCATTACTCTCCATAACGTGGCTTGAAACTTTATAAATTGCCCTACGCAGGCCCTTCGGAGACCATTAAAATCGGATATTGGAACCGATGGCTCCTCAGGTAGGTTAACGAAATTCTGGCATACGCCGGCGACGACTACGTTACTCTAGGGGTTTAATGGGAAACGTTGGACTAGAAAAATCGATTGCTTTTTTCAACCGACTAAAAAGGTCTGCATACGGTACTATTAGGTAACCTGATTCACGTGCTACATTGACTTTAACGACTGTAGCTTTCAGCAAACAGTTTTCCTACTACCGAGTATAAAAGCTCCGATTCGAAGTGTCAATAATGGGCGAAAATAGGAACATTTTTAAACAAACAAAAATTTTTAATGAAAAATTTCAATGCCCATATATGTTAGCAGAAAGGTAAAAGGCTCGGATGATTCAAGAATAAATAATTGTATTATTAGATTGATAGCTCAAGGAACGAATAAAATACATTTTACAATGCATAAATATATATGTATTACTGCATATAAAGGAATAATCCATACACGGCAAGAAATTCGATGTCAAGGGGCCAATAACCAAAAAAGAAAAAAAAAGAAAAAAGAATTTCTTATAAAGTGCCGACAAAAACCCACCCCTAATTGTATCTGATCGGTTCTCTGGAAAAACTCTCACGAACTGGGTCGCGAGTGTTTTTTTCGACGGAACAACGTTGGGGGTGGATCTCCTTTATCGGCGCGGCCCGCAGCGAATTTTCTAGTTTGGAAATTTTCAATCAACAAGGAAACAAAAACGTGGCTGTACGTCGACGAGAATGGCTACGACCGGGCGCGTAATAGAAACGTTTCCGCGGCTTTTTTAGCGAAACGGCAATTACAATTCAGTTGCGTACGTCGAGGGGTTGCGTCGCGCAATAACCTCTCGATACAAGCATCGTGTCGTCATCCCTTTGTTTCTTTTCGAAGTAGATTCACGAGTGCTTCTCTTCCCACAGTTTCACCAGGCAACACTAACCAACCGCGGTTCTCTGTATCGACCTACAGCGTCGCCACGCAGACTGCCATCGTGCACCCCATAAAATAACCCCGTCGTAGGAACACGCCGACCACATGGATGGCTGTTAGCTCGCCGCTGGAACCGTGAACGCTTGCTATAAGTGGATTGGATGATCGTCGGTGATCGAGCGTACGTTGCCGCTAATTACGTTGATGATGGTTTTGGTTAGTTACTTCTGCGTGTGTTGATATTTTACGAGGGTAGTATATGGGGTGGAAAGTATATTACGTCTTCGTAATATTTCTATTGGAAAGCATTTAGGAGAAGTTGTTCTAGGTCGAACTGTTTTAATGACGATTCTGTGCCTTGATCAATCCATTTGAAGTCGATGACACGTCACGTATGTCGTTCGATATCCTATTTTTCCTGCATAGACTTCCCTATTTCCCGATATTGCTACATGGACATATCATAGTAGCATAAATTTGAAGAATTTGAATTTAGTCGCGTCCGTACTTCGATTCTTACATTTCTCGTAATAATAAACGTAGAATAGTATGTCGGGTTTACATTAGAATTAGGGTTAGGGGCGTGAAACGAATCTTCGTTTGGATTACACGTTGTCGTTATGCAATAGAGAAGACATTGACTAGTGCAAATACGATTATCATAGAACCGGATAAGTAACCGTGGTAATTAGATACTCGAGAAACTAATGACAATGATCCTAGGTTCAATAACGAATCCGCGGTCGACGGGATGATAGATGAACGTGCTCACAAAATCTAAGTCGGACGCGTAATATTCACTGGTGGTAAGGGGTTACTCTTTTCGTCGATGAGATCGCGAGAGAGAATGAATTTTCGTCCGGATGATGCCACAGAGGAAATCTATAATAGGGTGTGTCTAAGGACACGAGATCATCGGATTCGTCGAGGATAGCCTTCGTTCAGAAAGTAAGGAAAATTGGCGTTGCTGCTAATTGGTCAATCTCCATATCGGTGGTTAGAAAAAGATGCTAGTCGCCCTCGAGGGAAAGTTGCTAGTGGGAGACGTCGTTCGTTTCTTTCAACACACTGTCCATTGTTTTCTTCGTCTTTTCAAATCACCTTGTCGCGATACGTAGAGAAGTCCGCAATAGTAGAATCAACCGTTTTAGCCAGACGACCAAAGCAACGCAACGTATGCGTCAATAGCAGCCAAGGTACCAAGTAATTATTAAAATATTTAGCGTGAAATCGGCAATTCCATTGAGTGATACGTTCCTATAGCATTTTGTCCCCTCGCTTGATGCTCCGTTTAACCGTGAAAATCACTATGCGTGCCCTTCTCGTCGTATTAATTTATTTTCCACGGGGCAAATATTGTTACGCGGTATTTGACATTTCGGTCAGCGATCGCGGAAATTAGATTACCAAACGTGATCTGGTAAATTGTTAATATTTCGTTTCGCCGTCGATACCATTTACCCGTGTTTATCGCGAAAACAATTTACGCGATCATTTGCGACCAGATGTTTTACGCAATCCTCGTTGAGAATCGCGAGCAGAAGATGAAAATGAAGCTTGAAACAACTTCGAGTGCCACCAGCCGCTTCGTGTCTCTCGAATAAACACGCTACGCGGCAACTATGATAAAAGTTTACGATTACGCAACTTGGCAAGTGAATTATCGTCCCTCCAATAGAGTTCTGAGTTATCGCGAGTAAAATTAGGGTCGTTGCTTAATAGAGGCGCATCGTGGAATTTAATATGTTCATAGTCGCGCGTCTGTTGCTCGGCCAAGTCATCAATGTTGAATCTAACGCAACGACAGAGCTTTCACGACTTTCGCGGAACGATTGTGATAATCGTAAAGCAACTCTTCTCGTCAGGGGGTTTTTCAGGCCAACCGCTTCGCAGTTTTCTGTTGCCAGCTAGAGAGAAAAGAGGAGCAACAGGTTCGAATGGGAGAAACAAAATTTCTGGTCCTAGAGCGGTGCTTCACAGGGAATGCTTAATTCCAACAGCGTTTAACGGAATATAAGAGCGTGTTCTTCGCGGAAGGAAATCTCTAAAGGATTCTTTTCCATAATTTTAATGAATATACATCTCCTACCGGTAGAATTATCATTCATAATGAAATATATTCTGCCTTGAAGAATTTCGACGACATTTAGAGGAATATAAAAACGCGTTCTTAATATACCAGAGAGTGTACGAAGATTTTTTCCATAATTTTAACGAATAGACATTCCTTATCTACGGAATTTCCATCCATAACGAAGTATCTTCACTCGGCTATCCCTTAAAAAACTTTTATATTCACGGAATATTAGAAGCTAACGAAGACAAATCAATTTCTATTAGTTTGCTTTTAGCGTTCGTAATTTTTAATACGTTTGCAATGTATTTTTCAGAAGCACGAAACGACATATAAGAAGGTAATGGGTATCTTTGAATAAAAAAATTATTACGTTCAAATAAGAAGATGCCTCGCCTTCTCCGGTTAGTAGGTCAGTAACGATTCTATCGCGAATAAAACATCCTGGTATCGTAAAAGGAAAAAGATAAGATAAGAAAAAGGAGTAGGAGCGAAGGGTAATATCCCATTTCATCGTGGAAAGGATCATTATCGCGGCAAGTTACAAGGCAGAAATGCGAAAGTCGTAAGCGTAATGAAACCGAAATCAACTCGAAAACGGATCCGTGAACGATGACACGAAATGCCAGTAGGATGCAGTTGAAGAAAGGTGAAAGGTTGAGCGATAAAATCCGCCGCTTTATCGTAGCTCCGTTGAACGATACACGCCTCCGATATTAAACGCGTACTAGGAACGAATTCACTTTACACGATGAAATTGACAAACGAGGAACGTACGCGCTCTTGTTTCGCGATGATATTAAAACGATATCGAAAAATACCTGGCATTTATCGTTTCATACGCCAACGAGCAAGTAATTAGAAATGCAATATACCGTTTCGAATAGTCGTTTACGCAATACGACCAATGGTGACGCAGTCACCGTTAATTAATAACATCACGTGCGTACATATGCGTGTGTATCGTACACACACTACTTTACCGCGTATCCATCCTGTCTCTGTTTCATTTACCCAAGTATTTCTACTTACGACGTTCGTGCTTTGACAAATTATTGGATGCTCGCTGACATTCCAATCGTAGTAACATTACGACGACGCACAGTACGATGGTATTTCCATTTGCAGACTGTAATTCTCGATTTTTCGATTATAAAGAGAGAAAAGGAAATAAAGTCGATAGAAAACAAAAACGTTGGTTGTACAATCAATCTACTTCGAAGTAAAATATACTTCGAGGAAGCTTTGTGTTCAGGCATCGAAAATAATCTCGACGATCGTCGCTGGATCGTCGTCGAGGCGCATGGAAAAAAATGTTGCAATTCCGGGAGGACCTTTGAAAAAGCTCGAGATTACGAATCGAACTTTCTTAATCCCGAGTTTTTAATCTCCTCTGTCGCGCTGGCCATCGCTCTAGCAAACAACCTGATGGCGCACCATCGATCACCGTGTTTCCGACAACACAGCCGACGGTAAAAAACGGTGATCAGTTCTGGCGATGCTTATCGAGCGACTGTATGCAACACAGAGTGACTCTAGCCTTTCATTTTTCTGTTAATATCGATCGCGAAAGATTCCTGTCCAGACATGTTGGGCCTCGGGACATCGCGTTTCCACGTGAGCCATACGCGCGTACAGAGCCCAGTTCCGTAACTTTTTCCTTCCCATCGAGCACGTTGCGCCATTGCTCGCATGATCGAGCTTCTTGAATCGTCGGCAAAGGGGCAAAAATCGGGTGGTATACGATGCATAGAAGTTTCTCGCGTGATTAATTCTTCGGAGTCGATCCGAGTCGGTTTGAAAAAATCCTGCGAACTCGAATCCCCGATATACCGATAAATCCGAGAGAAACACTTTCTCGCTTAGTCCTGCGGTAACGTGCTCTAAATCCACGTGGTCAACCTTCCACGATCGACTTCGAAACGGTCGAGTCCGAACTGCTTTCCCGTGTCTGCGGTAACGTGCGCCCGTATTCTCGCGGTCAGCTCCGACTCAGATTGGACCAAGTCGACTCACCTTTCGTCCAAGTCCGCGAATAAGAGCACGGCGACTTTCAACGAAGTAGTAGGCTCGCGTGAAAACGAAGGAAACCGTTTCGGACGATATTTAAGTACCTAGATTTGCGTTGATGGCGCACAGAGGGGTGGTGGTATAGATAAATCGAAAAGTAGAAAGTAGAAGATACAGAAATAAAGAAAGGCATATAATAGAGAGAGAGAGAGAGAGAGAGAGAAAGAGAGAGAGAAATATAGAAAGAAAGTAACTCTCCTGGTAAACTGGTTTTATGAACAGACACTGGTTTTATGAACTGACTTACCGTGATCAACCCCGCCTGTTCTCTCGGTCACCCCGATCCGTCCGACTCGAACTCGAGATATACGGACGATTTGATGTCCGCGTTCTCACAGAGACCGATGCTATCACTCTCACTCTTCGCAGACAGTAGTAGGGGGAGAGGGTGTAAGAGCCGTAGACCTGCCTAAGCCCCACATTCTCACCGGGCCCTGACTCGGTTCCACGTGAATCCATCATCACCGTCAAGTGAACAACGAGTAGGCTGCATCTGCACACAGACAAACATTCCAACATAACAACCCCCATGTTCTCATGTTTCCACAATTCCATTCGGATTCTCCTTCCGCTCGATTTGTCGCACGATCGTATCGGTTATTTGGTAGTTTTTATATTTTTTTTTTATTATATATATATATTTTTGTTTTGTATATATATATTTTTGTTTTGTATATAGTATGTATATATTTTTTTCTGTGGCAACATCGTTTTCGGGCCTCTCCGGTCGTCCCGTGTACACGGTATTACACACTTCGTACGTATTTTTGTATGTACATACACATATATAGGTATATATTTTTTTTTTGGATTACTGTTAATACTTTTGTTGTTGATGTTGTTGTTGTTGTTACTGTTGTTTTTTGTTCTGTCTCGGAATCCGTCTACGTAACGGGGCACGTATTACAGGTACGTATTACACGTTTATATATATACATGTGTGTCTTTTCCTTTCTTTATTTTTTTCTGGCGGGTTAGTTTTTACATTTATATAACAGAGGTCGATCCCTTTCTTTTTTTCTCGTGTAAATATATATATATTATAAAGATTTTTTTTTCTTTTTGCCTGGATTTTGGTGATGTGCATATATACGGTATAACAAGCGACAAAGAGAAGGACAGATCAGCTAGATTGTGTGCGTAGATTACAAACATACACATACAGGTATATGTGTACAGATAGAGAAAGATTATATATATATGATATATACATATACAAAGATTTTATATATATATACATATACATACATAAATGTGATAAGAGAGAGAAAGAAAAGAGAGAAAGAGAGAAAAAGAGAGATATATATATTTTTTCTTTTAGAAACGGGTAGACGACAAAAGGGTAGTCGTTTTGTATTCTGACTTCTCTCGGTCGTAAAGTAGATGGGTCTCTCCGAGAGCCTCGATATCTCGACGTGGGCATTATACATTTCATTTTACTTTTTGTTTTTTGTTTTTTTTTTGTTTTTGTTCGACTTATATCACATATATATATATACTTTACTTTGATTTTTTATTTATTTCTGGACGGTAACAGTGGTCGATCGAATGTTTGTCTGTGAGTGCACTGGTAGCCTTTGCGAAACGTTGTGGTGGTGAGCATTTAATATAAATATATATATATACTGGAGGGTTGACTTTGAATCGTATTTTGACACAAGAGATTCTGCTTGTCGAGAGCGTGTTACTCTCTCGACGTTGCGTTGTATCTATTATTATTATTATTATTACTTTGTTGATAAACATTATACTCTCTATCGGGCGTATTTGCAGTTTTTTTTTTCGATGGTGGTATGTAGAAAATATTTGACACTTTTATTTTGTTTAACTGCGTCCCGATGATTGGTGAAGGGTCCGGCAGATCTACGGCGTAATGTGTGGTATAAATGCAGGTATATATATTTATCGTATATTTGGTGCATGTTCGTTGTTTTTCCTGTTGTTGTTATTTTGTTGTTGTTACTGTTGTTGTTACTATGGTATATTGTTATTAGATGTTATATAGGTTGTTCATGTTGTTGTTGCTGTTCATGTAACTGTTGTTCGAGATGTTTTCTGTCCCATCGTTTCTTTTTTTTTCTTTCGTTTTCTTTCTCCCTCTGTGTTCGTCTCTGTGACGGCCTTCGCTTTTCCAACGAGCCTCTTCTAGTGTCGTTAGTGTGAACGAGGTGCGTGAGTCTTCCCTTCGTCGACGATATCGATTGTCGATTAACGACAAACGAACGACAGAATGTTACAGACTTTTCTTTCACGAAAGCGAGGAAGAGAGAAAGTTGGCGGGGTGGATCGTATCGGAATGACGTGGATAGGTTATCGCGATCGCGGAATCAACGACGTTTCACGATAGGGCGCGAAGAAGGGCCAGGAGAAAAGAGAAAGATAAGGGATAAAGAGCTAGAAAGAGCAGAGAGATGTCGCAAAGAGCCTCAAAAACGTTCTCACCGATAACGAAATTCATTTCCCGTGTTCGATATAGGGAAAAGAGCAACCTGGATTTTCCGACGCTCCTTCGTCTTGATTAACTTCGACAGTCGACGGAAGTACGCTTTGCCCTAGTGTTCTGTACGTGAAGTAATGACCTCGCCTGGCAGCGCCCAGGGTCGCGATGTCAACGTCAAAGATTCTTTAACTTCGAGCTTCCCTTCGAACCGATGCTCTAGCGTTCTTACGAAGTTCGTTAAAACGTTGCGAAAAAAAAAGAAAAAAAAAAGGAATGGAAACCTATCGATCCGATCCTTCGTCGTTCCCTGATGCTTAAACTCGCTCTATCTCTGAAAACTTGACAAACTCCTCGGACGCATTCACGCGATAACAGCAACTTTCCGAACAAAAGATTCTATCCACCTTTAAAAAGAAACGAACATTTTGAGAAACTCACGTTGCTAAATACAATCAAATAGACTTTATATGTTTCGTCGTAGACAAACCTAATGCGATCCAATTTTACGAATATGCGAAGAACATTGTCGAAGAGAAAGAGAGAGAAAGAGAGAGAGAGAGAGAAAGAAAGAGCGAGAGAAAGAAAATATCACAAACGATATGAAACTCGATGCATAAACTTGCACACCGAGTAGTACGTCGAGAGATAAAGATCGACAGATCGACGCGTCGTTCTAGTGTTAAGACTGTACTACTTGTTCGCGCCAGCTCTGTCGCAGCCATGTTTTCTTTTTTCTCTACGTTGCATTTGCAGATGCGCGCAGCTGGCACGTCCGAGGGGAATGAAAGAACGTGTGTAAAGCTTTCGCTGTCACAGCCACGCGTCAACGTCGACGGGACAGGGCTTGTCTAAACGTTTGTACGGTTTCAGTTTGCCCGTTGAAACGCATCGATCCAACCTCGGCCCGCTCGAATCCCATCTAGAAAAAGCACCGGCTACGGTATAATTCTCAATTCGATTGTTCGTGCCTAACGTTAAATATTAACGCTTTCCAACTTCTCCAATTGCTTCCACGTCCGAGTTGCAGCAAAGAAAAATAGAAACACCGTTGTTTCGTGCTTCGAGCGCGAACCTGGTTTCCTCAATCTTTTGCTCTACCGTTATATATCGAAGCTAGCTATCGAGTTCGCATTCTTTTCGACACAATGACTTTCGATAAAGTGAAGATTTATAGATCCCAATTCTAAGATAAAAGAGAGAAAAATATATTATATCTAAAAATTAGGAAGACTAAAGCACTTGCGTTTATTTCATTTCCATATCGCATCGTTCGACGAGAGAGAGAAATGCTCTACGTATCCTCGAGACATTCGCTTTATCCTATCCCTTTAAAAACCCTGCAAAGCACCTCAAAGGGTGTTAAGTAACAAAGAACTTTCATTGCGAATATCGCGAAATAGTGGGGCGCATAAATGAAACGATCGTGTCTACACCGCGAACCGATCGAAACCGATCAACGATGTGAAACGCGAACTACCGGGAAATGGGAAAAAGAAGCCGGTGGCATCATTTACGCCAACCTCGTTTCAGAGGGAGAATTCCAACGGGTTCAGACGCAATTCCGGCCGATTCCGCGCAATTAAGGCCGACGACACCGGGAAAAGCTGCTCGTGGGATTTTCAATTACACCCCCGCTTTCCACGTTTCCAGGGTCCCCATCAGTGCCCGGTTGATCTCTATAACGCAATACACCGCGATACCGAGCCGCGCTTTCCTTACCAATGCACCCGATAATTGAAGCCCCGCCGTTCGACTGGCTTAATTGCCATTCTGCGCGGCCAGCCAGAGCTATTCGGAGGTCGCGAGCTTCGCGGCAAGCGAACAGAACCGGAAGAACATCCCCCTCACTACATAGTATGTCCGGTATAAGCGCGTTACGATTAAACTAATTAGTTCGTAACATATGTATGGAACGTACGTTGCTCTGATTTGATATAAATATGATTTTAATCTTCGTTTCATCGTTTTAAGATTAATTCGTTTCTCCGATAGAGATGTGATATTTCTGACATTACTTTTTGAAAAATATTATTGTTTTAGAATTTATCCAGCCTCAGATTATCTTCATCGAATTCTTAGATTTAACGAGTTACTTTATTTTCAAGATCGTTATCGACGGATGACGATTTAGAAAATTACCAACGAATGGTACTTTCATCGATAGTATTCTTTTGAATTGTCACATTAACATTAAACATTAACGTTAAGTATTACGCGCGCGGATTTTCCTGTACACTGGAAATCTATCGTCGAATTTATTCGAGATTATTTGTATTATCTGTAATTGTAATTTATTGCACACGATATACAATGGTACTTCTTGGCACAATTTAAGCGAAGAATCTGTTTCAATAGACGTTCCATATGTTACAAGCTAATCGATTAATCGGTTTCGGCAGACACAATGGATTCTTTATCGATAATTTTCCACAATGTGTTCCACTTGTTGTTACCGTTATTGTTTAGGATTCTGCTAGACGAATGGAGACAGATCTTGTTAGGAATAGATCTCGTAAAATCATCAAGATCAGACGGTATACGTTTGATTGTTTCTCTCGGCTGATTGAACGTGTGCTGAGATTGTTTCGTCTGAAAGAAGACGCGCGACAGTGGAATTGATTTTCGTCTTGAAATTCCTTCGTGTATAAAAGTTTCGTGAGAGTAGAAGGGAAATTTTTCAAGTAATCGAATAGAGTTGTTGTTTCACTTGTGGAAATTGGAAGTTTACACAGAATCTTTACTTTCGAAGAACCTGCTTAATTTATAACTCGCAAAAGGTAGAAAAAGTAGACAAGCAAAAAGGAAACAATCAATTCCATGATCACGTTTCTTCCACACACAGAACACTTCCGGCCACGTTCTACAGCCAAAAAGCAACCAACGGCGCGCATCTAAACCGGACATACTGCATAAACCCAGACAAACGATCCAATTAAACTATTCTAAGCTATTCACAGCGGCTAAACTTCGCTTCGGTTGCATAAAAAAGCTTGTGGTTCGAGGTTAAAAATAAAAAAAAGAAAAAAAAGAAAGAAAGGAGAGCTCGAATGTACGAGCGAGGAATTTTAGTGGGAAAATCAGACAAGAATTAAAAAGAGGAAAAGAGAAAGAGAAAGAAAAAAAAAAAGGAACAAGGTCGAAAATATCGAATACTTATGTAATGACAAGCTCGCCCGGATTTTTCTAAGAACTGCACGCTGCAGAAAGCAGAGTCTGAGGAACGTGTCTACGTCGTTCTCACAGTTACGTGTGGCGGAAAAAAGCTGAAGCGGAACAACATGTGCGCTAGTAGCCACGAATAAAACGAGCGTTATATGGTGAAAGCGATGATATAAGGGGCGTTTGTATACGAGTGACCAGAGAGATTCGCGAGCATAGCAACGAATAGAACGAAGGATGTCTTTTCTTTTCCGATGGCCGACTACTACCGACTGACGATTTCCGATATGAAAGTAAGAAAAAAGAAAGAAAAAATAAAAGCGAATATATACATGTCTCGGTTGGAAACGCGGTTATACGTTTTCCACAGCGATCTGAATTTTATTTCGCAGCTCTGACGGGAATAAAATCGTCCTGGGAAAAAAAGCTGGCTATTCGGATTACAAGCTCTAATCCTCAAAACGAATCCTCACGACGAAAAAATAAAAAGAGAGAGAGAGAGAGAGAGAGAGAAGCATGACGGCTGGTCTATAGACGGGAATCGTTAGTGTACGCCAGCGATGGAATACGAATGAAATGTGAACGAGACAAGTGAAGAGGGGAAAAGAGAGAGACGAGAACCTGTTCGATATCTAGTTTCATTGGAAAAGTAGGATAAACTGCTTTCCTCGACTGTGAACGCCACTTCTCGACGTTTCCGACGAAACACACACCGTACCGGGCTATTGTGCATCCAGCCAGGACGCGCATTAAACGCGCTGAATAAATTACGCGATCGAGCAACGAGTTTCGACGGTCCTCGTGCCAGCCCCTGTTCCAATGCAAATGAATTTTCCGCTATCGTTGTTTTTAACGATTGCACGTAGTATCGACGAGCGAAGTGGCCGTATTTAAAGATCGAAACGCTCGATCGTAACGCATGAAATGTGATTTCTTTCGGACGAATGCAACACTCCGCTGAAACGTTCTTTTTTTCCTCTCGATACTCGAAGCTAAAAATCACGATTCTTTTTTTACGAACCCTATGAAGTATCTATAATAAAGTAGAACTGTGCAAGTACTCCAAGTTATTATAGATACTTGAACGACGAGTCTCGTGGGATTTTCGAGAATTTATGACCTGATAAACGCGTTTATGGAAATTACACGAATGACATTACGTGGTCGCAAAGTTTCGTCACTCGATCCAATTCAATACCAATTTCGGGTATTTAAACTGTTTTTAATTCTTCCTTTACCATTTCGACCATATTTGACCCGAGTTCGGCAAATTTATTTATGCGACCACAAACTTTCAAAAGCTGGACATAGTCCTAAGTAGAAATCACCAACCGGCGAACACTCGTATGTTCCAAGTGGTCGTAAACTGTCAGGAAGCTGACCCACCGCGACTTAACTCTGACAAAGTTTACACGAACTAGAAAATTTCGTCAAACTTTCAAGATCCGGCCCCAGTTAAAATAAAAATTCACCCGAGTCCCTAATTTTCCAACACGTCCCTAATGATCATAAACTTTCGGAATGTCGAACGAACCTCGAGGAAAATTCTCACCCCATCCAGTCCGAACTGTTAACTTCTGATATCGGTACACCCCTATCGGAAATATTCTAGTCAATTTTAAACTTCATTACCTTGAGATAAGAAGTATCGAAACGACCAGCGATCAACGATGCTACGTTAGAAGATCCTTTTCGATACGAAAAGCAATTTTCTCTGCTTCTTTCCTGTTGTTGTCGAGATAATGAATATCGAGCGTACACCGTGTAATCACGTTGCTTTTAATTCTGTCCTCGATACGAACGCGTCGGCCTCGCTGTTTCTCGATGACGGGCAAATGATCGCGAAGGAGGATAAAGATAAAACTATAGGCGAAACCGAGAGATTCATAGTCTCGAGAAGCAAGAAAAGAAAAAAAAGGAAAAAAGAAGGGAGAAGTTCACGCACCAGGAGCATCGATGGAAAAGCAGAGGTCGTCGCGGCGCTTTCGATCGGTCTGCTGGTCGCATAGTTTCTCGATGATAGAATATGCTAATACGTGTTATTATACCTTCTACAGGCATGTACATCTTGATGCAATGAAACAGCTAATGCGATGCAACGTTTTGTATACTCTTCTTGGCCATATGCGATGTCGATGATGTGATATACTATTCCTGTCGTTTTCGTTTTCTATATTACATGATATGGCTTGTTTCGATGTTTCTGAGGGCTAGTCGCTAGTTGTTGTGTCGATGTGATATTATAATACATTTTATATGGTGATCCTGTACGATGTCTGTTAGATATTCATGTTGTAACCGGCTGATGTAGTGCCAGCCGAGTGTGTGCTCGAGTACATCGTGCTTGGCTCCCTGCGGTGGATTTTCTCGGAGAATCCTTTAACTTTTCGTATCTTTCTTTTTTTTTTTATTTTGTTTATTTATATATACATATTTTTTTTGAACGTTAGTCGACGTGTAGATCGTGTGTTGTAGATGGAGCAGCTCGGTGTATGTTGGTATTTGTCGATTTTCGTATATTTCATTTTATATATGGAACAATGTCGACGAATGTCGTCTATCCTGTTGCGTTAGCGACAAACGGAGAATACCGTTTGTCTTGTCTCGTGCTTGGTTGTGATTCACGTGGTGGTTTTGTAGGTTTATACATGAATATATACGTTATCTATTGTTGACGCATCGAGAGCGATTTTTGTGTCTCGTGCTGGTTGTCGAAGGCTCGGTGTGATGCTTAAACGTGGATGAACAAGAGAACTCACGATAATTATCACTTGAACACGTTGCACTGAATATGACTACGTATCGACGAGTAGAGTAAAAAAGAAAGAAAAGGGTTTAGAAAAAGGAACGAAGACGAAGAAGAACAAGTTACTTCTCGTATCTTGAGAGCGTTTATGTGTTTTTCACGGTGATGTGTCGTCGCGTTGTGCACGATTTTCATCGCGTGCACGAGCATTTCCATCGATGCATTTGCCATTCACGACGACGCCTCACGATGGCATTCGCTGGATGGATTTCTCGTGAAAACCCGATCGAACGAGAACAAACGGAACCGACTTGATACGTCGACCATAGAACAAGCAAGCAAACAAACAAGCAAGGAACGACGTAAGGAACGTGAAAACCGGAAATGTAGGTCGACGCGTGCCTTACCGCGCATCTGGCCCGTCATTCCTTCTATAAACACGTTTCGCTCGACCATCGCCAGCTTACCGTCCCATGAATAATACCCACGGTATTCGCGACACTGCTTTTATTACCAAGAACACGCGCCGCCGCTCATCGAGAACGTTACATTTAAACCATCGTTTGATCGACCAATGATTTATACGATCAAATCGCGGCCATTCGCACGACTTTAATTCTGGATGAGTAACGCGGCTTGCCACCTCTCTATCTGCCACTAATTCTATCGGTTGCTTCATCGAACGTGACGCGTGCGTGATAAATGCATTTAGTCTATCGCTGGCTAGAATTTTCTCTGAATCTAACTGAGCAACCGATTTTACTAGTCCAGCGTTTTTTACTTGGGTACGACAATAAAAAAAAAAAGAAAAGAAAAAAAATTCCATGTCAGTCGGCGAAAAGTACTCGTTGACAAATGATATTTTAATGTCTCTCTTCTTAGTGAGAGGAAACTGGGAAGTTTGTAAAAGCTACGTTGCGCGCGGCGCTAGACTCATTAGCAAAGGAACAGCGAGTAAATGGTACGTACTCGCAGTTAAAAGCGGGCAATTTCGATTTTGTGGGCGTGCGATCGTTTTGGAAACATCTCAGGTAGAGATTGGATAAGGACCTTAATCCAAAGAGAGTTACTATACACAGGCATCGAACAGCGAAACAAACGCGTTGTTCATGAAGCTATGACTATTTGCATTCGATGTAGACTCGTTAACGAAGATTCTGTTTGTTTCGCTTCATTTAGAGATAATAATGAAACGTAGAAACTTTGGCAAATCGATAAGAGACAAGAGCAGAAATTACAACCAGGTTATCGATCGATATTCTCCTTAAAATCCTACCAACTGAGAGTTGAAACGAATAAAACCTGTCTATGTATCTCCAATCAATCAGTTCTATATTTCAAGACATATAGTTTAGATATATCGACAAAAGGTCTTATTTTCTGCTCCATTTATTACATAGACGAAATATAGAATCTTCTTGAAATCGATAAGAGAAAAGAGCAAAAGTTACAACTGGATTATCCATCGATATTTTCCTTGATATCTTATCAACCAAGAGCTGATAGGATAAAATCTATTTGTACATCTCTACGTTACTCATCCAGTTCCACGTTTTCACAATAATCCTCTGTACTGTACACGATGGTTCACCAGAACAAACATCAATTTCACGTCAACGGCAAAGTCAAAGTCATCTTTGTTCGACTTGCTATAAATATAGCAAATATTAGTTGCAGCTAAGAATCGAGATAATTCAGCGTTAGAACGCGTGTCTTTAACTAACTCGAAACAAAGATAGCAGATTGTCCTGTGCTGACGACGATCTCGCAAACGGACAGTGAGAACATTACCGGTGCGATAATTCACTCGATAATTCAATCTTCGTATTCGCTGCCATCGTAGATGAAACAGCAGCAGGTTCGTAGATTCTTTACGATTCTCTTTGTGGCGGTTGCGAAGCCACGCAGCCTTGGTCTCCGAGATTTCCACGTTTTATAGTCTCGTGCTATGCGCGCCAGTTAAATCGCACGTCGGCTGAAAATGCACGCGAGACACGAGAACCGGTTGACAGCGATATTTCGTAACTTTGTCTCTGTACATGTCCGGATTCAACGATATCGTTTCGTTCACCTCGAACCGGGCTGTTGTGTGGGTCGTAATGCGTGTCAAGAACATTGTCATCGAGGAAAGATCGCACGATGAACTGTTTAACGTCGAATTTCCTCTGTCTTTCCACCGTTACTGCCTCGCTATTATTATATATCTTGTTTTTAGTATTGTTATATTACATCCGAATGGAATAATTCCATTGAAACTACGATCGAGCACGATATCGAAACGAACGTAGTGTGAATTTCTCTCTAGAATTCGCGGGTCCAGGTAATAAATACCGTGTTCCTTTTCTTTGCACACGACGGAGCGTTTCATTCATTGCCAGGACCAGTCGTGGAATTCGAATCGCGAATTATCGTTTATTACGTTAATGTATTGAGATAGGTACAAAGGCACGTAATGGCTTTGGTACAGCTTAGTCAACTTTTACGGTGGTCCGATAATTCGATTTGTCGTGTCACAAACTACTCTAACTTTCTAATTACCCGCTGATATTGACTAGGATGGTTAATCGAACGTTCTATTGAACAGCGATTTTACAAAGGAGTATCGTATTAAAAATTCACCAAGATATAAAGTTACCTCAGTATCATAAAGTTTCTTTATTTCAAAGTTTTATGAAATGGTATTTCGAAAAAAAAAAAAAAGAAAAAAAAAGACATTTTATGCTCTCTTTTTTTCTGACATTTATGGTCGACGCAATTACCAGCAAGCCTCGGTTAATTACGCTGCCGTTATTACGCCGTCGTTTTACTTTCGTTCGCCGAGTGTCGAGGATAATTTACCTTTCAGTAGCATACGCTCTTTATGATCAGACGTAAACAGTTCACCGCCAAACGAACTTTCCTTTTCTCGCATGCACAAAAAGATTTGCTCGTGGAAATATTATGATACAGTACGCAAAATCAGATTGAAAAAAAATGGGTAGACACGAACAAAACGGATCAGTGATTCGTGACGTGTTCTACGTAAAATATGTGATTTTATTACAGACACGCCTTACATCTACGGCATAATGTGCCTCTAAGAGAATTAAAATGGAGTTAAAGTCGTGAATCTGGTATTGGATCTATTTCACCAGGTTTTACCGGAACGCGTTTCCCTAACCGACTATTGGTAAACTACGGAGGTTTATGCATATTTTTACGAACGTGACTAGCCATAGATACTGTTCTCAGGCTTCTCAGAGGCTCAAAGAATATAGACTATAAGATTTCCATCGTTCATTCGAATATTTTATATATTTTTTCATCTTTAAATTTTATACGAACGTATAAACATCCGCAGTTTAAGTATGACTAATAGAATGTGTGGTATTTCGGGTGAAAAATTGGAAACAGCGAAGGGAAGATAAACGAAACGCGCGTTGCCAGTCGTGCGTTTATCCGATGCGAGAATTTTCACTCTGAAATCCTCCAATTTTCCAAATTTCTTCGATTCGAAAACATTAAACATTCGCCGCGTTTCTTTTCGAACGAGTACAAATTTTCTCACTTCGACTCAAATATATTTAACTAGAAATTCGTTCATTTCGAGCCGTTTCCATTCGGAGATGTTCGATCTCCAGAAACGTTTTACTCGGATTGGACACGGAAGAAGCGAAGATTGATTCGGTTACTCTCGTGTATACTTAAATCGTACGAATAGAATCCATTTACCGCGGACACGTTGCCCATTTATAGAAATCGTCGCCACGGTAGCAAACGCACGAATGGCACGCATAACGTAAAGAAACACGCGGCAGCATGTGTGTAAACGTAAAAACGGAGCGTCGATAGATAACGCGTCGTTATGTGGATTCTTGGCGAGAGGCTGGAGAGGGCGGCAATCTGTTTTCTCCTCGTCGTGAAACTGCGCCACGTGTCTGTTTTAAAAGTGGCATGGAACGACCGAATGCAACGCGAGATCAAGCGGAAAAAGGTACGAAATATAAACTGGAGGGTCGAGCGTGCAGGGGAAAAGAAAATAAAAAGACCACGGTCGATTATCTCGTACGTGCAATACCGATTGCTTACTACCATCGACACAGCTGCACCCCTCTATGTTTTCACTCCCCTTTTGTCCCCTTTTGTTACATCGAATAATATTTTTGCTCTTTCATCTAAAACCAACAGCACGCGAATAAATATTTTGATTTTTCCATACAACGAGAAGCTTCAGCGTGAACGGCGGAATAAATTGATCGCGGTGTGATTAATCTTGAAAAAAATGTCGACGTTTTCAATGTTTCTCTTTTAATCCTGCGATTTACGGCGAAGAAACGTTTATACGGTATGTGCACGCTTTGCCGACGGCCGTATCAACGGTTGCGATCCATTAGTCAGGCACTTTATGAAATTTAATAATCGGACGACGTTCGATGTCGTCGGTTGAGTCTGGTTCCATAAATCACAGCGGCGTCACAGTGACTTTCAACAACGATGTCCGATTTGTGTGTCAAATTTAGAATTTCAAAGTGCAAGTTTAACCTTTCGAAGTGTTTGATCTTGAAGAAAAATCATTCCTAGGAGAATGTTTCGCGTTGTAAAACGATTTGTATAGTTTACTGAAAATTCTCTGTATTTTCTAACTCTCTCTGTCCCTATCTCTCTGACAGGCGTTAGAATGCCACAAACCTACCACTGGATACTCATGAAGAGTACTCAGCGTCCTCCTAAATCTTTCGCAGTTCAAATAAAACGGGTAGTAATATCTCGTCTTGAAGATCTGCACCATTTCAACCCTTACAACATTAGAACACGAAAGATTCACATCGACGAATGTCATTTTCGAGTTTTTAACTTCAACTCCCAAGTTTGTTAATTTCAACTGCCAACTGTTACACGGAAATTGTTGAAAAAGACGAATTGTCAATTATTCAGCTGTTCCCTGTTTTCGCGTGTTCGCGAGCGTTCGACATGCTTCTCATCACGTCCGATCTCCAAGAATTAAAAGCTTTAGAAGAGAATTAAGAATGAAGAGCTACGAACGAAGCGCGAGATTCGAATCGACCAAACAACAGACCGATACTAATTAACTAAATCCACCGCGTTTACGCTAAGCTGGCAAGTAATAGCTATAAATTCGCCTAAACCCAGACACCGATTCTAACCGCGCCGTTTATCCCCCCTCCCAAAAAAAGAAACAAATAAAACCGGCGAACCAACCAAAGGGAAAGAATCGACGATACATTCCTATGGAACAATTCATTGTAAGATCGATAGATTCACGTCAGCTTGCGCGATACATTATCGCGGATAGGTGGAACGTCTTGGAAACGAAATCGAGCGATCAATTCCGGTGGAAGTGGAAATATCCCGAATCGGCAATAACTTTGAGTACGCCCCTGTTTCTTTTGATACGAAAAAGAGAACTGGACAGAGAAAAGGGAGAAACAAGGTCACGAGCAACGGTAGGATGAAAAAAAAAAATAAAAGTTCGATCAAGCATCGATAAGAGATTTCCTCGAACTATCCGAGGTTTTCGTTTCGAGGGACATCTTCATCGTGGCTTCCAAATCGTCCAAGGGGATCAGAGACACATATATGTACATACATAGTTCACGAACGTGGGAAACACGTCAGGGGGAAGCGTATCGGGAAATGGGTCGGGAATAATCGGCGTATGAGAGATCGATAGTTGTATAGATGGATCCAAAGGGCCGGCGACGCTGATTGGTAGCGCTTCCGGCTTCTACCAAAAATACGCTCGAACAACTTGCTTCCTTTTTCTATCGCGTTTGATGGACAACCGATGTCCCGGTAGCCACCATCGCGTTTGTACGTTGGCATTTCGCCCTTTCTCCGACTTGGGACGCACGGTTGCTCACGAAAATATCCGAACACGTGCACAAAGTTTCTATGAATATACTATTACGATGATAATACAAAATCCATATTTAACGAAACGTTACTATCGCACCTATACCGCTAAAATTTCAAACAACGTAATTTACAGTGATATCACCAAAATGTTTGAACAGTCAGGTGTTTATCATATTAATAAGCGTATTATTTTTAGCGAAACCATCTATATTTAGCACAGTTACTCGTGGTGTATATTAATTTTTTATCAAATATATGTTTACACTAAATATCTTGCAACTTCTGCGCGTATTTTCGGATTCGTTTCGAACTTGACTTGAACTTGCTATAATTACGACAGTCGTATTTCCTACTAAAGTTCCAAAATGTCTTATACATCGCGTACGATATATACGTAAAAGTTGTCAAGTATGTACTTTCGCGAGCAACTGTACAGATCTCGAAAGATCTCGAGACTTTTAGAAAGAACTATGCACTGGTATATTGAAACCAGACCGACATCTTTCTCCGAGATGACCCGATTCCTTTCTCTTTTAATTCGTATGCTTTCGTTCGACGTGCACGATATATGCAAATGTTGTGATATAAATGTAAATTAAGTAGACTTCTGTTGCTAGGTTTGAACTGCATCGAGAAATCGAAAAAACACATTAACGTTATGATTCTGAATTTTCTCTACACAATCAAAAGCTTTATAACGCATGCACGAAGGTAGTTCGAGCTCCGAGGACTCTCAAAGGTTCGAGAATTCTCTGCTTCCTGGAATAATTCGCTCGTTGCTAGGGAGCGATCTTGTTGGCAATGGTCGTGAAGTCGACGTTAAGGGACGAGAAATATCCTCGCAAAAGCTCTTTCGCGTAAACTAGTTGTTTGACGAAGTTGAGCATGTTGCGAGTCATCTGATGGATTACTTTGGTTAAGAATGAAGCATGGAACAATATCGACTGATTTAAATTCAGATAGCAGACGAGCACAATGGCGAATGATCCTTCAGAGACACGTCCCATTATGATCTCTAAATATAACTAATAATACAACATAATTCGAATACAAGAAAGAAACGCAGTAGCAAATAATTCTCCAAAGAACTCGGTTTATCCTCTTACGATCGCTAAACGTAATTAATTCTGTGCAAAATGTTTGCTCCATGACCTGCCCATTAAGCCGAAAAACCGTGCAACAAGGAAAAACCTGATGAGCAGAAAATTCATAAGCGACAGCATTAAAATATCACGCGAGTAATTTATCCGGGAATAAAATTAGAAAAATACTAACGAAGAGAGATCAGAGTGCTCTGGTAATTTAGCAGGATGAAGGATGTTGAAAACGAAAGAAGCGGTTCGTTAAGCGAAGTTGGCTGAAAATGTGCAAAAAAGAAAAAATAAGATTTCTCTTCGGCGAAGACGAGGATACAACAGCTGGTCGAAAAGACGACTTTCGAAAGAGAACAAAAGACGGTATCTGGAAAACTCGCGATTCAACGTACGCGACGCGGCTCTTTCAATTACGGAGGCCTCCGGTTGCATCAAACGCACCTTTTCCTGGCTTACTCGAAGATGCGCTCGAGGAAAGCTTGGCAGATGCCCGTTCCATTTCCCGGCCGCAATTTCCTCGACATCTGGTTATGTCTATACACACGATCGTACATATACGCAGTTCGCGTATTCTCCTTCTCGCTACCGAGTCTTCAACCGCACAGTTCATTTCCAACGGAATCGACGATCTTGTCGACGCGAGAACGTGTCCGACACACGGCTGTGTTGATCTGATTTCCTGATAATCAGAACTCGATTCGCATTTACCGGCAGCCACCAACTCGCAAGGTCGAACGAACGTTCAGAAACGATTTCATTCCATTACACGGCGAACCATCGTGCGTTCAGAAGGCTCTGTCGATTAGCAAGTGGCATTGAAACGCTCGAATCCTGAAATTTTCTGATTTGAAAGAGACTTCGATTCGAGATCGTATTTGGAATTATTATTCGTCCGCAAGAAGCTTCGAACGAATCTTTAATTTACTATATCTCGAAGATATAAACCGGTCGCGATTACGTACAAGATCTTCGTCGACATAACTAGCAAAGACAGGGATAACGGTGCGCAGCAGAAACAGGCTAGTATTGGCCGGTATGGTTAGTCGATCGATCAATCAACCTGAACGAAGCTCAAAAACGCAGGAGTGCGCGTTCCAAAACGAAGCACCTTCAGCCACAATAAAATACGCAATATGTCAGCGTTATTTACGAGGATTGGAAACTGTCGCCCCAGCGTGCCTGGTCCCCGAAGAGATGCGTCATCGCTTTAAAATCGCTCTACTCGCGGCCATCGAGCTTCGAGTGTTCATTGACTCGCTCATTGTCGTTCGCGGTCGTTGGAAAAACGAATCTATTAGTAGGCGCGCGAGTCGTGACTTTCATCCTTGCCAGATCTAACGTTGCTACTGGTCCGCGACGGAAGCGGAAAACGGGTCGACGCAGACTTGCAGCGCGAGCGACGACTACAAAGGTCGTTGGTTATCGCAAAGGTAGCGAGAAAGAAACTTTAATTCGATCGCCAACTACATTGACCCATTTGCAGTGGCGCATTTCCATGCAAATAGCCGCGATAAAAGAAGGAATTCTATCAGGCTCTATGATCGGCCATCGTCGAACGATTTCTACTCGGACTATGCGTGTATAGAAACGATTCATTAACTGTTCACGAGATGGGAGCTTCATCCGATCGTTTTGTTATCGGCCAGACGAATATGTTTCTAGGAGAAGTTTGCTTATTTCTCTTCTTCGTGGAACGCGAGTGAGATATGGATAATCGACGTACGTCTTTTCGAAAGTGAAACGCCAACACGATCTCGTTACAAAAAATTACACGATTGTTTTCTAAATTTATCTTAGAATTCTAGATGTTCTTGTATAATAGAATCTTAGGAAAAAATCTAACCTGTACTTTTATTGGTCACCGTGTAGAATAGAAGATTCTCGCTGCCCGAAATCATTTCCAACGAAGGGTTAGCGACGCGACGGTCAATTAACGAATCAAAACCCCGGCCAGTTAACACGATGCCACTGTAATCTGCTCGTTACGTTCGTGGGGGCGAGTTTTGTTGGGAGATGTCACCGACGGACCGTGAAGGCTTCACGGTTCGTTGTGTGTCGCCAGGAAAACGAGCAAAGAAAGCTTGAAGAACGAAAGCGGACGACGAAACTGAAGCGAAGTGGCGTGGAAGAGAGCGAACGCACGATGAAAACCACGTTCCGTCTCACTCTGTTCGAGCTGTTAAGCATACTTTTCTGCACGCTGTTGCCTTCAGAGCCGTTTTGGATCGGCCGGTTTTAATAAATCCGCGACACATGTGCCATCCGCGGATAACACCAGCCTTGAATCTCGCAGGGAAGCGAGCACGATCTTCTCTTTCTCTCTTTCGTTGCTAATGACGCAGCTTTAGAACTTTCGAGTGTAACGAGCCCGAGAGGCAAGTGCTTCGAGGATTGGAAAGAGCGAGAGAGTAGTCGTCGCGTCGAGCCAACCGGCCGAATTGTCTTCATGCAAAATTTACGACAAGCCGTACGGTCACTCATTCTCGTGAAGTTCGCTTCAAATGGAATGACACGGATAAATGGATTCCACTACGGCGAGATACGAGAGGAGAGGGAATCGAAGTTACCAGAGAGATTTACAAATCGAGCGTCGCGACGCGTTTCGGTCCTACAGAGACCGAGAATGATACGTGGAAGTGCATCGCGTTCTCTTCTGCCGCGATTAATCCTTTTACAACGGAATTGTAGGCGGTAGCAGCCACTCGAGACTCAGGAATTTCCGACAAAATATTCGTCCTGGGTAGCTTAATTGGGAAGGCACCGGCTCGGCAAAACAGGAGTTCCGGGTTCGAATCCCGATCCAGCAATCCGAACGATCGAATATTTCTCTCCCTACGGAATTGTTTTTAGGAAAATTTCTCTTATCGGTCATCGACAGCGATCCTTTTTCATGATTCTGTAAAGAAGACAAAAATGTGAGTCCAATTCTATTAAAAATAAACGCGTTTGTGATCCAGTTAGTTAATAATTCGTGAAAGAACAGGAGGACAGGAGACAGTTGTTAAACAATCGGACTTTGTCCAATGCCATTGAGATTTTATAAAACAAAGTTCTTCGGTGTCGAGATTAAAGAAAGAATCGTGGAGAATCAGATAAAAAGATCACTGTCCGATATAAATGCTACAAGGTAGAAATTTATAAGAAACACCTTAGCAAACATAGAACCGTTGCTGACAAATTCTTTCCCTGGTATTTGGAAAACTTTCTCCGATCGTGAGAGCTAAATCAACGAAAAGCTGTTCGCGAGTGTACGGTCCGTTCGGATCGCCGTTCTTTTCATTGTTTCCGATCGAAGAAACTCGCGGCAAGGTTGAATTCGTACAAAAGAACGGCGGAGTAAATCGTTGGCCTAAACGAGACCAAGTCGAACGAACGAATTCCTTCTTCGAGCGCACTTGTTCGTATTATTTACATTGTTCCGTGACGAGTCCGAAGTTCGAACGAATCTTTCGTTCGTTTCGAGAATTGCCAGAGCACGTCGAAGGAAATCCATTTGACGAACCGCATTGTTAAAACTTCCGGCGTGCCCTCCGCGACAGAAATTTTTAATAGAACCTCCAACGACGATATCTTAATTAAAAATCTTTGTATTTCATCAAGCTCGTTTCTTCGAACTCGAAAAGGGTCGCTGCTTCTATTGGAGTCGAGTCTTTAGTTGAGGCGAAAAATAAATTATCGTGTCGCGATGTAGGATAGATGTATATGTAGAGGAGAGCAACTCTGGTTCGCCATTTTAACTTGGCAAGAACGAGGAAAAGATCGAGCCCTATCGTCGAGCCAGTTTCCCATCAGCGACCACGAAGCCCACGCGCTCCCTCCATCTGCTGTGCTACCCGTGCTGCCTATCTGGCGAACTAACTTTCAGACAAATTAGCAATTTGCCAGCATCAGGCTAGGTCTCGGGCCGCGGATTGGTCTGGGAGGTAATAGCCTGACGGCCGAAAATTACGGACCGCCTATTCCGTGTCGCGCACATCCCGATAAATTCTATATAGTTGCATACACTGTATAAATTCGTCGCGTTATCACACCGTGGAAGTTGCGCGTTCCAGACGCTACCTCTTATCGAGATTTAAGTTTCTCGCGTGAAAGATGATTCGATATGCATATAGGATACGGTCATGGATTCTATAATAACTTTCCAACTATTCGATGATATACGCTGGCTTACGAAAGTATTTGGCCATTTATCGCGGACAATTTTTATACAATATATATCGCCAGATATTATTATATAAGCCATTTTGATATTTCGCGAGTTCCGTAACGAGACACGATCGTTATGATTATATCGATAAAATTTCAAATCGATCTGACAATGTACGAGGAAATTATAAGACTTTTACCGTTTGATAAAAAATTAGTACGAACACGAGTCGTAAAGACGATATTATCACGGAATATTGAAACTTATCGACACGATCGACGATTGTCTGTTTAAATTATTTTTACGATTCTCAACTTCTACGAATATTTCCAGACCTGTTTCATGTTTTACCAACGTATTAATAACAATAACGATATCTGAGAACCATAATAGTCGTATCTCTCGCGATAACCGTATCTTATTACAATGCTAACGAGATTTCAAAATGTTTTGCATAACACGCGTAATATATCCGTAAAACGTTTCCATAATACATCGGATAGATGCTTCTGAGAGCTGCTACTATTCTATACATTTCCGATAAACGTCATAATTCACGAATAAACTCTTAACGACTTCAAAGCTTCACCGCCCGTTGTTTTCTAGCTATTAAACAAAATCTCAGCCCCGGTAATTCCAGATTTCTCATAAATACCAAAGAGTCACGTTCGCGTCGTAAAAGCTATTCGCGCGACGTATCTAAACTCAGCCCGAAAACTTCGAGGGATGAAAATGCCAGAGTCGCGAAATAACACCGAGAGAGATAGAGAGAGAGAGAGAGAGAGAGAGAGGAATCGAATTTAATTAAATCGTCCGACCCTTAATTACGCGACTCGAAGTAAACGGTGGTTTGAGAAACCATTCGACGCAGTGAAAGAGAGGAAGAGAGTGACGACGAAAGTTATGTTTTCCTCTCCTTATCTGACGCGGCAAGTTCGCCGCGTTTACCAGGAAAACGGACGTACAATTCCAGGACGGTGGTTGGTTTATATAGACCACGGTCTGTTCTGATATTAGCCTCATGAAGACGTCCAGCAAGCAGTAATTGAGCATTAGGGGTGGACGTAGAGGACCCGAGGGCGTGGGCGCATGACCAGGTGGTAAACGATCCAATTACTGAAAAATATATCTGAGATTACCCGACCTAAACCGAGGGTTATTAGGTGGAGAGGAAGTCGTCGTCGTCGTCGTCGTCGTCGACGACGGTGCTGCGACTGGTCATTAACGAAGGATAAAATTAGCTGACGTATAAAAATCCTACGATTAAATCCTACATCGACGTTGCAGAGAACATTTTCATGGAACGTAGCTGTCATTGAATATAACGACGTAAAGCGATAAAACGTAGCACGTTGAAGACGATTTTCAAGGGCGGAACGACATGGTAGTTTCCGGGAAAGTTCGCGCAAGTAGCCTTCCAGCTAAATGAATGGAAGATGGAAGCAATTTTACGAGGAATGTGTATTTTACTGGTTATTCGACGGAACGAGGTTGTTTCCAGGCAAAGAATCGCGTTCAACCAAACGGAAATTGAAGGTAACGAAAAAGGTAACGGAAAATAATAATGAAAAGCATGGAGAAACGTTCTGGAATAAAAATGCTTTTTGAAGGACAGATACTCGGGAATTTATTAACATTTCCTTCCGCTTCGATGTACGTACGACGATTCACGAAAGTATTTCAACATTTATCACAGAAAGCTTTCATGAATATATATTGTGTCTACGCGTATATGTATTACGTGTACAGGATATATGGATGCGGGTTATATTAAACTTTCTGAGATTCCATTAGCGCCATTGCGACATACGACTCTACCGTGATTGTATCGATCATTAATATCCGGGCTTATTAATATAATGGATGACTCTCCGATTCACCGTACACAAGCTTTCTTTTGACGAACTTTTACGTCAAACTTATAGAATTACCAATTTCGTGCTTGTATAAATTCATTCGTTGAGGAATAGAAAACGAGTCGTCACATTGCTCGCATTTCACGATGCAAAGAGAATATGTATCGCGTTTCATCGAATTTGTTTACCAGTTTCGTTGATTTCTCGTTAGTCGATTATTACTTTATCCTATCACGTTCGTCGCGGACGGAAAGTAAAATAAGCAAAGAGATAAAATGTCGAATTTCCGGCCGTAAATTCGACACGTTCGGTAACGGTCACGTTGACACGATCTCGCTTTCCGGTGGCTTCTTCGTCGACTCGTTATCGATTCGTTTACACTGCTTTATAAACGTTCTGTACTTCGACAATTTATCCGAAGGAATTCAAACGTTTCAACGTCGGTTCTTTGTTCGTGGCCTTGGCGCCCAAACGGGACAACTTCGAGAGACCATCCCAATTTTACTGTAGACGTTTCTAGGTAAAATTTACTCGTTATCTTTCTCCTTATGCAACGATCTTTTCAAGCATGACACTAACGACGAGATTAATAAATTTCATCGTGGATAATTTTTAAATCGAGGACAAGAAGTTTTTGAACGGAGATGAAATGAATGCGATGCTCTTCGGTCAAACAGAAACGAACAAAAATTTCGCTAGATCGAAACGAACGCCGAATGGTTTCGGACCAACGCAACCTGCAAACTATGAAACCACTTTTAAAAAGCTTTATAGATCCCAACACAAAACCTCTGTATCCTAAAGTCATCGAATACCTTTTTGAACTATAACATCGGTCCTGTAACAAAGCTTTTCCCATATTCTCGTTACCGAAACGGAAGGATCGTTGATCGTGTTTTATCATGGATAGAAACTACGCTTCCAAAAAAACATCCCGAATTCACAAACGAGCCTTTGTGCCGGAGCAAGCAACCAACCGTCGATAAACCAACTAAAAGATGCAAGAACCTTAAACGTTTTCGTTATTTACATACAGAGAAAATCGTGTAACAATCTCAAGCCAGAATAACTCTCGAAAATTCTATCCTCTTCTTTCGTTAACGATATTCATCGACCATCGACGAAAGTACGTAACCAGTTCATCGAAAGTGTTTCCCGAATATCCTAGCTTCGCATATTCCATAAGCTCGTTCTCTTCGAATCGACTTTGCGTTACCCCAGGGGAACGATATGCCGGCGTGCAAAAAGCTGCTGAAATCGAGACACACGAAAAAAGGAAAAAGGTAGGGTTTAAAAATTCATTCCGTGGTTATTCGCCGCTTTGCTATTCTTTTTGTCTCTTGAATCTCGTTTGTAGACCTCGCACAGACCTCTGCAACTCGCGTTTCAAACGTTCGCGCACATTTAGAGACTGAAATCGTGTACGCGTAGCCAGTGACGCAAGCGACGCTGATGGACTGAAGAGGCTACAGCGGATCTTTCGTCGAGCTCGTTCCATTTCCTTCCGAGGAATTTTAATTCGACGACGACGCCCGTCTAACCTGACGCGACTAAAAACTCACTGTAACGCGCCGCAAATATCGTTGTGTCTCGCTTGGGACAACGACGCGCGCGATATTACTAGCCTGACGAATTAATTAATTAGTCGCCGCGAAGCAAACGAGAAAATTCCAGACACCTGTTGCCAGCTTCAAGTTGAACGATGACTTTTTGAAAATGTCTCGCCTTGAAAATTCCAGATAAAAAAAGGACCAGGAGTTTGGGAATGGCGATCGTGGAAAATCGAGCACTGGACGTATGACAAAATTAATGGTCTTGGGTCTGAGTAATTTTCGCAAGGAGAAAATCGTTCGACGAACGTTTGACAGCGATTAGAACGAATTTCTACATGGAGGAACAGAATGGAGTTTTGGTAATCGAAGAACTGGCCGAGAGAAGCCGCCTGTGGTGAAGTCGTATAAACTTTAGGTTACTAGAGTTTGGAACGATTGGTATTACGACAGAAGTCTATCGTGGGCGATCGAATCGATCGAAATCGACATTGAAAGCAAAATAGATGCCTTCGTTAAACCTTTGGAAGGATTTTCTATTCAAGCGTTAAAGTTTCATTCGCTTGAAACTGTTATAGAGGAATATTATAGAAAGAGAAAAAAAGAAAAAAGAAATGTTTAGTCACTGGAATATACTGGAATATATAGAGATGGAAGCCTGACAAAGATATGTGGATTCGCAATCAAATCGATTTCGAGGCAATCAGTCTTTCGAGTAGGAATAAGCCAGCGTTCCTTTGTATGATCGCATGTACTCTAATATGATTGACATTTTGAGATTCCGCGTGCCAACAACTAATAGGAAAATGGATGTGCCTTTCTACGAATTGCCTCGGAAATACAGAACATATTTCTGCGGACGTCAGTCGCATCTATTGCGTGGGACGGCGTGGAACCCAATTATCTCTGCAACCTTACTTAAGACAAAATTAACTTACGTTGAAATTTTCTCATCCTTCTTTGTAGACTTCTTTTAAAGAGTAAAAAAGAAGAGATCCGATATGATTTAAAATCGTCGTAATTTAAAAAGAAAGTTGGAAATTTCTACGTTTAAGGAAGTTACTATTGCCAAGAAATTTATTTCTAAGAATTATCCACAATTAATCGATCTACTCGTATCCAACAATATTACATTGGTAAAAAAATGCAATGTTACGTCAACAGTCGTTAAAATATGTTTACGTGATCGTAAAAAATGTGACAGGAATTTTTTGATTCCTAGAATCCGCAAGAAACTACAGGAAACAGCCTCCTAAACGCAACGTATCGAAACATAGTGAGATTCGAGACACGCGTTTGTTATGACTGACTGTCCAACTATGTTTTATCGCATGCCAGATATTCGTGGCGACCCCGTTTAATTTAAATCGCGAAACGGTATGCGCGTTGTCGCCATACCAAACATCTCCACTTCGCGTTTACGAGTTTCCTGATCTTCGCCGCGTAGTAGATGAAAATGTTCCGCCAGAAAAAGAGCAAAATATGAAACACGTCGACGAAGAATCCATCGCTATATATTCGCGCCATGTTATTCGTAACATTAATAAATTTTCCAAGTATACGAATCTATCTCTCTAAATTCGATCCTATCAAAGATAATGCGAATTGTTTCGGCGTTAAAACGTTATTAAGTGCATTGCTTATCGGCGACGAATTTCCACAGATATCGATGGATATTGAATCGAGGACAAAGAAAGAACGAACCTTTGAGACGCAATTCGATTGGACGCGATGAAATTTCTTTTTGCTCCTTTCAGTCTCTGAAAGTTAGATCTGAATATTTTATTATACAGGATCAACACGGGCACACGTCCAATCGCTTTCGACTAGGAAAACCGGCTCGTTCAACGGTATCTATCGTACACACAGGATCGTTGCGGGCTAAATCCACGATCAGCGTAACAAGCTCTAGGTATCGAGCGACCAGTAGAATCGATAGTTTATTAACCTTCTCCTCGACCTACGTGGATACGATTTTACCGCGCGTATATACGTAGCTTCCAGTTTGGCCGCGATCTGAAATAAAATACCGCGGCTTCCAAGCTAGCTGTAACCATCGTATCAGCGGACGACCTCGTTCTGCTTCATTTCGGCTGATCTCGCGTTTTGATTTTTCGCGCCATTTATCTCGAGGAACACGTGCCATCGTTCGATCGCCGAATAGAGGGCATAAAGTTTTATGTAAGTGCATCGATCACTGACTTTCGATTCACCCCCGTCCCCTTTCTCGCTGTATCTCATAGACACGAAGCTTATTCTCGTTTCGCCAACGACGACGTGTCGTCTTTGTCGTGTTCGTGGTGTTCTTGGCTCGATACGGACCGAAAGAAGATAGCGTCGCGAAACTTAAATCCTTTCTGCCACGACGCGGAGATTTATATATTTCAAACATAACTCGTTAACCAAAGCTGGCTCTAGGCAACTCTCGATCGAATTCCCGTGCGCTGTGCTCGCCTCTTTGTTCCGTTGCTCGTTGACTTTATATACTTCGAACAACGGGCTCGTTTGTTCGTCTGGCTTTGTCTTCTCTTATCCCCATCGACGTTCCACTCTCTTGGGTAGCTACGGTTCCGCGACATTTATACGGCCTGGGCCTATAGACGACCAGACGAGAAACGAACGCGGGCTACTAATCGCGTTCACGAATCGTCGTGCCAAAGCGAAATACAGCGGATCGGCTGTCGGCCGCTTAGCGACGACGGAAAATTGGAGCTAACGTGATCGAGAGATTAACTAGCCTCGTTAAAAGCCGCTATTCTTGGAGGGTTCGAACCCGAGAGAGTTTCTGCCCGCTCCCGCGTATCATTCTGGCCAATCTTCTCGAAGCGACGGCTCGTTTCTTTAAGGGGTTGCGTGCTACACTCTAGTGGCACCAGTGACGTGGATCTGACAGCGAGTAGAATGCCTGCCTATCCGCTCGATTCGAAACGTTCTCTAGCGCGCGATTCGTTCTGCCTCGTGCCAGAGTATCTATGTGGTTGTCTCTCGTTCGACGACAGACGTAACTGCGTTTGCAGTTTACTTAGAGTTCCTCGTATTCCACACGTTCCATCGAGCACCGCGGCAAATTGCTACGTTACAGCGAGAGGTAAATAGAGAGAGTGCACGTTATTAAGACCTTTGTGTTGTAATCGCCTTGAATAGTCTTTGTTCGATAGAACGTCTCGTCGATGCAATAATTTTCTAACAATTGACGATGCTTTTTTAAGCTTTCTCTATGCAGAACGTTAACGCGAAGTTGATAAAAGTTATAAGTTTTTTTTCTTGGGTAAAACGTTCTATCGTGGAAGTTCGCGCGACTGTGTTTCTGACGATTTCAACGATGTAAAAAGATTTTCTTTGGTACGTGGCATTGATGGGTTTTTAGAATCGATAAAAGACACAGTTGTTACAAACCATTGCCTAACAACGTGGAAATTTCCGTCATTGGCAAAGTCGCAAGGAATCTCTGTATGTGTATGAAGAGCGACGATGTTACCGATGCGGGAAAGATCCAAAGTTTTATAAAAGTATATCAGAGCCCCGCGACATTATCTAGCTACATACGTCGTACCAAACAGTGGGACGAACTTAAATATATTCGAGCACGTGACAAATGAGTCTAAAGTATCCTCTCTATTTATATTCCACGTTTACCTGCTCGACATTTACATGCGGGTAATCTACAATTGTGGGACCAAATTGTCAGACACGTGTTACGCATCTAAATCGCGCCTCTCTGCTTTCTTATTTCTCTATCGTTTCCGCCGAGACTAACGGAACACGTGCAAAACGGAGAAGAAACAAAACTATACAATGTAAAAAGAAACTGTCGTTTGGTAGTTCCAAAAGTATTAATTCTTTTTGTTAACAAATTCTCGACTGTGATTAATAAGAAAATAAATTTAACGATTGTTCGCGTACTTTGATAGAATTTTAATTGGTTTAATAATATTTCGACGGTCATTTTTAACGATAGCATCGAAGCCTCGTCGAATATTAAAATCTTCATAGACAAACGTCGATAGCACGATATAGCGTTAATATAGAAAATAGAACAGTTCGTGTATTAATGGCAGGAATATATAGAATACGAATATGATGGCTTCTGAAGCTATTTCCTGTTTCGCCATACCGAAGTCGATTAGGTGATTTAGATCTTCCCGGTACTAAACACGATACGATCTAAATAATATTCTCGTACAATTTCAATTTATGAATGATCAAGGATTAATTTCAATTAACTTCGTATAAAAACTGTCATCCGTGTGATATTTCAAAAAAAGATACCTACTCAATTTTTTCACGTAAGTTTGGAACATTGTTCACGCTATTCAACGTCCTCTCAAGAAGAGCATTATCTTTTGGAAAATCGATTAATAATAACAAAAAAAAACAATAAATAGACTTTAAGATCCGAACAAGGAAAATTATGTTATTGTTGAAAAATATTAGACACGACCGAGTTAAACTTGTAAAAGAATTATTATCGTGAGGAATATCAACTCAAGAAGAAGCGAATCGTCTCATCTTAATTTTAATGGTCGTTCGAGTTTCCAGGGAACGCGAAACGGAAAATCAGATTCGAACGACAGGAACGTCGATGCTATCACTGTGTTACACGGTGAAACTCGCCTCCTCTCTCCGGATTCTCATTTCGTTGTTCAAACAAGGATCCAGGAGAGACCACTACTCGACTCTCGATTTAATCGTGTCGAGCGGTGAATCGATGCCACGGGGCAAACACGTCGATCGGTATCGCGACGAACAGCTGCCGATTGCCATGAAAACTTGCCGATCAGCTACTCGGCCGCGTCTCCTTTGCGGAAAAAAGGTCGAATCTACTATACCTTTCGATCCAATGAAACTTTCATCCGTAAGATAGTTCGGATAGACACGGAGAAAAGGTTAGAAGTACGCCAGTCGATCTCACCTATCTTCTTCTTGAACCTAATTGATCTAGTGGTCCGATCTACCGATCTGTGTTCTTTTTGACGTCATTCGTTAATACGAAATACAGCCACTTACGAAAATATTTTAACACTTGCTATATAGAAAACTTTTATGAATATATTCGAGTTTACAGATGATCGAAGGTGGAACTGAATAAAGGTTGTCTTGGCGTTTAAATTTATTTGCTGGTTTTACGAGAAGTGGCATAAATAACCGGATCCGTTGTTTGGATTTGTCTTAGACTGTTGCTGCATAGATTCGAGCGAGTATGATGGGTATTTTAGAAGGCTGAGAGATTACGAGACGTTAATTGTTTCTTACTTGATAGGATGTACGCGTGATAGACCGAAGAATGTGGTGTAGGGCGTGAAATGATCTCGCCAGCCAACCGCACTGCCAACAATTCCGACAGAGAATTGAATTTGACGCACTAAATCTGTCTAAGTCACAGCGTTGTCACTAAGGAATTAAGTTATCAAGCGTGTTTTATTAGGCGCGTTAACGCGTCCCTTCTCCGATTTGCTTGGAAAAAGTGAAAAAAAAAGAAAGAAAAACCTGTTTGTCTGATCGTTCGATACTAACTATAATTCCATTGATTCTCAGTGTCTAGACCGGTCGACACGATTTGTCTTCTGAAATTAAAAAAAAAAAAAAAAGATCTGCTTCGTGAAAAATTTCACGATTTGAGGATGATGGAAATGAGGAAATTCGGGAGTAAGGATCGTAGAGTAAGAATCATGAATATCATCTTTGGGTTCTCAGATCTTTAGATTTTCAAATTTCTTATTGCGCGATAGTATTGATCTATATATTATTTGCACGTTATTTTACTGTTCGGTTCTTAATGTATCGGAGAACAGGAAAACAGCGGTGACTCGGTTGTTTCACGAATAGGAAGTAAAAAATTGCTAATAGATTACAGGCATTCGAAGGAGAGCACACAAGGCGGAAATAAAGCCAGAAACTTTCCAAATATTCTTCCATCAACAAACACGGAATCACTGGCCATATTGGAAACTTCAACAAGTAAAAATCATTCAAGCAACACCGTTATCTTAGTATGAAAACTTTGCTTCTAGCCTGAAGCAGCCCTGAGACTTTCTTAACGACCTAACAGATTCGCAAACTTTCTCCTGTGTCTTTCACCGAAGAACTTTGGAAAATACTCCGAGAAGAGAATAGTTGGCGAGTAATCGAAACGTGGCAGTTTCGAACGTCCGCGAATCCTTCGACCGATTCCACGAGATCGAGAAGATCTGAAGGCGTCGCGCCGCACCAATTACTCGGTGAATTCGAGTATTTAAGAGCTGGACTAGAAATTTCCTGCATTCGAAAGTACCCGTGTCGGGTATGAGCGACGCGACGTCAGCCTGCGTGTAATTGGACCGAATTCCACGAGTTCGTGTCTGCTTGTCGTTTAGGTGGAATCGCATCCACAGCTTTATACCTGGCACGCGATCCGCGGCACCGTTTCACTCGCTCGTTCTTAACTTCTTGCGGTTGTTACGCGTTTAATTACTTCGAGAGATCATTTAGTCGCGCGAAAAGTCGCGTGTCAGTTTGTTCGAGTCGAGCTAGAGCGGTGTCGAAGATTTTTGTTATTCTAACGGTGATCGAAACTGATCGCTAAAGCTTAGTCCACTTGCTTACCAGCTTACTATCTGCGAATAATTTAAGCAAATGCATATTTTTACGAACAAAATCGAAAGAGTAAGATTTAGAACAGGGATTTGTTTCGCTTATCGAACGGTGTATTAGTTTCTGTGCCACGAACATTTTCTATATTTTTACCTTCATATTATTACTTTCATTTTGCGAGTTTTTGCACGCTTAATTTCCCATAGATGCATAGAAATCCACTGATTACATTTCTGTATTGTATTTCTTCCGTTCGTTCCTACTCCAACGTTTTTATGAACAATGTATCGCGATCGAGGTTAAAGGTTCAGCTTTTACAATCACTGGTCGATGCACGTGTGTGTGTGTGTAAAGCAAGAACTGCTGAGATCATAGGGCACAGTGGTATTTGAAACAGGACGAATGGCAGATTGCGAGCATTGAATGCAAATGTTGCGATCGCGATGGCGTGGGTACCGAGCATTAGGAAAACGATTTGTTCTTCGAAAAAGTGTTAAACGCAACATTGTACAATGTGTTTCTAAGCTACGATACGATGTTGGAGATGCGAATGTCGGTAAATGCTGGGTTACCGTGACATTTCGCGTAGTCATCGTTGGTTATCGTTGAAACGTGCCATCTCGAGATGGAAGATCTCGCTGCTAAAATCTTCGTTATCTCCGTTTCGACGCGTAAATATTTCCAGAATTCTCTCCGTCGAATATTAATCAGCCACTTTACGCTCTTTAAATAATCATTCGTTTCGAGAACTTCCTGTCACGGTGATCGATGTAATCGTAATTGAAATAAGAATCGTCGAGTTGGTAAATTCTATTAATAATCTCGGGGACCTTAATCCTGAAACTTCCGCGAGGTTGTAAGAAATTGATGATAATTGGATAGTAATTCCAATCTCTTCGAAGTAGAGCTTCGCTCGACCTATAAGAATATAGACCTATAGTCACCGAGAACTTTGTTAGATTCATCACGAAACTTGGGTCAATTCAAACAACGTTCGAGGCAAGACATCGCGAGAGCAAAGTGCAGAACGTGCACGCCGTTTAAAATTCCTTCGGTCAATCGCTATCTTGGTAATTGTAATTACCTTTCTTTTTAAATTCGGCGTGTAAACTTCAGTAAGCACAATTAAGATCACGAAGGCCCAGAAAGAAAGATCCAGGACGACTAACAAATTCAAGATTCGCGCAATCTCAAAGAAAAAGCCGTCTAAGGTCTAAACGATGGAATTTTCTCTCTTAATTAGCCCCGAGCTCTGCCATTTTCTGCTCTAAATCTTCCTTCGTTCCGAATTGCACGCGTGATAATCGGCACATTCGGTAGTCTAAATGCAACGAAAAGAAACTATTTACAGCGGCTCGCGAAAGTATCTCAACGCTTACCATAGAAAACTTTTATGAATATGCATATTGCGTGTGTTGTACCGTTATTTTATGCCGAAACATTCCTAAATTTCATTCGCATTCGTAACGAGATTCAATCATCGCGATTATTCGCATTATACGGAATATTTTGGAATTTAATTAACATTATAACGAGACACGACTGTCTTATTATACCGATTATTACACTGATAAAATTTGAAAGCAATCTGAAAACGTATATAAAAGTTGCAAGACATTTACTGCGAACATATATTTAGTAGAAAATTAGTATAGTAAAAGAGCATGAATAGCAATCTTAACAAGTGTCTCACACGATATATGTCAAAAGCGTGGACGATGGAGCTGTATAAATACTTTAGCAATTTTCGTGAAACGTATGCTTGTAGCAAATGTCTTCTAACTTCAATATACATTTCCAGACTCGTTTCCAATTCGGCCAATATAATCACAGTAGTCTAGTTTCATTAGCATTAATGAAATCTCAAAGTGGATCGCCTAACAGGCGTTCGAATATCTTCTCGAGCCACTGTATACGATGTTGCTGCACCTCGCGAACGTAACTAGCGTGAAAAGTTTCGCGCAATACTTGGTTCGGTATATCGAAATCGTTGGAAATTCGAAATAGGTCGAAGGAGAATTCTGAACGATAATTCCAGGTGGATATGGTGGAAAGAGGACGCACGATCGCGTCGAAGCTGGTGGAAGGGGCAGCAATCTGCGACGGGAAACGACACGAAATAAATTGCCATCGAGTAATTGTGATTTAAAACGGAAAAATATCGAGAGCACGGTTCTCTAACGAGTACCTTTATCGTTTCGCTACAATGGATCGCACACACGTCGATACGACGCGATGCGCGTCCACGGCGCATCTATCGACTCTTCTTTCTTTTTTCGACTGCAGTGCTTTCGGCGAACCGCACGTATCTCCGTATTTCTGTCTCGATTTCCCGTAAAAGGACGACACATCCGACGTGTCTGGTTGCGTGAATCGTTTGCCTCGTTTGCCCGATGTAACACGCGGTATGAATCGATGCGACTAGCGATGGACGAGAATGATTCGTTCGTGTGGACGGGACTGGAATCGTTCCTCGTTTTGCTCAACCTCTGCGAACGAGCTGAGAAATGGAAATCATCTGCCGGTGAAACTCGCGTGACGTTGAAATTTACTGGCAAATTTATATGGAAACGTAAATCGAATCGCGTAATACGGTTTTAATATTCGTGCGTACGGGTTATATCAGCAGATTAGTCGTTCACAGGCCAAAGCGGTTAATTCCGCTTTTTGAAATTTCAGTGCCAAAGCGCTTGACTGGCGCCTGTCTCGTATAATTTCATTACTTTTTTTCTGCTTTTTGTTTCGCGATAATTTGGCAAGTAAGCGGCTCGTATTATGGTCTTTATACCGAAAAGTGCAAACGTTCGTTACAAATATTAGCGGACAGTGAATTCGTAGCACGTATCAGGAAGCGTATCAATGTTGACTGATTCGATCATTCGATTTTCTTTGATTTGATAAATACGATGAGAAAGTGGAGCTGTCTATCGCAGCAGCCGCTTCAATTATTTTCTTCAGATTTTCCAACGATTCTTTACGAGGTTCGATCAACGTTTCCGCGTGTCGAGTAGCGCGCGCACGTGAACTTAACGAGGGACGCGGAAACCTTCTAAGCTCGCATCCGGACTACGTTTTATCCAATTACCGTTTTCTTCTGTGTTCGCGGGTGCACACGAGCACTGAGAAAGCGCGAGAGAGGAAAAACAGGTCGGCGAAAATGTTACCGAATTAGAAGGAGTTCTCAGTTACCGCGAGTCTAATGGAAATAGAGGCGAAGAAAAGGAACGATTCCGGTCTATGGAGAAATTCGTGTGCGCGCGTACACGCAGCCCCTGCTACGTGACATTAATGATTAAAATGCTTGAGAACGGTGGAGCGAGAACGCGTGTTCTCTACGAGCCAACATAAGGGAAAAAATAGATAAATAAACGAGAAAACGGAGAGATAAAAAAGACTAAGAAATTCTGGAAGAAACTCACCCAGCGTCGGCGTTGTGTAGTCCCAACTTTCCGCGTCGTTTTTGTATACGTTCAGTTTGGTGGGCTGCAAACAAAGAAGCAATGGTTAAACATTATTTTAAAGAAACATTTACAAGAAACATAAAAATTATTATCGCTTAACGATGTATTGGCTAGATCATCTACGATATTTATTTTTATCTTCGATCGTTGATATCCAATTTTTTAGACGCCAACGCGGAATCTGTTAAGACTCTTTCACTAAAACACATTCGTACAACGTATTTATCACGTGGTATGTTCGCCACATTAATCGCTGCGTGGAAACGAAAGAGATACCCGATACGTACAACATATTTTTATTAATCATGCTAAACGATTACGTAAAAAAGATATGAGAAGAAAAAACGACACATCGTATATCACGTTAGGCAGAGTCTGTAAAATTTCGTGCCAATAATTAAGCGTTAAATGTTACACGAGATGTAGATATATTTCGATTCGTCGTGTGCTCGATTTTCCATACGCATCATTTTTGCAACGCGTAAAATCATCAGAGTTCCTTTCTAGAAAGATATACAATCTCATCGGTAAAACTTCCCGCTACAGTTACCAAAGCAATAAATTCAATCTTGTATCGAGTTCTCTGATATGCACGTTTGCCTAGATATGAAACGTAACATCTCCGATAGCATACGATCGATCGATCCGACATGCTGTATTCCAAGATCATTCTATCGACATTAGTGTCCACGCGTAGATCCAATCCGAAGTTAAGTCCTAATAATTTCAAGCTGGACACCCGTTGAAATTTAACACATTCCGTGCAGTAGCATTGGACGATCGTGCGCGGAATTATTAATATGGGAATTTAACGCAGGCAGGCTGCCCTCGCCTGTACCATAAATCCTCGATTAGCTATGCATGTACCGTTGCAAAATGAATTATACAAACACACGGGCAACCAGTTGGCTGCGAAGAGCTGGAAAGAGGTGGGAAGGAGAACGAATTGTTGGGATTATACGCAGATCGGTAGAAATCTGCGTATCGTAACGATGAACGCGTTAACATCATGTTAAATCGTTTGTTTCGCCTCAATCGAACGTATCCACGAAACGATATCAGTAACTCGTAATCGGTCGCGATTATTCTTATTAAATTTCAATAATCTGACGTTATTGCGTGTCGCTTTTATGCCACGAATACCTTTGACGAGACCAACGCAGCTTCCGTTCGTTCCCGGTTTCGAAAAGTTCTCCCTCTTTTGTTCAATTTCGCGTCGATCTCTGCTGAGAGAGGAAAAAGCCACCCTCTCGTTCCTTTGTTCGTCGGGGAAAAAATTTAATTCATCGCTACCGCGAACCTCCATTGAATGCTCTCCGTGTTTCACGCGGGATGCAACCTGCCTTCTTTTCTTCCTTCCTTCCATTTTCAACGCTGAATCGAGCCAAGAAGAGTCTCGAATTTTCTGTATACGCGTGTAATTCACAGATCTTAAGAGTAAACGATGCAGTGGTTATCTTTATCGGTAACTCGTGTCAAGGAATATGGCTTACTTTTTATATATTTCGCAATGCGTCCAAATAAATTGCAAGGAGAAAGTACTTTAAAAGCAACGATGCTTTCTATCGATGGTGTCTCTATTCTGCGACACATTTTTTGTATATTAATCGCGCACGAGCGTCGGTCATTTTGTATTTTTAAAGTTTCCGTGTGCCTGCAGATTAAAACGAAAACGGGTTTTATACGAAGCAATCAATCGATCGGTAGAAACTGAGCGAAAGAGCAATCGATGGAACAGTCTCTCCCCGGTATGGCAATACGTCAACTGCTATCGGAAGCTCAGCCGCTTTTTCCACAAGAAATCTCTCTTAGAACCTAGTCTCTCTTTGTCGTTAATAGAAAACCTGACTTCGTCGCTTAACTCAATGAAGATCCACGAGCCACGGACTTCGATCAGAAAACGGATACTCGTCGTTTAAACAGCCGTCCGATTAACTGAGAAGTTTAAACGACGAATGACATACAGCGAAGAAACATATAAATTAGAATAATTTTAATCTTCTCGCAAACGTTGATCCTAAACTAATATTCCTCGCTTATATCGAGATACTAGTTTCTACTTGCTGAAATTAACGTCATTTGTCATCCCAACTGCTCGGTTATAACAGCGAGTTTGAGGGCCAATTAATATGAATTCTACGCGGAATATAGTGAAAAAGGAATTGCAAGTGCTGCAATAATTTCTCTTTATTTAGCTTTTAAGACTGTCGCAAAATAGAGCTACGAGCATAAGCGTCAAATAAACTACGGTTTAACAAAGTTAGCTAATGCAGTTACTAATTCGGTACAGTGCATAAAATCTGGTTCAATACAACCTTTACCATTTATTCTGCCTCTGTAAATCCGTAAAAACGTACTAAGACACCAGCGTTCAAGCGACTAAGATAATGACACAGGCTACAAAATTAGCAGACGCGAATTTTCTTTTTCTGTTGCAGCTTTTTATCTTATGGTAAGTACTGTTTATCCCACTGTACCGTTTATACATATTTGGACACGAATTAAAGAAAGCTCGTTGAATCAATTGATTCGTTATTTTCCTATAAACTTTGCAATGGTTTTTGCATACTCTGATCCATTGCCTTGCACAAATACAATGCGATTAATGGTTTCTATTAGGTTGTCGGAAAAGTGTCTTTCTTTTACAGACACGTCTTTTACAACAAGGCATCTTTATACGGACATGAAATCTAATTTACCAAACGTTGTGATCTTTATCTTGATAGAACAAACTGAATCATACGTAATTCGATAAAATACGGAAAATATTGTGCATCCATTATTTCCTTATAGAACGAAAGAAACATTTCGAACGACCTAATATAACAATCAACGTCAATTATCGCGTTTTATACGAGACCAGCGTCCTAATGCTTCGTAGCTTCGCGATTATCGGCTTTTTATCGCCGATATTATAAAATTATAATATTACAGAGCAATTACAGCAACGACCTTGCGATCGCATAAACGCGGAACTGTGTCGCGATCGTGATCAAGCATTCGGTGCTTGGTTCGCCGCCGATCTATGCGTTAAATTTATCAGATTACGTCTGGACGGTCGTGAAGCGTGCCGTAAATTTCAAAGTCCTGCCCCGCGCGTTTTCAACGATCGTAAAAACGTCGAGCGGTGCTCGCTGCTTAACAAATGCCCCGGTGTTCCCCTTATTTCTCATAAGAATAATTCCACCAGCGACTGGAAGAAAGTAAAACGGCGGCAGAGAGAAAGAAGAGGACGTAGTGACCGGCAGCGTGGTTCGCGTTTATCAACGGGTGCGCTGCTCAACGTGAGAGAAACAGGCGCCAGTTGAGAAGAATGTGAAGCGAAAGAAGAGAAAAAGGAAATGGACGAGAGGAAGAGGAACGCGTTTGCTGGTAATAAACCGTTTTCTCTATGATTCGTGGCTGTTGTGGTGGCGAACAACACAAAGCCTATTACAACGAAACAAATCTCGCGAGAGGGAAGCGTTTCGCTGTACGCTCGATGCACGGCCAATAAAATCTTCTAAAACGCAAGATTAATCGTAAGCGATATATCTGAGACGAAAGAGAACCGACTAGAGCAAGAAGATTTATCAAGAAACGAAGGTAAAAGATCCATTGTTAATCGAAGTGACGCGATGAAAGTAAATGAGAAAAAAAGGAAATTGTTATTAATTTTGTAAAAAGCAATCGATGGATACGATGAATTTGATACGACAGTTCCAGACTTAACTAACCCTGTTAAATACTACGTCTATACACGATTCTATTAGGTTGCTCGAAAAGTGTCTTTGTTTCGCAAACGTGTTTTTTACAACAACGCACCTTCGTACAAACGCGAAACCAAGTCTGTGAAATGTTGTGTTTATCTCAACAGGACAAAATCGGTCGTACGTAATTCGACAAAATAACATATAACAAAAAACATTGTGCGTCTATTTCTTCATAAAACGAAAGAAACTTTTCCGATAACCTAATTACTTTTTTTTATTTGGATGTATTTTACAATCAATTCTCATTGAGAATTCTAAGTAAATTTTGCTGACATTGTACTATGTCGTGTTTAGTGAGTGTTTATCGTATGTTTGATTCTAGTAATCTAATACTAACACCGAATATTCTGCTGATATTGAATACCGTAACCGTGAGACTGAATGGAAGCGAAATATGGATGATCGGGGAGCATAATTTTAACGCAACAACCTTTGAATAAACATAGATCCGTAACAACCGACTGCGAGTAGCCTTGACCTTTTCAAATGGAAGGAAGTTATAGGATCTTTCAAAAGCAGCAGAAACAAAAATAAATTGCGAACGCGGTTATATATGGCCAGCTATAGTATTTCTGGGTTAAAGTTAAAACTGATCGTATTTTAGCAGTAGAGTAGCTAGTTTATTCGAATCGTTCTGCGGTGTCTTGGAAAAGGGAGACGGTTCGCCTTATCCGAAAGGCAAATAGATCGCATCGTCCCTGGAACAATGTCCTCCCTCTCTTACCTTACTTTCCATGAATCCACCGACGACTACTTTGTGAAAGGACGTTCGTTCCTGCGGGCAAATGGATCGCTGAAAGGCTTCCCGGGGTGGAACTTTTTTGGTAAAATAAACGTCGCTGGAGTCTACCCATGATACGTAAATTTAGAAAGGGAGACAGAGTTATGAACTCGATTAAATATGTTCGAAAGAGTGACGACGATGGTAGCTGGTAACAAAGGGGCGATTATAGCGTCCGATACGAACCACTAAGAAATCAAATTGATCGACACCATCGAGGTTATACGATCGTTCGGTTTTGGAGGAATTAAACGACGAACATACGGAAATACTTTGACATTAGAAGCGGAACATTTTCCGGAAACGGAGTTGATCGATTTGGTCTCTGATTGACTCGCGTTTCGAGAGATTATTCGTTATCAAGGTGAGTGTAAATTTTTAATCGAGAAAAGCAACGGAACCAGACAATGAGATTTACGAGTCGAAAATACCGCAAAACTTGGAAATTTCGCGCAGCAATAACTTTCAATTCACGCACACATATAGATGTAGAACGTAAAATAAAATCTATGAGAACTCCCTAGCGGTACCGCGATAATATGCATCGATTTGGCTGCAAATATTTATTTTGATAGCTGGTGATTCTGTCAGATAGCAACAATGCTCGATGGTAAAAATTCTAGTGGAAAAAGAACGAAATTCGGCCAGAATTTATATCTCCCGTAGCCTGTCAGTGTGCAAACAAAAATTTCAAAATAATATCATCTATCGTCCAAACGAAGATATACATGTACGTGCAACCATTTCATTCAAAACAGAATATATTCATGTATTTCGTAATTAACGTAAGATAAATTTAAATAATCTCGATACGAGATAAATACGACGATGAAATCCGATAAAATGATCTTTTCGGTCGTCTGACCCGAATCCGCCGAATATCTTTTTCCGATGATTCTAGTTTCAACGACGATTTAAGAAGATACAGAAGCGCGCGATATGGCGCGTCCGCAATCGTTGCCATCTTCGATTTGACGATGACTATAATTGGCCTTTGACCCTGCCGCTCTCAACTGGTGGAGAGTTGATACATCCTGGCGGGACTATGCATTTCCACGGCGACGTTTCGCGTGATTTATCGCGGTGCCGGCTGGCGGAAAGGCGAAAAAAATACGCTTTGCCTCTTTTGTCGAGACATTTTTTCACTGGATAAAAATTTCGGGCTGTTGCCACGTACTGGGAATACAGAAGAAGAAAAAAAAACGGGGGAAACCGGAAAGAAAAATGATAAAAGTCGGGGAAGGGAGGAAATAGTCGGGGGAACAGTGAAAATATCGGGTGAAAATAGTTGGCGCGGCGCAATGTTACGCCGCCGAAACTTTTGCAAAAGATTTCCGACTACGATGCAGCCGCGAAGCTTCTATTTTCGTTGAAACTTTCATGCCTGGTTTCCCGAACACGCTGATTTGTGAAGGTTGAAACCAACAGACCGTACTTTCGTATGAATTAAACCATTTTTTCCTTTTGCTTTGCACCAGTGTGAGTTCAAAGAACTCGAATTAGTCATTTTTCGATCCAATAAAGCCATCTGTTCGATCCTATTATTTCCTGCATCTACGTAAAGGCTCGTTTGTCAGTCCTGAGACTTTAGAAATTTTCCGGATACGTGATACAATTATGCGAGATACTCGGGGAAGGTTATGTGTTTTCAAATGAGATTCATAGTTCTCTGTTAAAATATATTGACAAGTGTTCTCGACGATAAACAGCATTCGTATATTGTAATTGATACAGTGAATTCGGTGTTAGTACGTAGAAACATTTCAGCAAAGAATCTTAAATACAGATTATCATCAGACGGACGATTTCCCTTTGAGATTTGCCCAATATTTTCGCTAGGGAGAAGCAATAAGATGCTCGATCGATGACTGTTCCACGTGTTATACTTAACGCTGGAGCAATCGTCCTAACGAGATTCGATCTCAGCAAGAATCCCTGTAATCCAGTAAATTAACCACTTAATCTCGCTTCTAGTCTAATTGTTACAAAGTCCTGTACGCTGGTAATAATCGTGAAGAGAAGAGAAAACGAAATCCATCATTTTGACGGATTTGGTGCTGCAACTACGAGAGAAGAGGATAATTCCCATCGAGCCACAGAATTTTTCTTTTCATTCCGTTAAAACCATTTTCAACCGCTCCCAACCCACGCCTGTACGTTAAACAACCGCTCTCCTACATCCGCATAATTCAGAGACTCGCAAATTCGCGTAATGCCGCAAGAAAATTGCAGCCTTCGTTTCGCAACTCGTTTCGCCGTATAAGAGACAGAGCAAAGTTGCAAAGTGAATCGCGAATGCGTTTATAAATATCTAAAACGAAACGCGGCAGCAAACCAACGTTGCGCGATAAAATGACACATAGACAGAGAGAGAGAGAGAAAAAGCGAGAGAGAGAGAGAGAGAGAGAGAGAAGAGAGAGAGGTGATGCTAGGGGCGAAGAGATCGTACGAGCAGCTGGTTCAGAGGGTAGCATTGCGATTGCGGCATCCCCAGGAAAATTATTGAAGCGACGAGATAAGACTAGCAGGCCGCGCCGTACGCCATGGAATTATTCAGACGCTCTAAAACGCTAATTTCGCGTTGCAACGAGGATCCGTATGCCGAAACGAAGCGTCCGATTTGCTCTCTTCGTTCGCAGCGACGACGACGAGCTCCTTATTGGATTTTCTAACGAAAGATTGAATTAAGGATGCCGGATTTCGAGTGCATTAAAGCGGACAGTGAGGAGGACGTATCCAGAAGCGTGGCGATAGTAAACGAGCAGAGACGTAAAAGAATGGAGGAAGGCGAGGATAATGATCGAGAAGGTGTAAAAGAGCAAAAGTGAAGAAACGTAGAGTGCGTCGTGTCGCTAAACGGGCAACAGGAATACGGCAGCGTAAACAGGATTTTCCTTGGTAGCTTCTTCCGTACGAGAAGAAACAAGAAAGGTAGGAAAGACATTAGCAAAGAAAGAGTTTTGTTTGCCTCCTTTCGACGTCGTTTCGCAGCGTGTTTTTTAATGAAAGGTTGCAGCTTTAGAGAGGAAGAAAGAGCGAGAAGGCCGGAAAAGGAAGATAAGAACGGTGACACGGGGAAAATACAGCGGCATAGCGCGAATCCCGTTAATGTCGCTTCTAGGCTAAACTCACGTTCCTTCGATTTCAGAAAACTTTTCCCGGTCGTCGAAAGCGTTATCAAGGAAGCTACGAGAAGCGCGAGAGGATGCTGTTCGCTGAATTATCGCCACTGTGGAAATGAAACGTCTTCGGTAAGCTTTCGAAATTCAGATCGTTACAATATCGTACAATTTTCATAAAAATCCTCTCCTCTGAAAATTCCTTTGGTGAAGGTTACTAAATAATACTCGAACCGTGCAAAATTCTTAAAGCATCTACGATGATGATTTCGCAATAGCGTTCAATTATATTTTTAAGAAATATCTGCGTACGACGTTGCGTGTACAGAAACGAATCTTCGGACATCTAATAAAGAAACATTACGAAACGATTAAGAATCTTTTTTAAGAAGAAAGAAAAATACAAGATCGTCCAAAGAATTCTTGCTACTTAAAGAACAAAGAATTATACCAGATCAATCAATATTCCTTGAATAAATTACCTCGACTAAACGAATTAAATACTCAGGAACCAAAGATACGTTTGAAACAATACCAGGTATCTTTATATTCGTCGATAGAAAAGAAATTTCGGTTTGGTAGTTTAAGCTCTTTATACACAGTATCGTATATCAAACTCGAAACATCCAAAAACCTAGATCCCCTGGGAAGAACACGGACTTCCGCAAGAGGATTCAGCGAAGCTTGTGAAAGCATCGATAAACGTTCGCAGTAACACAGACGAAAACTCGTGGGCGATGAAAAAATGTAAAAGCGGCGCAAGAGTTCCGTGCCGTGCGCAACCAGAGGTCTGAACGGTCTTATCAGACGTTTTCGAACGCGACACTGAATTATGGATTTATAATCTGGCGCGTCGGCTAAAAATAGTGGACGTTTCTCGTTTAATTCCCGCCAGTTCGCCCGTGTTCGACCATCCACCCTTTCCCTGCCGATTTAAATCGCGTTTCCGCTCGGAGTTCTTCCAACGCACTGGCAAAACGGCACGGCTGACACGCCAGGATAGAAGGAAAATTTATGAACAAAAGGAACTGGACGATTAATTTTGCCCGTCCTCCTATTTGCATCGCGAGATATCACGATTGACGGATAAATAAAAATGAAAGTTGGCTGCTTTTAAATAAATATCGTGGCACGATGAAACGTAGTAGGACTGCGGATTTTTATGCATTTAGCGGAAAATCAAAGATACAAAGGTAAACTAACAGTTAACGAATATGAAAAGATTTTGATAACGTGGAAATGTATCGACGGCTAGATGTATTGGATTTTGTAACTACGCTCTTGTAAAACATAGAACATGTAATTTATCGTTGTTTCGTTCGTTAGCCTGCATATTTCAAATAGCCAGATTTTACTCGCTAGAATATTTAACGGATGAAAGTTCATAAAAATATGAAATTACACAGATATCTATAGTCTGTGCTTTGTATTTCTGCACAGATTTATTTCTTTACAGTGTTATTTATCTTTGGGCAATATTGACAATGACGTTTCGATCGGTAATATTTTATCAGCTAGCCAGCAAAAATACGAGTTTTATATAAAAATCACGATGCATCGACTCGAGACCAGACAAGCTTCGCGGTTGTTTGGACGCGATAACGAATTATCTGCGCATATCGGTTCGATCAAAATACACTTGCAAAGCGAGGACGAAATCGAGTATACCTATCGGAGTAATCCTTGTTATCGGGTTCGTTATATCACGGAATATTCATCGGTATAGCGGTCGATACACGCATGTCGCGTATTTGTTTGCGATAAAACGGCCAAGATACACGTTTCGTGCAAGAAGTTGCACGAATTTCGTAATTTCTGCTTTCATCGACGATAAAACGAGGCTTGAAAATCGACACGAACGAATCGAAATTCGAGTGCTGTTAATTAATTCTTCGTTTCAGTCATTTTTATTCTTATATTTTATTCGAACAGCTTTTAAGTAGCACTGAGATTACTCGAAGAATGGTGTTTCGTTCTTTTTCTCTCGTTCAAATTAATAAGACTATCGTTTGATCTTGTACGCTGTACTCGATTTAGAAAATCGAGCAACGATTTTACGAATATGGAAATTCGAATTTCTCGTTAAAACGATTGCAGAAACTGAAACTTATCGGCGCGATTTTAATTTTTTCTTTTTCCTCGACTTGTTCAATTTGTTCGATTGGATGGAATCGAGGCCGTGGTTCGTCTGCATCGCGTCGCAATTAACGGAAACTAACGCAATTAAGAACCGACTAAATTGATATGACGATCGAGTGTCGTTTTGTTCGTGCTCAGTTTCATTAATTTTAATTAAACGTCGAACATATTAATTAGATCTCGCGTCGCGTGATATCTCTAACTCGCGACAACTGCCGCGAATCGATAACGAGAACACCGCGAAACGATCGAACGGTTTCATTACGATGGACATTAGAGCTCGTTCAAGTGTGATGCATTGTATGTTCATAATAGAATTTCAGATCAGATCATGCGCGCTATGTTAGAAAATAAAACAGCTGAAATTATTAGCTTCGTGAGTTTAAGCAATAAAATGGATCTAGGGTAAAATTGTAAAATCTATAAATTGTAAATAATAAAGTATTTTCATAGGATAAGTTTGATTTTGATAAACGATAAAAATATATAATAAAATTTCGCTGATAATTTCACCGAGATAAGAATTTCTTTGTTTTCTCTTTTAATTCGGCCTATCGATCACGTTATAACCTCGTTCGACACAAAATCGATGGCATTGAGAGACGTAAAAATTTCATTACTCGTTACTCGTTAGTATATTTCCTCTGAGGTGTACACATAGCAAACTTCGTCGATCGTTTCGTATCAAGGCTGCTTATGCAGACAGTTCAGTAGTTCACTGAGATTTTGTCTAAATGTTCGAGTAGTTTGGATCTTGAAACAGCTTAATCTTGTACGAGTATCGTGTGCATGCTTATCGCAAAATGCACGATATTATACAGAGAACTGGTGAATTTTATTCGAGTACGTCGATACGTTTCCACGAATTGCGAAAATATAATCAATTTTTTATAACGATAAACGCCGAACGCTATTTTATAAAAGGTAACATCGATAAAAGTTCGTATTGTAAATTTCCATCAAACAATGAAACGCTCGAACAAATACCGTTCTCAGACTGATAACTAGAGGGAACTAGGAAAATCGAAATTTCGTTATTCGACAGATTTCTATTCGAATAAGACGGTATTGAAACCTATATATTCAAGAAATTTCTGAAAAAGACAATATCGTTATTTTCATAAATTATATTTTTTTTTTTTATAGGAGTAGAATTATTTTGTACATTCTCGTCAGTTAAATTTTGTAGTGTCGTGTATCAGTTTGCGGGTATTCCAGCCACCTGGTATCGGTTTTTACGTTAACCAATTGTATTTTCGTACCTCAACTTTCCAAATCTATTTTCGTTCTTCTTTTCCTTTTTAATTCAATTAGCAACCATTGTTCATTGATCATTTTTTCCATTTCGATCTCACCACCACTGCGGGGCAGTCCATAGGTTGTGGCTGATTATTCGTTGTTCAGTATCTTGCACTTTATGTGCGCTCATTTAAACTATGTATATTACCCGGCGTGTGCCGACTAGTTAGGCGATTATGCAAGAAAGGTACATTGAATTCGTTCGTCTAGCACGCGTCGCCGTAGTCTATTTATACAGAATATCAGGGGGATACGAGAAATACGTCCATCAGACACGATACTTAGCGGGAGACCGCCAAGTTGAGCTAGAAAAAACACATAGCAAAAAAAAGAAAAACAAATCGAACCTAATCTAAATCTAAATCGAACGCTAAGTCAAATATAAAGAAAATGAAATTTCAGCGGTCCATTATACAAGGATTTATTCAAACCGCACTGTGGTACATAAGAAACGACGATATCAGAGGAACGTCAGATATCTCGACAATCGAAAACGAGATTAAAAGACTTTGAAAGTTCGTCGAAATAGAAACGATCAGATAAGTCGTCCTACTGAAAACAATTACACAGATCTTCCCGGAAGACTCAAACGAAAATATCCTATTGACCTACTCGGTTTCAACCATTAAGAAACCATACACACTGTAAATAAGTCAAGAAAGATCCATCCCAATAACAAACGATAACAGAATCGAAATTCCACGTGTTAGAACATTGAACATAGGACAAAACAAATGTAAATGTTCGTAGCGATAAATAGGAACATGCGGGTGAAGGGTATAAAAATAAAAGAACTTTCATAAATTGCTACTGTCGCTAACTCACTATGTTCTAGATTTTGCATGCACGATTCGATTGCACCCTATATATAAACGAGTTGGCGTGCTCAAACGTCGCCGTCCTTGCTTCTATCCTGTATCTGCAGCGCGATACCGTGGTCGCGTGGGAGATGACAGCCATTGCAACAACATTACACCTGTGCACCGTTTGATACTTTTGAGTGGTCAGGCTCTTTGCGTCGGAGAGCGATGATTCAGTCGTGAATCAACCGAATCGTCCATGTGCCGGTACGCGCGTGTTTCACGAAAAATAAATCGCCCACGCGTACGTACGCGCTCGTCCCTTGCTCTCTTACCAGCATTTGCTGTCGTAATCTCAGTCAAATTTATTTCAAAGGCCGCGTTTCCATCGCGTCGCTCGCGATTCTCGGCCATGTCTGTTCGATGAATGAAATCGTCGAACCATCCGACGATTCGTATTAATCGTGGAACGCGAGGGGAGCCGAAATCTGTCTTCGCGAATCTCGTAAATTCTCGCCCCGTTTCGGAGAAACGAGCCTTGTTCAAATTTACTCGAAGGCTAATTTCGCTACAGTACAAATATGCGGAGAATACACCTGCTCTCGGGATGAATATTAACGCGGCAATTACGCTTCACGCAACGTCTGTCTAATACACCTGTAAATGCACGTGTTTCTTACGTCGATGAATACGATTACTCCGTATACGTGTTCCGACAAACCGTCGCTCGGATCAATGAGACGTACGAAAAACGAAACGAGTATACGATGACTCGTGAAAGTGTTTGAACACTCGTTAAGTGTCTAACCAGTGAAATCTTTTTGTGTATATATTACACGCGTTGTACAAGACGCGTTTTCGCGTTTCATTGGCATTATAATTACACGCGATTGTCGTAATTACATCGGTAAAATTTCAAACCAGTCGGGAAATATGTACAAAGGTTACAAGATATTTATCGCAAACGTGTATGCACTAAAAACTTAATACACGATCGTGTGAAACGTAATAAGAATTGCAAATAATAAACCCACGAAGTGTCTTGTAACTTCGACGTATATTGTTAGGCTCGATTCAAATGTGGCCAACTTTTACGAGCAACTGTATAAATTTTCACGAGTACCTACGTTTATTGCACATATTTACTGCGAGCGTAGCGTAAAAATCTATATACTTGATCGTTCTAACGTGTTTTAACGTACACGTAGTCTCGTTAGACCTTCGACGATAAGCGCAACGTATGAAAAGACGCGTTACATTTGACAACGATCAAGCGATTAAGAGATCGTGGCGAAGACGAAGCGATAGAAAGCAGTCTTGATCTCGGCTGCTAATTGCACTTACTGCTATCAAGCTTACGTATGTAACGCAGCGTTTCGTCGTTAAGGCCGTTAATCTTGATCCGTTGAATTACTTTCGGCGAAACAGGAATTCATTAGACCTCCGTGAAAGCCGCGCGCGGATCCTCGTACAACCATGATTTATAACGCGATTCAACGCGTTTCAAAGCAACTGGGCCCGCGTTCACACAGCTATGCGCGGTTAACCGTTCCAGCATTAGAGAACGATGCATTAATTTCTACGATTTCCGGCTATTTTGCGCCGACCACCGCCGAAAACCACACGGAGAAACCTATTACGTCGATATTACGTCAGTTGAACGTGTAACGTATTCCACCGAAATCACTTTGTCACGCGAACTAACGTTGGTTTTTCCGTCTGGAAGCTAACGATCGGACAACGATAGGCTTCTTCGACTCGCCCTTTGATCGATCGAGAACCAAACGGCGAAATAATGGATAGACGTCGTGAAAAACACGTGAACAAAAGCAATTTACTGTTTCCTCGAATTATAATACGGTAGAATAAAATAATAGACACGTTAGAAGAGCTTATCGTACAGTCGTAGAATTTTTAATATATAATTTAGGGAAAAAAGTTTATTACAGTGTTACAAAGTTCAATTTCTCTAAACTTCGTAGAATCGTAGGATCTAGATGGAAGAGGAAATAACAAGAAAACAATGTCGTTAGTATTCTTGAAATTTCTTTTTGCAACTACGATATGAATTAAATAGAATTCTATAACGTAAACTGATTAAGAGAAAATTTAACGAGATGTTTCGTTAATATCGTACATCTTTGGCTCGATGCTTATCGGGTTAGTACGATTTTCTCTCTTTCTCTTTTTCTTTCGCCTTACGCGTGCACATTTGCTCGAACAAAGCTGATTTTCTCCGTTCATAGGATGATGGTCGCATATACAGGTTGACTGTTGGCGATCGCGACGCGTGGCTGTTACAAGTTTTCAACTATGTCAACAACTCTCTCGACTCGCGTCGGGCGAAGTACTTTTAATTAATGTTTTTAATTAGTATCCCGTTTGCTATCAGAAGCTAACGATCTGACAGACGTATTTTTGACTTTTAAAAATAAACAGGGACATATGAAGTTCCATCGAATTTCCGGCCAAAAGACAATTTATATCCTACGTGGTTTTTCCTAATTGACAAGGCGAGTAATTTTTTCGCGTTGCCGGTGTTTTAAGATAGAAGCTGAATACGTTGTTACTGCGAACAAATTTACACGAAGCTCAGCTGAAAGAATTATCCCTGTATCAAGGCTGACGTTGACATAGTGCCAAATTCGTTGGACGAGAATGATACGAGATCGAGTGCCTCTATCAGTCACGAAACTAACACCTGAAAGAATTCATTTTCTCCCTGCTATGCCAACCCTTTAAAAATCAACCTACTCTTTACGTAACCGAATTGTTTCTTAACTATGTGAAAGAATATTTCGAGAATTTGTTTTACGTTTTCTCACTTTTATTTCAGACCTTTCATAAAGTCCGAAGAAAAATTAACTTACCTACATAAACCGTTATAATAAATTTTCCTTTCTTGTAATCATCAAAGTAGTTCTTTTGTTCTTGATCTATGTAGCTTGTTTATTCTATGTAAGCTTTTCAACAGCGTCGAACCTACCTAACTTTCATCCTCGATGGGTTTATTTATTACGTCTTGACTACTCGTAATCTTTACAAAAGGCGATCTAAGAGGACGTAGCCAAATAGAATTTTCACGTCTAGTTTGCATATCAAAATCATTCAGTGCATTCTAAAAGCATCGTAATACGAATTTATAGTTGGACTATATTTCTCGCGGGTGCATCGCCGGCGACGGGAATTCATGTCGCAAAGTGTTTCAACGTTATTTACGAGATATAAATGGATTTAAAGTTCCATCGGTCCAGCGGTCTCTGGAGTTGCCGTAAAAGTGCGAATAATAACGAAGCTGTTTACGTTTTAACCAATGCGGAACAGCCCCTGCTCCGTTAACAAGTTACGAAACCAAGTTTCCGATTGAAGTGTAATTTCAAATAAGGGTCTGAAACTCGTTTAACTACATTTGAAAAAAAAAAACTGGCCTTAAGGTTGTGCTGCTTGCTTTGATACAGAGTATCGTGGATGTTTCTTTAACGATATCAACACGATCCTTCCGCGGGACGTCTAACAAATTTTATCTCCAACATATTTCGAGCGAACGAAAGAGAGGCTAATTTGTAGGACGTGTATTTATTTAACGATCGAATGAAAATATTTTAGCTGGGAAATATTAAATGGAAATTCAAGCCACTTAAAGACTAAACTACCCGGTTCTATTTTCTTCGAGTTTCTTAAGCCTCGTATCAAAATTACTGTTTAATTCTCTAGAAAACGATTAACCTGGATAGTGTTGGTATCAGTTTGGCCTCTCTGTGATTCTAATTATATTATCGCTTACAAACTCTACGGTACAATTAAACACATACAATCAAATTAGGATATTTCCAAACAACGTGCATTAAATACGATAATACAGAGTATTATAGAGTCACGTTTCCTTTGAAACGTTGCCTGAATTAAAATGTACGTAAGTACTTTAGAACTTCATAGGAACATTTTTCAGTGGAAGACACTACGTGGCCAAGTATGATGAAATATTCATTCGCCAGCTATATCGTTTTGTCAAAAGGCAAATGTGGCTATCGCTTGATATTACTTCCTGTTAATATATTCGTAAAAGAGACACGCTTTAATCAGTCTTGCTCGGTTAGCGGATTAAACTTTCATTAAAGTTTCCATCTGACATTTACAAATTCATATAATTGACATAATTACGGGATGACGGATGTAAAAAGAATGCAGGAAACGCGACGTATATCGAACGGTATACTTGAAACAAGCCACGTGAGCCAAAATTCGAGACTAAAACTAAATAACGCCCACGCGAACGAGGTCCGTTAGAATTTCGTCGGTGTTGTTCTTTTTGGTCCTTTTGCTGTTCGCAGTTCATAAACTGGGCGTGTAAACACGTGTCACTAAATGGAAGGACGAGAACAAAAAGTACAAGAGCAACAAATGAACGAGGTACACGTTGAATCGCGTGTCGTTAGAAGTTGTACGCAAAGTGGGCCCACGTTTAACTGGTCGTGCATAATGTTCCGCGGTCGTAACGTCCCTAAGATTTCAATTTCGCGCATCCCACGGCACGATAAGTTAAAGAAGTTACGGCTTTTCCCAAACGAATCGACGGAATTTAACAGAAATGTTGCAATTTAACCGTTCCAACAATGGTTTAACGTTTCAATTATCCTGCAATTTCTTATTTTTTCTCAGGTTCAGGCTCGCGCTTAAGAAATCAAATTACAGACACGAAGATAATTTAGCAGCGGAAGAACCCGCTGAACCACGATATTACCGAATCGGTAAATGTTATTATCTTCGCTAACGACTGTAATTATATACGAGTTTTTAACGTTTAAGTGACAACGATGTGTCTTTTCCCAGGTTTAGTTCGAAGCAATAGCAAATTCCCTTTCAGCGATTGCCTTTTTCGTCGAAAGAATTATAAAAGAAAATACAAAGTTTGATACAAAGTCTAGCATCGATTTCTCGTCGTTGCGAATTTTTCAATTATGTATGAACTTACTAGACACTCTTAATATCTCAAATAGCGAACTTTGGATCTAAAATTTTAGGAATGAAAAAATTCCAGCATATTCACCGAGAAATAAACTCGTTGAAATGGATACTCGAACGAATTAATATTTACGAGCTGTATACATTAGTATGCTAAAATGTATGACGTATGAACGTATGATGCAACTTATGATCTATAAAATGTAAAAGAAACGTTGCTCCGTACGTTGCATATTTTGGCTCGTCGAATTCCATTACACGCGACTGTACACAAAGATTATGTGTAAATCTGTATCAAAAGCGAAAAGAAGCGATGTGTTTTCACGGAAGTAGGGACACAGACGATAAAAACGAGTCAGTAAACATTTTAATGAAGTACGGATTAATCGATTCGAGATGGATACGCCGTGGGGCCAATTATAAACTCAATCTCTAACTGACGCTGCGAAAATTGGATTGCCAGGCTCGTCTGCAAAATTACGCTCCGCTTCTTATTCAAATTTTCCAATTTCGGAAGCCGCGAGATACTCTTTCGGTCGTATACACGCGCGTCGGCTTCGTACGATTTTTACAAACTGACACGATTGGCAACTCGATACCTTATAAAATCAATTTTAATCCGATTCAACGCGTACTATAGATACAAGGGATGCGAGACTCTCGCAATCCAATGTAATCGCCCCTATTTTTGGAAAATTTCTCAATTCCATTACAAAAGCTAACATAATTAAATTATCGCTTAACAGGAAATATAAAATGATACAAAGGAGACTGATAAATTCCTTTGTCGCTGATATCAGTGCAACTAACGTATTTGCAAATGTCCACGCTGCTGTTGATATCAAATACTACAAATGCGGAACTTCGATTGATCCTCGAAATGTCTGGAAACGAACGACGTTCGGAGAAACGTAGTTGAGAGGGCTGACAAGCGTCGCAGGAAGCGTAACCGCGTCGAAACGTATCGGAACAGAGACAAGACGGTTTGGAAGAGCGATCACCGAGTCGATTTAACGGAATTGAACCGACACGCCATGGAAATCGAGCAGAAACGTGTCGCGCGAAGGGATTACAGCCGAGTTTATTGCTCGTCCCAATTGGAACATCGTGGCTGGTGGGCTTCTCGGTAAAAACGTGACTCGTGACGCGCGTGAAATTTGTCACGGACTGCGAGGAGCACAAAAAAATGAAGGGGCGAAAAAAGGAATTGATCGAACAAGAGAGGCGAAACGGGGAAGTGGCGGAGAGAGTCGAGCTCGATCGCTGTCAACTCGACCGAGTTGACGACCAGCTCGAATTCGATTCGAATAGCAACTGGTGGCGGGACGAACAAGTTCCAACCGTGGCCGGGACACAAGTGGCGGATGGAAACGGCGGCAAATGGCTACGAAGTTCGCCGAACGGTGATTAACCCACATGCAGAGGGAACAATGGGGCTAACGAAGATTTGCAGAATCCTTCCTGACCTCATTCATAGAAACAGGACGATAATTGATTTACTGTCTACGTGGGTTACTCTTCCGCACTGGTTCCACCTCCGATTATGACTGATGATGTGGAAGACTCCTCAAAAGAAAAAAAAAAAAAATTAAAAAAGGAAAAGAAAAAAGAAAGAAGAAAAAAATAAGAAAAAAAAAGGGGATTCGATGGGAACTGTAACTTCCGATCGTTTGGTCGATTCCTAATCGTGGTCGGATTAATTAACTGCGCTTTAAAGACTTTTAAAGTTTCCTAATTTTCTTGCTGGTCAGATCTCAATTTTTCTTCTTTTTAAGAGTTACGGTTTAATTCTTCCTTTAATTTATTGTATAAGTGGTTAAAGGAATTCGTATTGTTAACAGCAATGTCGGTATTGGGAACGAAAAAGTATCGCAGAGGATATTCTGTGAAATTAAAAAGTAGTATGTGGTACCTTCTTTAATTTCTAGGAAATCAATTTATGCGAAAAATTCGTATTATCGTTATAGGGATAGAAAAGGAAGAATATTGAAAAGATTGTATAAAGTCAAAAAGTAGGTAATATTGCTTTCGGGATAATGAAAAAGTTAGCAATCGGTAATCGGCATCATTCAGCACTCAGAGATACCGGTTCCTGGCAACTGCTTTTTAATCGAAGATCAATCTGAAATGAACACGTCATAGGAGAAGAAGACTCGGAAGCAGGTAGTTCAATTCTGCTTCATTCAATCGTAATCGTGCAAAAACTACCCTGCAGATTGCTTTTCCCAGCTAAGCGATAGTGGAAACTATCTTGCATAGAAACTCCATCGATGTGGCCGAAAATTCACCGTTAAACGAACATCGTGAGCTATCGAATCCGTTCTTTCATACCGTTGTTCAACGAAACGATCGACGTTCTCAATGTTTGGCAACGTTCTCGTTCCACGAGGGACGTGGAATGTTCACGATGCCACGAGCGAAATTTATGTAACTTGTATGCGTCAGCTTCTACCTTTCTATGGCTCTGGCAAACAAAAATTGATCGATCGATAGGTATGCGCCTATAGGGTATCTTCGATAAAAAAGGATCGACACCGTAAATTTCATTGGCTGGGAAAATAGACGATATCGTTCATAACGATACCGACGGCTAGGACGCGAACGATGTACAACCGCGCGAGCCAAGCTTTCGTGAAATATTCCCCATCGACTGGAGTGCGAGAAAAAAAGCGGCTGCGGCAAGTGGCATGGCCCTCGCCGATAAAGCTTCCGCAATTTCTTCGACCCGTCAGCTTTCCTCTACCACTCTCGCGGCAAATTCTCGAATATTTTACTCCTCTTAACAAAAGCCCGCTCTCGAGCTGTTCCAAGTTGGTTTTCGAGGAAAAATCGAAGTACGCGCGACTACTTTGGTTTCTTGCTTTTGCTTCGTTTTATGGAAATTTTATAGAATTCAATAGAATGGCAAATATCGTATTTTGTATTTGAATTTTTAAGGCTCCCTTGGTATACGATCGAGCTAATATCATCAGCGAAATTTTGCAAGTATCCGAGATACAAGTTGCATTGATAAATATCGTTCCTAAAATATCGATCACGACGGTAACAAGTTGGCTGACAAAACAAATGGAATTTTACGAATGACGAGTTTCCAGATTAATCTATTTGACGGAAAACGATGAAATTGCGGAAGAGGAATCTACGATCTACGGCTTGTGACTTTTCAATTTATTAATATTATTATTCGAGAAATTACTTGGCAAAAGGATCTAAGTTACGATTGAATTTCCATCGTCCAGAGATTATTTTCTTTCGCGCGGTACCACTTGATAGGTTCACTTCGAAAGAGACTTAATGGTTTACGAAGTTACTGTCGAATATTTCCAATTCTCAGCAGTCAAATGCAATTAAACGAGAGGAATCTCGTTAGCGGTACGTCGGCAAATGAGTAACTGCACTTTTTAACCAGACTGGGATAACTGGCGACACTTGGCCCGCTCGAAAATGTTAATCGAATTCGTTGACCGACGTCGATAATAGAATTTTCACCGAGAATTCGTAACGAACGGTGTCCATTTGAATTGTTAAGAGACTTCTCGTTTGCATACGAGCCGCGTTACTAAATTGATTATTATTTCCTGCGTTTCTTCGTTTCAATGTCTCGCGACTCGATTCGTAACGCGACGATTCGTCATCCCTTTCAATCTCTTAGCGTTTAATAACTCGAGACACGAAGAAATGTGCTATAGTTGACGCGGAAATATGCGGCGAGCTGCTCAATTACGCTCTCGCGCGAAAGTACTGCGCTGCTTTCTATCTTGAGAAATTTGTTATCACGGAAGGCAAGTACAGGCGCGTCTATACCCGAGAGATCGATCGAAAGAGCGAAAGAGATTGTTTTCCGCCAATCCTTACGTAATCCGAGACTCCACCCACCTCGCTGTCTTAAGCGGCAATCCGATTTGCATATTTTCGATCTCACGATAATTCGCACACTCGTGACTTTTTGCCTCTTCGAAGGACTTTGAGCGTCAATTAAAGCGTATTGGGGATAAATCATCGCGAAGGAAACGGGAGTACGAGATTTTAACCTTTTATCGTTTAACTTGGATCGTTCCTCTCGAACGAAGTGTTTCAAGGTCGTGGAAAACGAGGAAAATCGTAATATCTCGGGGAAAGAAATTTTTAACGATTTCGTAAAATTCGGTGCGATAAATGGAGTCTCGTTACGTTACAAATATACTCTATCAATCATTGGCTAATTGTATCGATTTTTGCTATTTCCACGACCATCTTTTCCCTAAAATTTCCAACGACGAAGCTCGGACGAAACGGTAACTCAATGTTATTACGAAAAGACACCTGAATTATTTTTACAATTGTACAGGAATTCCTCGAATTTCAATTATACTTTCTCGAAACTTTCCAACGATGAAACTATAAATAAGCGAACGGATATCTGGTGTGAGGGAAAAACAGCTCCTAAATAAACGTCATAGATGAATACTCGTGCAGAAAATAATGACTTTGCAGACCATTAGTAACAGCACGAAAGGATTGTCAGCGCGATCAAAGCTGTGAAAGCGTTACTTAAACAATCCTATTATCTGACTCCTTTGATGTCTGCCTTAGAAAGACGACCACGCGAGTCTTTCGTATCAGGAAGCGCTCGAATTCGTCTGGCTTTTGGCCAGTCTTCGTCGATGCTGTAAACCGCAGTATGGACCGCGAGGTGTTGACCGAAGAAAATCGTTCGGTCAAATACATATAGGTCATCCTGGAAATAGCAAAATCCCGTCGATGAGGTGCATTGTGCTGGTCGATTAACATTCTGTCGGTCAGTGCACCGTATTTTCCGCCAAGCGATCGACCAATCGCTTCGATTCTCCTTATTGCAGACGCTAAAAGAACGTGTCGAGTCTCTGGCATCGTGGTTTTTGTTCCACTCGAGCCGGCAAATTCAAAAGAAGGGATCAGAGTCGACGAAGAGGAAGAGAAGAGAAAAGAAGAGAAGAGAAGAAGGGAACGAAGTGTGAAAATCTAAAAGACGGTAGTCTTCTGGTTTCGACCGTAGTTTTCAGAGAAAGAGAAGAGAGGAGAAACGCGAGAAAGTTTTTCAAAGGATGTCTTGACGAGAGTTGGCGACGTACTTGATTAAAGCGAACGAGCATCGAGAAGCTACGGGGGAGGAAACGTTAATTAATCCGGTCACGGTAAGTTGTTCCACGGAATATTCCATGGGTCGTTCTTCACGGCATCGGATGATTTTCTTAATGGTTTCCAGGGAACAACGAGCGAACCTTGGTCCGACGAAACATCCAGCAAGAAGGAGCTCGTATCGTTGCAAGCATGGTGTAGTAGCTCGCGCGGGATGTTTCTAAACCAAACACGACTTACACCGTCTAACGAGAATGGGAATTCGTGGCAGTTCTGGTAAAGCTGAGTCGACATCCTGGCGACGCCTTAAGTGCGCGCACACGGTCAGCATCCTGCATAAATATTCCGAATTAATTGGTGGCCAATGCACTGTGTAAACAGGGAGCAACAAGCCTGGCCCCCGGCCCTGTCACATCAACGTCACGTTTCTGAAATACTCGGGCTATATCCGTCACCCACCAACACGTACGCCTGTACATACGCCAGCCTCGAATCAAGTATGCACGGACCAGTCTCGCTTTAGCAGGTTATACGTCTTTACGAGCACGCCCCTGTATTCATCTTGCTTCCCTGGTTGGATGCCTCACGCTCTGCCGACTACAACTACGTTCTAGCTCGTGGCTTTAGCTCCTTGGATGCTGACGTCCACAACATACGATATTCGGCTGTATCGTTCGCAAAACACGAGCCGCAGATTTTACCGGATCACAGCGAATGAATCCGCGCTCGTGTAATTCTACCGAGGATCTGTGCAAGGATTATCGAGATTAGCACTTTGCCCGTGAAAGACGAAAGAAAACCGGAAAGACCAGCGGGAGGCAGATTAAACACGTTGTCGAGAACACGCGTAGGAGACCACCGCTATGACCAGGATTAATCAACGCTTTCGAAAGGATCGACGATCGATCGTCCGTACGAGAATCTATCTGACGTTTAATGCGGCTGGAAACTCGGCTATCGGCTAAGCCAAGCTGCACCCCCGTCAACGGCAATAAATAACGGAATTTCCGTTGCGATCCCGGCAACCGGTCTGTACTCGATCGCGAGCGGCGATGGGCGGTCCGAGGCGACCACGGTCGGACAACGTAGGATTCTCGAGAAAAATGATGGCGCGACAGAAGCGCGGTTTTACGCGAGCTTGTGAGAGCGTTGCCGGTGAAAAGTGACAGCCGCTTCGGCAAGAGTGTACGAACGCCTCGGATACGATTGCCTTTGAAACCTGTCCGTGATGCGCATCGGGAAGGACGATGACGATGAAAACAGTAAATTGATTCGACCCGGCGAAAATACCGCGAGCTGACGGAACTATACGAAGCTCCGTTCGATCTTCGACGTTGAACGGTGGCAACGATCCGGTCGATCCGTTTTATTTTCCGTGGGCATACGCGAACGTTCAACTGTTTGCCGAGGAATTGCAGGAGAAAACTGGAGTTCGAGGTACGCCACGATAAATAATGGAATTTCATCTTGGCTGGTGATCCGATAAACCTGCCTTGTTGCACCGTTGTTTACGGTGAGGATATACTAAGACTCTCGAGAAGGAAGATGGAACGCTCGCGGTTCGATACGATGTTTAAGGTGAATAAGGAGGGTTAAAGGGTAAGGGTGAATCGACGTTCACCCTCTGGGAACGTGCTAAGAGGGTCGGTATCGGAGGCAATTCGTCACTTTACAGTCAGCCCTTTTTTCCACGAGATTTTTGCTCCGCATCGTCCGACATCGTCGATCAAGAAGAAGATTGCCGTAAAGCTGGTCTAAAATCTCGAGGCTGCCTCGAGCGACTCACGAGAGTCACGAAAAAACCGACCCGGTCCAGATTTTCCTGCTTTACTCGATTATTCGTTTACGTGACAGGTGATAAGAATCGTGAGAAATTGCTCTATGGGAAACGCCGCGTCTATGTTCCGAGCCGTCGTGTTGCTGTGCGAAGCCAGCTGTTCGCGAAGGCCAACGAAATATCGGAACGCTTGGTATCGATTCGGCGCTCGATGTCCTAATTGCAGCATCCAGTGTAACAGCTATTGCTACTTCCATAACAATTTATTCGTTTCCTCCTTCATATTTCTTCTACCTACGATCAACCCCGGAATTACCCAAAGAAAGTTCGCCGATCAATTCGACCGAGTACCATCGCCCGAACAAACTGTTTGCAAGAACTCGTACTATACAGACGCAAAGAATTTCGCAATAACGTTTAATGACGGGAAATTCATTTTAAATGAATTTACGAATAGAATCGTGAAATTTGTTCGTACGATGTAACGACGCTTCTCTTCCAAGATGTTCTTCGTTTCCAAGATTATCAATTCTGCATATACAGCATTGTGCATTCTAATTCTCTCCGTTCAAATTTTCCATAAATTCGTGAATATTCGCAATCTATCGCGGACAAACTGACTTAATCGACAGGTTCGACGAGCTAGCTAACGACGTTTCCACTCGCATTTCCATTCCATGGTTCCATTCCATGGACAAAGCGGTCCAAAGCAGAGACAGTGTCCAAAATAGCGGAAGGAAGAATGCGAATAGCGGCGAAGCGAGAGAAAAACAGAGCAAGCAGATCGCGCTGCATAATGTGGACAGAACAAGCACCACGAGCCCGTTCGTTATTTCAATTGGTTGACGTCAGTGCTGTCAGAAGCACGTGCACTTCCGCGGCGGATGCAGCGGTTTCGGGAATGATCGCGCACAGAATGGCCAGCATCCACGTGTTTCTCCCGATACGAACTCAGGCTCCACGTAAAATTTAGCCACGCTGACGCGAGCATTGATTGGTCGTCGATATCGAGAAACCTCGAATCTACCCCGTTTCGTGTAATATTTTTAACAGCAACAGTAACGTACACTCTGTCGATTCGGAGATATCTTTCGTTAAAATCGCAATGTCCTAATGTTCCGACCAAGCTAGCGAATGATTCGCGATGGTACAGACTCTGCGATGCAAAATCTTACAACGATATGTTGCCAAAAATGATGCAGATCTGTCGTTAGAATGTGCGAACAATGGCCACAATATATTCGATAACGTACATTCGGCCGTCTAAAATCTTTTATCTATCGTTCTTATTTTTTAAACGTCTCGTTATTATAACAGTTTGTGTAATATAAATTCACTTAAAACAAGAAAAACACAGGGAACTTGAAATATTTTCAGGTATCTCGAAGAATGAATGCTGGACACTACATTTTAATTAAAGAGGGCTATACGCTGACACGGTGTTCAGTTCGGTGACACCGATTTTACTTCTCGAGAGAGCATAATTATTATACAGAATGCTATCGGCAGTTTTTTCCTCAGATCGAAGACTCGATTCGCCAAGCTGTGGAGCGTAGAGAATTCCAAGTTTCGTCAGATAAGCGACTGACAAGAGGCGTTGTTTCACGGCCGAAATGAAAACGCGTGCACTTGTCAATAGTTGTGCGCTATCGAATGCAGCGTCGAACAATAAAAACGATAGGAACCGTGGTCGATCAGTCGGAACAAATAAATCTCGGATTCAACGAGTGCTTTCTTTTCTCCGCAATAAATTACTGCATTATCCGTGCGCGCGCGTTGACCCCACTTCTGTTACGATAAACCAAAAATCCCTAGGGCGATCGATTGTACGTGACTGGGACGTCGCGTATCGCATCTCTTTGGCGTTATCAATGTCCGATATATGCCAGTAACGCATCGACAGTTGCATCGTTCGTTCAAACAATGTTTTCGCTCATTGTGGAAAACGTGAGTCTGTAATGGGTCACGTGTTGCCATGTGGCGCACGGTTGCGAATAAATAACGGAGGGAAAAATCGTATCGCGTGCTTAGCAGCCAGAAAACCGGCTATTACGAGGATGAAGTCGAATCGTTGTTATCACGCTTCGTCACGCAACAACTTCCCTTCATTGTGGCCGACGCTAAATGGATTAATGGAGGGCAAAGGAATATTAATCGTCGAGTGAACGTGCCACGAATCCTATCGCTTATTTGTCCTTTCTTTCTCGTGTCATCTTATAGACGAAGGTAAAAGGAAAGAAAAAAGCAGTAAGAAGGAGAGTAACGTAAGCGGCGAGCAAGACGAGACGAACGACGTAAGGTGATGTAATTAGCATAGAAGCGTTCCCGTCGACTCGAGAACACTGGCAACTCGAGCGAAGGTAATTGCGTGTAATTTAGTCGGATAACTCGTTGAGATGTCACGGCACGCGATTCTGAATGCGCAGCCCACGGAGTCACGTAAAAAACCCAAGCGAAACCTCCGTTGCTCCCTTTTTTTTCTTCTTCGCGCTCTTGCCTTTTGGTATTTTTCTTCTGCTTGCTGAAAATTATCCCATGTTCCTGCTGAAAATCTCGAGGAAAGCTAAACTACACGCGATCACGGACGATTACCAGCGCGCGATAGTGTCTCTAGAGATCTCCTCCGTCGCGTACCATTCTATATCCGAGACAAACCATTTTTAGTGCTAACCACCGTACATATACGGGATGTTAACGCACGCCTAGCTGGAATAAACATTCCGCAAGATTTCCAACTGTTTTTCCTCGTTTTAGCCGGCGGCCATTAAATTCCTCCGATCCGGCTAAACTAATGACGCTACGCGGATTTCCACTCACGCAAGCTGGCCATTATCGTCGATTAAAAGCTCGGCGTTTCGCCTCACAATGAAATATCAACGCGGTTCCGCGCGTTCTTTCAAGTCCGTATGCACATTCTGGTTATAGCTGATTGAACGTTTCAACACGGTCACCGAACGTTTCCGTGTTGGAGACTCGCGCTTTTCTCAATTGGCCGTTGCTCTCTTCGTCTCTGTCTCTGTGTACGCGGTGCCCTGCCCTCTTCCTGTTCGTACAGCGAGAACAAAGGTATCGTACACGCGAGAAAGAGAGCTTTCTCCGCATCTTTGCATGCACCGACCGAAGCAGATGGAAAAGGACCGACGAACACCGGTTTTCACCCGCTGGTTCCGCCTTCGCTTCGAAACGCTTGACCTCGGCTACACTTCAGACACGACCTATTTACACAACGATCGACCGAGAGAAGCCAGTAAACCGGAAGCTCGTTAAATTCGATCCTTAATGTTTCTTCGTTAAATTTTCCGTCTATGGTACTCCTCGTGCGGCCGTCTCTCTCGTCTTTTCGAATTATTATCGCGATTGGTATTACACCGACGCGTTTAGAACTCGTTTTCGCATCACGGGATCGCGATCCACCATCTTTGCAAATTACATTCACTTCGATACGAGGAAATATAAATCGCAAAGATGGATACAGGTCGTTGTTATCGCGACACGTTCGCTGGATCGTGAATTTCACTATCGAATTTTATTCGTTTCACGGGCCAATCGTTTCTCGAGATTCGTTTTGTGGGTTAGGCAAATGAAAAGAGTAATTCCTCTGGTCTCGTTTGCTTCGGTGAAATTTAAACAATAACGATGTACCGTGGATCTATCGTTTATCTTCGAAAGGATTATATCTTCGAAACGATCAGATTATTCTCTTCTCTGATTATTTCCTTTTCCTTTTTACCTACCAAGTGACGTAAAATCAACTCAACGTCGAATCTTTTCTTTTTCTATTTCTTTTTGTCCTCTTAAAATGTCGTACGATGTGACTTTCGAACGCTGCAACTCGTTTAGTTTCGTATTTTTGCATTGCCGAACATTTCTATCGATTCTAAAATTCTATGTTCTATCCCGTTGAAAGCTCGTATAAGCAGAAGTTGGTCGAAATCACCGCTACCTGTTACGATCATCTTGCACGTACGACCTCAGGCCCGATTACAGATGGCCGTGCGTGATGCACAAATCGATGAAAGCTTTCGTGTGTTGGCTAGGAAACAGATTTTGCTACTTTTGGGCGGAATATCAAACCTCCAGGGCCGCCCCTTGTAATCTAACCAATTTCCATACGATCCTTTCTCCGCTGTTTCCTTTTTCTGTCCAACGTACAATTATCTACATCTCAATTCGCTTCAGATTGCAGAACGATACGAGAAATTTATTCTCCATTACTTTCCACGGATTAATTTCCTAATTTCTTTAGAAACGTTCCTAACTTTATCTCGCGATTTCTCCGACGCTATTTTTAGGATACAGAACAGTCAAAAATGTAATCGAAGCGGTTGATTTAAAATGACAATGAGAAAGGAAATTACATTATTCTGTAAAACATTGGAAACAGATTCGAATACGTCTGAGGTCTACTATTCGCACTTTTGAAAATTCATTTCACAGTAATAAGAAATCTAATCGAGACTTAGTTCGATTTAGAACAGAAATAAACAAAGGAACGATATAATTTCGCAAAATATTCCAAACGTTTCTGCCATTTCTTTGTCAAATTCTGTTATACTGTCGTCTCAAAGTTAAACGACCACGTCTGGGTGTTATATTTTAAAACTTTCCCAAATACCGGTACAGGAGCTATTGTTCGGAATCTTGCGAAGGGTTGAACTCGTTGCTGGGCAACAGGTATTCAAATTAACCAGCTTCTTTTCTCGAATTCAGCCAAGACGAACGAGGTCAACGCGAGCCACGAAAGAACATTTGGAATAAAGAAGCGAACGCGAAGATGCTGGGCTTCCGACCCCGTTGGTCGATATACGTACGTGATTGGCATCGTAAACGAGCCAACCGGGAAAGTTCGTTCTCTCATCGGGAATCCACGTGTCCCATCAGCTGGATTTAAGTCCGGACTCGTCGAAAATCGAGCTTGAAAAATCGGCGGACGTGTTACGACCGTGTCTGCCTTCGTCTAACTATTTCCAACGGTTGTATTTCGTTGGGAATTGATGAAACTACCCACTCGTGAATTTAATTTCTATTTGCTAACAAACGCTAAATGGAAAATTAGATCGGCTCTCGCGTGGTTTCAAATTCTGATGGTAACTGAGTTCTGTTCATTCCTATTTGTCGCATTGATTTCGTCCGCTACCTAGTTCCTTAAACCGATTACCTTCCTTATCGGTTCAACGACGTATTAACCTAAAATCGAGATACTAAAATATTTTAGATATCGCATTATCCACTGGAGAATACGGTGAAATGGTATTCTAGAATCCTGCGATAACAAACAAGCGTTACATTCTCGTGTTATTATTAAACTGTTCCCATCAAGTATCCGTTTTAAAGCACTCGGCAGCAAAATCCGAAGCAAGAAGAAGGAAGAATAGGAATCTTGAAATAACTAAAAATACCTTTCATATATCAAATTAATATTTACACTAGCAGAGTCATCACCTATACTCCGTATAATCCTGACTATTCTCCCCTTATTTACCCTGCGCTCGACCGAGCGAGTACCTCGAACGACCCACCGTCCTCGTCTCTGCGACCGGCAAGTATCAAACTTATAACCAGCTTCTCAAATCTCCGTGCTTTTCGCCAGTACCGTTTCTCCGTTGAACTTTAAGCGACCGTAGAGCACTTTGTTTCCACAGGTTCGAGGATATTTCGCCCACGCAACGACCCGTCCATTTTATCTCGATATTCACGAGCAGCGCAAGCTCGTCCATCGGAACAAGTCCAACATTCGGCGAATTTTAACTCGCAGCCGCGTCGTCGATAACCAACCAGTCCGGCTCGAATAATATATTCACAGTGCACAGAGAGGCGGAATCGCGGCGTATCGATCGAGCGGAGCGTAGGTCGAGCGCACGTAACGCTCAGGTCGCAAGATCAACGCAGAGAAAAGAGGGTTCTTGACGGGGTGGCTCGCTCAAAGGGGGAAAGTCATTAAAAGAGGGATCGTTCTAAAAATACCGGCCATCTCAAAGGACTCGCCGTAGGCTGAGACAAGAAGATCAAGGTGTTTCAGTGTTTGACTCGCGAAACCTGGTTAGGTCGTGCTACATCCCCGAACGCTGGCCTGTTAGAGCTCTTTCATACGGTACGACGATACTTATCATCGCGATACACGTCCGACAATAAGATACTAAGACGCGATACGATATCTCGTTAACTTCGTAACTTTGCTTTACGCTTAACAATATCTGCTATTGTTGTACGATATTTGAAAATTTTCGCGGCGATCGTAATAGATTCTTTAATCGTTTAAATCTGTCAGTTTTATCTTTCTTTCTCTTTTACCAAGAAATGACGATCCGTCCGACTATCCTGTTAATAAGTATCCTAAGTATGACATTTTCCAAACGTCAAATACGAGTTCTTCCGTTTTCAAAAACCGATGGTACACGGTGATGTCGCGTATAAATATGCTCGCTTGGTAACTGTCCGTAATTAAACGACCCCTACGGCTCATTATCCGAAGGATCCCTGGCACATGATGCGCTAACGCGTCGCGTGCAACACGCTTCAACCGCCTATCGTGTGAACGCACTCGTTCCGGATGACAGGAACTGGTTCCGCATGGGGAGGTGGAGAACTCTGCTTAGCTGCGAGGGATAGGGTCTCTTGCTTAACTTGATTACCGGGATTTTTTCTTTTTTGGTGGTTTCACGATTAGAGACTCTAGTATCGTCGGTGATTAAGAGTAACGAAGTGAAATTGTAAAGGGAAAGTTTGTCATTAATTCTTTTCATACGATGCTATCGAAGAACTTTTCCAAGAAAACGACATTTTAAGAATTTATTTATATTGTCTCCTCGCGATGGGAAATCATTTTTACGGAAGCAATCGCTTGTCTTTCTCTCTGAGAAATTAAATACTAACCACCTACCTGGATAATAAAATCGAGCGATTCGCTAGAGATTGATTTGTTACGCTACGCTTCGTGGAATAAAGAAAAAGGCCGAATGAAATTGCACCTTTTTGTCACGAAGAGAATAAGAAGCAACTTCTCGTATTCCTCGGAATATCGGGTTCAACGTGTACTAAACCGCGGATCGTAAAGAATCTTACGGCCGATAGAAATAAAGCGAAGACGAGTACGCCATAAAAATCTCCGACTTTCTCAGCTTTTAAACGACGCGGTGCGTCGCGGCGTCTATCCGCGTCGAGTTCGAAACCGGCCACGATATCGAAAACATAAAACGCGAAGAGATCTCTCGGAAAGAAAACGCGCCGTGTTCGAGCGGCGCTGATAGATCGTTCTTGATCCCCGACGCGAAGATTCTTTAAGCGGAAAAAGTAAATCGGTCGAAAGTAACCGGCCCACTGAACAATCCTCGTCGAAGAGTCGTTCGATTAACCGATGACAAGAAACCGATCTCTCGCAGACTTTCGAACCGCGCCAGATTTTGCGATTCTCGATTGGCCACGCGCGATCACCGTTTTCCGCCTCGATTTCCCTCGTACTGACCCGTCGTTAATTAATACACCGGAGAAAATTGGTCGCACGAACTTCCGTTTACCGGCGACCTAATGGCGTCGTGCAAACCAAAATTTTGGTATCGCGAATATTTACCTAACGCTTACTCAAATTTGTCCGAGTGGCGTCGAATCGTGGCGCAACTGGGCTGCCAGGGTCAAACAGCGACGAGCAAAGCAAATCAAGTCACGGAACGTGTCTCAGAGGGCCGAATTACCCCTCGAGTTTGCGTTGCTCTCCAGTATGACCAAACGTCTCGGGTATCGTCACTGGACAGTGTTTCTGAGCTTTGCCTTTGTTCTGCGAACTGAGAGCCATTCTGTGTCTTCGGAGAAACCGAATATTCGTGAGTGGTCGCCGTGTTTACTAAGCATAAGGCAAATATATTCTCGCGAATTTAACGCGAACAGAGCGCAAGAGACGAGAGTAAATAGAAAAGATAGTCGATCGATGGGACGTCCGAGTGCAAAGCAATCGCGAAGACAGTCCGACTTTGTTAGAAACTAGTTTAAATCTTACGGATTCCATTTCGTTAAATGGCGATCGTGTTGTTCTCCGATAATCGTTCGATAGAACCGAAGGATCGAGGTAACAATTACAGATGGATCTTGCGTTTATCGAGTTTGAGCCTTGTTCTCCGTCGACAGAGTCGCGAATGCTACTTACTTGGAAAGCTAAAAAGAAAACAATTAATTCGAATCATACGTTTCTTATCGGAGAATCGATGAGTCGAAGGAAATGTTCTCGGCGAGCAAAAGGCAGATTCGGTCGATTCAAGTCGTTAGGAAGCTTGCGGAAAACGAGCTCGTAAAACATCGCCTACCATACGATTATGGTAGGCGATCCTGGATAATCGTAAATTATCGAAGAAAGCCGCGTTGTCAGTAACAATTCGAAACCGATTTACCGGCAAAGTTTTAGCTACTCTGATCCCGCGGACTAATATGAATAAATATATGTAATCCTGTCGCGAATCTCAGGAAGGAGCGAACGTTCGAACGAGTTCCACGGCACTCTGAACGATTTCCTGTGACGAGGGCGAACGAGTTTGAATACAAAAATGGTGATAAGCGAAGGAGAAAGAGAGAGGCAGAGAAAAAGAGAGAAAGAGATAGAGGAGAGAAAAAAGGTGATCGTGTCATTTTGTATTGCTGATGGGAATTTCGCAAAAAGAGCAACACGCCAGGAGAAAAATCCGTGAAAGGCGAACGACTTACGTAATACGCGCACGCATTTAATGAAATTCCGAGAGCGCGCATTCGTCGTCGTTCATGGCTTGAAACGCGACCACGAGAGAGCTGGAACTGACCGTTCACTTTTATTATACACAACCGTTCGACACGCTACAGCGAGTACGCCTGTACGCGGAGCCACGGCCGCGCGTTAATTTCCTGTTCGTGAATCGCTGCATTATTCGAAAACCGCTAGATTCCGAAACCACGGCCTAGGCCAAGTATAAACACTGTCAGCCAACTGCCGAACGTTTACTTGAACAGTGTCGTAAAATCTTGCGGGTTTACCCCGATAACCTGGTTGAACGGATAAATCGCCGCAGAGGATCGTTTTATGAGAGCGTTAGGGGTTGAAGCGAGAAGGGTTCGTCGCTTACAGTCAGTTGTAAAAGCATCCAGCTACTCGAATACATATTTCATATTCGCACGAGGTACACTTTCGAAACGTAAACGATTTTATGCAAGTACTTGTAACATGCTTTTTTAGTTAAAAAAAAAAAAAAAAAAAAAGTGGAATGCTGCACTTGTCGTGCGAATAATATTTAATATAGGAGCAGTTAAGTAGAAGCAGTAAATAACGCTGATATCACGATTATATTACTCGTGTTTTTCAACAGATATTTATGCTAATTCGAGTTCATTAAATGACACAACCGATGCGATTCTTGGTAATAAAACACGGATCTTTATTTACACATTGAACGTTTTCTGAGTTGAACACGAGCTGAATTACGACGCTTTTAACGCGTAATCCTCTCTGTTACATAGTTAACGAATCACCGGCATTTACCAGGTTTCATATGTTTCAAGCGCTGCCGTCCCCTCCCTCCAAATACAGTGGAAAACATCATTTATTCAAAATAACATTAATAAAACCACGAAAATAGACCGAGAGACCATTCCGTCGATATTACCCTCGTATCCATATTTGAGTTCGAACATTCTAATAATACCGTTATACCGTTCGATTCTTTTCCCTCGTGAAACTTTCACTCGACATCGGCGGAATCAACATAAGCCCGCCCCCATTTGTAGAAATTCCATCAAAGCGGTATCGATAGAAAGGCACCCGTGGGTGTCTAGTAATTAACGTATCTCATCGAAGTGGCGCGAACGAGGCGCAACGAAACCAACAGTTCGCTCTGCATTCACCGACCGAGTTCCGCAGGTGGCAAGCGCGAAACGACGTTGAAGCGGTACATCTGTTTCCGTGTTCCACTCGCGGAAATGTCTCCCCCGACGGAAATTCATTTGGCGGTGTAACAACCGCGCGATAACGAGTCCCACCGAAAAGTAAGAGATTCGGCCGCGAAATTTCTCCAGTCTCCGACTCTGCCTGCGGGTAATTGACAATTACGCGATATAATTGCGGCGATGATTACGGCGACGCTCGTCGCGGTCCATCAAGAACATCGCACGCTGTAATTCCGCGTTTCTTCGAATCTCAAACGAAAAGGAACAAAGTAAGGGTACGATTATAAAGAAAACTTTCAGCGGCTTTCAAAGGTTGCCAACGAGAACGTCTAATTACAAGGCGGAACGCACATACAGAAGCGCGCATCAACTGACAACTTGCAGCGGCGCTTCGCGGAAAAGCTTCATCCGGTCGGACGGAGCAGAATCGTTGCAGCCATTTGCAATTCAAACGAGTAGCCGTGGAGGATTTCCCGCGCGGGCCAACACCACCACCCCGACCCTCCTTTTCCGTGTGACTGGCAGATGCCAGAAATTTCAGAAACTCAGCCACGGCCACTCGTGACAAGACTAAAAACCTTGGACTGCAATTCGCGAGGCTCGTCGCAGGTTGTCCGATGGAAAACGAACGTGAAAAAATTCATTGGATTCGTGCATTTTTACGGAGAAGTTAACGAGGTTCTAATGCCAACGCGGTACGAGAAACGCGGATGCATTTTAGTTGATAGTGGAATATGGAGTAGGAAAATGGCGCTCTGTTATTCTACCACCGGTATCTGTTCGTAAATCTAGCCGCTATGTTTTAGCTGATAAATAATGGACGCAGGAAATGGCTGCACGATCCTCCAGTGGGCCGTGTGTGAACCCTGTCAGAAGGATAATACTCGCTCGCAGATCTTCTGGCAGATAATCAGCTCGAATGATAAAGACTTACGATAAGCTTAAGGATTTCGTGGAATGTTCCTTATAATCGTTTAAGAAATTAAACAATCGGCAAAGAAAAGAATGGTTTTTTTTTTTAATTTACCTGAGAATTTACCATCGTTTGCTTCATCTTCTCGCGATAAATCGACTTGCGAAATTAAGTCAGGGATTTTGAAAATCCGTTGTACCTTTAATTTGGCAAGGTTGGTCAATGCGAACTTCGAATCGCTCGTATCTGTTCAAACAAAATCTCCCACGAGAACGAATAGCACGTTGCTGAACAAGAAGTCGAACGTATGAAAAAATTTGACCGACCTGGAATTTTCTATTCGAGAAACGTGCAACACGGATAATCGCTCGATACATCTTCGTTGGAATCGTTAATTCGATGGAACTCGATCGACTAATTCTCCTGACTTTTAGTCGGAATTTAAGGCTATCCGGCAGAGGGTCGATCTCTTCCGATTAATTAACCAAAAAGAATTAGTCGCCGTGCGATTTTATGGAGAGAGAGAGAGTTTGTAGGCGAACTTCGCCGCTATTAACGGCATTAACGAACTGTATCGCATAAATTTCCGTTGCGCGTTGTCCAATTAGCGCGCGCGTGCTACCAAAACGCGCGGAATTCGCGCGTAACGTTTCCTCGCGGAATAACGGCTTCAATTAACACGCTGCGGGAAATAAAACGGAGGAGAAAAAGGGAGGAGTTATCGACGTGGATCACTTTGAACGTTTCCACGCGTTTATTAGATCCCGATCGACCGTGATTCATATGCTTAATCCGATTTACCGCGCAACCAACGATCTTGATAGTGTCGTTTCGCGCAATTATCGCAGCCGCTAAGCGGTTCGCTTAATCGAACGAAACGATGCCTCGATCGAACGTGCTACGTCCTAACGAGATAGCTGTGCGCACGTTGCACGGCCTAAAGGATTAAGAAAACCGATCAACCGACAAACGAAAACCTTTTTCATCTGTAGACTCGACATGTCGGTATTTCTACGATTTAATATTCCATCTATTTTAAATTATATCATTCTTTAAGGAAGATTCTTTTCGTCAAATACAAAGCAGATGACTAATTTGTTAATGGGATAGAAGTTCAGCTTCTAAAAGTACGTAACGAGACGTAAAATCTTTGCGAATCAAGTAAATTCGACTTACGATACTCGCACCTATATTGACAAGGAAATAAACGCGGAAACATTATTCGCGTAACGTATCGCGACGTAACTGTACGTTGCAGGAGCGTAGGAAAAAAGAAAGGAAAGCCAGTCAAGATGGATGGAGAGCTAATGAAACATCGGTGCAGGGCCGAATGTCCCAAACTAATTTCCTGTTTACTTGGCGCGGCTTCCCTTTTAATCTGCCGACACGGTCCATCGGGGAAGCTAAACGTCGCCTCGGCTGGTATTCAGGAATTTTTTCGTCTGTGAGTTCACTGTGTTCCGTGTCGCTCCGAAAACGTCACAGATAACGGCGTTCTAATTAGCCGGTAATCGAGCGAACCGGCACTCTCTTAATTTTCTCTCGTCAAGCAGCGCGACGCTATCGGGACAAAAGAGTTTTTCGTGTTTCCACGGGGCAAGCAATAACAGTTCGAATCAGCCGAATCGAGAGCGCAGCAGGAATGGAAAGAGGCAGAAGAGTGTGCAGCGGGTTCGAACGTCGCGATAAAACGATCAACGAGACAGCACGCTGGTTAGACACCAGGAGGATGGGTCAGAAAATAATTGCCAGATCGTTTTTCATTGTCAGCGTTCGGTTAATGCGAATATTGGGTACAAAGTGTGGTATAATTATAGAGACGGCCGGACCGAGGTAACTCGATCATTAGCTACGTGCTGCCAAAATGGATGCTCGAGGTACGAGCCATTCGAAGACAAGGCAGATCCATTGCTGTCGGCAAAACGCGAATTGTTTGTAATCAGCTTACATAGCTAGTCGGTAGATTCGCGTGCGATCGATATACCGAGACCTGCGTGCTTCTTGTAACGTCCACGCTACCTCACGGCCACCACTAACGTCGAACATCGTCGAATCGCAGACAATTCGATAATCGAGGGGCCTCTCCATTTCGATAAATTGTAGCTTCAAGGGTAAATAAAGCGATCTGCAAGGTCGTTGGCTAACAATTTCCACGTACATGATACGTTTACGTTCGCTAAAACAGTTGCGAAACCGTTTTCCCTCGATCGAGTTAGCAAGACCACGGACAGATACTTTTTGTCTGAACATAAACCATCCGATAATGGTGTTCGTTTGTTATGTACCGATCGGTCAAAAATACGCTCTACGTTATTGTGTACCGCGGAATAGCAAGAGGAACGCGAAACCTCTACATCCACGAATTACAGCATAAAACGAAGGCTATCGTTCAAATCCGAATCTATATTTTTGGTTCGTCGAGTATTCGTCGATCGAACTGCTCGACAAAGTGTACCACAAAAGTCTCGCTACTCCCAAGCCTAATACGATAAAATGGCCACGGCCACTGACGATTGGCCTTTCGTTATAAAGTTTCGATACGTCGCGAGGTCGCACTCCAGCGAATACGTATAACAAGCAACCGGAAAATTCGTTCGAAATTCGTTCGCAGCCTGAGTCGGCCCATCGAGTGGCTCGTTTTACATAAAATTTCCTATAATTGCCTTTCGAAAGTTCGAGATTGCCTACTTTGCACGGCCATTTTTCGCCGTGGCTGTTATCAAAGTAATCGAGCCTGGTTAACGCGGTGATTTTTCATCGCTTTAATCGAGCCGTTTTCTTTCGTCAAATTTAGTCGAAACTTCGTGGATGGAGGAGTGCGACGAAAAAAAGGGTTGAAAGAAAAAGCAACATTTACGCGTTCGAGAGGATACGTGCGCGTTGTTGACTGGCGTACACGGCAACTTCGTTTGGGAAATATCGCAAGCAGCGCTGACAGCTTGACAAAGCATCGCTACGTGCTCGCTTATGTTCGGTTTCCTCGCGCATAAGGGCCGGCGTGCAAATTTATCGAATACAAACGATTTCCATCGAGCTACGCTTATGCCAGGGAGGCTACGAGCGCATCGTTATCGATGATTTCCAGTTTGAAGGGATTGCTGTTACGAGGGAACGTGTGGGCGCGAAATCTGCGTAACCCGAGGATTGCGAGAACCAGAGGTTTTTTAACAAATTTTTCGTGTTACGAAACTGGCACAGATGGTGAAAAAATCTCTAATCTGCGCAAACTTGAATTATCTGAAACGTATACGTACCCTGACTTTCGCAGGAAGCGTTCCTTTTTATCAGGTTCTACGCTTCGTTTCTACAGTATCAAATTTATTTAATCGTACGAGAGTGTCGCTAATTAATACGAAATTTGATATACTTGGACCGATTGAGTTGCTCGCTGTATTTCTCTCAATTAAAAAATAGAATATTTCTTTTATTTTGTATAAACTGGCAGATTTGAAAATTGTTCGAAGAGAAAGAATATCCCAAAGCGAGAAATTCTAGTACGCAAATTGTAAGTTAATGACTCGAAATGTAATCGCACGGCTGGAAATGGTTAATTACGGGAAAACGAGGGTAAAGTTAAACTTGGATAACAACATCTGTACACTTGCAAACTTTAAAACGCGTTGCTATATATACTCGCAAAGTCTGGAAAATTTACATGGAAATCGCCCACGAAAATTCTACTTATTTCCTTCTCCACAAAAATCCAATTGCGCTACTTTTTCGTCGAACGTCGTACATTTCGAGAACCGCGAAGGGAACAACGATCTATCGAACACCCGTTAAACAGCGAATTGCATAAACTTTCAGAAGACGGTACGTGCTTGAAAAGTTGTCAATCACGATTTGAGATATTACACGCCTATACGTGATTATCGGCGCGTGATTGGTATTGAGAAACAGATTAAAGCCCGCAGCGGATATGGCTTTCCGACTGTATTCAGTGCATGCGTTTCCATTCAACTGCTTCGATACACAGGCGAGAATTAAATATAATCCCATCTGTCTGTTCAGTCGCATCGAATCGATCGCTTCTAATTCTAAGAAAATTTCCCTTTAATTAGGCCGCGTATCTCGTTTCACATACGGTTGCTCGTGGACCTATTTCAACGCTTACCATAGAAAGCTTCTACGTGCATATCGCGCGTGTTACGTAAAATACGTTTTGAAATTTAACCAGCACCGTAATAAGGCGTGCCTGTCATGATTATATTGGTGCAATTCGAAATTTGAAAATATACGCGTTACAAGGTACTTGATGATCGAACAACTTCGTGAGCCGCTATAGAAATGCATCGCTGAAAATTCCTGCATCCTGTTACGTAAACCTTTTCAACCACACTGAGAATTAGAAGGAGAAAAAAAAACAGATTTATCGCGAATCGATGAAACGTGGGCCGACATCGATAGCCCGTACACTTTGCGTGAAACATGTTCCTTTCTGGCCACGGTGAGCCAAGGTATTTGCCAAAACGACAGTTCGTCTCTAATGAAAATAGAGCTTAAGCCACGACCCAAAGTTCAAAATTGGATTTCGAGGCGGAGCCTGCGTGGCCGAGCGATCCCACCCTTTACGCAACTATTGCCAATGGAAAGATCTGCCAAATAACAGATTCTCGCGTGTGTTAACAAGAAGCGCGAAATACGCGTACAACATAGTGTGTAAGTATGAATCATATGACAGCATCTTGACGAGAGACGTCTGATGCCAGGAAACGTGGAGATCGTGCGTCGACTGCGATGAGCCTCGAGAATGCACATCGAAAGAATACTCGCATCTGCAAATGCTTTATATTTATTACGCGTATTAGCGTGAATCGCTATATACGCGAGCGAATTCGTTCGCACGTGCAGTGGTTAGGTTTCGATTCTTGAAGCATGAACCGCGAACGAACATTACCGACTATTTAATTATTAGAGGCGATACGCGAAGTGAGCAATTATCGGTAATTAGGTGTCGAGCGAACGCGATACGCCAAATCACGTTAACAACGTACGTTTATCGGGGCAAACGAAACGATATTCGTTGGAAATTCTAATAGGGAAAAACTGTTTGCTAACACCGGAGCTAATTACGTTTTAGAAACAAACGCATTGGTACAATTATTTTCAATTAAGTCTCCGATTAAAGAAGCAACGAGGGCCTTGCACGTATAAAAACGAATTAGCTTATTGTTTTGTCTAAACAATTACGTTATAAAACCATTATCGTGAAAACTTCTCCGTGGAATTTTCATGGAAACTGGTTTTATAATAATTGAAAAATACCAACTCTTTCTTGGCACGTTGAAAAATCGACGTAACTCTCGACAAACCAATATGTTTTTCAAGTACACGTATCGACGAATGAGAAGAGAAACAATTTTCTATCGGTTTTCTAACTAGAAAAGGAAAAATAGATCCGTTTGTACGATAGAAGATAGAAAGATGTCAGCGTCGATTGAAAAAGGTGTTCGATCGATTCACGGTTCGAACAAAGCTGAAACAAAATCTCACTCGTTAGGCGAGAAACGAGCGGCTTTCGTGCTCGCACGTCTCGGGTATACGAACCACTCTCTTTGCCTGCTTTCAAACGGCACGGAAGACCTCATTGCCGCGGGCCTAACGTTAATGCGCGTGATTTTCTTTTCACTGCTCTCCGGAGCGGTGCTAGTTGCTGTTTGCACTGCGATCCTTTTCACGATAGAAGAGACAGCTGACAGAGGCAAACGCGAAATAACATCGTTTCATCGGCGATGGGATATTTGTAATTAAGGCAATAAAAGAGAAGAACAGAATAACCTTCCCTCTGTTGTGAATTAAAATATAATTTACCATCTGTAGTCGCGAGACTCGTAAATAACCCGTATTCCCAAGTATCAGGACACCGAGCAAGCTCGTATCCAAATTTCAGTCATTATCAGAAAAAAAAAAAAAAAAAAAAAAAAAGAGAGAAGCAATTCGATCTGTGAGAATTTTCATTTGGAAGTGCTCCAGACATGATAAATTATAATAATCAAGCATTAGCCCCAACAGCTTTTTAACTTGTATTGAAAAAGTTTGAGGTGAATCGGATAGAAGACTACGAAAAGTCTGTGAAAATCCGACTTCGTGTTGTAAAATCATTTGTAAAGGCACGACGCGCATAAACGAGCGGAAGATTCACTTTATCCTAACGAATTGATAGGATTATTATATTATTATTTTAAACGAGACAACCATTCTTAAAGGTACGCATAATTTCCTAATAATTTTTCTGATACACTTAGCTGAATTCTAATGCTTAGTGAACAGGGAACAGCGTTTCTCGTCGCGAGTTAAATATCAAAGACGAGACAAAAGATATCGCTCGAAAGATGTACCGTAGAAGAGAGGATTTCTGAAAGGTGTACACGCGTTTCTATAGTTTGCCAGGAATAAACGCGGCGAGAAACGCGTTTCATCCCCGTATAGTAAGTCAGCTCTCGAGCTCTATTTGTTGGATTTGCTAATTAGACGTCGAATGAAATATTGAAAAGAATGTCGTCACCGTGGCAGAGCCGCTTGTACCGTGGGTAATTGGAATATGTAACGAGCACGTAAAATGAATGAAACCGACAAATTTCCTCGAGTTTTATGGTACGGTAAGTGCGCCGGGGCCCATCTACAGCCACTCCTTTTCTCCACAGTTACGTAAGGGAACCGTGAATCTAGAGCGTTTCCATTATTTGCGCAGGCATTTCTCCGTCGGATTCTCTCTCATGAATATTAACAGCGAGGCTCTCGAGTGGCTTATTTTCTTTTATTTTTTCATACATTTTACCATGAAATCGCGCAGCCTGTGAGGCTGACCTTCGACTATACACGGCGGCCACTGTTTGCAATCTTTTCGAAGGCGGTTTCGAGATACAGAGAACAGAACGGAGAATCAATTTGTTTCTTTGCGTACGATTGATTTCGTGGACTTACCTTGGCGAAGTCGATCTTCAGCGTACAGCAACCGGAGTATATGTCTGCCCCGTGAAGCGTCTCCTTTGCTCTTGTTGCCGATTCCACCGTGTCGAACGTGGTTATCGAAAGATTCGGTTAAGGATATATAGATAGCTCTGTCTGGGTAGTAGTAAAAATTAACGAACAGTTTCTATTTATAGCTCCGAGAGGACTCCCATATGTTTCGACATGGCGCGATTCATTTGAAATCTATCAAAATTATGGCTAAGCGAAATATTGCTGAACGAAATCGAAAAAACTTCCAGTTAGCGATTTATCGTAATTCCCAACTAGTATGGATCGTGGGTGATCGCATTAGTTTCGATTACAATCGAGTTAGATCTTAATTCGCGTGGTCTTTGCTCGTAGCGTTAAAATAATACAAATGAAAATTAAGTAATTCGATACGAACATTACGCGTCACGATCTTACGAGAGTTGAACTACTAGGCACGAGTCTAATTCACGGTTAAAAATATAAAATAATAATCTGAACGGCGAAATTAAATAAAGCATGGAAATTTGACGAATTGACGAACGTTATTTTGTCTTTCACGAGAAAATGGACCACCTGTAACAAGTGAATCTTTTTAGGAATCTATCGGTTGATATAAAAACTGTCGGAGGATTTGGAAGGAACAACGGATAATGAATAAAAGACAGTCTGAGTGCTATGGATTCGAAATAAAAAAAGATTCAAAGCATCGAGAATAGACGACGAATGTACATCTCCAAGAAAAGATCAGATATCTCATACGTCGTTTTACAGCTGAATTTTAATAACGAGCTGCTGCTACGCCTCTCGACTTTATGAGTTACTCGACGCTACGTGCCTGCTTGAAATTTTGGAAACTTAGGAATAATCGCGTACGAGGGCTGCATCGTTTGCACTTGCCAAATTATTCTCTTCTTGTGTGTAAACTACGTGTTTGAAAATTCTATGAATCGTATCGGAACAAGCGAGATAAGCATAAATTATCAACACATGCGTGTATAACATCTGAATAATTCCATAGTAAACTTTGCTATTACGTGGAAATAAAGTCTGTTAGAGGCTCGCAGTATTACCAGAAAAATAGATAAATAAATAAAATAAAAACGTCGAAAATTACGACTAGCTCTGATTCCAAAGATAATAATCGTAACTACCTGTTCGACGTAAATATCAGGTCGTCTGAAAAGTTTCTTTCGTTTCATAAGGAAATAATGGATGCACAACATTTTTCGTTTTATATTACTTTATCGAATTACGTATGATCCATTTTGTTCTATCAACATAAAGGTTACAACGTTTGACAGATTACGTTTCATGTTTGTATGAAGATGCGTCCTTGTAAAAGACGTGTCTGTAAAGGAAAGAAACTTTTCCGACAACCTAATATCTAAACGAATATCTCGATTTCACTTACAAAAAAGAAAGAAGAAGAAGAAAAAGAAAAAGGTAAAAAATGTCGAAAATTATATATGGCCCCATTTCGATGATCAAAGATTATAGAAAATAATATATATATCCGAATAATTTATAAGTATCAAAAGGGATCTTTCGTGCGTCCTCGTGCCCTCGGTAATTTCCAAACAGAGAAGAGCCATCTTTAACTGGGTACAACGCTCATCCACTATGCCACAAGTAACTCGTCGATATTCGGGCCAAGGTATCAGAGGCTTACAGTGAGTGACGCGGCAGTCGGAAGATCCTGTAACCGTGTCACTCGCTAGTTCCGCTTATAAATCTTGATCGCATTGGAACGGTGGCACGTGACTGACAAACTTCACCAACGGATAGCCGTTTTGTCGAGAGAGAAAAAAAGAAGAAAAAAGAAAAGAAAATAAAAGAGAAGAAAAACAAAGACACAGAGCAAAAAGGAAAAAGAAAGTGTGCCATGTCAGAGAGATCCTCTCGAGCTTTAAGACCGTTTATCACGTTTCGTGAAGCTCGTGCTTCACACGTGAAACGAAATCCATCGAGTGGACCAACGTGTATTGTAAAGGATATTCCACCATTGCTTGAACGCCGTTCTTCTTGAAAATAACGATGCGTTGAACTTGCCCGCTGGGTGCGCTGATCGCGTGCAATACTTCCTGTAACAGAACATACGAGACACGTTTTAGGAAAATTTCCTCAATTTCTTCTTATGCTTATGGAGATGGCTGTGATAAAAATTCTATGGAAATGAAACTACGCAAATCTCTCGTGTACGTATCGCATACGTTATATGAAATATTTTGAAGCATCGTTTCTTCTCTAAAGTGTCAGATTTTCGCGTCTAGATTGATTTTTGAAGGCAATCTAAAAACGTACATAATAGAAACTAGAAAACATTTATTTGGTCACAAGGTATTAAAAAAATCGTTTATGTTTATCAAAATGAATACGATTTACCTACTGTTATTATCGAGCAAGATATATTCGTAAACGAAATATAAACGTGACAGATTCGGATATTTTACGTATACATGTATATACCCACTGTGAAAAAAGTATGATGGATGAACAGTTAAATAAATTAATGGAAATCCTCTGTTGATAGATGTATAAAGTAGCTATGACATCCGTCGCAAATGATAATAGTATGTTCGAGGTATAGAAATTTCTCACATTCGGCCAATTATACCGAAAATGTAACGCGATACACATTTATATCCATACAGTGAACATATACAAATTTGATGTATCATATGACAGCTACTCTTCGTTGACAAGCATTCTACTTAAAAATATTTATAAAAAGATGTCGCGTGTATCTGTCAAATACCAGGCCCAAGCTGTGCAGGATTAAATAGAGTTTAACTGCATTTTCCTACATCCACCGCGTTTCATCGTTTCGTAAGAGCTTGACATCGAGAAAAATCGCGTTTTATATATACAGAATAAATTCCATCGTGCAAAATAATAAAGGGTAGAATGTTCCGGCATACGCGTCACGTAAAAGCGACCGAGGTTGTACGTGAAATATTTCCCTCGCTATATCGCAAATTCAAATCCGACAATTTTCCTGCAGCTCTTACTCTACACGCATCCGGAATAAGGATGTAAAAGTCCTCGACGATCCAGCTACAAGCGTCATAAAGCGGTCAGTACATTTGTCGTTTAATAAATTATTGAGAGGGTTGAAAAAGGATTACGATTGAAGGAGATGCAAATATTTCAGCGGACGTACCAGTCAAGACTCGAGACGTTTGACGTTAAAGGGTCGAAATTGTGAGAATGAAGAAAATCGATACGTTCGAATTTTTCGTTTAGACATTTGGGAAATATTCGATGTAAATATTCGAGCGCGGTCCTACGGTCGAACCTCGAGATCTTTGGAGCGTCGAATACTTGAAAATGCTGAAAGTTTGCGCCACCACTGTATTTAGAAACGTAAAGATGGAAGTGCCAATAAAATCAATCACGAAAAACGTATAGACATGTTCCGCACTTCGCCTAGATGTTTACGAGTGATCGCATCACAATTGCGAAAGGTTGGATTTCCACACGAGTATAAAAGCGGGAGAAAATCGAGCGGCATTCTAAAGTTGCGTCATAATTGTGCATACGTTCGATTATCTAAATATTTGCGAACCTGAATACCTATAACTCTTCGTCGATCAGAAGAGCAACAAACATCGAAACCAGTTAAAAGCTGCTATATAAGTTCAATGAAAATACATGGATCTCGTTTCCCATTGAAATTTCGAACACCTCGTCGATTTCTTAGCGTGTTACGGTTTATTTCACGCTGGAAACTGAGTATTCGAGCAATCTCGCGTTTAACGGTACGGAACATCGGACAGAATACGCGAGAGTGAGAAAATTATGTTTCCACGTGCTAAGACACGCGTGGAAAAGAGATACAGCATCCTACCACTTGAAGAATGGACTAAACGTCGAGCAATTCGTTTCTCAATTTTTCGCCTCCGTTATAAACATCACGGAGCTGTTGAAAATAATGCAACACCCGTTGAAAAACTCAAGAACTTATTTCGTTCATACGGAAGAAACCGGGTCATTTTTTATCCCTGGCTACTTCATCAACTTTTTATATTTACGATGAACTACCAGCCGTCACAATGCGTCTTACGTTACGAGCCGTCGTTGGGCTCTACATTGTTATCCGATGAAAGTAGTTTCGGAGATAAAATTTGTAGAAACGCGAACAACGTTCAGAAACAGAATTTCATCCTAAATAACAATCGTACACGATAGAAATGTAGGATGTTAATTTTAGTTGAGGCAATACAAAGTAATTGTAAATAAAAGGATTCTTTAATCGTTTCCGAGCGGTTTTGGGTTTCATAATATTGAACTGGCCAACGATAAAACGTTTGAAAGTATCTTAGCATCAATTTTACAAAATTCTTTATATATTCAAAATGTATGAAGATCGCATCGTCAGACGCGAAAGATCCCAGTGCGACGTTCCAGGGTTAAAGTTTAATAAAGCGAAGAATAAAACGGGGAAAGAATTATGGATGAAGTCATCCAAAGACGTTGCAGCCATACGGCTGCGAAATCCATAGTACCGAATGAAACGTTGACTCTCTGCTATCGAAACCAAACCGATAATTGAAAACGTTTGAGGATCAGGTAGATGTTTACCTGTAGCAGCTCGCCAGTAAACTCGAGTCCCAACGATACGAATGATGACGCAGCGTGGCGCTTTGCCAAGCACACTTTTAAGCTGCAATTTCTTCCGCGAGGATAGTCTCGTGCTCGGACAAGTCGAAACAGTCGACTCACGAATCGTGAGCTACGTCCACACTGATCAAAATTGAAGGTTACAGTAGAATAACACGACAAGTATATTTTTATTGGTTTCTAGAATTTATGATACTCTATGATTGAACAGGAGGATTTTCATACGATGTAATTAAAAATAAAAATCGCTCGTTCTAAATTCAGAGATTGAGGTATTTCAAAAATGGCTGAAAATTTGTCCACTTTTGACCTGACAAAACTCTATGGAAGACGAAAATATAATAAAAGGAAAGTAGCAACGTGTTGAAGTTTCGGACGTTTAGCGTTTGAGCGTTGAAGCTCGCGAACAATTCGCGAACAATTCGCCGGTAATTCGTGAACAGGACGTTAACGGGTCTGTCGCACGCAGAACACGAGCAGATCTACGGTGAACAGAGTTCTTTGGTGTACTTCTGTGTGAAAGAGATATAGCGAAGTCACGAAGTTAATCAGGCTTGAAGAGTACATGGGTTTCGGAAGATTCGAGAAGAGATAGCGTGTTCGAGCCTTACAGGAAGCGTAGGGTGTCAACCGAGAAGTAGTTCTTTTGTAGCTGCAGGTCAGTTTGTATCAGTACGGTAATTATAGCCCGGGCTACGATTTACGAGATTGCGAAGCAAGTCGAACGGAAAACTACAAATGTTTCGAGCGATCGAATGACAATGGCGTTATCGATCGGCGTGAACGGTATCGTTCATTTCGATACGATAACATGATCTCGCTATATCGTTACCTGGGTTACGATCACTATGGAGCAACGGTATATCGTCTTTCTTCTTTCGATTTAAGACATTTGTCATTATTTCGTAACAAGTATATCTAACGTTACTTTGCTTAACAAGCAAAAAGTCACAGGAAACTTCGAACATTTCAACGTACAAAAAATAAAAAATGAAAAAATACTTGATAATACGTTTTAAAGAAAGAGGACGAAACTAGTGTGTCCACTTAACGCCTTAATTTACGATCCCACTATATTTTTTCGTCGAGATTAACAAACCCTGAGCAAACAATTTTTATCGAGTGCGCGTCACTTGCAAAAGTGTCCACATCGTCGGTGAACACGGTTCACGGTCTATTCGCCGACGCAGGAACAAGGGGCGACCTTTTAAGAAAGAGCTTCCTTTAAGAGCTTTCTCGGAAAAGTTAGTCGGCATCCAAATCCCGTCGCGAACTTGAAATCGTGGTGTCATCAATTTCACGGGCGAGAAGGATAGCTCACAATCAGGTACGGTCTATTTTCCTCTACGTTTTACAGAATCCCAAAGCTAGAGGAAAATAACGCGCATTTATTATTCGCTTTCTCGCTGAATCGCTGCGTCTCGACGGTAACTGAGATCGTCAGCGAAAGGAAAATGGGAAAATATCTGATTCAATCGAAAGAATTCTTAAATGGTCGTCATCAATATTACCCAGAGTTTTATCGTGTCTGGATAAAAATCTCGAGAATCGTGGCAGAACTGTGGCAAGGGAGATTGTAACATCGCCGATGTTTCTGGAGTAAGTAAGCGAGATTAACATCTGTTTAATTCTTAACCACTCTTTGGAAGACTTCTGGAGCGTTTTATTTAAGATATTTAAATCTGAATTTATGAATTACGATTACTCGGTGCCCAGAAAAAATATTTACGCGTATTTATCCAACGAAGCGCTGTATTCTGCATTCAAATCTTTCTAGTCGTACGAAAGCACTAAATGGTACAAATCTAAATGTTACTTGGAAGTAATTAATTAGTACGTACATGCTGTAACAAACACGATCGTGCGTGCAAATACCTTGTGTAAACAGCGCAAGCCTCAACCTAATTAAAAAAGCCAAGTATTTCAATTAAACGCAAGGTAGGTTTATTTTTGCGCCATCGTTGGTGACTCAAATTATCGTTCCATCCTTATAAAAAGACGAAATTCCTCAAGACCCGAATCTCCAAAGATAACTCCGGTCTCGATCCAAAAGTAGAATGTTCACCGCAAGAACGAGTTAATCGTGTGCGAGAATCTGTCCGGAATATATCGAGTATTTGCGGAGACGTAGCTCGGCAAACAAACGGTATGTAACGCGAGTACGTAATGGACGATTCATTAGAATCGTGGTATGGTTGGCGAACACGCCAGATAGAGGGTATACGGTGTTTGCTTCTGCGAAATGCACGTACCCACCTCGGACTTAATTATCCGCCGTTTCCATCTGGAGCGAAGAAAGTAAAGCTCCTTTGTACGGTCCGAAACTCGAATACGAGATCTTTTGTTGCATTTCTGCGTGTGTAGCACCGTGTAAATTCAATACGGCCGCGTTCTTGCCTCCCTATTTCTCGCCTCGTACCGTCCATCTTTAACAAAGGCGTCTCCCAACTTTTCTCTCGTTTTAAACGATACGACCAAAGAAGAAACGGTCAGGGATCGCGATAAGAATATAGGTAATCCCATCGACTGCTTCTTTTGTTCCGTTTAAAACGGTATTTCGTAGCCGGAAGAAAGAAAGAAAAGTATCCAGCGGGCAGATATGCTAATGAAATCTATGTCGTTGAATCGTTTAATAAAATTCTCGAGCCAAGAGCGAAACGAATGATCGACAGTGGGAAAAAGTTCGCTTTCTGGCTTGGAGCAATGCTCCAAATGGTCTAATCAGAAAGATGGACGATCAGAGTAGTCAAAGACACCGAACGAAGCAGACGTGAAAGAGAACATGCCGGTCAAGGAGACGCTTTAACGAAACCTCGTGCTCGTTTGAATAGTCGGTAGGATTAGTGTACCTCTTTATTAGTACCCAGGTAGGCTTCAATTTATTTTTCAAGAAAGATACATACCGTAAAAACTTACTCTAGAAGCGAAATAGATACGAAAAGATACACACGAGATAGAAGGTTATAAAGTTTACGCCATTGTTACGGTAGGGACAGAAACTGTTGAAGCGTTTCATCGCGAACCCAAGTGTACGAGAACGAAGCCAATTTCAGAAGTTGCACCGTCTCGGCCCTCTACGACTCGGGATCCTCAGGATTAGATCGCACCATTTAGGATTGTTGGGATTAGGTTGCACGATTCGGGAACGGTAACAGTCCCGGCCCTACGATTCGAATGTGGCTAAAATCGGCGGCCACGAATCGCGAACAGACTAAATTGAATCTCGTTCGAAGACTGTTAAAACCAATCTGTACGACTCGAAAAGCATCGATACGCGAGGCTTACGATGCAACGAAGATATAGTTGGAATCGAATGAAATATTACTTAAAGCTTGGAAAAATGAGCTAATCTATAAAACGAGGCTCGTGATACGTCTCTCAAATGTTCGATGAAGAATTTACGAACGCGTAACCAGCTCGCACGCTGTAAAATGATATGACGTTCTCGCAGGATTTATTGGGGAAAAGTGTGCGAAGGAAAACATACGGTGAACGTGATACGTCTGTAGGAAGAGCTCTTGTTTATTCTGATTTATATCGTGGCGTATTCTGCTCGCTATTCATCGAGTTTTATAAACGACTCAGGATTAATCGTGTTAAGCCGTCGAGAACACGGCTGATGAATTAAATAAGGTCCCGGGGCTTTTCGTGGCGGAGTCTTCCGTCGATTGATGCCCCCTGGCAAGCCTTTTCTATTATTAGGAAGCCACGCTCCTTGATTCCGGCCGGGAATCTCATCCCAATCCCATTCAGCCAGCTACGAGCGTGTGAAAAAGTGATGAAGCGTCACAATTACGACGTCAATTTACCCCGACACGGTCCAAGAAACGTTTCACTCGACTACGAAGAGACTGTGTGTCGAGAATACCTGGAAACCTACGTATTTCCCTCGAGTACGGTCCTGCCATATTCTCAGCGTGTATGCAACCGAGTCGATTCGCTGGGATCTTCGTCCGACTATTCATTCGGCTGATACACACCGGAAGAAGAAGCCTAGAACCAGGTTAGAAGCGATCTAATAAGCGTGACACGCTTGCGACTGCGAGGCGTCGGATTGAAAGGCCAAATTGAATGCACGACCAGACACGGCCCGTTTCCACTTCGCCGTGTACCAATTCATCGGTACGCATTAGCACACCCTTTTGATTCCACATGACAAATGTAACAATTCGTTTAAACGAAGCAAATTGTTAGCATTCGTGCGAGGCAACGATGCAACGTAGCAATTTCTAGAAACTACTTTTAACACTCGCAAGAGGAACGTGATCGGTAAGAATTAACAATTGTACGTGTCAAACATGCGAATCTCTTTTCCTGGTTGCAAAAATTCTGCACGAATTAAGTGGTAAACATTTGCTTAAAATCTCAGTCGAAGTTTGCAGTTAGAGTGGTACATTGAATAACAAGTGTAGCTGGGATTGGTTAAAGCAACGATAAAACACAGTAGTCGTAAACAAGAAGGGATTTAGAGTTATTATACACAAACGATTTCCTGTTCCGACTGTTTCAATATATCGTATATATTCTTTATTTATCGTTAGATTCCATGGGTCTTATCTGTCTTTGCGTCGGTTTCAAACTAGATAACAATCGTTAAAGGCTTTCGTAAGTGCCTAATCATTTCCCGATGCTAGCCACACTTTCCATAAGTCTCTTAATCAAAACTCGTGAACAGAAATGTTTATAAACGCGATAGCTTCGCGTTTCGTTCGTCCGCTTAACTTTCGAATCGGACAATTCCTGTGATCATATACTTTCTTCTTTCTTCGTTGTGCCCATTATGCACGCATCTATGTGCTTGTGTGGAGAATAGAAGAACGAAGGCTGTTTGGATTGGCACGAGAGAACGGCGAGCCTTTCAAGACGGATCTCGATATTCTCTTTTTATTTCTCGAGGGAAATTTCAACGGTGGAAAATGTAGAAATTTGCCAATCGACGAGAACACGGCGAGGAGAGAAGAGGTATCCACAGCTGTTTCAGCACATCGTACGAAAAATCGACGAGCATCGCGCGAGTTAGATCCTTGAAATTTTCATAATTGGCGAGAAACGTTTGCACGCATCTGTGTCTTGGGAGAATCGTGGCGTCGCTTATGGTCGAGCGTCGATTACAGGGTGAGGACAGATGCGTACAACGGAAAAAGAAAGAGAAGCTTCGCGCGTACCGATGAAGAAGAAACGAAGCAACGAAAGCGGATGGAATAACGACGTCCCCTTCGAGGTATTTTTTTTTCTTCTTTCTTCTTTTCCGTTGAATTCGCCGTGACTGACCTACCCTCGCGATAGGTAGCTTCTCTGTCGTATTTTTCTTCAGTTTCTTTCTCGCCTCGATATAAATATCAGTGACAAATTATCGCAAGACGTCGGGCCGCTTTTCTGTGCGAAATGTTCGCTACACGACGACTATTAGAAGGAAACACAAACATCCAAAAATAATTCTCAGATACTTTCATAACATCGCGAAGATAGGTTTCATCGAGGAAAAGAATGTTAGATATGATTGATTGTAGATTAATAATCCTGTTTCGGGTTAACTGAATCACGATTTGTTAAATACTTGACTCTAATGTAGGTAACCGAGTATTCGTTACCATGTTCCTTTCAACAATTCTTTTTATCCTTTCAGCGAAAATATCAGAAAATATTCTTGCGTCGAAATCTATGCAAAATTTTCACGTATTAAAACTTCAGATTGTTTTTGTCAATAAATTATAGAATTTTAATTGTCTAGATAAGAGTTCAAGCTAAATATGGCTTTATACGAAAATGAATGCAACAAAAAAGTAACTTATGGTGGACGTATAGATAAATAGCTACGACAGGTAGCATTGCTAAATTGACATAGAACGTCCGACCGATCCTTCTCTTCCCAAAACCACCCCCATCGGGCCCGATCAAAGGTGAAAAGATATCCAAGTCCTTCGTAAACTGTGCTTCCACGGAGACAGCTCGGGTAGGATTTAAATAACATAACAATTACGTAAGAGCGTGTTGTTTTGATTACTAAAAAGCTCGAGGCAGAGCCCGGAGACTTTAGAAAATGTTGGTATTTTTTCTTAGGGAGCACGGTGCCTGCAGCTTTTATGAGACCTCTCACAATAGCCGGTTCTCGAGAATGCTGAAGGTAAGTAATCGGTGCACGAGAGATCTTCAGCTTCGTTCCTCATTTCTATTCCGCGCCACGCGGTGCCACGAGTTTGACCTACCTCACGTACCAGTCACCTTCAGCATCCTCCCTTCGTCTTCCACTATGGCCGTATGACTGATATAAACGCAACTGGTAGGTTAACTTTAGAGAAGGAGAAACAGAGAAAGGAAGGGGCCAGCATCAAAGGGACACATATACATATGTGCACACTGGCACAGCTGTGAAAACCGCGACAACTGGATGTCTCATAATTTCTATGAAGTCTTTAATCATCGAGCTTGCCATTCTGAAACTAGAGGCACCGTACATCTTCCTGGAGTACATCAATGAAGAAGCACGAGCAGATTGAAAAGAAGAGGAACCGAGGCGCCATGGATTCTTGACAGTATGAATGTTCCTTGATAAATCGACCACTGGCGAATATTCATAAATCAAGCTTCGCCTTTTATATCAATAAAGCGTTTGCCTCTGACGACTACAGCCGAAGAATACGAATTCGCACACGTCGCAGGTTTTATAGGCGAGCAATTTTACGATTCTCTTCGATTAATCCCATGATAGCAAATTTTCAATGTATTGTCCGTATAACATTAAAATATTAAAGGCATTAACATTATTGTTCGTCTCAATGGTTATACCTTTGGTTTCTACAGAAATTTGCCAACAACGACGTACGAACCTCGTACGTTCTTTCTACCTTCGATTAATTCATACTCGTATTAAAATATTCCCGTTTAATCACGAAGCGAATTAAAATCAGAAAATCGATGGAAATGTACTTATCGTGCTTTCTTCTGTAATCTTCGTTTACGAGTTCGTTGGGAAATTCAAACTATATATACGTGCTTTGATATTGAAATTGGAGCTATACGTTAATACAGAGATCGTTTCAAACAATGAGGGGCTTTTTCCGACACTCTGAACAGCGTAAGAGCCAAAGGGAAAAGAGAAAGAGAGGATTGAGACGTGGCTTCTCGTGATATTTATTAACGAGCGCGAGTTGTTTTCACTGCAAGCACAAGCTGTTCTTTGATCTCATCGATCGCAGGGCTACGAGAAGTCGGAATTTTCGTGGGAAAACAAAGAGGAAATTAGTTGCTTCCGAAAACGTGATATTTTTAACTTGATATTTTCTTGCGGCTCGGCTGGTTGCAAATTCCTTTTTTCCCTCGTTTTGCTCACCGGCAGAAGAAACCATGCAAATGCGACCACAAACCTAACTTCCGAAAGAGAATGTGCGCGCAAGCTCGCAAAGTGCTGCGGCGTCCTCTAATTCCAGAGCAAAACTTCCACCGTAAGATTACTCCTGCGGTGCAGCAAAATTCAAAAGCGACTGTCGTTATTATTTCGGCGAGAACGAGGAGGTTGAAGCGCGCTCTCGTTCGCGCGATCGTCATTAAATGGCACAACGAAAAAAGATACGTACAACGGTTCAAGCAGCGCATTTTTCTGCAAAAAGAGAGACAAACGATGAGGAAGAATCTTGCTGCAAAGAAAGCGGAACTCGTAAACCATCTTTTTTTGGCGTCTCTAACCATAAATAATAAAAAGGATACTACCAGTAAAAACTATATAAAAATACCAAAATAGATACGTAAATGAAATGGTAGAAGAAGAATACAGAGGACCTTTCTGCAATTCACGTTTTCGTCAAATGAGAGATGCTTCTAGAAAAGTAAAATAAATTTCTACTAAAATATTATTACACAGGAATGAGAACCTATATAAATACAATAGAAAATTGTAGAGTTGGATTACACATAGTACGTACTTTATTACCTACGTGTCTTATAAATTACGATGTGTCCTGTGCAGCTACCGACATGACACGGGAATGGCGAGAGAAGTAAAGAAATTCGGCTACCGTCAATTGTCTCCCACGACAGTAACGTTCGTATAACTCACAAGTCACGATAAGTACATATAGTCTCGAAATTTCTCGAGTTCGGTGTTGGGCGTACGCTCTAACAAAAATAACGACGAAAAAACTATTACACGAATCCTTAAAATTGCCTGTCACAGTTACAACATCATAAAAGAAAATTCGATAGCTTTCTTACAAATCCCATCTTCGTCGAGCACACCTCGCTACTACCAACCCAAGCTCGAGACACGGTCTCTGCGGAAAGAAAGCCGCCAGTGGTCAAAAACTTGCTCGATGTTCGCGCGTTATTTTTCTTCAACAGCTCCAAGATTTTATTCCGGCATCGCTGCTGGCTCCTGGCAAGCGGCACTTTGAATGCAGTCGCCTTTAATCTGCCCGGTAGCTGCACAAGTCCCGGAAGCTCGGTGAGGTCGCTCGTTTGACCCAGCTCGTGCACACGTCATTCGTTCCAAAAACGCTCGCTGGCCGTCGAAAAAAGGAGGCGAGCAAAAGGAAGGAAGGAAGGAAGGAAAAGGCTGTGTTCTTTGCCGCGTCGCTCATTACCATTCAAAACGGAACGGCTATGCCGGCAATTTAACCGCGTGGCTATGGCGCAGCACATGGTCGAGCGCGGAATTTTCTCCTCATTGTCCAAACCAGTCGCGGAACAACGTAACCAGCGGCCACCGCTAACTTTCAGACGAGCCCCGAAGCATAGACTCGTCGACCACCAAGGCAAAACCACCGTTTCTACCCTCCGCCTTCCCCTAATTCCATCGAGGCTCCTGCAGGCAGATCGTTTCGCTCGCGCGACCGTACAGACGAGTGCTTGGCTGACCTTAATCGTCGCCTCCTGTGTGGGTGCAACAAGCACACGTTGGCTTGGCTTGCGAAGAAGTCGATTGCCAACGGCTGGTTACCTACCAGGAAAACGCGATAAAGGATCCTCTCGACTGTATAGAGACGTAGACACGGGCGTAATAGGAGTCCAGTCGATCGACGTGGTCACCAGCCACGATATAGTCCTTGCGCAGCTACTTTTTTATCTCTCGAGTCTTGTCTTCCTGTCCTTCCATCTCTTTGCTTCTTCTTTTTCCATTTTGTTCTTCTCGATACATCTTCATTTTTGCAAGCCTTCTTTGCGTTATTGTGTTGCTCCTCTTGGAATATTGGCATTATGGTATTACGAAGGAAGAAAGCAAGGAAGAGAGAGAATATTTCGTTCGGGACCTGGTAGTAGTCTCGTCGATGAGGCAAACTATATTTGAGTGATTTATCATTCGAGATATTAGAAACCAAAATCACCTTGCGCGATAATTTACAGACCAACGATGCCGTTGAATTAGTAAATTATAAATTGCAGATACATATACGTAGCTCTGTTTCACAATTTTTAATCAATTACATGACTCGTAGTCTGTAGAATTTACCCCCGCAATTTCATTTGTTTCGTTACCAAACTTATCATACCGTCGCTGCAAGAGATTGTAACGATACCAATTATTCGTAACTCGAGGCTTGTAAAATGTCAATAACGATATTACTTCGATCATGCAAGAGGACAGTGGAGCAAGCGCTTAAGAAAATCGTGTCCTTTCCTTGTTGCGGTGTAATTCTCTGATGGTTATATCAGAAGAATTACGATATTAGTAAGTACACTGAGCGCTACTCGATGCTTTGATCTCTGTTAAAGCATATAGTGCCCTCTATATTGTATAATGTACGATATACATACATCCATGGAAGATTACACACTTACATTATACATCTGATCCAAGGGAAACTGATGGCCGAGAGAAACTTTGAAATCTGCGATGCAGACGCGTGACTGGAATCGACCACGAGGTCGGCGAACTACACCCACTATCTTCGCGATATATTTACAATAGCTTTGCGATCGCAGGAGTACAGTGCGATCGTGATCACGTCCCTGCTTTATATTGTGTTCCAAGTCAGCCGATTTATAACCAAGTACGACGGTATCCTGTTTCGTTTCGCTACTGGTAATAACGTCTCGAAAGATTGAATCCCACCGCCAAGTATAAGCCGCTGCTGCTGCGTGGCTTTCGTTTATAGGTGTGTCGATATTTAACCGGTATATTCGATATCAACGTTTTGCTATTGAGAAACTTTCTTTCTGGTTCTACCAAGTTTCCGTACGATTCTATAGCTAGACATTCGACGAAAACGTTACAGTCTCCGATAGTTCTGGATCCTTTAATTACCTCCGCTATGTATCGTATATGCTACAGGTATATCGTGCCTCGTTCCTGTATTACATGGACACACCTGTGGAAAACTGCACGAACACAATTCCGATTAATTAATCGTTTCTTCGATAGCTCAGGTCAATTACCACGTTGTCAAAGTGTGTGGAAAGAAACGTCGAAATAAAGAAACCTTGAACGAACACGTGGAAAAGCCCGACACAAATACAGCCATTGTACAGAAGTTAAATAAAGTAACGAAAATGTTTAACGAGAAAAACATGGTTCGGTCCTATCTGGTTCGGGCATTTCGTTCTTCGGCTAACAATCACTACCCCTGAATGGTCGAAGCTTTCTGTATCTAACGATAATACAGGTTATAGCATTCGCTATTGGCACACGTATACACAGGCTTATCTGAAAGCGGTTACGTATTTCAAGGCTAACATTACCTTATCGCGAATGGGACCGGTATCGAGTACTATGAAGCTCATCGCGTTAAATGCAACTCTCCTACCGTCGCGCCGTCGAATTTAGCCGAGTCGACAAAAGCCAGTGCAATTGAATCGTACTCGATTCTAATGAACGACACCGAGGAACCTGGCTAGATCCAATTTTAATAAAGCCGGCGCAAGCGGAAGCGGAACGAGAAACGACTCGTAGGATTAACGTGATTTTACCCTGGTTGGACGATGTTCGAATTGCCCTCGATCCACCGAGATACGCGTCCCTTCGTTGCAACAAGTTGCAAAAATCAATATTTGTTTGGCAGCAAACTGGTGCAAACTAAGGCTGCTGGCAGAGGCAACTGCGAGTTACGTACGGTTAAAACGCGTCATCTGGAAACACCAGCTGTACATACCGAGATGCACGTGGATGCGTTCGTACGTGCTGCAGAATCTAATAACCAGTGGACGAATGTGTACGAAGCTCTGTATGTGCGATTAAAAAGTCGAGAGTCGAGCTTTTGTGTTTCGAGGAGTAGCGTGTTCGAGGCAGTAATTTGTAAGGCTTGAATTTTCCAAATGTCAAAAGCTGAACGTTTAACACTGAACGTATAAAGTTGTAGCTTTCGAAGCTTCCAGGTTCAAGTAAAGAAATTAACAACGATCCACGTATTTCGTTTCTTTTCTACGAAAAATTAATTGCAATACGTACGTGGTTAAATTACCAACTTTGGAAGATGATTGTTAATATTTGTCATAAAAATAATACTTTGATTACCTCGTCAAGCGTAGCCAGACCTGTACGCGCATTCTTCGCAATATTTCTCGCTCCCAACTACGGTATATAACAATTATATATACAATTTGAACAAATTGAATCTTCAAGCTCGGAGACTCAAGTGCTCTGATCCTTACAATCCAAGATTTGGATCTAGAGGACTGTACATAGGCGTTTACTACTTGAAAGTCACAACTCTAGTTTCAATTCCTACTTATCACGCACAATAATAGCGTGGACCTAGTACACCTCGATGGAACGTGCCGTAATTACGAGCCAAGGGCACACCCTATTTAGAGTACCGTATAATGTAGAGCTGCAAGGACAACGAACGTCAAACGTCCGAAAAGTTCGAAGCCGTTCAAAGCAAATAACCTGAACTGGCTGGCGATGTTCCTCAACAAGTTGCAACAAGAAGCAGTCGTTACGTAGTATAAACTGCATTCCAACGTAGGCACACGTAAAATGGAAGTCGTTCTCTCGCGGTGTTATATGAGAGACTATCGTGGGCAAACGAGAGACCAGAGCCGTGTCTGCTGGATTTAACGTTCGCAGATTCGTGGACGCGTGGAAAGGTCTATCCTAAATCCGGATTTTAAACTCATCCAACTTAATCCGGCGGCTTGAGTGCTCGTCGCAAACCGCTCAGACAGTAGCGTGACAAATATATCGATTGTCAAGGAAAACTATCGCGATGGTGTGTCACGCGATATCATCAACCTTTATTGTCTATAAAATAGAGCAGCTGGCGAGGATATCGCGAACGTTCGCAGCACAGGAGCCTTTTATGAATATATTATACGCGCTATACCGAACATTTGAAAGTTCCATTAGCATCTTAACGAGACAGGACTATCGTGATTATATTGGCAAAGTTTGAAACAAATCTGAAAATATACGTAGCAGACAGTGTCAGCTACAAGATATTTTAGCGCAGATATGTATTTCGCGGAGATCACGAAAGTATTTAAGTTACTTGATATATTAATAAACCATGATATTTAATGCGACCATCTTCAACATTTATTCTCTGGGAAAGACTTTTATTTCGTTCGACACTGTAACATTATACGAGTAGACGGTAATCTTGTAGTAAAGAGACCGCGTGATCAACGTCGTCTAAACTAAATTAAACGGTCGCGTCTTTTCGTTATCCTACGTTCTGCTTTTCTTATCTCGAGAACCCAGACCATAGCAATATACACGTGGCAGGAAGCGAGTGTAGAAGTATAAAAATTCTCTTCGATAGTACGTTTAAAGTGACTATTCGTCGTGTATTGTATTAACTTTTTATTGAATATATGTTCACAATAAATATCTCGTAACTCTTACATATATTTCCAAATTGATCTCTAATCTTGCCAATATAATCGAGCTAGTACAACGTATATATACAAGACATAATAGCGTTCAAATATTTTCATAAGTCATCCTACATGTAAATGGATGATGGACATTAGTGTCCGATAAAGGAACCCCGGAAAAAGCCTTCTCGTAACGTTCGTATGGCGAAGATTAAAATCTTTCTCTCCCCTTCGGCATCTGTCGATATCATAGCGAGAAATATTTACGTCATCCGGCGTCCCGATGGCGAGTTATTGTGCGTAATCTGTGCGAAGATTATACCGTAGGATCGAAGAATGATGGATACACGCCTGGAGACTCGCATTTTCATGGAAATTTCCTATTAAGGACTTTCGCGGATAATTGTCGGGCGAGAGAACAGCCATTGACAAGAAGACGTAACTGTGTCATCCCATAGAAAACTTCAGTCGAAGAACAAAACCGGAGATAGGAAGAAAAAGATCGGAGGCGTATCGTTCCAAGGAACAAGCGGTATTGATTGGATCTTCCTCGTTAGTACCGAAGGAACTTTCGTTCGTCAACGATGACGATATTCTTGACCAGTACGCGTGTAATCGTACGAAACAGACTTTGCACATATCGAATAGTCCAGAAAGTTTACGACGAAATCCTCGCGATGTAAGTTTAATCGCGATTAAAAATAAATGATTATTAGCGATTAAATTAAACGATACCGAGTTGCAATATGTTAGCATCGACTCCTCTACAGAGGATATCATATCGTCGGTAGTCGGAACCATAAATGTGTCATTAGGGTCTAGACTTGATAGCGACTTCGTTCCATGATACTGTTAAGGTCTACCGTTTTAAGAGTCGCGAATGTTATAACGTATTTAACGACGCTATCGTATGCACGTCGATGTGCCATCGTACATGGAAAGCAATAAGGGTTTTCTTAAGTTTTGGAATGGGCGATAGAATCTTCCGGCAAGAAAACTGAGTGAGTCAAAGTGGCAAAAAAAAAGCTCAGTGCCAGCTCGAAACTTTCGCGAGATCCAAATCGCCGAAGGTCGACGAGCGCGTTATCTAACAAATACGCACCACTGTTTCCTTCAAGAACTCGTCACCGATTAGGTAGCTTGAAATAGATTTTTTAGAATCCAGAGTATTCGTTTTCTTATCGTAAAAATCTTTTACAAAGATCAAAATAAACGATAATCGCAGAGTATAATAAAATTGCGAATACGGCTAGGATCGAATATTCGAGCTAAAAATTCAATATTTTCTGCTTGTTTTTCTTATACGTCGCTTCCAGATGTTGCTTTTAATCTACTGGAAACAGTCGAGGCTAGAAATTTACCAAGCGATATGTATTTTGTACAAATTCGTAAGAAGCGTACAACGATCATATATCGACGATACAAGCTTTTGGAACAGCCTAATAAAATTTTCATTGGAACTGACTGGACGCGTCGAATAATGTAACGGCGATACATCGCGAAAAGAACGTTCGAATGAGATTAACCTAGCGCGATAGGGTTTGCGCCTAAAAGCAAAACACGCGAACGCGAGGTAAACTCCTGCGAGGTATTCTGGTTATTAGCCTGGGGCGTTTGTGTCCGGAATTAATTACACGCTGTTCATAAATCCAACCGGAGAGACGCGTAATATATTCATACTTTCGTCAACACGGGCCTGTGCTACGAAGCAAAAAGTGACTGCAGAGACAAAGAACGTCGTCCCCTTGAATTACTCGCAAAACGTGCACAGCCCGGGACCAACTCGTCGACGAACTTTTACTCGCACACCAAGCTATTCGAAAAAGAACCTGCTCCACCAGGGGGAAAAGTATTACTGGATTTTAGACGAACAAGCTATCTAACTTCCACTTGTTTCGCTTAGCGTCTCAGGAGAGGAAACTAATTTCTCTGTCGCTACGTCATATCGTCTACATCTCGTTCTTCGAATGTCAGGTATATCATGCGTCACAAGTATAATTCGAATGATTCGCAAATGTAATTTCGAATCGTTACATCGATCACGCCGCGCATAACGCTTCATTGAAAAATGAGAATACGTTCGAAAATTTTGTACACCTTTTGTATAACCATCAAATATATTTTTATTATAGACACATAGATAATTTGTTCGGAAACCTTCCGAGTCGCGTAAATATCGTATCGTCAGTGCTGTAGCGGCATATGCGTTTCAGGACGTTTCGATACAAAGATGCCTCGCACAGTTGTTTTGCCACAAAGGATTGATACTGTACGACGAACATAATGTAATAAACAAACTCTGGACAAAGCAATTTCGCTGCTACCTACAATCGGCGATAAGTTCAAACCTTCCGGTACCCTCCTCGACCAGTATAAATAAACGACCATGTTCTCCAAGAGAGTCGGTCAGTCGAGCGAATAAGTACAACGAATCGGTCTAGCGAATCAGCATAACAATTAGTATCAGTATGGCAGTATCGCGCATTCTTATAACGAATATCATTAAGCGAGCAATGCTTGCGATTAACTTTGTATTCTACATTTTAAAATATCTGTAAATATAGTTGATTAAATTAACTCGTCTCGTTATTAATTTAACCAACAACGCGTCTCACCGTCCACCACAGTGTAAATATTGCAAGCGTAAGTATTTCTGTAAAACAAATATAGTAACACTTAAAAGTGTAAAATCGGAAACTCAATAAACGGAAATATTTCATGCCATTAACTGTCAAAACATTCTAGGTCTTCGTACCTCAAAGAGTTAATCCGCCAAAGATTCATCGATTTAAATAGACCTCGCAGTGAATCATACTCGTGCTAGCACAGTTCACAGAGTTTAAAAGTCATGTTGCGATTTCTACTTCCCGGAAATTTCTACAACTGCGTTATATCACGATGCAAACTTGTTAGGCGAAGTTGAGTTAACCCGTTCCAGCGAAAAAAAGAAAGAAAATTGGAAGAGCAATATCCCTAGCCCAGGTCGCGTTATATGGAAACTTTTCACATATTCGAATAAATTTCCGTGACAAACTAATGTCAAACTTCTGGCGATTTTGCTTGTTCGATGGATGTCGGTGTAAGTTCAGCCGCACGGAGCTACGAATCGTTACACACCGCGCGTACGAGCTTCATCGTGAACCACCTGGCGTCAAATATATCCGTGACTTCATCGACTTCCAGCTACGTCAAAAAATAGTTGTGCAGTCAGAAAGGAGAGGCCTCGGCAGGGTATTCGCGAAATCCGCGAAAACTGGTGGCATACTAGTTCAAGGCTAACACGAGCCACTCATCGCAGGATGTAGCATATCAGCGAATGCGAGCATGAAGTGATGTCTATACAGAGTGTCAAAATATGAGAATGTTGGAAGGGTTCAGAGGCCCTCGGTGTATGTCGCTTCTCGTTTAAAGCGGCCGTGCCACGCAAATAGCATCCTTTATGTTGTCAAAACTCAAAGATCCGCCTAATCTAATCTAAGAACGCACAGCGATAGAACGAGATTTCAACTGTTACATTAAAGTGAGATACGAAGAATATGGACGAGATTCGCTGATAACAGTTCGTTTGCGGCGTAAAACGGAATTATTTATAACTGGAAAAATAAGCCTCAAACGACATTTTTATCGGGGAAATTTTTCCATCGTCTTGATGTCTAGAATCGATCCTGTGATAAATGAACCTTCGGAAACTGCCATTATTTATGTACGTCATCTTCTTGCAACGAATGAACCTATGGAAGTAAGTCGTTTGTTTCTTGAAAATTGAACATTAATAGTACACTTACGTAATGAAATGAATAAAATGTGGAAACGATCCATTTGTTTTCCGAAAGGCTCAAATATCTAGCACATATTTTCTACCACCCTATACATTCCTCGACATGTCACAGCCCGAGGCTACCCGCTTGGATAAAAGCGGAGATGCGCCAGGAGAATGTGAAACCCTTGCAACAACGTTTTTTTTTTTTCTTTTTCGAAGATTCTATCGACGTATTCATCGTAGGATAGAACCACGACACGATTCTCCTGGGTTCTCCTCGAATCTTATCGCCATTCTTCGTCGGCTGATCGAATCGACTACGACGAAATCTTTGTTTGCCCATCTAAGTAATATTGGCGTTCGCTTCCAAGTAGAGTTTCCTTGAAAGTAGACACAGTATCCGCGTGTCAGCCTGTCATCCCTGTGGCTGTGTTAAAATATTCAAACGACAGCCAGGTATTGCATATTCAGAGCATGCTTGAAATGAATTTATCAGGTGTCTCGTATTGAAAGATTAAACCTTCGCCGAAGGTGGTGTCCAATAATTAAAGCACAGGTGATAGAACGGACCAACAGCCACTTTCTGCTTCGTTTCCTCTTATCGTTTTCTTGATATACGTCTTAAAAGGTAACGCGTATTTGCGACATACGCGACTTACAAGGTGAAAACCGTAAAACAGTTTCTTTCTATCTCTAAACAGTCGTGAACATTCTCCCGATGCAGTAAAGTGCAGAAATATATTCTGCTAAAAAGGTCAGTACCACGCTTACTGCCTTTTGATGTAACGTAGAAAACATAAACAAACGAAGATAGTAACCACATTGTAGAACGTTATTGTTTTAAATATCCATCCTTCTCCACAGCTGAGCCATGTATAATACATCTTGAACAGCGAAATAGTTATTGAAGGACTTCGAACCGCGTAACATTTTCTAAACGTGCTACGATCTTAAATAATTGCGACCTTGATATTAAATAAACGGCAGCGTTTTTCAAAGGCGCCATACGATCTACAAATCTAAAACGAAGGAACGTAGAAAGATCTGAGGATGTCAGTTTCCAAAGCAACCCCTTAACGAGCGACAAAATCATTCAAATGCATGACGTATCTACAGAGAACATGGTGCATGAACATTATACATATTACGGACATTTCTCGAAAGCAGCAAGTATTTCCATCGTCGATACGTTTCGCGTCAACGTCAACTCGTATGAAAATCCAACGCTCGATCGTCTATTCAACGCTCGAAAAATAGAATAAGATTTGGAAAAATGTCGCTTCCGTGCAGTGCTATTCCATCGTCGCGTAAACCGATATAATGCACCTTTCCAACGCAATTCGACGTTTCCAATGCTCCACTCCTCTCTCGTGGTCGCATTGACTTCGTCTCCGACGAATATTCAGCGCGAATCTTTCAAGACTAATGTAACTTCGAATTACCGACGAGCGTGGTCGAGCACATTTGGCGCGAAAAACCTCGATTCTAGTTCGTGCAATAACGACCAACTTGTTTTTTACGTTCCACGTTTCTCGAAAAAGTTGCTGGTTAACGTCCAATGTTTCTCAGTGTTTCTTCGACGAAAGTTGCTACTTGCTACCCGTTACCATCCGTAAAAAAGCGAAAGAAAAATAAATCACAGTAAAAAAGCACGATAAGTAATAGCACGCTTCTGTTGGTTTTCTGATTTCGACGCTGATTAGCTTCCGAGCCCGCTATTTTGTCCAACACCTTTCGAAACATGCAACGACGATAGGCAACAAAAAAAAAAGTGGCTCGTCGTTTGTTCGGCGAGGACTCGGCTAAAGAATTTCAACGGTCGAGAGGCCGGGCGCGTTCGACGGGCGCTGAATTTATCGCGCGTCTATTTACGAAGCAAAGGAACGTAACACGTATGCTCGCTCGAGAAGAACTCGCGACGAGCGAGCGGATGACGCACGAGTCGCGTCGGCGTTGAGGTCGATGCCATCCGAGCGAATCGTATCTCTCGCACTCGACAAATGATCCAATGTTAATGGCCAGAAGCGAAGGCCTCCGTTTGCTCGTAATAATCTCCAGTAATTCCTTGACGAATAACAGAGCACGAATAAATCAGCGAGGAACCGCGGCGAGACTCTCATCGCCAAAGTGTGGCATTCCAGGAGGATAAAACGACCGTTAATAAGGGAACGAGATAAACGTTGCATAGTTTTCGTGGAAGGGAAATTTATTATCGACCAGCAGACAGACGCGGGCTCGTTAGAACGGGAAAGATGAAACGCGAAATTTAGAGGTAACCGTGTATCGGATACCGTTTAGACTTTGATGATTTTCCACCGTGTTAATGAGACAGTTTCGGAACGTTAACGAGACCTTTGGAGAACATTCGACGCCCCGTTACGCAACTTTGATATTCATACCGAGGAAACTTACAGATGCTCGTCTATGAACAGTTGTTTTCCAGGTGAAACTGATCTCCTTCTCTTTTTCTTATTATTTTTCTAGAAAATCTTTAAAGTAACGAGAAAATGATGATGGATACAAGATATTTTCCCCTTACGTTATATATTTTTCCAATAAATGACTGAATAGATAAATACTTTTTGTACTCGCCGCATATAAAATTGTACGTTCGAGATCAATGTGCAATTTTTACAATGTCCAATACGAAACACGTAATCGTGTACTATAGAAAGATACGGTTTCTAGGACCTATAAGTTAGAAACGATGTTCTCTTTAATCGTAAATATAAGCGTTACAAAACCATCTGCCGGAGGATGTTCCGTAGGTTACAAGCCAATACGATGTACGTTAATATCAGATAATGGGAACGCGATATGTGGCTTCCTTGCGGTGAGAGAGAACGGGCAGTACGATAAAATTGTCGAAGCGAAGGGAAAGAGTTATCGCAAATGGAACATGAGAGATCCGTAGGAATTACGCTTCTAGATGGAACATTACTAGAACTCGTGTAATATCAATCGTGGAATCAAGTTTTCTTATTACGTGTTATATACCTAGAGAAATGGCTTTCTTTCGAACAGTCGAGAAAATCGAACGAAATTAATCAAGAAACAAGGTTAGTTGATCAATATGAAATAAGCAAACGGAGGCAAAGAATCGGATTTCCTAACAACGAAGAATAACTCTTCGATTTGCGATACACATACGCGATCTCAAACTAAACGAAGGCCTTAGAAAACACTCGTCGATTGTAGAAACACGGCGAACGAAAGATAACGTGAAAAAACAAAAGAGACGAGGAAGAGATTTTTTAAAATGTTAAGAATATATCCCAAGGATACTTCCAACTTACGGTCCTTACGAATAATCTCATACCAAAGACGCTACAAATTGTAAAACAACTATCGACCGTACAAGCATAGCAAACAGCGCGAACTTGATCAAGCCACTCGCGTACACGGAAGCGAACAAGCCTTTGTTTAGAGACAGTTTTCGCATCGCTGTTGAGAATAAAAACACTTGTTCCGATATCCGTTACTGGCGATCCAACGCACATATTTAGCCACGCAACGCGGCTCCTCTCACCAACCTTCGTCCGCTTATTTGAACGCCGCGAGAAAGCATCTGGCCTATGAATGGCGAGTAGATTCTTTTTTTTTGTGTGGGACAAGCACGCGCGTGCCACTAATTCAGCTATATGGTTATATTCGTAGATACGACCAGTGTAGCCGGAAATATTCAGCTCCACGTGCGAGCTAGAAAAAAAAAGAAAAAAAAAAACCATCGAGAGCTCGTGTTACGGCCACGTGTATCGATTAAATTAATCCACCGGGAAAATAAATCGAACGTACATAAACGCGTGTGAGGTTTGCTCGATGAAGATTTACCGTGGTCAGGGAACGCGGCAGTTGGTGTGACACGCGTAGCGAACGTGTTTTCCAGGTTCACGAATTCGAGCGTTGAACCGTGGAGGAGCTCGTATGCGACGGACGACAGACATCTGCATGCAGCCACGCAATCGGCGCACACAACACTCGAAATACGTGCGGACGCAATCCAGACACGAATCAGACACCGGTGCATGCTTGGCGATAAAATTAGATGCAAAAGGTGTTGCGACTTCTAAAAGCGTCGTTACGTCTCTTCTTTTTTATTATAAGCAATTTAGGCAAGTTTATCTGATTGCACAAATACGAGCGTAGAAAGGTAAACTTTACACGTGCACATCAGGCAACGTAGTACTTAAGTGCATAAATTGCAATCTTTGAGGGAAGAAAAAAAAATAAATGCATGTCCTGATATTTAGTGCCGCTATAAACACATCGACGTCTAGCGGTAGCTGGAAACCTAATTTGTAAAACAAATTTATTAGCTTATGCCTGGTTGAGTTATACAGCTCGCATTGCCAAATTACGCGATTTAAGTTTTCGCGATCGTAATTACATTTAGATTTAGGACCGTTTACAATACGAACGCGGGCTAAGGAGCTTTACGAGTTACCACGAGTTTGCTAACGTTTAAGGCTGTAATTACGGCGGATGAGTGTTTTGACGAACTGTCGTTCCGACGAATGAAGCATCCGAAGACTGAAATAAGATGGTTCGGCAAGCTGATGCCAAACTCCTGAGGTATATAGTACTCGTCAAAATAAGCCAAAAGATCTTGATAAACATTGGTCCAAATATTATTGCATGCAAATAACGATTAGTTACCTTGTTACAGGCTTATAATTGAAAATATCTTGTGATACTTAGACTCGTATTTATTTGGACTTTCCTCTATGGATTAAGAGTACTAAAGTTTGGCGCTAAATTTCTCAAGCACCTTGTATATTTGATTACTTGAACAAGTTTGTTCGCTAAACTATAAGTCACGAGAAAACGGCAACAACATAGACTTTGAAATACCATAAAAAAAAAGATAGATGGAAGAAGGTGTAGGTTTATGAGAAAAGGGAAGTGGCGTATTTTTAGGAAAAAATAAGAGAAGAAACTGTAGAAGCGAAAAATCTAGAACAATGGGAAACGCTGGAAGTGGAAGAGTTGCGTTCATAGGGTGTGCGATTGTGCGTTGGTAACACGCACGATTGAAAAGCTGAAGAATACAATGTAAGACGATTGCGAGACTCGTAGGACTCTCGGTACTGGAAATTCCGGTTTCGTGAAACGAGACCGGACTCGTCAAATTCAATACAAAGGATCGTGCGGAGGCAAAGCCTCATCGTCGTGACGGCCCTCTGTTCGTACGATACGATAAAAAGATAATACTTGGACAGCTTGAAACCTTCTACTCGTTGCCAGATTCGGTATGTCTTATTCGATACACAAGAAACCGGGAATTTTGAAAAAGCCAATAGATGACTATAGATTCGCGCGGCTGGCTACAATAGACATTGTACGTTTCTAGGACGTCTATTTAGTCTAACTCCATTTAGCAGAACGAAATTTTTGATTAAACCAACTCTCGTCGATGGTATTCGTCTATATCTGTACGTGAATTTCTATTGTACAAACTAAAAGTTATATATAGACAGTGAGAAGAATCTGTGAACTCTTATTATATCGTACATTGTATCGTATTGTATTGTATTGTACTGTATCATAGAAACTTCAGTCGTGTCAATTCAGTTCGTTCCAATTACACGTACGCGTGCGTTCATGTGCGTGTATTTTCTGTGTGTATTCGAACAAATAGAATTCCACTAAATCTGTTTTTTTGCATTGAATACGAATAACCAATAGCTGACGCGTTTGTTTGTTCTACACCAGAGACTCGCTCAACGAAATCATTTCCAAGAACTGGCGAGGATAGTAATAACGAACACTCGACCAAACAAAATCACACTCGACTAATCTAACGTTGCTATATTCTTAAAATGAACACAACCTCTAGTTTGGTAACCTTGAAGCCACGAGAATTCAATCGAACCATTCTACGATAGATCACGAAACCTAAGCGAATGAAAGCATTCATAACATTATAGGAGCCGAATCGAGGAAACCCAATCGCCATGAGATTTGACTCGAGGTACTAGGACACTCGAGATGTTAGGACACTCGAGTCGGTTACCCCAAGGTATTAAGCGGAAGTTGATAGTTGTTGGATTTTGATGTCCTAGGGGTATTACGAGTCCCACCATACCTAATTGCACCCAGAAAGCTTCCCATATCTAGCAGATCTCTTAAGTACCTTCAGACTTTCGTAATCCTTTGCATAATGTATGAAGTAGCCGATGTTCCTAAATCATTTACGCCGAATCTCCGAATTTATGAATCCTCTCTATATCAAATTAACTGGATTCAAGAGGACCGCATAAACCTCGTATTATACATCGTTGAGCTTCGCGTAGCCCATATCTCTAAATCATTTTCACCAAATGTCTGATTTATGAATCCATACTATGTGTGAAATAAGCTCGTTCCTAACGGTATAAAAAACCTAGTGTCATACCCAGCCAAGTTTTACATATCCGAATCGTCCGTATAAACTTTACCAACTCGAAACTGGTCTATATGGAAATGATCGAGTCGAGAGTTGTTTACGTTAGGTGTCACACGTATCCAACATTTTCTGTTCCTGTAAATTCCAATCCAGTTAAATTGTAGTCCCTGACCATCGAATTAACATCTTACTTTCATAATATCAGTTTTTTATTGACATAGAAATAAATAGTAGAAAACGCTACGAAATTTATTACGCTTAGGCTGAATTAATTAATATGTAGATTTACCGTAGTAAATAAACGTAGAACCTTCGAAGAGAAGAAGCTCGATAGAATTCTAGACTCCTGTAAAGCTGTTAGGCTGCTCGCTTTGAGAAAAGAACGACAATCTACATAAACGTATCCACTTCACGATCGCGGACGGCAACTTCAACGGAAGTTCCTAACGAAGACCAATTTCGTTACGAGCGTCTAGAATAGAAACGCGGACTTCAACTACGTGTACGGGTACTCGATATAATTCGAGCGGCGCTTCGCCTAGTTTGTCTCTTTTGCAGCGCCTACTTTACTGCGACTCGTATCTAAATACGCGAACTTTCGCCCGGTAGAGTAAAAAGGGAGCAACAAACGAAGAACGCGCTCCGGTGTGCGCTACATACGCATCGAGCGAGTGACATTTATTCGAGAACACCCTAAATATATAGAGTGCTCAGAAACGATAGGCGAGTGTTATTACGCCATAAAACGATACGCTTGCCGAGCTTGTAATTGCACACAGTTCTCATGTACTTTCCGCTGACAAAATTGAATCCTATATAGACGTTACAATTTCAAATGGGAATCTCTGACAAGTCGTTACAGAAACATAAAAATATTATTCGAAGATTGAAAGCTCTTAACGAATTATAGCGTAGAATATGCAGTGGCTGAGAAAGGTATTTCAACATTTACCATTGAAACATTTTTACGGCTATATTCGGTATATTACGAGAAGCTTTTAGCCGAGATACGACTGTCGAAAATTTAAAAACGCAAACGAAAGATTCGTGGCAAAAATACGCGTAATAAAAAATTTACATCAGTCATACGGTATGCGTTAGTATTTAACACGACGCCATTAAAAATATCGTGATTTATTAATATAGCGAATAACCGACCGTTTAAATACTTCGATTAATTTCTATGAAGTGTATGGTTGCAATAAATATCTTACAACAACTTCTATATATGTTTCCAGATTACTTTCAAATTTTACCAAATTGTGACAACCGTATTTCATTACGGTACTAATGAGATTTCAAAATGTTTTATATAACACACACGATATTGACTTTCGCGAGCCAACGTATATAGAGAACAGAAACGAGCGAATCGCTAACAGTATCGAAGCAGAAAATTGCATTTTATCCAGAGACAGATATAATTTCGAGACGTAGGCTCGTGCGGCACATTTGCTACCCGTTCGATATCGTGCCGCTAAACCACAAAATACGAAATACACCGATATCACACGACACCGTTCAGTCTAATACGCGCCATATGTCTCGTGTGCTAATCCTCGTGTGCTAACCAAGCGTTTGCGACCGATCACGCGTGGCCACCGACACGCATCGCACGATAATGTAACGAGCTTAGAACTCGACGACCCAAGAGACACGGTGATACATGATTTCGGTCGGTGCTGTCACAACACGAGCGTCTCCTAAATTTCAAACGATTATATATCTTCCTAAAGGTAGTCTTCTCCGTGGCGAAGTCGTCCCTCGTTCTTCCTATCCTCTCGGTGTGCACGTTCAAGAATTTCCACTATTATACGCCACGAACTTTCGGCCCGCTATGCGGAAAAATCAATATTTATGGCACGGTGTCAACTATCCCCACCACACTCTCATTGGCGGTCTATTTCGGTGACAGATCTGTGATTCTACGTTGCCGGCCACCACGTCGGTGCTCCACCAATTCGAAATCGAATTTTGACGAGTACAAATTCGCCCCGTGTCAAGGAAAAAAAAGTGCTAAAAGCTAATCGATACGACAGTTCGGATAACACGAACCACGCAAGTGAGTTCGCCGACATAAATCAACCGACGTTTCCTCTTTAGAAGAAGTCCCCTCTTCAAGGGACGAGAAGAAAGCTCTCCACTAGGAGAGATAAAAAAAAGGGGATGGGAGACGTAGAGACTGTTATTTCCTTGTTCCAATAGTATACGGATTTTTTTATCTTCCGAAAGTAGTAAACGTACTTTTGGTATACTATCGGCCGTGCTTATGCGAATTCATATTTTTTCGAATACAATTAATAAAATAGAATTTAAGTGGAAACCTGTTTTACTCGGTAAATAATGTAACGGTATTTTTTCGATATTTTTGTATCTTACGTGCCTAGTCACAAGTATATCCCATACTCTTTACGTTTATTGGAAAACACCAACAAATTTTACTTTGCACTCGATATCGTGTCACTAGAAAATAACGGTAAAAGTTGAATTTACGTCAAGTATGTTTACGAAGAAAAGCAAAGGAGAGACGTGCACAACCGGGATGGATTTTAACCGAGAGCAAGAAGAATCGCGTTACTCACGATGAATCAGAATTTTGAGGGATAATTCAACGACACGAAATCGTGCGTTCATTCTCGTAAAAAAAAGAAAAAAAGAAGAAAGGAAATGGAAAGGGGAGGTGCGATACGATGTTACGACGATGCGATGGTCGCAACAAGCTCGCCGTAAACTCTCGATTTACGACGATCCGCTCGTTTCGGCCGATTCACGAAGAAAAGGGTGCACCCACGGATGTCGGAGTTTACGTGTGTGGGCAGATCTCTGCCTCTCCACACCCATTCGCCTCGAGGTGTGTAACGAAAGACAGTCGAAGAGAAAAGAGCGTGGGCGATGGGGGTGGAAGAGAGTGGATTCTATCGATTATCGACTAGAGCCGGAAAAAGAGCACAGCTTGATGGATTCAAACACGGCCTACCACTTTTCCCGACTACTTCAACCACACCCTACCACGGTCACTGCTGGAGAGTCGTTAAAATGGAACGCTATCGAGTGTGTGCGCGAGAATGTGCAGAGGAAGAAGCAGAGAAAAATTTCCGCGCTTCCTGAAACTGAAATCGTAACGCGACACCGGATTCCCGTTTTTATTGCGTTTCACGAGAGTCAGATTTTACTCTTTCCCTGTCGTTGTTGCTGCTTGTTTTGTTACTTGATAGCGTTATGCTTTGATCAACAGCTCGTGCAGATAATCGGATGTACAATAAATATCGTCAGGCCTTTAAGTCGATAATTGCAGTTTCACGATAACGTACCAGCGCCAACACAATATTTCTTTCAAAAATACGCCAATAGTTCGTCGTATCGATCGATAAAGGACACGGTACGCGTAAGGCAAAATTCAAAACAGATGAATCACGTGAAATTCAAGCTTTAATTACAACTCATTCAGTTCCTGTGTACCGTCTCGTAAATATTTATTTCAAATCATCGTCTCGTAGTATTCATTCGTACACGACCAAAATATAAGTGCCCTCTGATCGTCCCTCGTGTTATTGGTTTCGCAGTTCAAAAAATGTCGATATCCTTCGTGGACCGCTTTCCAACGTCTTCGACAATATACAAACGGAGATATTCCGATACTATTTTAGCTGACCTATCGTCGTCGTTATATCCTGCCGATCGTACCTATTCCAAATTTTTCGAAAAACATTGTCCGCGACACGTTCTTCGTCAGAGTTGCGGGAAAAATCGATCGCATACCAGGAAACTACATCCTCGTCCCTCCCTGCTGTTGCTTAACGAGCCAATAGTCCAGAGTCGACTAATGCGAAGAATCTTCCCGTGGAATATTACGATACGTCCGCGGGAACATTAATCAAAATGCTCGACCAGCTGGAACAGAGGTAACAATGCCAGGCATCGGACGTGAACCATTAATGTCACGCTCGATGCCTCCGAGTGCACGGCACTCGGTTTACTTTTAATCGATTTCACGGAGACCGTCGTGCGGCAATTATTACATTGGAAAGCTGCCGGCGGAATACGCGGGACGAAATACTCTCTCGCTGACGTGCAACGCCACTCCATCTCGTGTATCAATTACGTTCGATTCCGAAATAATTCTCCCCTTAATTCGAATTCGTCGAATAGAGAGATAAAGATAGCGAGGTTGAACAACGCGATTCGATCGACTCTCGATTCCGATACGAGATGCTGATTTGTATTCGATTGACAATACGACCTTGCCCTCCACGCTCGCTGTCACCCGTGGTCACGAGACAAATGTTCCGCGACGCAAACGATTCGCGTGACTGATCGTCATTGAATGTTATCGCGCGAAGACGCGTGTGCCGACAAGTACCGTGTATTTGCTAGGTTCGATCGAGGAACAACGTGTAATTAGGCAGGAAAAATTCCATCGTCATGCCGGTGCATTAGCGCAAGCTATTTGGCCTTGTTGCAACGAATGAAAACCGCAGTTGGCGACAAGAAGCGAAAAAAGTAAGAATGACAACGACATCGCGCATAAATATGCCGCGCTTTGATGGAAATCGTCGCGTTGATGCAAATAGGAGGAGAGAGAGGCCAAAGGCAATCGCGGAAATTCATTATCGTCCGTGCAGTAAATTCGTACCCGTCAAAAGGCGTGCTCGTACCCCATTTTCATTATTTCCAGGGACTTTCGTTTATTTCATCCGTGCGATAATTTATCGTGTGATGTTTCGAGCCGTGATGGGTATGGGCGCTTCTATGCCAAGCTTCCCTAATTATCTTCCTGCCTACGCGACACCAAGACCAAAGCGCCACTCGGTTCTTGGTCGTCTATCATTACGATTGTACGGCCGCTCCTTCCGAGAACGTCTCGATACGCACGGATCTGTGCACCATGTGGGCGGTCACATGTCCGAACGATGATCCATCTTAATCGTAAACGCGTGTGCAATCGGGTACAACCGGTATAATTTGGAATCATATATAGTTTACTCGACTCGATCTGGAAATTGGCTAGGATTCATTAGTCGAGTTAATTGAGCGTTTCCAAAATTTAAGTTCCGTTTGAGATTTCAATTTTATTACGATGAATTATTCGTTCGTTGTCCCAACTATCCAAACAGAAGAATCGTTTAAAAAGAAATTATCACATTAACTAAAGGCGCATAAATTATTTTGCAATAATTTCTACGTTAAGAGCATTTCCAGCAGATATACGCCGTAATAGGGTCATCGTTGTAAATAGCTGAATATATATATATGCAGAGGAATATATACGTATAATACGACTTTCTTTCCGTTGCCTAAAATACTGCGCGATATGGCCGCGTTATAAGTTTGCCAGATAAAAGAATCGCCCTTCAGGAAGTAGCTTATAAGTAGAAAACAAGTGGGAGTAAAGGAAGCAGAAGTACCTAACATCGGAAGCCTTCTTTCTTTTTCTATTTGCTCCGAACATTCTTAAAGTGCTGCCGAAGTCTGTCCTCAAAAGTTCGATTCTTTGAAAGTCCACGAGAACGCTCTCGATCCTCCACAATACGGTGCGCCCTTTTAAATTGCAATCGACCGTGTATAGTCGATTTTTATTGAACAGGATTTTTCAACGATTCCAAAGCTTTCTGATAGAATCCAGTCGTCCCTGTGCGTACGTCTGTAAACGCACGACCCTTTCCTGCGCTTCTACGCATTCTTACCACGGGAAAGCGTAGCGTATAACCACCAATGTTAATCCTTTCGCGAGTTTAATCGAGATTTCTGTAAAAAAAACTACAATTTCCATGCATTTCGATTTAAATAATAAAAATTACAGTCGCTTTCCTCCGTCTACTAATAGTCGTTCACGTAATAAGACTGCACGTTCAGATAAACGGATCTAACCGATTAATTGGCTGTTAACTAAAATTCCGTTTGAATAAATGGAGCCCTACTTTATATTTATTTTCGTGCAATGAAATTATCATTTTGAAACCTTTACGAAAAAAGATAATAAATGCTACGTGGTACGGCACTACCCGCGTTGGACGTACCCATTTCATTAATTCCATAAGTGTCGCTACGTGAACCTTTTGTTTTCTATAATTGTCTACGTATATATATGTTAGCACGTGCTATGAATGGAAACACATTATCGCAGTATCCTCACGAGTGACTTCGATTAAGGAGAAAAACAATTCTCATCGCCGATGAAGGAGTTCGATCTCGTGGAGCTCAAATCGAGTCGACAGGATGCGTATATAACTCGTCTGTTATTTCTATTCTATCAAACATCGCGTTTCAAGGAGCTCCAAGTCGAACAACAAGCAGATCTTTCTTTCGCGTCATCCTAGACTGTACGCCCGCGAATGGAAAGTTGCGCAAACATCGGAAACCACAAGACCAAAGAGGGCAGAGTCGGTTAAATGCGAGCCAAGCTCGCTAACGGTGTATAGTTCGACTCTATAAGTTCTCGATCGTGCTCGAGCAACTCTAGAACGAGCGGTGAAACGAGCCGATAAGGTTACACGTTCGAACCAGTAACCGGATCACACTCGTGGATTTCTATTCAAATTGTAGAAAATGTTCTCGCCAGAACAAATCGCTTCGGGTCTCTTACCGAGCGTTGCTAAAACTTGAGCTGCTGAAGCTTATTTCGGACGACTGGTCATCGAGATAAAAAAAAAAAATGTAAAAAAGAGTGCCGGAAGAGAAAAAACGACAAAAGTTAGGAGAACACGAAAGTAAACTTAGTAAACGGAAGAGGCCATTTAATCCAACGGCAAAAGTTTCGTGTTCTTGTCCGCTATCGCGAGCTTTCCTTTATCTTCGAGTTTGCATTACGCCATGCATCTGGTTTAATTGCACGCGTTTAATTATTTTCCAGGCTGGCGGAGATACAAGGCGGTCGTTTGTAAAACGTAACGGGGGAGATTTTCTGCGTTCGGTTTAGTCCGTTAGTCCGCGAGTAAACTTCAGACAAATTAAACAACGTGTAATCTTGATTAACGCTGATATCCACAATTTTTCTACCGGAAAAATCCTCTAATCGTGTTTGTTTTTCATTATCTGTCACATTTAAGCTATACTTCAGTTTCCATTGAAAGAATCAAATAGACATACAGCTTCTCGTAAATCACCAGTTGAATTTTGTTGAACCGTGGTAAACGATTTTATCGCGAGATTGAACGAAACATCGCGTCAACACGGTTTCTATAAATCGCGAGTGCACGCGTCTTTGTTAATTCTTTACGAGCAGTTTGAAACGTCCACGACAATGAACGGTCGTAATTGAAATCGTGAAAAGAAATACATCACGCGGCATCCAACAAGTTCCATTTTCGGCAAACTGTACGAAAAGAAGAGGAAGGAATCTACGTGGAGCGTAAGCAAAAACACTTTAATCCCTTTTCATTTTACGTGGGGCCAAGGGAATTACTCTTTTTCACCATGAGGGAACAGATTTTCACCGCCGGAGTAAAACAATGTCGGGCAATAAACTAAAAAAACCAGCGTTGCTTCGCCATCTCTCTGCTGGGATGCGGCAGAAATATTAAAGATCGAACGACCGTTTTAAGGGTCGAGGGTGAATGCGATTCGACGTAGAAACGACGCAATGACGTATTGCAATATCCGCAGAAATTTTTTAACAACCTCGTATATTCGCTGCAAGCTCTCCGACCGCGCGTGTGTTTGCTCTCTCACCAATTTTCCGACATTTTCCATTGTGCGTAAATAGAGATTGCATGGTTCAAACGCCACTGTGACACGTTCGCGTAAAAAAAAAAATTGTCATCGATTCGCGTCACAAGCTAGCCTAACGATGTTCGTTCAATCGTATTACCTGCAGTTTACCCAGCGATCGAGACCTACACGCGATTAATTTCGATAAAATACAAACCGTTCAAAACGAGACCAGAGATAAACTGTTTGCTCGGAAATAAAACATTCCTTGTTCTGGCTAAATGTCGTTTTTTTAGTGACCATGGAGGCAGTCCGATATGCAGAGTAACGCTGATATTAATTTGATGGCATACAGTGTTCTCTTTTTTTTCTTCATTTTTTTTTCATGAATCCTACGCAGAACATAGTAAGTCTTTATGTCATACAACGTTACTACTAGATGAAACGAAACTTAATGTACTAGAACCTAATTAGATGGTACGTAAATACTATAGTAGATACAACGGTATGCAAATACCTTTTATAAACATTGCATTTTACTCTTCGCATAAATAAAAGAAACACTTTTTCACAGGAAAGAGTAAAATTCACAGGAAAGGAAGAGTGGAATACGCTATTAAAACGCGCCATGTTTGAATAAAAGATTTTGAATTTCCTAATAAACGTGAAATGGGAAATGGCACCATAACACGCGGTTAGTTCCATTTCAACCAAAATCAAAACACCATTATAAAACTGTATTATAAGGCTACCATCCAACATAGTCGAAACGAACGTCAAAGGGCCGTTAGTGATTCGAATTTTATTCCACGTCCCTTTCCCAGGGTTCTTTTCCTTTTTTTTATTTTAACGCGACATTTCAGCAGCGAAACTCGATGGTTTTCGATGAGACAGAAAACGACGTAGTTCCTATATCGTCAGATGCCAACGAGTCTTAGTAGTTTCAGTTGTTAGTTAGAAATCGGCGGTAAACGCGAAAGAAATGGCATTCTGTACGATCACCTTTCTCCCAAAAGGTGAGCAGGCAAAGGTGGAAGTAGGTCGTGGACATTAAAACACGTCAGCCGGTTGTACCAGATGCTCGCACAATCTACAGTACGAAAACCGCGTAGAACGTCTTGCCACCGCGTATGGGAATATAATTCTAGCTTCGTGTCACTTTGGCACGAAGTAGAGGCCCGCAACTTCGGATATACCGGCCGGTTCCCCGCTTGAAACTTCATTTCGCGACGCAAATTATGGCGGGATAAATTGAACGTTGCGGAGAACGAATTTAACGATTCTGGTAATATAGCTAACCTGACGTAACTTAACGCACGAGAAAATGTATATAGCCGCAGTTAGGATGCTACAGCTCATTGAATGGATCTCTGTAACAAATAGGGCGACGATAGCCAATGGCTGTTATTAGATACCGTGTCGCGATCGGTCAACGTTAAAATACGGCGGTTGCGAATGAGGTTTTCTCGAGAAAGATCTTATCGTTTCTTCCCTGTAGCTCGGTTTAGAGTATAGTTAGTGGAGTAACGCGGATTTTATCGACAAACTCATATTTAGCCAAGCGACGGTGGATCGTGGCTCCGCCAATTAAAATATTTTCATTGGACCTATCCAGGGAGATATCGGTGATGCGCGAGTAGCAAACAGCCGCGTATAAATTCGACGAAGCGCCGTCACTCTAAAATAACATTCTAAACCAGCTCGAAGTAACGTAGTTCGGTATTTGAAATAAAAGCACGCTATAGAAAGAGGGAGGGAAGAGGAAAAAAAAAGAGAGCAAAAAGGCGAGAGTAGCTGGTACTAGACGGCAAAGGTGTTAATCTTAATCCGCTGACTCTAACAGGGGCCGGTGGATGAATTATGGCCAGAATTAAAGCGCGCGAAAATTCATGGCTATGTACAACGACCGGTAGGCTGCTTTTCCGCCTACTTGATGCCACGTATAAAGTACAAGGTATGTGTGCACGTAGTATATCCAGACGTTATAATAGTCTGCGCGACGCGACAGGATAGTAAAATTGGTCAAGTTAATGAAGTTTACTTGCTCGAAAATTTCGTATGTAGTTGTATAGAAAATGTATATAGTCGGAAGATAGGAATCTGAAATTGCAGCGACGGTCGCATAAATCTATTTGTGATATACAATAACGTATCGATATTATTACAGCAGACAGCGTTAAAAATTTGAATTTGAAAGCTTGAAATTTGTAAATTTAGATCGAAGAAGTAGAATTTAAAGATTTGAGCTTAAAGTTGCTGTATTAACTCCTGCTACCGTCGAATGTATTAATTTAGAAACTCGCTCAACCATGGACGCTACTGTACGCGACTAGATACGTACTCGGGAAATCGGCCTCGTATATTATCTCGAACGCACGTTCGCGAATTTGTATTCGATTCGTATACACGCACCGTGAGCCGCGTGATTGATGGTGTCGTTCTTTTGAGCGACGGCGAAAACCTGGCAACGACTTATTCCATACGTGCCTTCAAAATTTGTCACCTAGACCTCTCTACAGCGAGCTCTAAAAAGTTACGTATACGTTCAAGAGCGTGAAACGCATATATTATCCGGTTGATTCATTTTACTCGTCCGTTACATCCGTCGAGCGTGTAATAGGCTTAACACGCAACTCAGCCAAATTCCGAGCGTTTAGCTAAATTCCGCGCAAATACGATGATGTATCGGCTTATTCGTTCTAATTGTGCCGAAAATACGAGGTGAGTCGTCGCGTGAGCACACCGAGAAATTCCAAGTGCACTATCCGACAAACGCCTGGTGTTTGCGCAGAGCCGACACACGTGCGCCCAAGTGTGCAACAGACTTAAAGGCGAACATTTAGCGTACATTATATCCCAGTTCCAATAAATTCCTCGCGTTACAGTGATGAATAGAACGTGGCTTGCAGGCGCAATGTATTCGCTTCTCTGTAAGTTTTCTTTCGTACGATACGAGCTTGTTTATCGAATCATGCGACTAACAACGAAATAGAGCAAATTGCTACAAACTCGTGAAACCAGAGATGTTTAGAAGGCAACCTATCGAGCTTCGTTTCGAACATGACGTTTATCAGCTCCGAACCGACCGCCAAAGGTTTCCACGTCATCGAGAACAATTTGCATATCTCGGTTAAACCAAATGCAAGAAATCGAACGGTTCGACGTTCGAGCTACACCTTGAGAAAATATCGATAAGATATCGCGAAATGCCATAATATTTCAACGTTATAGATATCAGCTTTCGAAAGCTGCTCCGTGCTGTTGCTTTTCCGTATTGCTGACTCGGTCCAACGAAACGCCGAGGAAGATTTTAATAAACGATCCTAAACGTTTTACTTCTCCAACAGACTTATACGTAGATACCTATTATCCAACGTCCAGGATATGAAAAATGAAATCCTCTCTAACTTTCTTCGTTCGAATTCGTATTCAAGCGGGATTATGAAAAGCGGAAGCAACGTGGGAAAAATAACGAGTACGGAGGAGAATCGAAGAACTTCGTTCCTCTCTTTTAGTTTCTCGCCAATGGACAATGTTTTCCCTCGAGGAGAAGTTTTTAATCAAATTACGAAACCGAAAACTTATATTGGAGAAACCGTTCGGTCTGATATCTTCCGACGAGTGTCTCTCGCGTGTCTCTCCGCTTACGCGTTACGTGTCATTAAATCACATCGCTGTGAATCATGACAAAGGGTGATTCGTGGCGGAGAGAAAGCTACCCTACGTGGCAACCGTCTTCCTGGCCTCCATAATAGAACTACATAAGTGCGTATAAATCGACGCGAGTCGAGTCTATGGTTAGACCGTTCGAGATATGGCAAGATTATAATTTTAAGATGGATATTTATGCGAGAAGTCAAAGGCAGAAGTGTAATATACAGAGCGTTTCATTTAAAGACGAGTAAGAAGATAACACAGACGACAGAAAGTTCTAGGATAAGTTTAGAAAAGAAACTATTTGCAACAATGTTCGCCACATTTTTCCGTACTTTTCTACGTACTTACGAAATTGATTGATGTAGCTTCTGGTTCGTTGGCCGAGACTTTGTTACTCGTTTTCACGAGTATCGAAGTATCGCATCGACTTTCTAACATTCCTCGTATAGTTTATGGATAATTGAAATAGAATTGTTGGTTATCCTAGGAGAAACAAGCGAGACAGATAGACCGTGTCGGAAATACAAGTAGAAACGTCGAAGAGACGGTGAACGAAAAGGAAACGAGAAGGATGCTTTGCAATGAGAACGCGGCGCGTAAAAGCTTTCGGTTTGGAGACTCTTTAATTAGTGCGTCTGCCGTGTAGATAACGAGAAAAAGTAAAAGGAAGAAAAAAGAAAAGAAAATAAGCATTGTGACCGGAGAGCTATGCGAAGACTCGTAAATGGATGGAGTGCGAACAATGCCAGATCGCACAGGCATCGACCATTCGTGAGACAGAAACAGCGACAGGGCTCATCTATTATTGGCGCAAAACAGAAATAAAATGCAGTGCGACGGCCTGCGAAACGTATGGTGCTCGCGTTGTGCCAACAACTTTTGTCCTGCCATTCGTTTCCAATACTTTTCCATTTCTGCTTTAGCTTCACCTTTCCCCCTCCCTATCGTTTCTCCCCTTTCGATCTTTGTTTTACAACTCTTTCTCTCGCACGTCATCGATAACGTAATTGTCTAGTGGTCACGATCGTCCAGCGTAGGTCGTGTCAAGGGTCATCGAAACAAGCGTCTTGCTCATCCTTTTGATCCGTTTTAACAGGCGTATGCGAAATACGCGCAGAATCCGATGATCGCATTTACAAACATTCGCGTCGATGAATCACGCACAGAAAATACAATATGTTCGAAAGTTCAAAGGCACCGCGTATGAATTTATAGGTATATCGAACAAATACCGTCTATACGCGTAAGTACCATCGATAGAGCAGATATAGCGAGGTTGTAAAATCGACCAGATGTTAAAGTTTATATGTTCCAAGAGTTGAAACAATAATGTGAAATATATCGACGTAGATGCTCGAGATGTTCATCAGGATCGTGTCTATTGATAATTATTTCATTCTTTATAGTACATACGTTTAATAAATGACGTCTAGTATACAATCTGGAAAGCAGATCCTATTATAGAAATATACAAAGTGCTATTTTTCAAGCGATACGCGCATTTCATACGTCGATTCTCGATTAACCTTCGCAACCGAGAAAATTCACGATATTTTTAAATAAACGTGTTTAAGGAATATCGACGATTAATCTTTCGATCTATAACCTCGCTAGTATATCTTCTCCATCGAGTATAAAGATAACACGAAACTTTTTTTTAAAAAAAACACTTACCACAGTGATGGGGTAGACCGGGTTGATAATTGTAAAGAGGAGAACGTGGTTCGGTTTATTATTGTCTTCTCTGAAAAAGAAAAAACACAACGTGCGATCAACGTTCGTTCCACGTGTTTTATTAATCGTTAAACCTACACGTGGCAATTTTTCTTTACGATAAACTCGCTGAGTAATGGTAACAATTTAATCGTTGGAAACGCTAACTCGATATATCTCGGCTTTGTATCGCGCCACGCGAACCCTTAGCGAGTCACGGTAGCAACGAAAAATTCCGCATTTCCAGAGATGAAGAAGGGTGTGAGGGGCTCGACACGTTGAATTCAAGTCAAATTGCATCAGCCGGTGCACAGTTGGCGAAATTTTTTTATTAAATCACAAGTTGCGCGTGTCGAAGGATTCAAGCACGAATATTCGATTAACCGGAAAGAGAAACGAAAGAAAAATCGCAATCCGGTAATTTTCTTCCGAGATTCAGCGCGATACAACGAAGGGGAATCGGCTATTGAAGGATAGCTGGCTATACATTTTTCATGCCTGACATCAATAGATTCCCTCTCCTTCCTTTCTCTCTCTCTCTCTCTCCACTTCTATCTCTCCCATTTTGGCCTCTCTTTGCAACCAATTGGAAATTCAACCACCTATCCATTTTTCCACGAGAAGAAAAAGAACAGAGAGAGAGAGAGAGAGAGAGAGAGAGAGAGGAGACATCTCTGGTGTTTCCGTTCTGCAATTCAAAGTGACCAATTCTCTGGCGAATCTGTTGCTTCTACTCTAAACGATTAAACTTCGTTCCTCGAAAAACCTTCGAGTAGAACGCAAACGTAGAAAAGAGACGACAAAACGCGGAGTAAAAAAATTGGTCGTCCTATCGGATAGATTCGTTCCCTTGGTCCTCGTTCCTTTCTATTCTAACGCTATAATAATTCTGGCCTTAACGCTTCTAGGAGTATGTAAATGTACGCAAAGCTTCGTTTGCGTGAAAAAAATGCATGAATCTCTTTTTATAACTACGCGTAGGTGAAACGTTTAAGCATAAACAAAACGATTGTGGATCGAATTTGCTCGTTTATACAGTTACACGTCGTTTATAACAAGTGATTCGAAACTTGACGCTTTATGTGTTCTAGGTTCTAAAATCTAAACGTTCAATACCGAGTGAGAAGCATACAACGAATTAAGAACTTTTAGTATGGAAAAACTGCAGGGAAATGACACGAATCACATTATCTACATTTTTAAGGAGAACAGTTTGAAAATTCAGTTCGTCGTCGATCAATCCCACGTTGGTAAAAATTGTTCTATTCTCTCCATAATCTTTTTAGTACAAAATAGCATTAAAATCAAAGAACCAAACAAAAAAGATAAAAAGAAAAGTTTATCGTGCTTTTCTACAGTTATCTTCGTATCGATTCGATAAATTGCTTTGTATTATCCTAGTTGAAGCTCCGTCGATGTAAATTAATCGTTGCGACCATGCGAAATTATCCGCACAATGTTAACGTCGAAGTATTTCTAGCACTTTTTGTTTCGACTTACTACATACTCAAAGATTTAAACGAACAAACCGACGACTGACCAGCGTGGAATTGACCAGTGATAAGGACGAAAAGATGCGTATGATGAAATTAATTAAAACGTTGCAGACGGTTACCGAAATTTCAGACGGATCCGATGCGTCGACACGGGCCAAGTCTAATAATAAGAAGTTAACTCGAGCGTTAAGCGTGATTCAGAGCGGCAAGAATTCGCTATCAAGCGATATTCGCCTCTCTATGGAACTTGCGTTAACTTTCATTCGCCAATGAGATGTTCTAACGAGAGAACTCGGCGAAGAGACACATTTTGCCGTTTCGCCCCGGTCCAATGTGACTCGATGAATCATACGAACCGATTTCGAAACTTTCGACAAAATAATAACTCCTGCTTCGTCGTGAGTAAAATTTATCATATTTCGCTTCTGTTCGAGCCTTAGACTGACCGATCGACTTTGTCATTTTTCTATATCGTACGATATTGTCTTTCTACGCTACGCTCTTAATTAGAGTGCTAGTTTCGCTATAGCGGGACCTTATTCTCGAACAAAACAGATTGTTAGATAAGGTAATGGGTCAACGCAACGCTACATTATGAGATCAATTGTTGAATGAGGACAAAGAGAACGAGTGTATATACGCGGTATTGTAATTAAGATATTGTTCAAAACGATTATACTCTGATCCATTTATCCGAATGCAAATTCCCCAATCGTTTGAAACATCTACGTTATCATGAAAAAGCAGAAATTTCAAGGTTCAATTAATATGAATTTTATGTAACGTACCTTTTACGTCGTGGTTCGTCTCCATACCCGCCATACTCGTGATTCTGAAACAAACGTAATCAAACGTTTTAGCAAAATACCGACAACGTATTTACTACATACGATGCTGTGGAAAAATATTAGACCATCTACCATAGATGGAAATGTCCTACCTTTCTTCGATATATAGCACTGTAGAAAAATGTGAAATCATCTACCATAAATGGAAATATTTCGCTTTTAAAAATGAATAAAAGAACACGTGATGTTACTTTAATTCTATATATACATATGTATGTAGTGTATGACACACGGATCAGGACTCTATTTACTACAACATTTTCAAAGAATTCTGTGAATCACGAGAAGCCATGAACAGGTACCGTTATAAAGGAATTACTTTAACGTTATATTCCATATATGCAGACACATGGAGATCTTTTTTAAAAGCATATTCAATCGCCATTATAATAGATGGTTCGAGATATTTCCACGATACTGTAACATAACCAGTAAAAGTATGGAAACGCTACACGTGTACCATAAAAGTCGAGAGTATAAAAAATTATTTTTCATTGGTAAAAAATTCTTTTGGCGATAATTTATCGAAATTGACTGCTACAGCTAACTGATAAAATCAGTAAAAAAAATCAGTATAGCTGTAGAACTGAGTCTAAATTTTTTACTGTCAGTATACCTATGGACGTTCTAAACGCTCGTAAGTATTCGGAATAGCAAATGCCATATATAAAGGAGAAAAAGAAAAGCTCGGAGAAAAATCTGGCAGTGGTTTGCATGGAAACAAGATTCTTCGAAAAATCTGCGATTCAATCACGACGATTGTACACGAGCGTGGTTGTGAGTTCGCGAGCAGCTTCCATTCGCCTTGCGCATATCGTTGCTCTTCGTACTGGTCGAATCGATTGCATAAGAGAAATTCACGCTGCGATTTTGGCTGAATTTCGATGGTGCGCGATGTCACTGGGGATGCGTACTCGGGCAATCTATTAATACACGTCCACGCGTCTTTTTCCGACAGCACCGAAAGCGACGGAAATAGTACGGCGAGACACTTTAGGGACTGGTAGGTGTTGCATATCCTACGTAAACCCTTAAAGCGCAAACGAAATATCGCTTCCATCGATTATAGAGAAATAGCGTGTCGGTGCTTGGTTGCTTTAAACACGATTTAAGCGAAACTTGGGCACGTATGAAATATAGCCCGATATATCTCCACGATATCGAGTATTGTAAATAGTGGAAATACATGGTACGTATATAAACTACCGTTATGAATGTCACAATGGAATTTTACTAGCGAAAAATCTGACGATGCGAATGGAACGAAACGCTTGTGAATCTCACTTTGTGAAACTATGTTCCAAAATATGGTACTTGATATGGAAAAGGATGGAAATGTACGTGGAGTGACTTTATTCTTCAAGTTCGACGACACACGCGGTTCCTTATTTTAGGAGATTTTTCACACGGCTTGAACTTTTACTAATTGTCGTGAAAGATTGACCGTAGGAGTTAAAGAAACAAACATTTCTTTGAAACGTGTTCGGAAATTTGCGTTAACGATTCTTCCATAAAAGATTATTAAAAGAAATTTTTACTTTTATTTCGATTAAGGTATTTAAGACGTTATTCTTATCTGAATATTATAACGAGTACTGTTGCATATTTCACTCGCTTTTGCATATTATACATATTCTTGAGCATTCGTATTTCTTATGAACGCATAAAGATTCACAATCTGATGACAGGTGTTACTAAAACAGAATGAAATTTAGCACGATGAATGATAACGCTGTAGAGAAACAAAAGAGCATTATAATTTTGAGCACATGCAAATTTTCCATGATAAACTGTACAAGGGTTGCTCCGATAATGGCTTAAGGGAGTGTTTCATATTTATAACGTACGATTTAAGCTGGCGGCTATACTACGCTGCATGGAAATAACGTTTAATCGTAACAGAAGAAAATTGTACGGTCTCGAGTCATTACGTTTTAACGGAAAATAATCCAGTGTAGTGGATTCGGAGAAATAGTGAGAAAGAGAGAGAGAGAGAGAGAGAAAGCTTCAGCTGGAAAAACTAACATGAAAAGACTTACAAAGAGGTCGTGAAAAGGGCCGTATAATTGAATGGACGAGTTTCTTCTGGTAGAAATTAACATTCGTTATTCATCGTTGGGAGCGGCCCCAATTAACTGGTCTTCTGTGCCGAAAGGCAGTCGGTAAATATCGTTTAAATTTCAATTCGAGTTTCTCGTCGCATTGTTGTTTCGCCAATCTATTTTTGAAGTGTTGCAAACAGAGGCGTGTTGATTAAATTCCATCGTGACTTCCGCATCAATTTTTATTGCGAGCGTCGATAAAGTTTCAGCGGAAAAATCGAAAAAGTTGGAATTTCCTATCAAAACGAACGAACGAACGAAAGAAAGAACGAGAGTCGTCGACAATTTGCAACTTTCCAGGTGTTCGGAGAATCGGCGCAGACTGTGCCAAGTATTGGAAAGGTGAGACATTAAGAGAATAATCTCTTCTCTAATAGGATTAACGCTCCGATTCGCTCGAGTAAACTTTAAGCGCATTGCGCGGATTATTCGGAAAAGAATACACCGGGTCGACGAATTAAACGTTACGCTCTCAAAATACCGAATCGATCGTCGTCCTTTCTTCTTCACTGTGAAAAAATCGATTCGATCGACCGTCGTGATAACCTCGTTTAAAAACGCGTCGGTCTGTCTGCTGCTGCGTGCAACGTTGAACAAGAAACTCTAACGGAGTAGATCGAGCCGATCGGTGAAACGTTTCCAAATATCCTCGAGAAACAAGAGGAATAAGATGTAAAAAGAGTCGGCGCGGGCTTGCGTCCAAGTAAAATCTCGTTGAGAACGGAAAAAAACGGAAGAAGAGGAAAAGGAGAAGAGGAAGCTATCGGCGGGAACGCGGTCCAAGATTTCTGACGGTATGTCGCATCGTCATATAGACTGCATAGTATCGCAGTTACGAAGCGCGGTGAATCCCACGTAGAATCCGTAATACGTTGTTATAAACATAACTCGGCGTTGGCCGCTGGCCAACCACGTGGTTTCACGCTCAATGGATCACGCCTGACCGCCACGAAAAAAATACCGTCGTCGACGCTCTCGTTTTCTGATAAATTTTCGCGAGATCTATAGCTCCGATGATTCGCCGCCGTGATTTCATTTCCGGAACTGTCGGCGCGATCGAGGTTGTTCATTTTGTCCTCGTTGTTTTACGACCGAACAACAATACGCAAGGTGTTCTGCGTTTTTCATATACGATCGTAATTGCAAAGAAAATTTTATATTTTACGAGAATTCGGTTTATTCCAAGGATTAATTCGCGCTGTGAAATATACATTATAAGATATGAATATGTATTAGGATTATACAGATGCGAGTATTCAGGAATATATTTCCTGTTGAAGTATTAAAAAGTTCGTTATTATTGGCCTTGTTATTTTAGAATACAGAGGAAACGAAATTCATATATGAAAACACCTATCACGTATATAACCTTGTATATATTATTTATGGTCTTTATAATCGGAATCGTAATTACAATCGAGAAGCGAAGAGTCACATTTCTCGGCAAATACTAAAAGGTCCATTCGTATTATTTTTCGTATTCGCGAATCAAACGAAATATATGAAAATATTTTATCCGTATAGAGTTTTCATGGATTATACTCTTATTATATCAAAATAAAGAGCTGTGCTTGTAACTCAACTCTGCTACACAATTCGTTAATATCATCTTTCGTATTCAAGAACATAAACCAAGCGAAATAGACGAGAATATTTATATACATACGCGCATACGTATACAAATTTCACAGTCGTCGTATTGTTATCGCGATAGAGAAGCGAATGCTTACGTTTGATTCGCGTACCGGGCGGAAACGTTGGAGTAGAAACGAGTAGAATGAAAACAAGGTGAAGATGTCGTAGATCGTCCCGGGAGTCAAGGAGAAAGTCGATTGGCCGGCTGCCAGCCACGTGCTGATAAAGAGATTAACAGCAAGAACAATGCTTATGCTCTGTAATGACTTAGTTTCTACATCGAACCAACTTTCTCGAGAACCATATACCACCCTCCCCCCTCCCAACTAGAAACACCGACGAAACAACGAACCACCGGTTATTCCGTCCATTTGTTTCCAAGCTCCGCCTCGATTTTACTTATCGTTCATTAGTTTCGGCCACGCCAAGGTTGCGTTTCATGAAACCGCTAATTCCCGACTTAATTTCCCAAGCCTTCTACCACACAGCCTATATTACTCTGTTTTTTTCAAGAGTGCAAAAGCTGGCCCGAAGAAACTTTTTACCTCGCCTCACGGTTGCATTGAAATTTCCCAATGAACAACGCTCTTAAGCGCCGCAAGTTCTGCCCCGCAATTTTCTCCCTTTTTTATTACCCTAACCAGCGTCGGGTAGACGTCGTTGATGGAATTAAGGCGAGGTACGTGGAAAGTTTCATCTTAGGAGACCTCGCTAAAGATGCCAGTGTGCAGCCACGAGGCTGTAAGTAAGTAATTCATAGCGGACAAGATAATTGGGCCACCGCGATTCTCCTATAGAGAAAGGGTCTCCTCTCTGTACGCGTACACATGACCACGACCTCTGAGAACCGCTTTAACGTTTAACCCCTTTGCCTATGAATTCTTCAACGAGTTGCATACACCACGTTAGAACGCTGTTTACACGATCTATTCAGCTACGTTACAGTTTCCGTAAGCCACGTGCGTTCGAACGTACAACACGTGGGTCATAGAACCTTGCACGCCGAAAGATACCAAGGACAGATCTCTGCCTGTAGACACGCGATGACGTTAACAGCAGAGATTAAGGCAAATTTAAATTTCGTATTTCAGATGTGCATCGCGAATGATTCATCCACGGTGAAAGGTGCGAAGGTTGGTTTCGCTTGCCTTTCATCCAACCGGTGAACAATCTAGCGCCCGGTATCTACATTTAATGAATCGAACGGATAATGGAATCCTAAACTATCAAGTCGACGTTTCTTTATCCTTTTTTAACGCTGTACCACATATTTCTGCTAGCGCTAAGTTAAAGAATTCGACCATCGAACTTATATAAGTCTACCAGAGTTTTCAACTTTCACATTCACTGTGAACCAACCGTCCTGTCAGACACATACAAAATCGTCACGTTGCATTAATCGATCCAATCACGTAGCAGTTGCAGTTATACAAAGGTTCGTGTATGGATTTTAATATCTGATTAGTGAAATCCATTTATCATAATGCTTAGATTACGGTTGGAGTATCGACCTTGTTGTCGTCAGACAAGCGACAGGTAAAAAACGAAAGAAAAAGTGAGGGACGAACGAGGGGGAGTAGAGAGAAAATGCGTCCCTCTGAAACTGGCATCAGAGCATGAATGGATATTAAAGTCCTCGAGGAGGGTGAAGATGGGGATCGAATTTTTTGTCCGAAAGAAATTATAATATCAGTTGCAACACGGTACACCGAGATCTCGCGAAATTATTCTGTGCACGTTCCCGAGCATTAATACTCGTTCAACGGTATATCGTCCGGAGAAAAAAATTCATTTGCCTCGTTCGATACTTTCTAATATCTTCCAACGATTAGACTGCAGAAACCAGACTATGTAAATGATAGATAGAAGTTTTTCCACGACCTCCTTTCGCGCAAAGCTTGACACACTTCCGAAAAAGATTATACGAAAAAAAAATCAAGCATTTAAAGAGATATTCTTTGCAGTCAATTATAGTGAAACAATTTTGAATAGATTGCACGCGATCGTTGAGAAAAATTGAGCATTCGAGAACGTTTCCGTCACGATGTACTTAGCACGCTACTCTAATCCATCGTTATTAAATAAGTATATATAATAATGTTGTAAAAGGGGTGACGAGATGCTGTCACGTCAGAGTAGTATAATTTAGTATAGGCTATGTACGACTGTCGAAGAAAGTCGAGCATTCGCAGAACCACGAGGTTGTAGTCGATCATAGTCAAACAATTTTGGACGATGAAATATCGTAACGACACGAAACTGTCATACCCTGTCATAGGAATAGATCGCACGATCTAGTACAGTACAGTTAACCACAAGTACAGTTAAGTCTAATCACCGCAGTAAGGCGATTCAGTCGATCCTAAATCATTGTCGACGTGGCAGAACCTTTTCGTTCCGACCAATTGAATGTGAACGCAATTATTAGAGCAGAACAATGCGCGCAGCCAACAGGCCGCGAGGGCAGCTTCGTTCCTGCGTTTGCGGCAAACACAAAACAACGAGTTGTTCGATATTAGGAGGAAATGTATTCGATGAACGGCATTTTCTTTGGTGAACTCGCTGGGTTTGTACGCGAAGAATTCCATCGCGCAAACATTAACGCGGGATTCTTTACACTCGCTCACTGTGATTTGCAACGGTACCTTTCTAAAATGAGAAAAAGAACAATCGTGTGGAATCCCCGTAATAAAATACCCGTTTGCAAAGGAATTCGAATTTGACAGGAATGTTTGGCGGTCGAAACTATTCGCTTGATGGCATACGAACTTCGTCAATGTAATTTATATTTCGCTGAAACATTTTAGGACGAGGTGCCGTAGAAAAGTATAAAACACGTCGTAAACTGGACACGCAAGGTTTACGACCTTGAACCGACAATGCCTTTCATTGGCCGTAATTTGTCCCGTTGTGTATAATAAGCTAACAACCGCTAAAGATATCATAAATCTAATTCAACACCGTCCTACTCTCGCCAGTTTGTAATATTTGTCAGTCAGGCTAGTTTGCTGGCCATCGACAGATTATCGATCCGAAATAAAACTCGGATAAGCAAAAACCTTCGGTTAATCGCGACGAAAGTTCCGTAGGATTTTTACGTCACAAGTAATACCCATGGCAGAACGAACTTTGAATGTTCCGCTATTGGCTTCAGGCGACGAACTTAAGACCAGATTTATACGGCGAAGAAACGAAGACAGGCGCATAACCGTTCGTTAGAGAAAACATCGATGTATCGAACACGTGGACAGACAATCTGCAAGACGTGGAATCTTCCAATTCGTAAGTCGGAATTGCCATTACGTTTGGAACTGCATTCAAATTTTTAACGAAATCGATAAATAATATAAGAAACATGTAAACAACGAAGAGAACACCAAAATGATCGAAGAAACAACTTCATCTCCAAGGTTCAACGACCGTGCGATATTTACAGAGGGGAAATCAAACATCATATTTGTCAATTTTATAAGATATAGTCGACAGTGAAATGCCAAGGTATGAAGGCAAATATTTACACTACGAACCAAGGCAAAATATCGACGAAACAACATATATGGAAATGTACAGGAATTTCTACTATAATTCAATCTGTGTCACCAAACAGAAACGTCAACGGTACATGCGATTTCCGTATCAATCCGCGTATTTTCGTATCACGTTCGCCTATAGTTTGCATCTTCGCGCGACAGACGATTGTTATATGACTATTGCATTTTCGCGGCTTGTATTCGTATTTCGTATTTGCATAGACAAATAGGAAGGAAAGTCATCCTGGAAAATCAGCAAAGCCGTATTACGCAGAAAATGGACTCTTCGTTGCTTCCGTTTCCAACCGACCGGGTCATTTTCAGCGAAACAATCCTTCCCCCCCTCTCTCTCTCTCTCTCTCTTTATCTCTGTCTTTCTCCGCTATAATTCTAAAGACGAGTCTCATGGCGAACGAGCAAAACTGCTGAAAATGGGAAAGAAGGGATGCATAGCGAGACCGCCAACCTTTATCGACGAATATTCCACGCGTTCTAATTTCATTTTGCTCGCCTTACTAACTCCTCGACGACCTTAATCTCGCTCAACTCGCCGCCGTGAAATTTCACGCGAGTTTGCACGGGACGCTCAAGGTGCACGCGCCTCGCGAGCATTCAACAGAGTCGGGTGTAAACAAGCGATAACGAGTTACTACCACGACAGAGTTCAAGATTTCCGCCGATAAAGCCTCTTTATTAAATAGAAAGCGACGCAGAACCACGCAAATTGGTTCGAGTGTGAGAGCGCTGCCATAAGGTTCGCTATCGATTTCGGGATAACTTTATGTAAGCGGAAAATCAAACTACCATGAGAAAATTTACGCTGGAGCCAGTAAACGAAACGTAGAATTTCTATTAAACAAGATTAAAACGAAAGGTACGCGAGAAAATACATAATTCCAGGATTTATCCATATATTTTAGAAAAATATCATTCAAATTTTCGAAGAAGAACGCGTCGCTGTGAATTTACAGATCTATGAAAAATTCTGAATTTGTCATGTTGATTCGTTTACCTTGATTATCGTCGTTGGTTTGTTTGATTAGCAATATACTTACTGTTAAGTGTGTAAATACTGTTCGAGATTAAATATCTCTGTCACGATGTTCAAACGATTGATATTTTAAATGTGATAAGCGAAATTTCATTTAATGCCCGATTATCTGAACTCCTATCGATTGAATCTGTCGATCTGGACGTAAACGTACACATAAACAAAAAATGATAGGTAGTGAGGAAAATTAAACCAACGAGTAAAATTGGTAAACTGTTATATATGTCGGAGAGGGAAGGACAGCGGGACTTTCCGTCGGGAATGCTGGGAAAAACCTTCCATCACCATAGTCAAGATTTCAATGTTTAAGGGTTTAATGACCAAGGGTTCAGGTTTAAGGTGACATAACGGGTCACCAGACGTAGCCACGGTCACGGGAGGGCCAGAGGTACGGAATGATTTTATGACTCTCCTTGAAAACAAGGATTAACCCGAGAAGCGGGTACAGAAGTATATAAGGGTAGGTTCATCTGGATTCAGGGAGTTTACAGTTACTTAGTCGTTGAGCGAATTGCCGAGTAAGTCACGCTGATACTGGTCTTCCCGTGGACCGTGGATTCGTTATCGAACTTGGATTCGTTGTCACCATCATCTCGGACGTCCTATTGCCGTTACTCATAGCCTCTTGTAGTGCCCACATTCGCACTGATAAACACTAACCACATCCGCGACGGTAAAGTAAACAAAGGTTCATAGAACGCCCCAAAGTGCCAACCCGACTCCGACATATAAATTGTTTATTTGCCAACGAGTTTAGGTACATGTACAGTACTTGTAAATGCGATATATCAATCCTCCATACAATATAAAGGAAGACAGGTGTTAAGTAAAACTTTGCATACGAGAATTTGCTATCGAAGGGTATTTAATTTTTCTTGGTCACGGAAGCCAATCTGCCGGAGGACTGTATTTCAGGTTCAGCCATACGTGTACACTGGAGAACGTCCATCAATAAACGAGCTTTAATACCGATTCTTAAGAAAGAATGCGATGCTTTCTGCTCGCGGTATAAAGCGAAGCTTTCATATGAAAGTACGATAATTGAAAAGCGCGAGAGGTTGGGGGAGAGGCCAGTATGTGCAAAAACATATTGAAAATCGACGTCTGTTTCCGAACAAAGAGAAACAAAAACGCTGGCCAACGAATTCTCGCGAAACGTGGTATGATCGTTTCTATCGAGCTTTCGTACATCGTGTATCGTGTATCGGCAACTTACCCAACAATATAGAAAGTAATTCACATACGAAAAATGGGCTTTTAGCGAGATTAAAAGTCTCCAAAATCTTCCGAATTCGTCGACTCAGCGAATGGATAACGTAGGTTTTAAATCAGAGATAAAATATTTTATCACCGAAATATTGGCTAATGCCCGATTTTGGTTTACGACGAAGACGAAACTGCTTCGTGGTCGAGTCGTACTCGATGCTAATTGCAAACGCAATAGCACGTTCCTCGGCTTCGCGTAATTAGGATTCTCCACGTCGCACGGTACTTAACAGTTGTCTATTAATTATACCGAATCGATAGCTTCTCTATAGTCGCAATCAATGGCAGCTGATCGTCAGAAAATTGAACAATCGCAGCAACTTCGTTCCAATTATTCTTCGCGAACAACTCGATCGATTTAATTAATCAAAATAACAGACAGTTAGCGAATGCTAATGGCTACGACTTATCCAATTCTCGAAATATCGTCGTAGAAAACGGAAGTTGATAACTTTCCGATAGAGGCTTGGTTAACTTGCAGAAGCTGACACGCTGCAACGGAGACGGAAGAGTAAGTTTTCACGGGGAAACCGTGAATTCCTTAGGGCGATTGATATTCTTCCTCTGTGTCACGGAGAGACCGACAAATTTGCCGCCTCGAGCAAATAATCACACGTCCCAGGACCGCGGATGGTCCAATAAATTTCCCCGGCTACGACTACTTTAACTCGAACATCCTACTCAACGTATTCGCTGTCGGAAATCGCGAATGAATGATGTCTGGCCGTGTCTGCTTCTAACGTATCCATGGCTTACCTATGATTTTCTCGATGCGTTCGGGCAAATGTTCGGAATACTCGAGAAGAGCACAATAGCTCTTTCAATATGACATATGTACGTCAAAAAACGTATTCGATGCGACACAAAGCATTCTCAGCATAACAGGACAAAGAAAAAAGATTTATCGATATGGTATTATTAAAAAAGCTATAAATTTACTAGATATAGGATCGCCATTGAAATACATCTCATTTGATTCCGTCAAACGCGTCATCCTGACATTACGCAACAACATCTTTTGACAGCTCTGCTCCACAAAGAAATTTTACGCTAACGAGAACGAACCTTTATTTCGGTACGGTTATTTCGGGAACTCGCGTGCAGAAGTAACGGGTGGACGGGGGGGCCGGGGAAAAAATACGTGCACCTTCTTCTGGAAATTACGCTTTTCACGATTTTCGGTCCAGTCCTCTGGTGACACGATGGATATCGGGCACGACGAATCGTCGGAACGCGATGGAATAATCTGAAAACGTAAACGTTTCGTCGGCTGCGTTTCACACCGACCTTCCCTTATCACAGAAAATTTGTATTAATATATTCTGTGTATTGTACGGAATATTTTGAGATTTTATTAACACTATAACAAGAGACAAATGCCATACGTATTATAACGAGATATAATTGGTTATGCCGAGAAGAGTGTCAACAAATATGAAAATAAATATAGAAATCGCGAGACGTTTACTGCAAACGTATCGTTGAGTGTTATAAAGCAAACATATAAAAGGAGGCTGTTAGTTACACGTTAGAGGTATAGCAAGGACGTGGCAGGTTTATGCCACGGTCAAGAACAATCGCTATTTTCGAAAAATAGAATTTTAGCACTTCTGTGGCTGCCAGCAGTCAGGTGGTACGTGACTCATTTTCAATACCTCGTATTTTTAGTTGCTTCGCGTCGCTTTTTCCATACCTCAATAGTAAAGATGTTGTCATAAACCACGGAGTTTCTAAACAGTCATACGAGCGACGTGCAGCCTAACGATTCTCGCGTCAGAATTCGAACCCTGTGGAATATTCCACGAAGGTGTCCATTGTCCATACCAGCACTTCGCCTTCCAGCCTCATACAACACTCCGTTATCCTTCCAAATACAGAGATACAACATGCCGGAGATACAACGCGAAGATAGGACTTTTAGATTCCAACGCGAATTAAACTCCATATAAAATAATAACTCTAATTTCTATGATACAAACTTTCACCACGCAACACAAATATATAGCGATATGCCTGCTAATATGCATCGATAGTGTCGATACCGGTCTACACATTTCGATCTGGCATCGATAAATATCAAAGACAAAGGCATCAAAAGGAATCAATACGTCTTTGATACTTACGTGTGAGAATGTGCCGATACCTGTTTGATACGAAAATCTCGATACCCGTTTTACACCTACACGAAAATTCGATATCTGTTTGATACCTACACGAGAATATCGATACCTATTTCATACTTATACGAAAATATTTGTATAAATATATATATAATAGCTGCTTGATGCTTGTACGACAATATCGGTTGCCATTTTGCAATTTAATCCTTCGCGAAAATATTATTTATTATCGATAATACCAAGATAATGACGATGCAGCAATAGGAATCAATACCGTGAACTATACGATTAAATTATATAATACATAATACGCAAACAATTATAGAATAGTATTTTGTCACTACTGCTATAACAATTATAGAATAGTATTTTGTCACTACTGCTATAACCATTGCGGTGACCGTTGGCGACACAGTCGTTATTGTAACGTTTGTCTAATACAATATTTACCAAAACAAAAACCGCCTGTTTATGATCTTTGTAGAAAAGGAGAAACATCGGTGTGTGTGTGTATGTGTGTATGTGCAATCGACCAAAAAAGCATACGTACGGAACAACGTGTTAGCAATTCGTTAACATTCGTCGAAGCCGTTTCAGAAGACATATACATACGTTCAAATTGTGATTTTCATCCGTATGAAGCCTAGTATTGGTTTGGTATCGATTGAAAAAAAATCAATGTCGATAACTGATAGAAAATACGTAAGATTTTGATACGTATCGATATCGATATTTCCTATCGAATACTTTGACATCAAATTGACTGGATGTCAATGATATCGTTATCGCTCAATCACTAAACACAAGTATAATACGGTTCAATGTGACACACAGTTTTTATATAACACGGTTTACATTACAATCTACAAATTTCCAATCGCTCTGATCTAATTATTAATCCCCTCCACTGGGGAACAACATATGTATCCGTAAAAGGTTTCCTCGAGTGTTTAAATACCTCCGTGAGTTACTATATATATTAACTAAAAAACAATAAAAAAAACAACTTGTCAAACAAGCCTAACCCAAACAATTCGTAAAACAGTTTTAGAAGCATTTATGTTAAATGGAACAACTTTGTGTCTGATCGCTGACAAAGAGGTGACACGATTGAATTAAAATATGACGATTTTACGAATAGAATTTTAATCGTGGAACGCGAGGCGCTGAAAAGCGCGAAATTAAATTTCATTGGCCGTAGAAACGCAATGATCGTACGCGCGTGGAAGTAATGTAATGACGAAAATTGCAACGCGACTCCGGGACAATGGTCTTTTCACCGTTATTACGACGTATCGGATGACGGTTTATTTTCGTGCTCTGTGTAATAATCATGATTGATGAAACAATGATATTATGATCGATGACAATTTATTGTGCATTCGATACTCTTATCCATCGGAGCCAGGTATTATTCCATTATATAATATTGAATGCAATTTACGTCGATACACGAAGACATTACATTCCACGATTCCAGGCTGAACTATGGATATGCTTCTAACGAAACGAGTAATTTCATCAAATGTCGTGCAACGATGCTATGGATGGCTATAGAAGAATATGTCACGAGGTACTACAAACAGATTGTCCTATTCCGATGATTCTTCGAGCACCACTCCATGCCATCCACTTGTAGAACACGTGCTTTATTAGCAAAAGGTGTTCTATTACGTGCAAATTCGATTAAAGTATTAAAGTTCAAATAAAGACTTATTTAACGCTAGATTTGTAGTATGAAATCTAAACTACGCTATAATATATATAGATAATTATGAGAATAATGATACGATACGTTCCAAAATAAATGACTTAAGAAAGTCATTATATCGTTATTATTTTTCTGAACATCACTGAGATCATCGAGACATAGAATCGCATTGTAAATGGAATTAAATATCCCATTATGAAAATCATCATTAACCAATACCTTACAAAATTGAGTATCTGTATTATAGTCCGAATTATTATATATCGCATTCATTGTTCAATGAAAAATTCGTCTCGAAAGGGTTAAAGTGGATGTAAATCCCATTTAGATAAAAGTCAACATTAATTTCGCTAAAACCACCATGTATTTAGTAATTGTAGGAAACGTTCACTCCGAAATTCGATAATTCTAACTTTAAGAATATCGCTTCTAATTTAATATCAATTTAAACTTATACTTTCATTATTCGCATATGCGGTTGTCGTTTACATGACAAATACCGTGTATTTCGTGTCACCTAATCGTCGACAAAACGACGAGGAATAAAGAAGATTGTGAAAAATGGTTTCTAGATTTGTATGAGCTGGTCCGCGTGAAAAGCGTCAATATGTCAAAAGAAAGTGACCCTTCAGGTGTTAAAATTTCATAGGAATCCGCCCAGTGCAGCCACTTGCTGATCATAAAGCGTCGTGTGTCCCTTGAACGACATCCATGAATTTCATTCACGATACAATTTTCAAGTATGTACGCTATACTGTCTGACAGGAAGCGAGTATCGATCTTCTTTTTTATCATGGACACATCATAGCCAAGCTGACAGAGTTACTTCGTCAGACATTCCAGTTACGGGAGCACGTGCACATTACCCAGCAAGGATACTAGTCAAGAGTCAAAGATATTTCGGTCGGTATGACACACCGAGATCCGAATGGACGGTGTCGCGAAGTTTGAGAGACGGCTTGACTTTGCGTTGGCAAAGTTCAAACGAACGGATTTTCGTTCCGTCGCGTCGTTGGCCGAAACGCGTGCACTAAGATCTGGCCACTGCCTTTTGCTAAGAACAAATGTAGAAGTACACGTCGTGTCGTCTTCGAAGGATTATAATTAGCGATGGGACCGATAGACTGTTTTATGTTACTGATACGATGAAATAATTCGCATAAACGCATAAAATTTGCATAAACGCAACGTCATTGGAAGATACGAACAAAGTAACTTAATCATCTTATCAAAGTAAACGAAACCGTAAAAAGAAGTAAAAGAATAACAGGTACTAGACAGAAGTGCATTACAGAAATCAAAAGTGTAAAGAAAAGATTCTATACTCTGAAGAAGACTTATATCCTGATGCTATAGATATTTCAATATTTTCAAATCTTATTATTGCAAAAGATAGGAAGTGAAAGAAGAGACAATGACTAAAAAAAATACTAAGCGAATGCTTGGCAATCCTTTTCACAATCACGATGTAAAAATCCAAAATTCGATAATGTCAATTAACTGAAAAAGGTTACGAGTGACAAGTTGCGTGAATGCAACATTGGTCCTTAATAGTTAATAGCATAATTTATACGGATACTGTTATTTTCCATCGAAATGACCGCGTATTACACAGTTACGTTCGTAGAAATGTCAAACGTGTGCCGCACATTAATTGACTCGAGTTGTTCGAGCTATTTGGCACAAAATAACTCTTCGCGGATCAACATTGACGTTATCGATTTGCTGGAACTTCTGTCTCTAGCCGCGACTACCGACCATACTCGTTCCGCAAGAAAGGAACGTTCGGATGAATTTCACGAGGTTACGAGACGAGTAACGAGAGAAACGACGAAACGAATGATAGAACGTGACTAAAGATCAAGATAACGGTTCTTCAAACTGTTCTCCGCCAAACTTCCATTTCCATATAGCTGCGATTATCTGCTCTTTACAGGAGTGTTTGGGAATTTCAGAAGAAATATCAGAAACTATAATCAAGATAAATCACGTAATCGAGAGAAACGCGGATTTAATCGCGTACACAGTGTCGGCAGAGATACATGTACTTATAAGTTTGTTTTTTATTCTCATTGAATATTTCATGATGAAGAAACGTTAAAAAGCTTTGATATTGAACATATCCGATCATCGAACGGTAAAGACAGTGATATATACTTTTTGTCCCCATTGCCTCGAAAATAGACGAGGAATTGAATCGAGCTGGCCGACCACGAGTCTATAGAACAGAAACCGAGAAATCGAGTGGATCCGCATGCATTATGGAGTACGGTGCAAAGGATAGCAGGGCGCAAGCAAAGGTGGTTACATTGATATTCCAACTACGTGGATTTATTTCTGCTCGTGGGTAACTTAATCAACATTAACAATGAGAAAGTGTAGGCATTCTTTTCTCCTCAATCATACAGTCAGGGAGAGGTAGTCGAGCAAAGGAAGGGAAAATTAAAACGTGAACCAATCCGAATAATGAATTTAAAAGTTAAAAAACTTGGACCGTGACTACGTAAATGGAAACGTTCCCGAAACAATTCGAGCGACTTTTACGCGTCTTATTCGTGATCGTTACTCAACCACTGATCATGAAAATACGACACAGAAGAGAAACGCGTCGATACATATTTTAATGCTGACCTATAGGACTAACCGCAAGAATTGTATGTTATCGTGAAACCGCCACCACGTACCGTTGACCTTTCGTAGATCGATTTCTTACAAATAGAACGGAATTCTTTCTAAAGACGATCGTCATGTGGTACATCTAGCGTTTTAAAACGAATATACAGGTTATGTTTGAAGAAGAACAAGGAATTGAGTGAATCAAGTTATGCATCATTATTACTCCTATTTCGAAACTCATATTGGAATTATTAGGAACTGCGAAGTTAATAATAGTACACAATAATAGATAGTAGAATGAATTGAAAGAAATTCTGATGAAAGTAATGATAATGCTTACGTTAAACGTGGCTTAAAATGGCTACATTTTTCACGCGAATATAACTGAGATATACAGGTGTATCTAACATAATTCTTTGAAAGATAACATATTGATCGGGGACAATGTAATAAATATTATATCGCGTAAAAAACGAAGAAATTGCAGGTAATTTAAATAATGTAATACCAAAAGTCGTAATACAAAGTGAAACATCAGTTGATGCAGTAAAATAACGAATTAAACGATGAGACGATAGTTCATAAAAAATAAAGGTGTGAAAGTTCAATATCCCGATCAATGTATGCCGACGTACTTCGTGTGAAAATATGATTGACATACATGCATATGTAATACATTACGCCTACCGTTACATCATCTGTGGCATGTGTTCTCAGCAGTAGTGTTAGCAACCGTGGAATGAAGGTCACGAAGTAGTTGACGTGACAATGACCCATTCTGTTCGTTATGTTCAATTTTTGTTTCTCACCCGTTTTTTACAAATTATCCTCGACAATGATAATGAGCGTGAATATTATCACTCCAAAGAGATTAAAAAGATGTCTAAAAAATAAGCAATATCTGAGTATTGTTACAAGATAATGGATGGAACATATTTGATAACTAGTTAAGGACAATTGAACGAATACAAAATGAGTAACGATAACGCCGCGTGATATGGTATTTTTATTCATGAATGCACGTGTACTTTATTTTCAACGCTGCTCGTAGTCAGTTTTACAGCCATATTCCAATTCATTATTTATCCAACTGAATTGCAAATATGATTCATGCTATCGCGATTTATTATTGTTGCTTTTCGATATATCGTGTAGGTATAGATAAACGAATATAGCCACTCTAAAAACATTTCTCAAGCCGAGACAATAAAAATACATCTTTATTGGAATAAAAAAATTATTGGAATTTTCTAGACTACTTAATGAAGCACGTGTAAATACGTATACGTAATACGTGTTTCGAATACAAAGAGAAATGATTTCAGCTGGCTTTACGTATTTATAATATATAATCCTATAAGTAATATGAAGAAGGCAATCAATCATATTCTATAATAATAAAAAAAAACAAATAAATATCTTTTAATAATTGCCGATCCGTATGAGTATCAATGTATTTTCTCGTACCTTCGATACCCTCGCCGGATACATTCGGTTAATATAACGTTAACGGAATGACCAGGGATCGATTTCAGGACGAAAACGTCGTTCCAAAGAAACGGTATGACAAATGCATGGGAGCCGTCGGCCGAAGAGACTCCTAAGACCACAACACGTTCAAGCACAGTGCTGCTATTATCTGGTCTGTTTGTCCGAATATATCATAGGTCACGGTATAAAGACGAAACTGCCCTTCGAGATAATCGCAGACGGCGAGCATCGCGACAACGCCTCGTCTCGCGGTGATAACGCGATGGAAATTATCGACCCCGGTTCACCGACGGGGGTTTGTTTTGAACGTGCATCCTCGCGCACCAGCCGTCGCCAATAACGACGATAGAACAGGACAAGCCTTTCCACGACGGTGGCGACGGCGTCGTCAACCGAATTCCCGGAAACGGTTATTACAGAAAGCACACGTACGAGATAACAGGTTGCTGCCGAAACACGAGCCACGTATCAGGCAAACGTGCGTTTCGTATTATACACGACACGACCACGACACGAGACAATCTTCTTCGAGAGCGCGCGCATCGCCCATTGTTTCGACGCGGTGGCGGTGATATGGGTAAAAGCGACCGGATAAATGGCGACTTTCCCCCCACCGCTGTGTCGCGACCGCCTCACGGGTTGTAAATCTCACGCGACACGCTGAAACGCACGCGTTCACCGTACCAGTATACCAAACGTTCAAATAACGAATAAAATCCGTCTAAGGCACAGAAACTGATTGACAAATTTCGCCGACAAAATACCTCCGACCGAATCTAATATATAAACTTGTACTCACCCTGTGACCAGATTCCTCGAGTCGCTGCCTCTTGGAGTGTGGTCCGTCTCCGTTAAACGCCATCCTAGGGTTCGACACCGGACAATTTAGTTTTAAAAGCGGGGCACTTAGTGCTACGACGACACGTCCGTGTGTATACCGCGCGGCTCTCTACCGTGTCGACGATCTCGTGCGCGGGCGGGGGAGGGGGGAGGAAGGAGAAAATAATCGGTAGGACACGACGCGAACGCGACGAGAACAGACAAACGCGCGAGAGCGGCTTAAGGGAAACTGGATCGCGATGTTGCTGGAGAGGAACGTCTCTGCCCCTAACGAAGTAGCCGGCCACCGCAGCGCTACCTACCGACGCCACTATTCGAATACTGACGGTATGATCTTTAAGGTGGAATCGCGCGCACGCGCGTCTATCCGCTGCCCCACTCTCCCATTGGTCGGCCTATCGTTGCTCGCGTCGTATATTCGAACAATAAAATTACCATTAAATAACAAGTCAAAAGAACATTTGCAAAGAATATTGCAGTTTTTATAATGTGATTTTCTTAAAAGTCGTTATTATCGAAGAACAGAAAATTGAAATAGTACATTATTCATCGACGATTATAATTCAGTGATATTGTCCAATCAAAGGCACATCGTAATCTGGAGCAACTTTGATTCGTGGACGCGGGAAGTGCAATAGTATGAACACTTACAGCGATTGAAGAAGGAAAAATTCAAGGTAGGATTTATCGGAAAATAATTTGAAACTTTAAACTGACTAGTTATTTTTCCTAGACATTAATACTAAATTTCGAGGTGACAATCTACTATCGAACACCGGTTTCAGTGTTGGTGTCAAACTTTTTTCGGACAGAAATAGAAATCTGTCATACAGCACTATGGTTTCCACTAATGGCGCCAACATCATTCGAAGCGATCCAAATATTATAACTTGTTCCCACCGATTTAACAGGTTATTTATTTCTAAGTTATTAATATCAGATTCTTGCGGCTGCAAATAAGCGTCAAAATTTGCAGTAGCTACGCTACAATACCTGAAATAGAGATATTTGTATATACTTGTACATTCGTTGCTGCTTATTTAATTTTCAGTTATGAGATGTTAGTAACTTAACTGTTCAAATGTCATTCCTTTCGATACTTTAACATTCCTGAATTGACTATGACGCAATTTTTCATTTTTTTTTACTAAAATAGTTTCTAAAGCTGCTCTATAAGTGTGTACCTGAAACAAATAATTCAGTTAATAATACTTATTCAAATATGTACATGTTTACCAATTCACTTAACTATTAAATCTTCATAATTTCCATTCTTTAATTTGTCACAATATTTTTCAATAGCGTGGCAAGCTACTTCTAATGCTGTATAAGTTAACAAATGATTTTTATGTGCTAACAGATACTGGCTAAGTGGATAACCCTTTAATTCTCTTGTCTCTGATCTAGAAAATCAATTATTATAGTACATAATATTAAAGAAAAAGGTCTTATAAGAAAATATACGAACTGTATCGTTAGTTTCATATAACAACATCCTACGATACAAATAAATTTGGCTTCGCTTCTAGATGAGTAAAACTTCAATAATATAGGAGCTAGATCACCACAAGGATGAAGTCCTATAAGACCAAATTCAGTTTCTGTTTCGCTTAAACCGAATTCATTCTGAAACAATTTTTTTAATCGATTAACTAACTCTGATTCTACTAAACTCGAAGATTCTAATTTAGCTGTAAAATGTTGAGGACACTTTTGATGGAAATTAGGTATGTGTTTTCTTATAGAGGTCAATAATTCCTGATCCCATTTCCTGCAACAAAACTATTATTAGCATCGACTATAATGATATTGTACCATAGCAATTTGCATACCTAGCTTGTTGCAATAGTATACAATCTTGTTCGATGCAAGTAACGTTTAATCCATATTGGAACGCTAGGATACGAGCTAAATGACCCATTCCAGATCCAATATCAATGATACATTTACAGCTAGCTTCGTAGGCACAGCCTGCACATACTTCAGCTATTTCGTGTATCTCGTATCTCTTTTTCTTCTTTATATGTTTTGAAAACAGGTTATTAAATTTCTGATCCTGGGAGTATAACTTGTCAAATGTATCATTTCTGCTAGTTTTACAAATTTTGTCATTGTTATTTGTTATTACTTTATTGAATTCACAAGTTAAAGTACTTTTTGGATCTTCGTGATCTCTATTTACTTGCAAAATATTAGCCACTTGACGAAGTGCAAGCAATGTTAAGGGCCATACACGTGTGCTGTAATACAATTAAAAAGATTGTAGAATAATATGTAAAACAACAGGTAATCAAGTTCGAACGGTATAGTATCGGTACTCACCACGAGATGTCTCCCGATAACCATTTACCGAATTCTCGAGGAGGAGTATCTTGTAATGCAAACCTCCAACTTCCCGGTAATTTGTCCCATAACTCGTCTTGGAAAAAATCCTGTATTTGAAAAAAAGTAGTAGAGTCATTAAAGTTCTACGACTCGATGAAGATAACGACACGCGTTTGGAAACACACGTCTGTAGCTACATCGAATTAACCCGAACAAATACGACACTATAGAAGATGATGGTACGAGATAAATTTCTAATGTTACATACCACGACATAAGAGTTCAATAGCCAACCGTATACATCTAAAACGCAAAATATTTGGTCAATCGTGACACGAATTCCGGTACACACTTTACATGTGCACCGAATGTCAGTAGGTGCGGCCATCGTTGCAATGAAATAGCCGCGTAAATTTGACTGATCGTTCCACGTGATTCTAATTCTGTCATAAAATTATCATTTCTAGAATTCATTTATTAATACTAAAATTTATCTCTAAGTAGTTAACTCTCGATAAGTAACTTTTATCGATTAGTAATTATTAGTAATTTATACGTGTATATGTACACGTAAAATCAATGTGTTATATCTTATTTTCATATCTATCATTAGATAAGTCTTTCAATTTTAAATTATTTATAATATCCCACGCTATACAAGATTTTAAAATGTACTCTTTACGATGGAAATAGAAAGCGCAGTGAATATAACACCGGTCACAAATACTTTTTGTTTATACCGTATATACTGTCTAATTATATAACACAGTTATGAGAATATGCATACATAGGTGCGAATGATACAGCTAATATAAGAAACTTCGCTGAAAGGAAAGTCAACGATAATAAGAAAAATATCGAACCGGCTGTCGCAAAAAGAGCGAAGTAAACGATTTAGATTTTTTGCTCCTAGCCATGATATATCGAGCAAACGATACCAGGAAACGATCAACTAGATCGAAAGCAATTTTCTCACGGAGACGCGTAAAATTTTAATATATCAGCCAAGGTCTTATGAAACGGCGAACCGTCTTCCGCCGCTTCAATACAAAAGGCAAAGGAAATGAGAACCGTTTGTTTGCTTTATTTATTAATTAAAAGATCGGACGCTATTCTTGCCATGTCCCACTTTACGGCACTTTCACTCTTCAACAGTTACGTTATTGCTCATGAGCGCAGTGCTCTCCGAGAACTACATATATACCCACAGACTGTACGGCCGTAGATCGAGAACCATATCATCTGCCACTCTATATCTCTGGACTTTCATGAGAACCCAGCAGCTACGACTCGTGCAATTCACTTCTAAATGTTGTTTCACAAACTACTGTTGCAATTATTGCTAAACGCCATAATAAACCCGTCTCCTTACGCTTGCCTTATTTATCCATCTCCAATCGTTTTCAGACAATTAACTTCGAACGATTCTGCACAGTTTTCCTCTCATGCGTGAATTTTACGAAACCAGCAATCGTATCGTTTTATGTTATTCCGTTGATAAAAATTCAGTAATATAAAAGTTTTTTGTCTACATGAATAAATAGTCTTACTTACAAAAGATGCGTCTTTACAGAGTTAGAAATCACTGACCATTCGATTCTTTGCTCATCGTGTTCGAATCTCTCGGTCGTTGTTTGGACCTCTTACGCCAACGTAAGTGAAAGTTTTCAAGTAGGACGAGCGAGACGTCGAATCTCGACGGTGCGTGGATATTCGCTAAATACTCGTCTTTGTTGCTGGATGCTGGTCCACTGAAATCGTTAAATGTCAATGTACTCTGACAGTACCTGTTGTCTAATTTCCAAATCGATTTGCTCACTCTCGAGCCTCGGGAGAAAACGAATTTCTGTTACATCCTTGTGTCATTAAAGTTCAGAGGTAAAGACGAGGTTATAGGGAATCAATCTAAACGAATCTATCTCAGATCAGATGAATCAGTCTGGAATGCGCGTTACGCAAGTATGAGAATTTTGCATCATCAGAGCTTTTGCAACTAAGGGTTTTACCAGGTCATCCTCATTTAACTGGTATTCTAGATTTCTGCCTTTCACAGCAAACTCAGCGCAATTTACGGAAAAAGAGTGCACGCGATCTTTTCACGTGGGATAAACTTGTTGGAAAATCTCGGACTATTTCTATTACGGAAAGGAAAACTACGTAATCGTAGCAAAACTAAAAACAAAACAGGTAGGAATGAAACGAACGTAACGAAAAATGTATACAGCAATTACGTGAGTTTTAAAGTTTCGATTCATTAAGCGATGTAATTACGTAATTCTTAATACCTAGGTTTGGGAAACTCGCAATTGAATATAAAATTACAATATCATTAAAATAAAGTGAAATGATGTCAAAGTAACAACGAATCATCATCGTTACAATACAGTAGAATTAAGAAATTATCAAGTCAAAGAAAGGCTGTTGGTACATGGTAAAAGTGATCGCTAGAATTTGCTTATCGCCGTGAAAGAGAGGTCATTAGACAGACACAGGAAATGATTTGTTCGTAAGAAATCGTTCGCTCGGAACCGCTTTAAACTTTTAGCGAAAGTAATGACAAGTGTATGTAAACGTGAGTGTACGTGTAAGTTGCCATGCTCCGGAGGCGGTAGTCTTTCACCAAATAATTCGGTGTGCACCATGCCAGTAGCGGACACGGCCTTCTCCTAGAGGAAAGGAAGGTTTCGGTTTCGATAGGCCTTGGAGGTCGACGGAAAAGTAACGCTCGTTTAATATAATCATCTTCCTTTCCTTTCGATCGGCAGACGGATTTAAAGAAAGTCGACAACGACTTCGCCCGCTTCTCCCTTCTCCGTCGTTGTCTCCTCTTGCTGGAACCTTCCTTTTTTTTTCTTTTCTTTTTTTCGTCTTGAACCGCGTCTGTATGTCCTACACGCGAAAGGTTGAAACGTTGCTTTACACTAGCCGCGCAAAGTGTATGTAGCCACCAGAGTCAGAGAAAGGTGCCCCACCGTATTCGATATTAGAGAGGAGCTTCTTGAAGCGTTCTGTGGTGGTGGCATCAGGTAGGGAGAAACAGGCCTCTGGGCCCAATCTGTCCTCAGTTCCCGTACGAAGCTTCATCCAATATCTTTCAGTACATGCCCGGTCCTACGGATATCATGTTGCCTATCGCGAGTTAGCCGCTCTTCATTAAAGTCAAACACGTGAAACCGGTGAAGTGTGACACGATCATCCAGAAAAAAAGAAGCCGAACGAGTAACTGATTTGGACACACCATGCGCTTCTTTAAACTGGTAATTATATAAAAGATCGTGCCTCCTCGAGAATATTCCCGGGAACCGGTGAAACTCTCCGCCGAGAGTGTTGTATTAATAGGCTAAATAGCTGATTTCAGAGAACGCGCCCGCTTGTACTTTCATCGTAATAACCATGTCTCGTTTCTTACTTACGGGAAACGTTCGACGCGGTTCTATCATTTGTAATCAGTCAGCGTATCGCCTTTGGCTACTTAGCAAGGGAAAGTATTGTATATCGGATTAGCGACGCGTTTATGTATGCTCAATTAATAGCTCGTAACGTATTTTTCTTTTCTTTTTTTGGCTAATCTATGAATTTCAAATTCTACGAAAAAGTTCTAACGAGATACGTGTTCTAACGAGCTCGCACTATACCGTTCAATTTGGTCGGCGCTTAGCATGAAAACCATGTAAATGAATTCATTTCGTTCGCGTACGTCGAGTACGAGTTTTCTTTTTGTTCGAAGAATATTAAGAAGTCGCCGCGCTTTAGGAGAGTCACCGAATTCTCCAGGTGAAACGCGCACGCCATTCAATCTAAAACCTAAATTTTCTCTCCTTCTTTCTCTCTATGGCCATGTAAAGCAAGCGACAAGAATTTCTGTTCTATTCGCGCAATTTAAACTCGAGAAACATCCTATATCCGATACGTGCTGTAACTCGGTCTCGCCATATCGGGAACACGATCGCGGCTGGGAATCGCTTATCAGGGTAGCAGTAACTGTCCATTCGGCGACGCTAGAATACCAATCGATTGGCCTTTTAAGGCCTTACAGGATGTTTCTTCTTGTTTATTAATCGGGTCACTCGGTTACCCACGCGCGATCAATGTTTCCACAAATGCGTTCTGCCTGTGTACGCAGATACATGCCATTTGGTTCCTCTTGTTTTCATGTTCCGATAGAGATTCGCATTTCCAGATTGTCACGATAATAGCGCTCTTCGTCGTTGCGACCTTTGCCAAAGATGAGTCCTCGAAAAGCCGCGATAAGAGGCAACAGGTTGCATTCTATCCGAGAAGAGGAGCCAGACCGCCACCCTATGCCGTCCAAATGGAACCAATCGTTCAATATTCTCAGAGAGATCCGCTCTACAATCCTTTGGCAAGCTCCAAGAGCGACGATCTTTACGAAGAGGGTCCGTTGAATTATTATCCGACGGAACCGGAGCCTATCATCGAAATTATCATCAAGGAATCCAACGAAACGTTGCCGACACCGGTACCCCCACCACCTCCTCCACCACCAAGACCTACGAAAGAGCCTATACAAGTGTTTTATGTGAAATACGAGAAAAAGAAAGGTTACGGGGATAAGTCTCGAGTCGTCTACGATCCACCCGTGCCTGCGCTAACACCTGTCGAGGAACACGAGGAGATCAAGCCAGATAACCCAGCGCCTTACCCGGAAGAACCTGTTCACACGGCGACACCGGCACCGTCAGAACCTTCTACGACTTTGAGAGCTATCATTCGACCCGACAGTGAAGTGTACCATTCTGGTTCTAGCGGTATTCGCGTCACCTTCGGCACCGACCAAGTACCTCCGAACAATCATCATAAGCGTAGCGATTTGGAAGCGCCGCCGACCCAACAACAGGCCAAGCCGACTTCTACCCCTCCAGGATCACCTAAACGACAACATGGTCCGTATCAACCGATACAACCGGTCCATCAGAGAGTTCCACCACCATTTCCACAGCAGAGAATCGCCAACTCTTTTCCACAACAGCAGGCACTCCATCAACCTCTCCAACAGCAACCGCCTCCTAATTTCTTGCAGCAACAGCCGTCCTTCTCGTCTCCGCCGCAAGCGAGGAGTCCGTTGCAAAGACCTCAACGATTGCCTATAACGATTCAAGGTCTACCAGATGTACAACAACGAGCGCCGTTCAATACTTTCGGTACATCTCATCGCGTCAACATTAACCACCCACAACAACCAGGGTTCCCACCTACGTTGTCGGTTTCCCATCAAAACGTGCAGGTACAAAATCAACCTTTACCACCGAACCAAGGCAGTCCTTTCAACGTGGAACAACAGCCGCAGCAGCCACCTTTGTCCTCGTATAAACAACAAGAATTAGAAAAACAAAGGTATCACGAGCAACGTCGTCAACAGGAATTGCTAAAGCATCGCGAACATCAGAGGCAACACGAGCAACAAAGACTTCAGGAGCATCAACGATTCTTGGAACAACAGAGGATACTGGATCAGCAGAGACAGCACGAACAACAGAGACAACAGGATCATCAAAGATTACAGGAGCAACAGAGAATACAGGAGCAGCAGAGGATACAGGAACAACAGAGGATACAGGAACAGCAGAGGATACAGGAACAACAGAGATTACAAGACCAACAGAGATTGCAGGAACAGCAAAGATTACAGGAGCAACAAAGGCTGCAGGAACAACGCAGAAGGAAACAAGAACAAGAACAGAAATTGTTACAGGAGCAACAGTATCGTTCGCAATTGAAATATAATCAAGCGCAACCGGTGCACAATATACCGCAAGTACCAATCTTGCCTCAAATTCAAAAACCAGGAGGTGAAATTTTCAAAGCTGTTCCGAAGCTCGAGCAACACTATGCGATTCGAGAAAATCCACTTCATCCTGGCCCTTTCCCACCTAATCCTGTAATCCAGCCAACTGGATTCCCGGACACGCCACAGAATCAATACGTTTCCGCTCAACCGCCGAGTTCGTCGCCAGACATCTTAAGAAATCCACCGAGCGAATTTATAAGCGATCAACAGCAGCATCTGAATACGAAACAGCAAATTATTCAAAGTCAGCAACAAGGATTTTTCTCTCAAAATCTTCAACAAGCGCAACAGCAGCAAAGATTCCCAGCGTCTCCACAACGATCTTCGATCTGGGGACGTCCATCGTTTGCCGGAAACAGCGCGAGTCCTTCGCAAAAGATTTACGCGACTCCAGTCAGTCCCTCTGAAGAATTTAATTCGATCTCAACCATCAGACCGTTCGTTCCAAGTACAACTACTACTACCACGACGACGACAACGACGACTACCACCGAAGCTCCAACGACGACAACAACTTTCTCTCCAAAGAAAGAGGCTAAAATTAGGGAAAATATCGCGAATCTTCCGGACGAGGTACCGGATGATATCAGGGAACAGCTGCTGAGTTCCGGTATTTTGGGTAATGCCGACATACAAATACTGGATTACGACAAGGTCGGCGACATACCGATAGAGAAACTACCGCCGGAGGCTCTGGCGAATTTCTACGGTGCCGGAGGCGGTTCCGCGGTAGCTGCCAGCGAACCGGTCCCGTCGATCGTCAAGAAACCCCAAACGGCAGAGAGCGCTTCCTCCTCGACCTCCTCTTCTTCCTCCACTTCCTCGCCAGTTTCGGCGAAGAAGGCGGCTACCGATAGCTCGACTAAGTTCGAGCAGGCTACCTTGCGGCCAGGTGGAGTGGAGATGAAAGTAGTACGCTTCGATCCAAATACGGAGCAAGGCCAGGCGCTAGCGGATCAACACATACGCGATGATGCTACCAGGTTGAATCCCGTAACCGTAGGAGAGAAAGACGAGTCCCAATATAATCGTTATCTACCGCTCAAAGTGAGTGGTGCTTCCTTCCCTATTCCGGACGTGCCGCAACTTAATGGTCGGAAGATCTCTAGCGTAGTTGTATTGGCACCCGTCGACTATAACTTTCATGAGGAAAAAGAGATTGAATCGAGGCAAGGCAGAAAGGTCAGCGATGTGCAAGCGGTCAAGTTTCTCGCCGGCGATACTCTGAAACAACTGGTGAAAAAACCAACGGCGGACAACTACAAGAAGTGGTTGGAGCAGGAAAGCCGAACGGAGCCGCAGAAACAGTCGGTGGTTCTATTGGTAACCATGTAAGTGATAGACATGAGTTCGATGCCATAACTAATCACGCTTACCTATACTCGTTTGCTTTTGTTAACTCGACCATTAGCTTTAAACGACACATACAATTATTCTTTAACGAGCCATATTCTCCGTCATCCATCGTCATCTTCCATGAACGTTCTATTCGATCCGCTTCCGCGAACATCTCTCCCAGCAATAACCATCAAAATCGCCGGACTTCACTTTCCTTCGGCTTTCAAATAATCATCGATGATATTGCAGGCCAGAGGGCGCGGATCAAGGCGAGAAGGAAATCTTCATGTATGATGTGACCTCGCAAACTGTGAGCAAACTGGCCGGAGATCTATCTACAGCGTTTGTAGATGCTGCTGAAAGTAACTCCGACAATACCGACTCTTTCACCGATTCAACTCTTTCATCGTTTTAAGTACTCCACGAGAATGAATACTATGGCACACCATAGTAGAAATTTAAGCAATAAATGGGAAAAGAAAGAAGGTTTAGCGTGCCAAGTCCGAAAATAACACACAAACCCTTCTCTGTCATCTCACGTATTTTAAAATTACAATGAAACCGGAACAAGGTTTAAAAAAGGTAAAGGACATAAAAATACAAGTATCCTTGTAGATATTTTAATTATGTACTATTATGTATATACTGATTTTATACTTTTTTTATACAAAATAAACGCAATATTTTTTTTACATGTAAATCATCCGCTTCCTTATAAAAAAAACTCTTCTAATCGAATATCGTAAGTTCGAACATGCGCCGTGCAAATTCAAATTTTGTCGTAACCCTCAGCGATAATTACGAAGTTGTTGTTAACTCGATTCAGTTCAAATTAATTAATACGTTTAAAAGTTAGTAACAACTTCAATTAGATCGCCCATGTATACAATTTCATTTCATCGTTGTTAACAAAGTTAAGACATCCACCATTGCAAATCTAATTTACGCGAAAGATATAATTAATTGCATCTTTTATAAAGATGCCAACAAATGCTTTAATAATTATAATTTATCATATTTTTGCAATAGACATAAAGTAATATTGCAACTACTACCATTAGGAGTGAAAGAAAAAAGATATTAGCACCGTTATAGTCATTTAAACCCAACAATCTAAGTACATCTGTAATAACATGTTACGTAAATTTTTGATAATATGATTATAGAATCGTCTACGATAAAAATATTTATGTAAGTGCATTATGGCATACTATATCTTCATCTTTATAAAACTATGTGCAACTAGCGTATAACCGTATATGCACACAAACATATATATATGTATGTATATTTCATTATTTGAAGTTTCGTACGCATGGTGGCAGTGTGTATAGTGCAATTAAACGAATGGTTGGTGTTTTTAATAAAAAAAAGTAGAATTTAGAACACATTTAGATATCAACTGAGAAACGTAAGCATAAAATATTATTTTCTATATGTGTATATTAATATATTAATGTGTGTATTAAAACTCACAGTGTTTATAACAGGCTGTTTTGTTACTAGCATAGGTTATCTTGTCCTCGCATCGTTTCGTATCAAGATGTTAGAAGACTGACTTCGTTGAAGAAATTATATCGACAAAAGTATAAAAATGTCTAGCAGTAGTTCTGAAAGTAGTGACGATAGCCATCACGAAAAGTCACGGAAAAGACGTAAACACAGACACCCTAACCAAGACAGACGATCCAGCAAAAAGGAATCGAGCAGCAAGAATAAAAGTTACAGAGACAAGAGAGAAGGTAGGGACGTTCACAAATTTAGCAGAAACGTAAGAAGAGAAAATAATGATGTGCATTATGATAGATCGCAAGGCGAACGGGATAGGTTATATAGGGATAGCCGACATGATCACCTGAGGAGAGAAGAGGATAGACAATATGATAGAAGAAGATATGAGAGATCTCCTCCAAGAAGAGAGGAATCTCGTCCACGATACAGAGACTATGAAGAAAAAACAAGGAGACAGAGAGGCCCTATTGAATATAATAAGAAACATGACAATGTCAACAAAGAAACAAGGAATAATTTGGAAGAAGTAAAAGTAAGAAACCAACCATCGCCTGAATGGGGCAAACCTAATGTTAAAGCTGAAGCTAAGCCAAAGCTGGAAGAGAAAGATAAGCCAAATTTTGAATTATCTGGAAAACTGACAGAAGATACAAACACTGTAAACGGTGTGGTTATTAAATATTCCGAACCTGCAGATGCGAGAAAACCTAAACGAAGATGGAGGTTATATCCGTTCAAAGGAGAAAAAGCATTACCTACTTTGTATATCCACAGACAGTCAGCCTATTTAATGGGCAGAGATCGCAAAGTTGCTGATATTCCCTTGGATCATCCTTCATGCTCTAAACAGCATGCGGTTTTACAATATCGTTTAGTATCTTTTCAAAAGGAAGGTGGAGGTGAAGGAAGAAGAATTCGCCCTTATCTTATAGACCTAGAGTCTGCAAATGGTACATTTGTAAATAATGTAAAATTAGAACCAAGAAGATACCATGAACTATTAAAAAGGGATGTAATCCGTTTTGGATTCAGCTCTAGAGAATATGTTTTATTACATGAACATAGTAAAGATGATTCATTTGATGATGATGTTCCCTCAACTACTACAAGTATACCTACTCTTACTACTACTGCATAGGTAATACTGCATTTCATGCTGTGTAATATTTCTTAAATATTTTATTTTTTTGCAGAAATCTATTTAATTCTATATTCTATTTCAGTTTCTACTTGTAAAATATTTAAGAAGCAACTTTTAAGTATGTAACGTTACCTACTAGGACAAGTTGTAAAATTAGTTTATAATTATCTTTAAACTGAGTTATAAGAAAGATTAAAAAATTCAGTTCTTCTGGAGCATTTACGACAGTGCAATATTTATTCTGATAATACTTTTTAGTTCTTAACAGAAAAAATTGTTAGTGTACAAGTTTGACATTTCATGTAATTAGGAATATAAATTGATTGTAATAAATCAATCTTGAAATACACACCTATTATAATTTATTCATTTATATCAAACGCTTTATTCTCCCAAACTTATTAGACAATGCATTTTATATGTTATATACGATTCTATAACAGCATTTGCATATAAAAACAAACATCTAAAAAATCATACAATATACATACATACATATAGTTTGTCCAACGTGACGAGGTAGTAAATATAAACGAAATGTGCTTACTGCAGCAGCCAATAGTTGCAGCCACAGTAATTAAATTTTGCATACATTTACTGCCTCCTGGCTTCCTTTGAAGCATCCGAAGCTCGGATTTCAGAGCGCCTGATCCGAGTTTCGTTCTGTTTGAAAGCGAACCCATAGGCACCTGAACCAATCGTGATTCCCATAAACTCACTGTTTTTAAAATGGGTATAAAACTATCATTAAAAAAAATTACGCGTGTAACAGCTGTTATTATTTGTTATTAGCGATTTTGTTTTGACTAACATATTTCTGTTTACGGCACGAACATGTTCTATCCTGTCTGGGAAATCCCGGATGTGCAGTTCCGAAACGAGTGGTGGGGAGAGCATGATGGCCGAAACTCAACGGTTGGTGGGGAGAAGCGGCATTGTACTACGACAGTCTTTAACAGACCGCCGTACAGTGAGGGTGCTGTGTTTCAGTCTCAACAAATGCAAGTAAAGTGCTAAATAACACTGACGCTTGATCGAGGTTAGGTTAAACTATTAAATCTCCTCCGTGTTGAGCGTTAAATCATTCGAAGTACGTGATATCGACCGATTGATTTGACTTGTCCGGTTGCTATTTAATCGAATTCGCAACAAGATCCTCACAATGAGTAGAAATAACAACAAAGAAGTACGAGTAAAGAGAGAACGTTCGCCAGAATGGGGTAAACCTAGTATTAGTGCGAAACGTAAACCAAAACAGGAAAAAGAAAAACCAAATTTCGGATTGTCTGGAAAATTAACAGAAGATACAAACACTGTAAACGGTGTGGTTATTAAATATTCCGAACCTGCAGATGCGAGAAAACCTAAACGAAGATGGAGGTTATATCCGTTCAAAGAAGAGAAAGCATTGCCTATCTTGTATGTTCATAGACACTCAGCTTATTTAATGGGCAGAGATCGCAAAATTGCGGATATTCCCTTGGATCATCCTTCATGCTCTAAACAGCATGCAGTTCTACAATATCGTTTAGTACCTTTTCAAAAAGAAGGTGGAGGCGAAGGGAAAAGAATTTGCCCTTATCTTATAGACCTAGACTCTGCAAATGGTACATTTGTAAATAATGTAAAATTAGAACCGAGAAGATATCACGAATTATTAGAACGGGATGTAATCCGTTTTGGATACAGCACCAGAGAATATGTTGTATTACACGAACATAGTCAAGATGATTCGTCAGATGATTAACTATTTCAAATACAACTGCTGCTCGTTCTACTGTGTATATAATATCAAGATGATTCGTCAGATGATTAACTATTTCAAATACAATTGCTGCTCGTTCTACTGTGTATGTAATATTGCATTTTATAAATCATAATATTTCTTAAACATTTATTTATTTATATGTTTTATTTCAGGATATTAGTTGGAAGAAGGTTCGAGAAAGAAGTTATGACACATAATCACATAGCTATTTAGGTATTGTCTACCACTATAGCTAAAGCTAATTTGTGATTATCCTTAAATTGTACAATGTAAGATATTAACTAGACTCATGTATATAATATTTTTTACATTTTATCTAATTAGAGATGTAAGTTAATTGTAATAAGTTACTTTTGATGGAAATATATATATTTATATATAATAACAATTTGTTCACTTTATTTACCCAGACCTGTTAAATAATAAATTTTATATTGTGTATGCAATTTTATTACGGTATTTGCACATTAGTATAGACATGTATATATAAAATATACAAAATTCATACAATATAATTATTTTCTTAGTAATATATTCCCTATGACGATGTTGAAGATATTTACAGAATTTGGTTTATTTTTACTTCAAAGTTATAAAGTTTGTAGATGAAGGAACTAATATTATACATATTATAATCATTATATAAAAGTATGTTTTTAAATAGGAAGACTATGAAATATTTTTTAATTATAGGACTATTTCTTTTTATATTTGATAGCCAAATATTGAGTACTATTTATTAATATACTTGCTTTAATTTATCGGTTTTTTGCCAATCTATTTTTTACGAACCATTCATTCTTTTATCGCGTTAAACTATAAAAAGTCAGTTTTAGAAAGTACATATTCACACTTTACTCTTATCACTACTATTCTATGTTTCGTTTACTATTTCTCTCGGATGGATACTTACAATATCGTTTTAATACTTTCATGGAAAGAATAAGCAAAATTTAAAAAGTAGGAAATTTATATATTGTTAAAGTATTTACAAACCTCTTCGAATTTTATTGATTCTTAAAGCATTAATAATGAAATTTGATAATACAAGTTTAAAAAATTCTCAGTTCAGTCACATAAAGTTAAATATATGCAAAAATTTATTCTTGTACTGTTTTAAAAAGAACCACTACATGTATATTTTATTCATTTTATTTTATTTATTCTTAGTCCATACCTTGCGGCTTTGGACGACTTTTGGTTTACATCTCTTATATAACGCTTATAACTAAGCGTCTTTGGCTTTTGCTTCCTTGCTGTGCTCTCTTCCTGTTGTTCCTCCCCCTCTTCTGCTACTCTTCTCTTCTCTATTATCCCTTTCAGTTCTGCCAGTCCTTCTCCAGTCTCATTTAGTGTTTCTACCATGTTCCTTGCTCCTACTGTTATCTCACATTCCTCTAATATGTGTTTCAAGTCCTCCTCTCCTTTTTTGCATAATCTGCATCCTCTTTCTCCCCCCTCTTTCCAGTGTTCCCTTGCCCTGGTTTCGTTACCACATCTAAATCTTGCTACCATTCTTCTGTCCTTCCATTTCATCTTTCCTTCTAGATACCTTGGTAGTCCCTCTTTTGCTATGTTTCTGTAATATCTGTTGTACTTAGATTTCCTTATCCTTTTCTCCCTCTCCTCTGTTTCTCTCTTCTCTCTTTCTTCTATGATTTGGTTAGCTGTCATCCTTTCTTGTCTATCTTCTGCCTCCACTTGCGTCCTTCCCTCTCTCGCCTCCTCTAACTTCATCTTTTTTTTCCTTGCTCTTTTCCCTTCTTGGCCCTTTTCTCAATTCCTTTCTCTCTCCTTTATACACTCCTTTACTAATTCCTTCTTAGATTCTAAGGCTTTCTCCTCATACCTTACTGCTCTTTTCAGTGCCTTTTCTCTTATTTCCTCTATCTTGCACTCCTCTCTCAGAATGTAATTCGGCGTTGTTGTGTCTAAGCCTAGAATTCATCTCACGTATCTCCTTTTTATTCTGTCCAGTCTCTCCTCTACGTTCAATCCCCACACCTCCGTTCCAAACAGCGCTACACTCTCTACCAGTGCTCCAAACATCCTCATTCTCCTCTTGTAGTCCCTTTTAAATATCCTTTCTCCTACGCTCCATGTCTTCTTCATTGCAATTATTGCCTTTTTTTTCTGTCTTGAATATGCTTCTCATCACTTCCATTTTTCTGCAGTATGTACCCTAAATACCTTATTTAAAAACCTTATTTCGTCCACTTCTTCTAGTTCTTGCTCACCCCATCTCCATTTCCCTTGTCTCCTATTGTTCCTTCTCTTTTCAAACACTACTACTTTCGTCTTTTTCCTGCTCAATCCCAGTTCCACTTCCTTCAGGAATGTTTTAAATCTCTTCATCATTTCCTTTAACTCCTCTTCTCTGTCTGCTACCAATACAATGTCATCTGCATATGATAGAGACCATACCTTTCTCTCTCCTACCACTATACCTCCTACTTGACCTTCTCTTATTTCCTCTTCCAGCCGTGCCACATAGATGTTAAATAGTGTCGGGCTCAGCGGACACCCTTGTCTCACTCCCCTCACTGTCCAAAACTCTTTTGTGTTATGGTTCCTGGTCCTCACTACGTTCTTTGTCTCCTTGTATATCTCCTCTATCCTTCTGGTTAACTTCTCGTTAACCCCCATTCTCCTCATTATCTCCCCCAGCTTCTTCCTATTGACCCTATCAAACGCTGCCTTTAAATCCGCGAAGCATACATATAGCTTCCCTCTTTCTCCGCTCAATTGTTTGTCTATTATGTGGTTCAATACGTACACTGCGTCTATCACTCCTCTTCCTTTCCTAAATCCGAATTGGCTCTCTCCCAGCTCGTCTTTGATCTCCACCTTCAGCCGCTCGTCCAGAATTTCTGCATAAATCTTATATGCCGTGTCCATTAACGTGACCCTTCTGTAGCTCTTCACTGCTTCCTTGTCTCCCCTCTTGTAAATCGGACATATTATGTCTTTTCTCCAGTCTTCAGGTATCCCCTTTCCATTCCATATTTTCCTTAACATCTCCCATAACGCCTCCCCCACTTCCTTCGGCGCATACTTCCATACCTCGTTTCCCAAACCATCTCCCCCGTTGCTTTTTTCTCTTTCAAGTTTCTTATTTGGAATATCACCTCTTCCTTCCCTATGTTGTCTTCTCTCTCCTCCTTTGATTCCTCCTTTGATTCCTTCTCTGCTCTCCGTCCTTCTATTCTTCTGTCCTCTTTACTTTCTGTCCCCTCTAACATTTCCATACAATAATTTTTCCACTCCTCTTCCCGTATATCTTCGTCTATAACTTCTCTGCTTCTTCTATATTTATTTATGTATTTCCATGCTTCTTGCTCTGTTTTGATCTTGTTGATTTTCTTCATTTCTTCCTCTTCCTGCTTCTCCTTTCTTCGTTTACACCACTGTTTAAATGCCTTCTTCTCCTCTATGAATTCTTCTCTGCTGCATTTTCCTTTCCTAAATTTTGTCATTTTCCTTCTTATCTCTCTTTTCCTCTCTTTCCATTCTTTGTCGTACCATACTTTTTCTCCTATGCTCCATTTCCTTATCCTTATTATCTTCTTTGGTATTGCCTCGTTTATCTTCTTCTTAATTTCTGTCCATATTTCCTCTACTGTTCTTCCTCTGCTTGCCCAGTCTTTACACTCCTCTAAATATCTTCCCACACTTTCTTTTGTCCATTCCCTTCTCTCCTTCTCTTCTTCTTTTATTTCCTCATCTCTTTGTAACTCTGGCCGCTCTATTTCTATTTCCAACGGCATGTGGCCTGACTCTATTCTTTTTCATACCTTCATGTCTGTTATTTCTTCTATCGCTTCCTGATTGCCAATCACGTAGTCTATTACCGATCTACATGTATATGTAAAACTTAACAAATCCTTAAACGTAATATGAATATCAGTTTCCATACTATACTTTATATTACCGCTAATATGAAATTTGTACAATGAATGGTGAAAATTTACTCGTACTTACGTGTCATTAAATAAATACATTAGTTGTAACGACAAATATAAAACTATCGCAGATTAATCACCACATAATTCTCTATAGCGATTCTCGATTCTTAGATGCTAAGCAATAAGTCTGGTGGTCAACTAAAATTAATGTCATTATCAAATAAAATCTTTCTGCCACAGTTCATGTAAAATAAATTATGAATACATTTACTGCCTCCTGGCTTTCTTTGAAGCATCCGAAGCTCGGATTTCAGAGCGCCCGATCCGAGTTTCGTTCTGTTTGAAAGCGAACCCATAGGCACCTGAACCAATCGTGATTCCCATAAACTCACTGTTTTTAAAATGGGTATAAAACTATCATTAAAAAAAATTACGCGTGTAACAGCTGTTATTATTTGTTATTAGCGATTTTGTTTTGACTAACATATTTCTGTTTACGGCACGAACATGTTCTATCCTGTCTGGGAAATCCCGGATGTGCAGTTCCGAAACGAGTGGTGGGGAGAGCATGATGGCCGAAACTCAACGGTTGGTGGGGAGAAGCGGCATTGTACTACGACAGTCTTTAACAGACCGCCGTACAGTGAGGGTGCTGTGTTTCAGTCTCAACAAATGCAAGTAAAGTGCTAAATAACACTGACGCTTGATCGAGGTTAGATTAAACTATTAAATCTCCTCCGTGTTGAGCGTTAAATCATTCGAAGTACGTGATATCGACCGATTGATTTGACTTGTCCGGTTGCTATTTAATCGAATTCGCAACAAGATCCTCACAATGAGTAGAAATAACAACAAAGAAGTACGAGTAAAGAGAGAACGTTCGCCAGAATGGGGTAAACCTAGTATTAGTGCGAAACGTAAACCAAAACAGGAAAAAGAAAAACCAAATTTCGGATTGTCTGGAAAATTAACAGAAGATACAAACACTGTAAACGGTGTGGTTATTAAATATTCCGAACCTGCAGATGCGAGAAAACCTAAACGAAGATGGAGGTTATATCCGTTCAAAGAAGAGAAAGCATTGCCTATCTTGTATGTTCATAGACACTCAGCTTATTTAATGGGCAGAGATCGCAAAATTGCGGATATTCCCTTGGATCATCCTTCATGCTCTAAACAGCATGCGGTTCTACAATATCGTTTAGTACCTTTTCAAAAAGAAGGTGGAGGCGAAGGGAAAAGAATTTGCCCTTATCTTATAGACCTAGACTCTGCAAATGGTACATTTGTAAATAATGTAAAATTAGAACCGAGAAGATATCACGAATTATTAGAACGGGATGTAATCCGTTTTGGATACAGCACCAGAGAATATGTTGTATTACACGAACATAGTCAAGATGATTCGTCAGATGATTAACTATTTCAAATACAACTGCTGCTCGTTCTACTGTGTATATAATATCAAGATGATTCGTCAGATGATTAACTATTTCAAATACAATTGCTGCTCGTTCTACTGTGTATGTAATATTGCATTTTATAAATCATAATATTTCTTAAACATTTATTTATTTATATGTTTTATTTCAGGATATTAGTTGGAAGAAGGTTCGAGGAAGAAGTTATGACACATAATCACATAGCTATTTAGGTATTGTCTACCACTATAGCTAAGGCTAATTTGTGATTATCCTTAAATTGTACAATGTAAGATATTAACTAGACTCATGTATATAATATTTTTTACATTTTATCTAATTAGAGATGTAAGTTAATTGTAATAAGTTACTTTTGATGGAAATATATATATTTATATATAATAACAATTTGTTCACTTTATTTACCCAGACCTGTTAAATAATAAATTTTATATTGTGTATGCAATTTTATTACGGTATTTGCACATTAGTATAGACATGTATATATAAAATATACAAAATTCATACAATATAATTATTTTCTTAGTAATATATTCCCTATGACGATGTTGAAGATATTTACAGAATTTGGTTTATTTTTACTTCAAAGTTATAAAGTTTGTAGATGAAGGAACTAATATTATACATATTATAATCATTATATAAAAGTATGTTTTTAAATAGGAAGACTATGAAATATTTTTTAATTATAGGACTATTTCTTTTTATATTTGATAGCCAAATATTGAGTACTATTTATTAATATACTTGCTTTAATTTATCGGTTTTTTGCCAATCTATTTTTTACGAACCATTCATTCTTTTATCGCGTTAAACTATAAAAAGTCAGTTTTAGAAAGTACATATTCACACTTTACTCTTATCACTACTATTCTATGTTTCGTTTACTATTTCTCTCGGATGGATACTTACAATATCGTTTTAATACTTTCATGGAAAGAATAAGCAAAATTTAAAAAGTAGGAAATTTATATATTGTTAAAGTATTTACAAACCTCTTTGAATTTTATTGATTTTTAAATCATTAATAATGAAATTTGAAAATACAAGTTTTAAAAATTCTCAGTTCAGTCACATAAAGTTAAATATATGCAAAAATTTATTCTTGTACTGTTTTAAAAAGAACCACTACATGTATATGTAAAACTTAACAAGTCCTTAAACGTAATATGAATATCAGTTTTCATACTATACTTTATATTACCGCTAATATGAAATTTGTACAATGAATGGTGAAAATTTACTCATACTTCCGTGTCATTAAATAAATACATTAGTTGTAATGACAAATATAAAACTAACGCAGATTAATCACCACATAATTCTCTCTAACTATTCTCGATTCTAAGATACTAAGCAACATGTCCGATAGTCAACTAAAATTAATGTCATTATCAAATGAAATCTTTCTGCCACAGTTCATGTAAAATAAATTTCAGATACTAAAACTTAAATATGTACATACATTAATATGGCAGTTTAAAGCTATGGAACTATACACGCATTTCCAGTTTCGGTACGGAGTTATTATTGAAATTATGATTCTGTTTTAGAAACACGACCCATCAAATCACTTAATCCATCACATCTTTAATAAAAACTTCACGACCCGTTTACTCTAACAGCATCCGTATTTATGTTCGTGTATGTGACTATATTGTTACTATCCTCGACAACTGGAGTCTGTCTCAATAAGTTCAATAATGCACTGTTTATCACCAAAGGTATGTTAGCTTTACCATTTTGCAAATTGGAATGAGTCCTTTGAATTTTTGGCAATGGGTTCTTCGTAACGTTATTATCGTTTGACTCGCCGGTTCCTCCGATAACGCCGTTCTTTAATGGAAGAACATTTTGTGAACTAATTAACGATGAACTAGGTCGAGTAGGTGGCGCTAAACTAATATTCGAGCTTAAAGAACTAGAACTTCTACCTTCTAAACTTAATTCCGATCCTCGTCGTTCGGTTACGTTCCTCTTATTTTTCCGCTGATCAGTCAATGATGTGAAGGAATCTCTTTTTAAAATCGCTTTAATAGTAGGATTAGTTAATTTCGAACTATCTAAAGTGTTACATTTTTCAGTCATGCTCGTGATCGATGCTCTTTTACGTTCTGGTAAATTCAAACTAGATATCGACGATCTCTTGTCACACTTTCTTTCTGGTTGTTCTTTCGCATCATTCGAAGCATCTTTATGTTCTTGTGGCGCATCAGAATGCAAATTGCTCTTTACATCTACGTTTGTACTAGATTTATTCATATTGGCTACATTTTGCTCGGAGATATGAATCGACCGAGGCACTTCGTATCCGTTTGTTGAATTTTCCCTTGGCATGATATCTTCGTTATCCGCTAACAATTCTAAATATTTCGGTATTTCATTCGATTGTGATGTAAGTGTCGCATTATGGGAATTCTGAAGGAACGGTTGCATATCTCGGCTGCCTTCTGAGCTGCTGGATTTCCAAGAATTCCCTGTGAAAATCAACACAAAATCAACATTATATTACATTCAGCCTTATTCAATAGTTGTATTATGAGTTTGAATTTGTATAAGAAGAAAAGGAAGACTGGTCGAAAAAGCAACATATATAGATGATCTTTACAAAGAGAACCTACCTGAATTATTATGATTTTGGTTCTCGTCAGCAAAGTAAGCCATGTTAGAGACGCCTGCAAGCATGAGCCATGCAATGATAAATATGTATTCAAGCAAATTGTTAAATTTATATATTTAACACTTTTATGGCATCGCATCTTGATGATTCGAATCGCAATTATCGAGTATGATCACTTTTCGAAACAAATACGCTTGTTGTTGTAACATGTGAAAATAAATTAATGTTAATCCTATTAGTTGTTGAAGCAGCTATTAGCTTACAAGTTTAGAAATTGAACTTTACGAGATGGCTATGAAAATTATGTAGATATATGATCGTATAAATAAGCAACAGAGAGGGTTTTAGTCATAAATGAACGAAAATTTGTATGCAAATTTTTTTACGTCATTCCCCAAGCTATATACGTATATTTTAGAAATATTTCGTTTTACGTAGTAAATTCATTTTGTGAATTGAAATATTGGAGAATGAGATAAAAAATATTAGTATCGAACTATAAGAATCATCCTAATAAGCTAATACGTGTTTGCTGACAATTAATAATCGATAATTGATATATTTGAAAAAAAATGTATATTTACGTTCCATGCCAGAGATTTACATAATGCAAATGTTAATATCCGTATGATTGAAACATACCTCTTCTAGCTAAATAATGACCAGCATGAACCGGGTTCAGTTGTGCATCCTCTATGGTACTTCGAAGACTAACTATATTTTCAAGGCAAACTTTAAAGCTCGGTCTAGCATCGGCAACGCTCCAACAACGCAACATGAGCTGATGTAAAGCAGGTGGACAATTTAGAGATTTGGGCAACCTTCCACCTGCTCGTACATGGTGTAATACTTCGATATTTGTTCTGGCAGGATACGGTTGTTGTCCCAAGGACGTGATTTCCCACATTAATACACCAAATGCCCAGACATCACTCTGTGAAGTGAATACACCGTCCACTAACGATTCAGGTGCCATCCATCGAACAGGAAGTAATCCTTCTCCCTCCTGTAACAAAAAGTTGAATATTTGTTTCTGTTTTATATCAAGATCGTAAATTGTTATTATATTAGAATTAGGAAGATATTTACCTTTCGATAATAATCGTTCTTATATATATCTCTGGCCAGTCCAAAGTCACCGATCTTAACGACACGGTTCTCTCGATCTCTGGCAGATACCAAACAATTTCTACACGCGAGATCTCTATGTACAAAATGGAGCTCCTCCAAATAACGGCATCCCCTTGCCACATCCTCGCACATAGCGAGCAAATCTTGCAGACGTAACGCGTGTGGATCCGATGGTTGCAAAGATCGACTCGCCCTTAAATAACTCAGTAAATCTCCAGCTTCCATCAGTTCCAACACCAATAACGGTGGGTCGGTATCTAAACAGACTCCCAAAAGTCTTAACACGTGTTTATGTCGAAAATGACTCATGAGTCTAGCTTCTTGAAGGAACTCTGTCTTTTCCTGGGCCGAGGCACCTTTTCGCAACGTTTTGATCGCAACTGGCGTAACTCCCGGTCTTTCCAAATCCTTCGCATTCCCTTGAAATACCTGAAAAATTCGTATGCACGCGATAACGACATAATCTCGTAATTACAATGACAGTTTTTGAATATTTGTTATTTATATGTCGCTTACTTCACCAAAGGCTCCGCTACCCAAAAACTTCGCTAAGGTAATCTGTTCCCTTCTGATTTTAGGAAGCGTAGAATCGTCCGGATCGTTCTGCAAGGTAGACGCGTACAACGCGTTCGATTGAACGAAATTTCCGCGTGGTATCTCCCGAAGCGTCGCTAACTCGACGTCGCTCACTAACGGAGGTAAAACCGCCGTTTTATCGTCTTTGCATTGCCGGTACACTGCTGAATTACAAAACTTATTCTTTATACTCCTGTTAACTGCACTCGAAGTGTACTTATTCAAACAGGGATTACTTTAACCATTAAAAAAAATACACTTTATTTATAATCATCATACACTTACGGCAACGGAAATAACAGAAGCAAATGATAAAAGTGATAAGAGTGACGAAAAGTCCCAACACTAAACCAATTTGTCGTTGATCTGCTAATATTCCACCGGTGGCTTCAGTTAAATCAATGATCGGGCTGGATCTGCTCCAACTACCGAAACCGTACGCGTTTCTAGCTTGAATACGAAACCGATACTTGTCGTCCATGTCTCCCGTGATTATCCAATAATTGTCCGTCCCATTGTAATACAACTTCCAGCTCGCGTTCCCGGCGGAGTCTATTTGCTCGTTAATTTCATTGATCTTCATCCCTTCGACACGGTACAACGTGATCTGCGAGCCATGAGCTTGCGCTGGTTCCCAATTCAATTGGTACACAGAGTTACGGAGTGTGGTTACCGTTGGCATACCTGGAGCACTCGGTACATCACCTGTTCCCCGAATAACACAAAACAATACGTGGATAATTCTAAGAAACAATTTTAATAATTCTATAAAGAACAGAAGGAATTCGTTACCTAACGTTTGAAACGTGAACCTCCCATCTGTTGGCCACACGAAATCTTTCTTGTAATTTGGATATCTCAGAAGCAGATGAAATTTGTACAAAGTTCGTGGTTGTAATTTTTTGATGAAATACGTCACTTTATCGTTTTCCATCGTAAAGTCATTCGCCTCTTGCCAATTTTCTACAGCAACATCTTTGTATTCCAACGTGTATTTGACCATCAAATCGACTGTTGGCACCCAGGATACGTTCAAGCTATTCACGCTAACCCCGGTTAACGTCAAATTATTAGGTTCTGGATACATCTTGACTACTTGACCGGGACTTTCGCTGTATACATCGTTAACGTGGGCAGGATAAGCGCGAACGAACACTAGATACTCCTGATCGGGTAGCCATGGTTCCAACATGGTGAAGAATCTTCCATCGGTTGTGCGTTCGGTGCCTTTTATAAATTGTTCTCCCTTTTGTCGTGCTCCGTTTATTAATCGAACCAATCTCCAATGTACCTCGTATCGTACAGCTGCGGCATTTAATATCTTCGGTGGCATCCAGTAGACGATAGCCAAAGTTGGTGTCAGAGCTTCCACGGTTACGTTCTCCGGAGCTGTAGGAGCGCCAGCTTCGGTTCGTAACACGACACCAGAATCAAACTCTAAACTCATCGACTCCGAATCAGCGTAATAATTACTCAAAGCCAGTTTCAGTCTATATTTCGTGAAAGGCTTCAAATCCTTTATTTCGTATTCCTTCTCGTAAGTCTGCAACTTTGTTCTGTCGCTGTCCTCGCACATGTTTGGATCATTTTCTAGACATTGAGACACGTATATCGTGTATAGCGTCGTAGGTAAGCTGTATCCTTCGCAGCCAAATCGAGGAATCGGCTCGGGAAGTCTCACAGTGATGCTACTTGCTGTTTTTCTCGCTTCTTCCACGTTGTAGGAGTCTTGACGAGGAATCAAACAGTTGGTGATCGGATAGGTTTGCAGAGACTTCCCAAGGGCTTTGATGCTTCGTACAGATGGTAAATAAAAGTGTTTGATCTGCTCGTCATCGGGATATTTTTTATTTACAAAATAAATTTGATCCTCCGGAATGTTGGACCAATAAATGTTCATCTTGTCGACGGTCAACGATCTTGCTGGTAATCCTTTGTTGAAACCTGCGCTTACTATCAGATTGCACTTACATCCGTCGATATCGGCGCTGTTTAGGTGACCTTCCAAAGAAATCCAGTACATGACTGGTTTTTGATAATCGGTGCTATCGATCGTCATCACAGGAATCACGGACGGTCTGTAAGGACAGGAACAATCGTCTATATGATCGAAGAACGGTTGAATATCACCGCCGCTTAAATTCGACCGCATTATTACTCCACCGTCTTTCTTAGTTTGTTCTATCCAATACAACGATCTGCAAGAAATTAAATCAGATTATAGAATAAATTTGAAATATGTGTACGAAGAAGGATTGCGTAAAAATAGTAGGTACCCGGTAGATGGTAATATATCAAGATTCACGATACGTCTGCTCGTCGTAACGATGTTTTCGTATTTAAGAATTCCAGCTTGCCACATGGTCAAATCTAACTTCATGATACATCCACCGTTTTCTCGATAGCTGGATTCGGACCAGTAAAGATGTCTCGCCACCCAATCGACAGTTATACTAAATGCACTGTTGTTCAACGTCAATATTTTAGTAGCGTTTGCCCCATCCAAGTCCGACGTTACCAACTCCTGCATTTCGTTGATCCAGTAAATTTTGCTTTCCGCGGCCAGATACGTCACTTCAACCGCGATGTGCCGAGTAACGGTATAGTTCATTTCCTGATCCAAATCGGATATTCGAACCGCGTCCATCGTGGCGACCAGCAATTGCGGTATCGGATTTTCGTAAATCGTCGAAACGCTGATCACGTCGGTGTACGGTCCAGCGCCAATTTCCGTATGAGCTCGAACTTGGAAGTAATACGTCGTGTTTGGCAACAGGTCTTGAACGGTGTGCTCTAACAACGTGGATGGAATAAGCGACTGATCGCAGATTTGCATCTCGACGTTGTTCTCCTTAAACCAACACTGAACCGTGTATCCGGTGATCAGACCATTCGTGAACTCGGGTTGATCCCACCTGTAACGATATTATTTTTTAAATAAACTCAATGATCGCATAGGGGTAAAAAGCTTTTATCGTTATAAAATAAAATATTCGACGCCGGTGACAACAACGATTCGGTCTCCGCTCGGTAAGTAACAGTCTAGTAAAAGATAGCAGTGAATTTCTTTCTTATGATATTCACCTGAATATCGCAAATATGTCGACATTTTCGCTCAGTGGTTCTTTACGAAACTCTATAAACGCTCTAGGATTCGTTGGCTGACTGGGGACGCTTTGTGGCGACCTCAGTATCTTCCTTGTATGGTGTGCCGTTTCCCAATACGTGAAGGCTTTCACAGTCACCTCCAGGACCGAATAAGGCAAAATCTGTTCGGAATTGTTATAAGGCATCGAGGTTTCCGTCGTTATCTCCGGATTCGAATTGGTATTGATATAATCCGCGAATTTCACTTCGTAGAAGACAGTTCCATAATTGATATTCTCCACCGGGTCCCAGGATATGTTAAAGTTCCTCCAGCTGCCTTCTACTCTAATACTGCTATAATTTACGGCGTTTGGTAATACAGCTACGGTTTCTGATGTAAGATTCTTTGGATATTGATGAAGCGCTGGATCCATGACGGCCACCATGTGAAGGCCTGACAAGCTGATACCGTTTATTATGGCCGTGTTTTGGCCAGACAGATCGCCTATCACCGCGTTCCGGTCGTCTTGAAGCCACAGAAGATGCTCCGAGAAGTAGCATAAAGGGCCTTGCATGTTTGGATACTGCAGTGCTGAGACCTTAAAAACATATCGAGAAACGGAATTAATGATTCTATTGCTACTATCAACGACAACGATATGTTCTTTCTTTTTGCAAAATAAGAAAATTAAACGACGATAGAAACCTTCTCAGGCACGATTTTGTGACTCATCGAAATTCTTTCGGACGTTGGCGCTCGATAAACGATAGATCCACTTTCGTAGCTTCGGACAATCCAATAAACGTATCTGTTCTCTGTGTCCAGCGTTAACCCCATCACTTGTTTCCCGTTAAATATTTCATCCGAATGATAGTATCTTCTGTCTTGTCCGTTTAAACGAGCCACTTCAACGGCGTGGCCTGTTGACCAATACAGGTACGCTTCCAAAGAATCGATCATTAATTCTTTAACGATGGCCAGAATCGACATGGGCTCTTGATGAGATCCATTCAAATTTGCTCTTGTTATCTGTAGAGAAAATACAGGGGAAAAGCATAGAATGAAATAAATTTTTAAGTAAATAGAATCGATCGAACGTATAAGAAACATTTATTTACAATTTGTTGCTTTGGATTAGCCCAGTACAATTTTTTCGATATCCAATCGACAGCGACGCTCCCGACAGAGTGGATATTCATCCTCGTTTTTTGATGGCTCGTAATATTGTACCGATACAACGCAGAATTGTTTCCTACGATGTACAGAATATCCTTGTACCAGCTGACATCAACGATGTGATAATCAACCTCTGTCTCCTTCAAGCCCGCTTTATAGATCAAAGTGTCGATATTCTCTCCGGTTACGTCGCTTCTTAGGAGACCCTCGTTTGCGGACCACAAAATGGATGCGTGTGATCCGTCCCTAGAAGGTTGATCAAACGTCGTACAAATTAATTCTCAGAGATATTCCTCTTGAAACGATCGACGATTAGACTCGTAATTAGACTACGAATATTTATAAAGACTGTCGAATTTCTTATTTTACGTATTTCCGCATTTTTATACTTTTTGATTTTTCACAAATACGTAAATGGATTTTTGCACCTATCGAGATTTCCTGTAAGTACATCTAATCGTGATTTACCTCAAGGTTCGACCCCTGAACTCGGTTGACCAGGGACCTCTGCCAGCGCTCGTGTAAGCCGCCGCCTTAATCGAGTACTCTGATTTCTCTCGAAGATTGTGCACGGTATGAGACGATCCAGCGATATCCTTCTGATGTATCGTCTCTCCGGTAGATTCGTCTTTGATCTCCAATTCGTAAGACCAATTTTGCCAGGCTCCTTTGCCCTGGCCGCCCAATAAATGAGGCGCCTGCCAAGAAACTTTCGCCCTCTCCACACCAAGGACAGCTTGCACGCCCGTAGGAGGATTCACGGGGACAGGAACTGGTTGGCTCGCGTCCATAAGTACATTGACACTGACAAACGAACCGTTCGACCTGAAAAGAACGCTTTTATCGAAGCATCTGCGCATAGATCTCCAGCCTGGTTGAATAGGAAGCAACATTCTCACCTATCGGGGTAAGCATTGTGAAAATATCTGTTTTGTCCCGAGTGATATCCCTCTATCAATACCTCTTCCCCGTTCGTCCAATAAAACAAGCCGTTCGCCATGGCTAACGAGACCACGTTCTTGAATCTTGGTTGCTGCGTGTTGGCGCGAAGATTTATAACTTCACGACCATCCAGAGAGACGGATATTACAGTATTTTGGATGTGATGAGGAACGAGAAGACGGAAGTTGGTGTGATCGACGGTGAACGCTCCTAAATTAGCGTCTTCTAGAATTAAATATGGCTGAACCTGTAAAAATCCGTGCAAGGTTATCGAGGATGAATTTAAGTTTTTGGCGTAAGCTTTTGGTCCGTAAAATGCCCGAGTTCAAAACTGTTGAAACGCGACGCGATTATTCCGTGGTATATTTTCTGCTATTATATTTTACAGTTTGATGTAGACCAGCGATATCTTAGCCAGCCTTTCAGGCGTCTTACATACGAAACGTACCTCGTGCTTCACTCCGTTGCTTATGTCAGCCAGATCCAATCGGTACAAACCGCCCCTGGTGACCCAGAATAAGTAACCATTGTACGGGTCTACCTCGATGTGCGTGGGTCGCGTCAAGAAGCCAGCCACGGCCACTGTCAAACCTCTTCCGTCCAGATTGCATCTAGCAATCTGCCAAACCGTTGTCGCGTGTTTCACCTCGCCCAGAATGTACAAGTGAAGGTTCAGCCAATCGACCGATAAACTCAGAGGTTTAAAGTTCGCCTGGCTCGGGCTGAGTATCACCGTTGGTTTCGTTCGTTTCGTGATGGACGTTCTGTACACGTATCCTAATGAATCGGAAATGAAGAGCCGAGCGGAAGCCACGTGAATCGCCACTCCTCGAATCGTGCTCGTATTTTCGTAAACCACGCTAGGATCGTCCAACATGTCCGCATCTTGTTTCATAACCACGTGCTGACCTCCGAGAATTAAAATAGGTTGTTGCGTGTCTTTCACTGTAACGTCACGAATCTCGTTAATGTTCGCATCGTTTGAAAAACTTGCTGAAATTTTAATTTCCATCTGGTACTGATACGTACCAGCCGGTTCTGGAGTGGTCATGACGCAAGTTACCGCAGGTGGTCCCTCTCCAACCCCGTTCCTCATGGTCACGCTAATGGAATAATTCTTATTAGGCTCGAGATTTTGGAACATGTAGTGGTCCGTGTTTTCGGAGGCTGGTATATCCTGTAGGTTAATCGTAAAACGTATGTAACTGGACTGTTAGAGTATCTATCCCTTTCGAACCCTCGCTGGATAATCGTTATGCGAATAGGAAAGAAACGCCATGCCAGAAACGTATTTCGTGAGATCTGGTTCTTACAAGCTAAGAAGCTGATGTTAGCGGGATCAAAGATGAACGAACCGATAGGTCAAGCATGCATCGCTTAAACTCGCGGACGTAAATTTTTGAAAGCTCGTTTATCTAATCAGCGTTAATCGTGCCAGCGTTTTTCTAACGATCTTAACGATCAAAGAAGCCGTGCATTTGTCCCGAGCATATTATTTGCTTCGCAATTTTTACCTGTCCATGTACGTATAAATATATGTATACTATTTGTGGGAAAAGGTAGGCAGTCTTGCAGAACCAGTTGCTATTTACTCGCACAGTGGTGTTTACTACTAAAGTTAGAGAGAATAGGAAAAGCGCAATCGGCTTTACATCGACGAACGTCGTGTCGACGAATGCCGGTAAATAGCGACGATAGCTTAGACAGAACAGTCGAGGGTTTGGAAACGTATTCGCGTAGAACGATACGTTTCGCGAAAATGAAGATAACTGTATCGAAGAAACTAATTGCAAGGAAAGAAACTAATTGTATGGAACGTTATTGAAGTTCTGGCGTGGCGTATACCTTAAGCTGGGAGTGATCAGCCCCTTGCAGACGCAGGACATAAGACAAAAGTGGCCCATTCGGGAAAGGGCCCGGTTCCCAAGACACAGAGGCGCGGCAGCTGTCTACCGCTACCGCTCTTACAATTACCGGTGCTGAGGTTGGTAAACCGGCAGCCAACGTTCGTATCACGACGCTCGGAGCGGAAACGATAGGCTCCGGATTGTGTTGAGACGATTTTAACAGTAACGCTACGCGAAACTGCAATTAAAATGGCCAAGTGATGATATAACATTTACGAAAGGAAACAACGACGACAACCCGCGACATTTAAATAAATATAATTAAATTTAAAAACGTACCCTATATTTCGTGTAAGGTTGCAAATTTTCGACTAAAATCTGATCGTCCTCTCCCCACGATTGATTTCTACAATATTGCCAGGTCTCAGCCAGTTCCTCGTACCTCCATTGCACTAAGTACGATATGCCTCCGCCGCGTCTTTCGATGTCTATTCCTTTCCATTCGAGTCGTAGGGAAGTTGCGGTTAGCGAGTCCGCTACCAAAGCTGGCGCCGATGGAATACCTATTTCCGCTGATAACGAACATCGATAGGTATCAATACGCGTTACGGAGTAGAAGATTTATTTGGTTATGAGTAGACCGCCGATCTTGATACGTTTGTGGGAAATTTGAAAGTAAAAGGTGTACAGGTTGCGCGCGATACGTAAAAATATAGAAAACATTACAAACACGGTACTCCGTGTAATACATAGTAGTTAAAACGTTGTTCTAGCCGATTTCCATCTTCTTAATTGCATTCGTAGAAATATAATCTGCGCAATAAATATCCGCGGTCTGGTTACGAGAATCGCGTGAAAAATCGACAAAAGTCGATCGCGAAGGCAACGTTGCAAAGGGTCTCCTCCGCTCGCGAACGTCAATCGTATAGCGGAACTGCCATAACCGCCGTTATTTATCTGTCAGAACGTTTTCGTATACGGAGATCTGCGAATATTTTAATTCCGAAGCGCACCGTAGCTTACGCGATGAATCCGGAACGGCAACGAGCTTTCACAGAGTACAAAAAGATACTGGACGAACTGAAGACAGCTTTCTTGGAAAGATGGAAGATTAACAAAACCGACAATGTCAAACTAGAAGATTTCGATCAATTTCGGACCGTGGGTACCGGCGCCTTCGGCCGTGTCATACTCGTGAAATATAAACCAACGTCCACGTACTACGCCATGAAGATCTTAGAGAAAGCAAAAATCGTGAAGATGAAGCAAGTCGAGCATACGTACAACGAGAAAAGGATACTACAGTGCGTGAGGTTCCCCTTTGTCGTCTATATGGAGTACTGTTTCAAAGACAATTCCTACGTATACATGGTGTTACCGTTTATCAACGGTGGCGAAATGTTCACGCACCTAAGACGAATGGGGAAGTTCGACGAATCTCTGGCGCGATTCTACGCCGCGCAAGTTGCTCTCGCGCTGGAATATCTTCATCACTGCAGCCTCGTTTACAGAGACTTGAAGCCGGAGAACATTTTAATTCAAAACACCGGCTACATCCGAGTGACAGACTTTGGCTTCTGTAAGATGATCGACGGTAGAACGTGGACTTTGTGCGGTACGCCTGAATATCTCGCACCAGAAGTAATCTTATCGAAAGGATACGGTAAATCCGTGGATTGGTGGAGCTTCGGTGTTTTGATCTACGAAATGAACGCTGGATATCCGCCGTTTTATTCGCGAGACCCGATGAAAATATACGAGAAGATCGTCTCTGGTAAGTACAAGTTCGCTCATCATTTTGGCGGAGAGCTGAGGGATATATTGAAAAACATACTGCAAGTGGATCTGACTAGGAGATACGGAAATCTGAAAGGTGGATCTATGGATATAAAAGGACACAGGTGGTTTCAATCGACCGATTGGAATCAGATATATCATCAGAAGATACAGCCTAGTTTCATACCGGAATGCTCGGCGCCGGAAGACACCAGCAATTTCGATTTGTACGCGGAAGAGTCGCTGAAAATAGCCACGATGGATCGTTACGCCAAGGAATTCGCCAACTTTTAATCGAACCGATTACGGAATACCGTTGATTTAACAGCGAAGCGTATCTTTGGAGATACAGAGAACTGTACGCTACAGCGGAGGCTCGTTACGCGAAACAACTTGAAACAGCGTTCGTCGCGTCAACTTCGTCGTCAGCGAAGTGCATATTACCTTTTAGTTGTTGAAAGTAACGGTTCAGCGCGTCGTGACAACCCAGGACACAGTACAATTCTTTGGGTGGTAGCAATTCTTGCGTTCCATTCTACAAAACGATACAGCTGACGTTAGATTTGGTAAAATGTTACGCTCCGTGTAATGACAAAAAAAAAAAAAAAAAAAAGGAAAAAGAAAAACGACATTTAACGTTAAAATTAGAAGTAATAATGTCTTAATATGTACTGACGCAGACGGCTTGACAGCTCGTGTCGAGTGCTCGTTGCCACGCTCCGCAGCCTTTTGTGCACTGAAACAGACGGAAAATATACGCGTGATACTACGTTAGACGATGTTCGTTACGTGTCTGATTGTATACTATCCCGTTTCTAATTGTACAAAATATATTACGGTCGAACGAGTTTACAGGCTTACGGTACAAGTTTACAAGTTCATGGTAAAGACACGAATTCATCAAGTATTCGTATATACAACAGTTTCGTCTTATTATCGGTAGTGGAGCGTGTGCAGCGTGTTTATGCAAATCGAAGTAGACAACACGCGCTCGTTTGTCCTTAATCGGTACCTCGATTCGATTCTTCGAACGGCGGAACGATCGAATCGAGACGATCAGTGGCGGTAAAGAAACGTGGCACGCTGCGTCATTTTGGCATTGAAGTAACTGGAGCTGTATTCGAAAGATGAACGTAAGTACGAGGCACGTGCCTCAAGTAACGCCCACGTTCATAAGACGGGCCCGGTCGGTTCGTGCCGAGCATGGATTTGCGAACCGAAGTTTAACGCATTAACTTTCTGCGCGAGAGGATGTGGGTATTTGTCGGCGACAAGCCAGTCGAAGTAAGAAGAAGTGGACAAGGAAGAGAACGTACGAGAACTACGAACACGCGCGCATGTGTTTGTTTACCATGGAGATCGTGATCGTTCGCAATTGTACGGAACTTGTTCGCTGAGGCGCCTGATACGATCCTCCGGTCTAGTCTTTTTTTCTTTTACCGATAAACATGTCATAAGATCAGCAATGTTATCGTTCAGAAAATTGCGTTATTGCTTTGACTTGGTTATTAACCCGTCCTGTTACGATCTTACTCAATAATAAATCAAGTCGTCTCGTCGTTGAATTCCGATGGGATCGATGGTCATCCGAAAAAACGTTAAAAATTTTTTTAGCGTCCCAAGAGATATCAAAAATCTTTGATTGTCCGAAAGAGAGTTATTTTTGGTTGTCCGAGAAAGCGTCGAGTATCGTGGATCGTTGGTCGAACGAACGAACCGAGAACGAGAAATATCTTGAAATATTTCTTCGAGCACATCTTGAAATAATTCGTGCTTCGACGAAACGTAAATATACGAGATACAGCGTGCTCGATGACCTCAAGGACTCGAGGAAGAACAAGTTTGTAATAGTTACGTCTAGACTGGAAGCTTTCGTCGTCGTCGTCGTCTGTAACTCGTTTTTCCTTCCTTCAAGTATCGTCCTCCGGTATGTCGGTTCTGTGTATACCAGCCGCGTTTCCTGTTCCAATTTCTAATTTCGCCAGATAACAGGCGATAATTGACGTTTAATCTCGTCCTCGATGAAAAACGAGAGGCTGGTTAGAATGATGGTTGTTACGGTAGTTGCAACGTTCGTGGACAGCTGCGCCTAGTAAAATCGTTATTTCAACATCGTATCCCGAGATACAAGAGAGCCATTTACCAATTGTCAGGCTGATCGACACTCGGCCGCGTTGGAGAGGCGCCGCACATAAATGATACCCCTCTCGACATTTTAGAATAATCAGCTCGCCATGCAAAGACTTAATTCGACGAGATTAGCGGTGCACCTGCGTTATCATAAGCTTCAAGCTTCGACGTAAATTCGTCTTGTATTACGTACTTGCTTTTTAGTAGAAAGAACGCTGTATTCTTTTTTTTTTTTTTTATTTATCACTCGTGCAACTTGGGAAATTCTAATTAAAAAATAGCATCGGATATTACTTTGATCTTGCGTAGTTTGGTACTTTAACTTCTGTCAGCTTAATCTACGAGAGTTTAAAAAAACCAGTAACAGTAAAAATTTAGAAAATTAAATCTCGTTCACGTGTCTGCTGAATAAATTATTCTATACGAATACGTATAGAATAAATACATATTAGAGGATATCACAAAGGTCAAATAGTTTAAAAATTCTAGAAGGAAAGGGACCTCCGACGCTAGATAGATAAGTTATTAATAAACATTTGGTGGCGGTTTCGTGACTTTGACGAGTTGCAAGTAAGCGCGACACTCGTGCGATTTCTTACAACGATCGTCGCAAAGAACCCTGAATGCAGACGAGCGATACTTTGTCGCGCGATCCCGCTGCGATCACACGTCCGTCTTTGTTGTTCTTAACAGGAAAACAAAGAGAGTGGCGCGATCGCAGCGAGATCGCGCGATAAAACGTCCATCGTCCGCATTCAGGGTGAATCGATGTGTCAGATACGGAACGCATCGTTCGTTTCGAGGGAATTATTTGGAGAAACTTTCGAGTTAAAAATACGACTGTCGTTTTTATCAGTTTGAACCAAAGAGAAAGGAAAATAAGACGTAGAAAAAGAAGAAATAGAAGGCGCGCGCAAGATGCGTCGAACGAGCGTTTATCTTGGCAATGCACGATAGTCAAAGCGACCACTCTAACGACCTTAGACGACGATAATTTTTAACGTCTTAATTAATCATATTTCTCGTGACGTTCTATCACTTCCAGCCCATATCGGCTACGATCCCCCTTTTTCAATTAGTTCGCACGAAACATCAACGTTCCTTCGACTCGTTCCCCGATTCTATTCCACTCGTCCTCCGATTCTATTCGACTGGCCACGCTCAAATTCGACTCGCCGCGTTAAACGATCGTAATCTTCTCGGTTTCGTGGCTGTGCCGTAAATAGGGGTTGACAAAACTATCAGACAGTGGAAAACAACCGAAGCACAGCGGCTCGACGCTGCGCCCGCTAATTTCTCACTTCCTCATTAAAACCTCAACACACATTACGCCCCAGTCTGGCCCTCGCTCTACTCGGCTCCCCGTAGATCGTAGATCTTCATCCTACCACGAACGAGGATCTATCCGTTCTCTCCTCGTTTCGTTCGAGCCATCGTTCACTGATTGCGCTCTGTGCTCGCACGACAACAACAAGGCTTAAAAAATCTGAAGCCTCCAATGGATGATATCTGATCGCACAAATTAGACTGCAGATTCGTTCGTTTTCCAGGTCTCAAAAACGGACGCAAGGAACCTTAGATGGTTTCAACTGTTTATTAGTAAATACGAGGAAAGACGTAGGAAGTTTGTGAGAAGCATGAAATACAATAACTTCTGGTAGCTAATGTCAAGTAGATGCAATTTGTCACGGAGACCTCGATGCTGGTGGTCTGCCACTTTACACAAACACACTCGAATGGGTAAAGTCAGAGTGCCAGATTCATTTTAAACGAGAAGCTTGACAAGCTTTTACGTGTATACTTTGCTCTCGTTTATGCACTCGAGACTTATGACCACGCACAGAATATTTTATACGCCGTTTGACATAATTGGAGGATAGTTTGCCGTTTTACCTTCACCTCTATATCCGTTACTCGTGTCTGTACGTTAATACGTTTTTTAATCATCTCAATGGCAACTTTTACTACACTGTCGCACGAGTAACAGGCTTACTTCTGTTTCATTGGTTGACGCGATAAAGCTACTCGTAATTACGTTCCCTTGATTGTCCTGACCAATGCATGGCATATATATTCTTCGCATTATGCACATATCCTCATAATATATACATATGTACACGGTAGAACGTTTGGTACAAAAGAAATTCCAGAGGTATCGGTTCACCGCCATCGAACCATGAAATTACCGGAAGAAGCACCAAAGCCGAGCCAGGCTTACACGATTTTGTTCGATCAAAATTACATCGTAAAAATTCATATCCGTAATCTGTCACGTCCATTCCTTTCTGTGATATTACTAAAAAAAAAAAAAAAAAAAAAAAAGAGAGAAAAATGGTGATCAGACGTCAGCAAAACGAGACAGAGTTTAGCGACGAGCGACGGGTAAAATAGCTGGATTAACCGAGAAAGGCAATTAGGGTTGCGTTTAGCAAAAAGTAGAGCATCTTCCTTTTGAATGGTGTCAGCCGCAAGCTAACCGTTATTCGTGCGCGTTACTGGAACGTACGAACCGTGAAACGAGGCGAGGAAGGAAATCGTTTCGAGCGCAATTCACGTACCGGCCCGTGGTATTCGAGGCTTTTCAACCAGCACGCAACCTCGTGTCACAAAGTTGTTTAAAAAATGCACGCGGTTGATCACCGTGTACCATAGACGGAACGTAAATACAAATCGTGTTCGTGACAGGAGCGCGCACTGGAAGAAGCGGTCGTAACTTAATGACAGCGTTCCTCTTTATCCTTTTTTCGGTGGCTCGCGATAATTAAGTGTATCGCTGAGCCTTTTGTCCTTTTCGTCGCATTAATTGCGGTTCTCGTTTCCTACCCTGGAGACACGCGTTGCTGGATATCCTTCCGGCCACCGCGGGGATCCTTTCTCCGTCTCGTCCCTTGTCCCTCGTTTTCCCTTTGTACTCTTTGGAACGTGCTAACGATCCTCTCTGAATTCCAAGTCTGGTTAATTCGTTCCTTTTTTCCAAGAACTTTCTTAGACTCTCGCTTAGTCCTCTGAACCTCGTACGCAAAGTACGATTCAACGTTAACGAGCATGATCGTAGCGGCGGTTTTTCGCGGCTTTCTCCGCTGGCGCTTCCGCAACTGGGTGAAACGGGAGACAGAGAGGCCCAGAGGAGCGGAAAGAGACAAGCAAGCAGAGAGAGCGAATCCGGAGTCACACGGCAATTTGGCGACATCCGCCATAGGCCGCACTTGTACGCGATCCAATTTAAAGTCACGAAGCCGTACGAGCCCGGCCATTCTTTCATTCGTACGCGTAATACGTGTACACGTTCATCCATTCATTGCTTTTGGCTACGCTGGTAACGTCCGAATAGCGGAGCAACAGCCTACAGAAGAGAGGAGAACGAGAAAGGGAGACGAAGGACCTGACTTTGTTTTTATTTGCCGTTTACCGTCTCTTTACTAGCCAGCCAGTGAACAGGCACCCCGGGGACGGCAGCGGAAGTACTTTCATTGTGCCAGGGGACCGGCGTCCCTTTATTTTCGTCTCCGATGTTCGCCTATGTTAATAAACGTTCGACGATGCTCCCCGACGAACTTTAAATTTGTGGCGCAACCGACGCGAGAATTATCATCGTTCGGACTTAAGGTTGCAGAACTATTTAAAAGGAATTAGAGTCGGGAGAAGAGTCACGGAAATACGAATTTCTTCTCACGAATCGTTCGAATTAGGACTGTTCTCCGATCGTACTACGAGACTGAATACTGGACCGATTTATAAATCTGTTTGACGCAGGATGGAAATATATTCGTTCGCTTACCTGGTCGATCTTGCATCGTATGCCACATCCCACCTCCGAGCTCGAGTCGTCCGTTCGATTCTGAAACGAACAAGGGAAAGTTTAATCGACTGCTGCCGTTGCAAGTTGGTAACCTTAGTTAAAACATTTTACTCGCCGTTTTCTTTTTTTTCAATTCTCAACAGACGTACGTTAAAATATGTCTTTAATTCTGCGTGTTTTTTATTTTCTACGTGATATCGTATTATACGAGCTGTTACGAGTTAATGGCCAAATATTTTAAGTCACACGGGACACCCTAATTAAGGAGGACAATATTCTCATAATGACTCTTAACGTAATATGCAAAATATTTCGCAGTTGTCGACAGATCGCGATGATTTAAATTCATGGACAAACAGGTGATACACGATATATTTGAATAAATACGATCGTCCAGTCGACCAGGTACGCATAGAAACTAGTTGATTCTCAAAAATTCCCATAGTGGCACGCTTGGCTTCACACCCTTGTTATCGGCGCTGGAATTGTTCGCCACCCTCGATCTAGTAGATTCGACGAGCACGTTACACCCTTCTTTCCTCGCTTTCTTTTTTTTACGATTTGCTTTCGTTTCCATTAAAAACCGGACGCGCACCTGTGTACCGGAAACGCGTAACGTACAGGTGCAAAAGGTGTAACAAGCGCGCTTATCCGAAACGGTAGCAGAGACCTGAGACTTGGCACGATCGTTCGGCGATTCATTCGCGACGGACTAGGTATAGCGGGGGTGTCAATTGAACCGGATGAAACAATTTACTATCTTTTAAAGCTGGCAAGCGATTCAATTTATTTTCTACGGCCCCTGCACGCTACGCGGCTCTACCGTTACCGCCGTTCGAATCGCAATTTTTTCGCCATACATCGGCGTGTGCATGAAATTTCCAATGAGAACAACACCTCGAACGATACCGTTCTTTGCGAGTAAACCAAACGAAAAATTTGCGATCGAACGTCCTTATTGCAGCGACCGGATTGGAAATTTAAATATACGTACACCTCGTATACAATTACGTTTTTCTGGTAAATATCTTCGCAACAGTAGACTGAAAATGTATATACGAAGAAGGTTTTTGAATCGGCGCTTACCGATTTACGTAAAGAAATATTAGCCGTGAACGGTTGTTCTCTGTTTTCCCATCGGAGCAACAAAAAGCGCGAAGAGTGACGAGTCGTTCGATAAGAAATGCCAGACTGATGCGATGGTGCAGTGTTTTCGCGACTATCGCCTCTTGGCGTGGATGTATCAATTTTACGATGAATTTTTTTCTTTCTCTCTCTTCTTTCCATTGTCGAGGAATCTCGTTGTTCGTTCCTTGCCTCGACACGATGCTCGTTTAACTTTGCACCCGATTAATCAACCCGCCTAGACTACAACACCGTATGAGAGTAAATACCCTTGAGACATGTAACCATTCCTCCTCGCTAGAATATTCGCGCCAATTATTCCTTTCGGTGATCGAAATCCGTGCTTTCGATTTTTCCTCCACAACTTTTCTCAAGTTTTCACAGATAATTTTCTTCTTCGATTATTCGAACAATCGTTAGCGATTATCGCGTCAGGAGATTCTAAACGATCACTCCTTTTTATTGCGACGCCTTTATCCCTACTTCCTGTTGCCACTAAAAGGTACAACGAGTCTTGTCATCCTCTGAACGGAAATCAGCCGGTAAAGAGCAATTTTATCTGATCTGAGGTAATCGTCTAATGTATACCTGCTCGTCCTTCCGCACGTCCTTCCGTTAAGCCAAGTCCAACATCTTCGTCACGCCTGAAAGCGTTCGCCAACTGTTGCATCCCGCCTCCAACGGTCTTCGACGTTGATGACTGGGTCTAATGACCGGCTACCGCGTGTCTTGTTTTCAGTTCGATGCACGCGAGACTCCCGCGGCAAGACGATTTTTATCAAATCTTCCTTTCAAGGTCCTCGTCGAACGTGATCGTCTTAACGCGAACTCCGTACTTGCGCGTCCACCATGTATTAATCGTCTCTTACGTGCATTACGTAAACGTTACCACGTTCGATGTTCGTGACTTATTTTTCCTTTTCATAAGAGAGGCAAACCAGACACGATTCGCGTAGACGGACTAAGTCAGACGTTGCTTCATGGAACGATATCTCGCGTATTTTCCAAATTATCGTAGAAACAACGTGTTCTAGGATTCCATAGACTCTCCTTTTGAAGTTATTACGAGTAAAATTTCAGGCCGTGTGAATCTTCTCTGATAACGCTATCGAAAATTTATTATTTGCAACAGCTGCAAACAACGATCTTTCTACTCTTCGTCTGGTATCGAATAATAAAAAAAAAAACATTTAATTCCACCTGGCTAATTTCACTAATCTGTTAATTTGAAGATGAGACGCTGCAGCAAACTTTCAACGATAATCAGGTGGGATCTATGGCAAACTGATGAAAAATGCATCGCGATCTATCTTAGACATCTAGAAATAGTACAACTCACGGGGCTTTGACACGCTCAAAGCGTCCCAGGGTGTTTCGAGTCGAAGGCAAAGGGTATCAGGTTTTTTTTCGTGCGGTCACGAACAAGCTACGGTCGCACGGTGTTGAATATACACCGGACGGTGTCCACTCGGATGGAACATCTACCTTTGAAGTCTGAGGTTTGTCTTTGGCAAACACCTTAACGGTGTGCCTTTCTCTTTCTCTCTCTCTCTCTCTCCTTTCTACATCCCTTTCGGCGTTCGTTTGAAAAGCAACGCAATCGGCGTTTCCAACGTTTGACCGCGCAAACGTTGCACTTCGTCCACGAACCACGTCAATTATTCTCGCGTTACTCGACGAATTAAAAAGATACGCATCACCTCGCGTGGTTCACTTTGTGCTCGTTAGCCATCGAAAGCAGGAAACGTTTTTCACCGCGGTTATTTACCATGGAAAACCGTTTCCACTTCATATTATCGAGCGTAGCGATTGATATTTCTTCAGATTCCTATGTCTTATTTTTGACATTTTTGAATTTGAATCTAAAGGCGCAAGGTTGCACACGTAATAATTAAAAATATATGAAATATCTCGTTGTAATATCAAATGGGTGCTTAAGTTTCATTTTCTTGCGTTCGTAAAAATATAAGTGCGCAGAAAAATACACAGTTTATTCGTAAGTCTGGCACGAAAAGTAGATCGAAGATTTTCTAACTCGCAACTGATAAGACAAAGTCTATGAAACTTTGGGAATTCTTATTTTTGTATCAACTCAAAAAAATCGCATTGTCCAGTGTCCTGTTATCCAGTGTACTTACGAACATCTTAATAATTGTAATACCGATGTACGTAAAATTCAGAATTTCTAAATATTTCTGTCCACGTGATGAAACGATCACCGTACCAGTCGCACGTTAAGCTACAAAAGAGTCGTCGCTACAAAATTTGAACGTTGTGGTGACTCGTCAGAGACGCGTCTAGGCGCTCGGACGCACGGTCGCCATTTAATTTCGTTAATTACTTTCGAGATCATGAGACAAATTAAAAACATTCGCCATCAGCTGCCACCCGTTATCATCTTCCAGCCAGTATGCACTCTCGACGTATACGTGTGTGTGGAACGTGCATGCCTTTTAATTGATATGACGTCATATAAAGACGCCGAAACTCCGTTTCTCAGGATTTGTTTGCGGCTCGAAGCCGAAGAGTTTAACAGGACCGTTCCTCGAGAAATTTTCGTTGCTCGAAAGAAGTAATAATATTCTACGAGTTAAAGTCCTTCGATTCGAAATTTTCAACGATTTCGACTGCCCTTATCGATCGTCAAAGAAAATCCCTGACACGAGGGTATCCCTGGTCGTTCGAAAACGATATTCCCCCGAATGCTCGCAATAGATGTGGGCCACTCGCCCGTATGCGTACGTGCTTAACGTCGCATTCAACTCTGAGATAGTCGTAAATCATCCCTCGATCTTGGCCATAGATTTCTTAATATGACTTCGCTTTAATAATTTAAGTTAAAACTTTTAACTGAGAGTATTGAAAGATCCTATGTACAAGCTTCGTAAATATATTTCGTACACGAAGTCTGGCGTTTCGAGCCAACGACGACACTGGCGTTCTGAATTATCAGGTTTTCCTTAAGTTCATCCATCGTCCGAACGTTTATCCGTAAAATTTTTTACCGCAATAAACTTTCGCCTACGATAAATCCTCGACCGATGCAGCCTCGACCTTAACGCATATTTCCTCGATAGATAAAGGTTGTTTTTTCACGAAGAAAAGTCGTCGCATAACATTGATCATCGAACTTCGACTTCGTAACACTATGTTTTTGCTATATCTTGTTATGTTTGCGTCTTGTTACAGTAACAACGACGTAAAAGTAACAGAATTTATAAAAGCCACTAATAAACACGGTAAACATAGAAAACATAGCGAAACAATCTCGAACGAGCATAAAGCACGAGCCGGTGATCGGTAGAACGATTTGGAATTTCACACGATTATCGGTGGACTTGGAGGTGAACCCCTAGCAAGTTACGAGGCACGCGTTGTAGGTGAGAGGATGTGGCTGGCAGGAAGTTCATTGTGTACGGTTACACATATAATGTTGCACGTGGAACGATCCTGCGGATTCTACGTAGTTTCGTACCGACGACAGATCGGAATTCGTCAGATCGCACGCTCGATTCGAATCCTTGCACGATCCTTGTACGAATCCGTGAAATTACGTCGTGGTTAAATCGCGTTCCGTGCAGTATGAGATCGCATGTAGGTTAACGCGTGGGCGGAGATCCATTACAAGCACCGTTTAAGTAATTATTTTTCAATTAAGGAGGAAAAATTGAAAAAGTAGCGTCCAGACGAAATTATGGAATTCCAGCTTCTATCGAGCAAACAGTTAGGCGTGTGAAGTAGCAATTGCGCCAATTTACCTGGCTCGTTGTGTCGTTTTATTATCGAGATACTTACACGAGGAGGTTGTTGTATACTTATGTATTATCGTATCTATACTAGGAAAGATGATATACTAAAGAAGATATACCAAAACCATCAAGTATAAATGTATTTGGATCAGAGCGCTGGTGGACCACGACGAAATCACGACATGTCGCAGTTTAGAAAGCTAACCGTCGCTGTTATGCAACCAGTAAGGTCATTCTAAGCATCATCTCGAGATACGATAAGGCAGCCTCACTGCTACTCGTGTTTGGTAAATATCACGAGCGCCATTCGTACGCGATGCATCATAAACACAGATGTTGATCTACACGAATTTTTATTAAGATTCTCGTATTTTTTTTCACCTAAAACTTCCACGTTCGATCGACGACTCTTATCCCTACCTTATCGTTACCCTTCGAGCGTTGCCCTTCGAACTTTGACTTGGCGAAGACGTGAAAAAAGGAAAAAAAGAGAAAAAGAAAGAAGGAAAATGAAGAGCAGAACGAAGGGAAGATAAGGGATCGAGAAGTTGATTTCCCAGCCGTGATTTCTTTTATCTGGCGCCGGATAATTGAAATGCAACGTTTCGAGAAACCTTTCTACGTCTGACGAGAGAGATATCGACAAACGCAAGCGGGGTCGCATTCACAGACTCGACCGAACCGATCTCTTTTCACGGCAGGATGAAAGTCTGAGAATTCTATTAAGCCGAGACGAAACGTTCCAAGTCTCGAAGCGGACGGTTCCCGTGGCCCGTGTGAACAAACTCGTCGTAAGAAGTTGGTAATCAGTGTCTTTGGCAATTGGCGTGAACGAAATTGCCAGCAATTATCAATTAAACTCTCCACGAAAGGATCGGTTTAATCATTTCTCCAGACCGCCTTTTGTTCCGTTTATCTCTCCTCATGCATCCTTTCAATCGCCTCAATGTCGCTCTTTGTACGAGCTACAGAGAAGAAAAAGCGGATAGAAAAAGCACGTTTCCGAGTGATCCTTTCGCACGAGCTCAAAGGATCGTCAAACTCGAGCAACCGTAAAGAATTGATACGCGTGTCTCGCAGGTTAACGAACATATCGATCGATGTTTTAACAAAGGTACTGTGCTTAGCAGTAGAGGAAAAGAATAGAAAATATAGAAAATACGATTAGAAGCTTCTGTATCTGTTACAACTGGGCTTTCATCCTCGAGATCGTGCTTATGGACTGCGATGATGCGCCGTCGTGTAGTTAAGTTAATTAATGAATGGTACAGTCGGGATGGAGAGTGGACTTAAATTGATACGTCCTTCGTGCGGAGCCATTTTTGTGCTACGCTTGCCTCGCTCCGAGAACTCTTCTCGCGATTCCAACGAATCGACCAGTTTCCTTATCGTCTTTTTTTTTTGTAATTTTACAGCTTTAGCTATTTCGTAAAAATGTAATATCTATCATTTTTTCCAGCAACGATTGCTATATACATACATATATATATATATATGGATCAAGGAAATTTCGACGATGTAAAAAAAGGTATACATATATGTATGAAGGAATCGCGAGGTGATGACAAACGAACGATAGGCGAGTCACAAATTGAAACAACGAATGAAAATAATCGGTACCCCTTACGGAAAAGGCTATCGAGTGGGCTGACGCAGCGATCACGAATAGATTTCTCGTTTCATTTCGCGGATACGAACTTTGCGACTGTATTGACCTCTTCGGCATGGAATCACGCGCCATGAAGAATTTCCCAGCGATTGTGATTGTTTATTGCTTAAACGGTCATGCACGCGTACAGTGCACGCGAACTATGAAAGTCTAGAATGGAAAAAAACGGTATTTGCATTTTACGGACGATTTAGAGACCGGATTACATGTCGGAGCGCTTCTTAAAATTCCATTGGCTACGTCTGATCGACCGGCCACGCGACGATCTTCGTCGCTCTTATCTACTGCCACTTTCATAATAAGAATTTGCCATAATATTACGAGTAATCCCGCGAATGTGATAAAGAAGAGGGAGAAGAGATAATGCCATCTTTTTGATTTACTCGCTGTAAGTTTCGTTTTATCGGGCTTGCTGCTATATTATCCTCGGTGCACACAAGGTAAATAGTACGTAAAAGTATTATGTAAAAGCCACGTAAACAACCTTACCACATAATTAGAATGCATTTTCAAGCCGTATATGTACATTTGTACCTCTTACTCTCAACCATCCAACGAGACATCCTTTCTAAACGGGCTGAAAGGTTACCAGGTTTGCGATGCAACGAGTCACGCGTTCGAAATAAACGGCGAACGATTCGTCGAGATTCGAAAGTACCAAAGTATGTGAATTTCCGCTCTTTTTATATCTTTCGAATTCGCCGACGAGTTGAGAAATACTCCCGATAAGATGTCACTACGATTTATGCGTATGAAATCGTCAGACCTTGAGAATTCAACTTTTATGTGTAACTGGAAAATTCTACGCATTGATATTCGTGAATAGTTTTATTCTGACCTGATTTAAGTCGAGATCCGGGCATTTCGAGGCACATTCTTCTTGCAGGTTGGCTGGAGCAGCTGGATCTTCGAAGTCTTCTGGCAGAAGCGCCGAGACGCTTCCCGCCATCGCCAACACCTTCAGAAATGCACATAATCCCGTTGCTAACATAATATCAACAACCCCCCGGTGAAACGAACCCTCGATCACCCTCCACGGAATTTTCGTAGCAATTTCCTTAACCGTCGATCGTCATTGTTCTCTGGATCCGGACGACCTCCACGACCTTAGAAAAAGCTTCGAAACACGAATCAAGCCTCCTTCCTCCTCATTCTTCCACATCGATCCTCGAACTTGAGGAATCCCAACGTTCTTTCAACGATTACTGTTCTTCGAGCGAAATCTCAACTTTTCACACTAATAGTCGGACGATGTACAAATCGATCTCTTCCATGAAGTGTCACACACCAGCACTCTGATCTTGCAAATCTTCAAATTACCCTTCACTGTCCTTCTTATTATTGTTTGTATCGATAATTAACGAAAAACTTCCAAGGCCCCTAATATTGCACACAAATCGTAGTTCCAATACACCCTTTACTATGTCGATCGTATATTCACTATGTTTAAAGCTACCAATATACATTTGCGTGTTCGGTTTAACAATTGTCACTGAAAATATCCACCGATGCAAATGTCAACGACTAAAAATCCGAAAGATTTCCATCGTTTTCTTTTCCCGCTGGTAAAAAATTGGATTATCGTCCAGGCACTTCTCGTGTACGAATTCAAAAACAAGAGGCTTTCCGGTGATAAAGTAGGATTCCACGCTGTTTCGAATCACCTGTGACGTTTTGAGTCACGAGGCCCTCACTCTAAGAGCCTGACGTGGTTGTTGTTAATGTCTGGCAAGCATAAGAGCAACTGACTCCGAATGGCCACTAGAGAGTCAACTATCCCCCACCATGGCCACCCTTATCTGTTGCACTCTGCTTGACCAATTCCGTACGGTGGTGGTAGGTATACTCCGAACCGAGCAGAGCGAAGCGTGTACACGTGAGGCCACTGTGGTATGCCTGTCGAGTGTCTGAAGACGAACAGAAGGGAGAAACGATCCGAACCTTCGTTCGAGCAGGTCCGACAGACCAATGGTCAATTGACAGATTGACCTGTTCTTACTATCCTCGTAAACTTTCATTCATATATTCGCACGTGCCGCTTTTTGCCGGCTGTCCACGTTGCCATTCAAGACAGGGAAAAGTGAGCGCGACGATGAAAAAGTGGTATGACTTTCTTTTTTATCTTGCCAGCGATAGCGTACGTAATAGAACGATTCAAAATTTTTCGAAAGCAAATAAAAAGTTTGTTTAGTACGGTTTTAACAGCAAACGAAACGCTCTCTTCGAGTTGCTTTAGTCCTAGCCACTTAACTCTTTAATTATAAGGAAAGAAAGTTTTGTTCGATTTGGATTTTGGCAAAATTAAGTAATTAATTAATTACGAACGAATTTCGTGTACTCAGAGGTAACACATTTGTGCGTAATAATGTTTATTATATCTTTTAGAATCATGTCGGGACTAAGGAACAATTAAACGTCACACGTATGCGGCAACATCTTTTAAAGGATTATTCCTTGACGCATAGAAAGTATAAAAGAGAATAGTTTCATTTATCGATCAAAGAGAGAATAGAGCGCTAAACGTGCAAACATCGGATTGAATACAAACTACACATTAGCCGAAGATCACTTCGTTAAGTCAACCATCCTCTTCTGTCGTGTTAGGTTGAGCCGCGTATGACGGTCGGATGGTACAAAGCAAATTCGAAGCCCAGCTTGGAACAAATACCAACTATATTGACGTTTTCACGAGGAATGCGTCCTTTCTAAAAATCTCTGTACACAAACGCTTCGTTTCCACACCCTTAGAAAGGAACGTCTTTTATCGACGATATAACCGAAGGGGATGGTGATGTTAACTCGAAACTCGTTTCACATTTTCATACAAAAAAAAAAAAAAAAAAAAATACAAATTTTCCTTGTAATTATCGTTATACAACAATGTAATTTTCTTTAATGGATAAACAGGCGCTTGTTTTGTCCAATGTTGTTTCTCAGTCTTTGTTCATCGTAGCCAAGTCAAAACGATGAGTCATTTCGACAGATTAAATCTGCGGATGACAAGAGTCAGCCTGTGTATTATGTTGTATTACCATTGCCAGTCACGGAGCGACGCATTGGGCTTTTCTTTTCGATGACCCGAAAGTGATCCATTCTTCGACGCGTACGCATATCTATTCGATCGCAGAGGACTTCGATTCACCTTCGTTCGCATTTACGCTGGGTCTTGTAAACATTGTGCCACATCGAACATGAAAGGATGAAAGAAACCCTTTCAATTCATAGATGAATGCAAAATTTCGTGTACTACATTGTACTGTATTTTATATGGTAGTTTATAATATCGCAGTCGTTGTCACTCTCCTCTTCGTTCTCTTCATCTTTTTGCCCGTTCCTTGGCAGCAGCGGTTCCAGAAGTCGCTGAAATTCTTTCCTTAGGTACGTCATGTAACGCAAACGAAACAAAGTATGTAATATCTAGCATATTTGAAAGAAGTACGATTATTTTTCTTCGTCGACGTCCATTAGGCTCGAGCTATTTCTTGGTCATCTACTGTTTAAAAGTAAGTAGTAAAAGTACTGTGCAAAAGAGCATGATCGACAACGAGATACGATACTTGGCCTACTCAGAAGGAAGTATCGATGTTACGTACTTTGATATTCTAACTGAGACTTTACAAGGTACGTTATCGCCGTCAAACGGAAGAATTGAAAACTCGAAGGAAAGATTCAGGTTGTACGCTGGAAAGCAAAGACCAATCGATTAACGCGACGAGATTATAAGCAAGCGAATTCAGAACAGTTTGTTATGAAACGACAGCGATCTGTGGCACGTTAGTTCCAACCTCAATGGCGGTTACAGGTTACCTAGGGCTTCCTGCGGAAATGGCCAATATACTCCTCCGACCTCCAACTCACTCAGTCACTCGCTCACTCGGATCACTCCTGTTTGGTGTACCCCGTACCCATATGATCGCCCTGTCGCTCGACACGTACTCGTTACGGGTCATCATCGTGATCTATGCGCCTACAACAAATGTTACATCCTTAATCTGTCCTAGCCTGCTAATCCTACGCTCGTGCTCAACGAGAAAGTTGACATTATTCTGCAACTGTAGATATAGACCTCGTTACTTCGCGACGCGATTAGAACCAATTTAGCTCGATCAAGAGCAAAACATTGTCTCGATGATCCGAAGGTTGCGATAAAATTGGTAAACGATAATACAAAATCGAGGGATTAAAAGGATGAAATTACAAAATAATTTCACGTAATCTCCTGTCGTGTTTGTTTCTTTTCGAAAACCGGACTGATAAATTATAATTCTCAAAACTAGAAACAACAGATGTGAATCCTGAAACAAAAAATATCTTAATATAATTTCCTAGTAGGAGCGACGATTTTAAAGAAATATTTACTTTGCTATTTTGTTCAACGGAGATTTATTAACAAAGTGATTACGGAAAACCATGTTTTGCCGATGTGTATCAAGTGCGATCTAATTCACACGTGCTCGTGGTCCATCGTTTGTTTTACATGCAACATGATTATCGTACAAAAGGAGAAGCTTCTTGTAAGATGTCTAGACGACTAGCTCGATGCTTACCCTGCTTTACACGATACGGCAACAATTCGGCTCTATTAGACCAATAAAGTGTATCAAAGAGGAGGAATGCGCCCCGCGTCAATCGTACATGTAGTGTCGGTTTGTCTGTCCGTGCTTTGATATACGGGGTGCGGGTGCACGGATAATTTAGATTCTACCCGGCCATACGTTAGAAGAACGGGCCAGAAAAAAACAGCTACGAAAAGGACGAAAATTTTTGGTGTTGTACGAGAAATGAGAAGACAATCTTCCATGTAGCAATAAAAACATCTTTAAGTTTTCTTGAGAAAATCTCTTTACATATGCATGGAGTGGAAATAAAAAAATTATTGTACACGTAATTGTTATATTTCCTACTTTAAGTTTCATATTTTTAAAAAGGAAGCAAAAAATGAGCGTTCATCGTGGTTTGTAGTTCTTTTTTTTTTACATATTCACTGGTGTTTGACTCGCCATTTATTAGGAAAAAGATATTTAACGATCAGAACGTACTGATAATAAAATATAGAATAAAAAGTTCTTAGAATATATTTTGTCCATGTTATGCTGACCCCTGATATGTGTATATTATTGAATATCTAAGTAAAGTTACTTCAGACTGTTGCCAATTTACACGTAGCTTACATACAAAAGAAGGAAATTTTTACGATTAAAGTAATATTCGTAATTAATATAAAACATGCAAACGTCTACGGAACAAAGTTCGATATAACCAATTCCATGTGGCTTCCAATGCTTCCTAAAGATAATTGTTATCTTTATCGGAAATTAATTGCGATTCAATACTTCTGTAACACGTGATCGAAAGTAACACCTATATTTCTAGTACTCATTCGCTTGTTTCCCGCTGTTTCAATTATACGCGATACTTATTTACAATATAATGTTCGAAAACTTATCGTAATTCGATAACGTATATTTTTATCATGACAGACTAATATTAACGACCCTATTTATATATACATTTATTTTATCTTATGCATTTTGTTGTTCTTTGAAAATTTTGTTTTGCGAGTGCCTATGCTACTTATCAATGCTTCGCGTGTTACTTAGCTTTTTTATCGGAAAATTCTTTACTCCAATTTTGTGTGTACATACATGGAATTTGTAATTACTACCAACATAGAATAAGTAATACATAGATAGTATCTTATATCTCAACTTACCAGAAGAGGGCACCATCTCTTTGCCTCCAGCTTCGATTTAGATGTGTGTAACGCATACTTGTATATATGTATATGTATATTTTACAGAAGACTATATTTAACTTCTATTTGTTAATAAACTTTTATACTGAATATAATATATAAAATACTCTATGATTATTTATTCGTTAAATTTGTAACTAAAATGGAGGTTCGTATTATATTAGGAATCTTCATGTAAACCTGTCGTATGTCATGAAAATTTATATGGTAATTCAAGATGGAAGACGGTGAAAATAAAGCGGACGTTGGGCTGGATAAAGAGAAAAAGTCGTACGCAGGAATACCGGAGGCCGAATTTGTAGTAAGTATATTATTCTAACAAAAGATTTACATACTATATTGTTATGAAATTGATACCGATATGTAAATTCCGTGTATTTATATTATATTGTATTACGAAGAATATTTTTACAAAGAAGTAATCCTCATGGCTATTAATCATTTTTATGAAATTCTATAAAGTAAATTCTATGAAATTTTCATTAAAAAAAACAGCAATAAACATTTTTTAATCTCTCTATTTGTTAAATGAATCTTTGCTCATTTGCTTAATCTATAAAAATACATGGGATATACACACTTTCTCGGTACGCTAACCGTATATGGTCACAAAAAAGACACGATGTTTGAAATCGAAAAATACACGTATTTTTATTTCACGTAAAATATTTTAAACGTAGGACGATGTCGACGCTTTTATGGCAAGACCTGAAAATGAATCAGCAGACAAAGTACTGCAGATGTTGGACGAGAACCATGGGAAATATAAATTTATGGAATATAATTTATTCAATAAAAGAAGACGTCTGAAAGCTCAGATTCCAGATCTAGAGCGATCATTAGAAATGATTAAAAAATTGCAGCAAGAGAAGAACAAGAGCAAAGAATTAGAGACACAATTTTTATTATCGGAACAAGTTTATGCAAAGGCTGTTATTCCTCCTACTGATAAAGTGTGCTTGTGGTTAGGAGCTAATGTTATGTTAGAATATACTTTAGATGATGCTCAAGAGATGTTAACAAAAAATATTGAAGCAGCAAAGAGAAATCTAGGTTATGTTGAACATGATTTGGATTTTGTAAGAGATCAATTTACTACAACAGAAGTTAATATGGCACGTATTTATAATTGGGAAGTAAAACGCAGGCAAGCTGCTAAACCAACATGAAGGCTGTCTTTTTTTAATAAATTCAATTTGCACGCGACAAATGCCTAAAACTCCAAGGGTAATTATACAAATGAAATAAATATCGAACGAAATCACATGTGTTATTATTTATTATATATGTATATTTTATATATTATATATATATATATATATTGTATACTTTTTAATAATATATAATATTCTTAATTCTCCTTTTTTTCTTTTCTTTTTTTTAAGGTTACTTACATTGTCAAATGGAAAGAGCCTGGGAATAAAAAGTACTGTTGGAAACTGTCAATGGAATAAAGGACTCAAATACTACACATTTAGGTTATAAGCTAGATACACCAATATTTATGTATATTGTCACAAATACATCTGAATTCTAACTTAATAATGTTGTTTTGTGTACTTACAGAAAGATCTATTACCATATTTATTATATTAAACTTAATTAAATTTATATTTTAATACTTTTGCAACAAAATATACAACTTTTATAAAAAAACAAAATAATACATTATGTTTATTATTTGAAATATCACATAAATCAAAATTTAATTTGAACATTACTTTCTAATTTATCATCCTGCTTGTATACTTTGATTATGAACTACGTTCTATGTAACCACGTTTAATTTAGTTAAAAAAGAAATATAAAAAGTATCACTATATACTTTTATGAACATGATTAAGAAATAGACTTATGACTAATGGAATTTGCAAGAGTCAAACTTAATTTATCTTATGTTTTAAATTGTCTTAGAAAGTGATTTTCTATATCTATTTTAAGGCACATAGTCAGTCTGACTTTCTGTGAAAGTCAGTGTCCAGCACGGACTAGTATTCTATTATTGTCTAAAACTTTGTAGTTAAATTATTCTGCTCCTTCGTCTGCTTCGTATTTCACCAATTTTGCCTTTAACTCTGTGATCTTGGCTTTAGCTTCTTCCAGTTCTTTCTTTAATGTTTGTACTTCAATGTCAACTTCCGTGATACCTCCTAAATTTTGACGAATGTATCTACAATACAATTTAGGAAATATATTGCACATCAAACATACAGGTAACTACTGGTTTTTTCATGACATAAACCTATTCAACCACTCATATATTAAAAGGATACTCTAAAGCATCATCAGGTTTTTCTGGTTCTTCGTATAAAGACACAAGCACCTTTGTAAGAGCATCCATAACGCCTGCTCTTTCCAGATATTTTCTGAATTCCTCTCTTTTAGAATCAGGTGGCTGAAATAAATATTTCAAAAACAATGAGTATTAAAATTGATATCATATTCGTAAATTCAAGTATACACGCGATAATCAAACAATTTGAATCAACAGCACTACAAAAACATCGAGCCGCCATCACTATTAAAGAAGTTGTGTAGAATCAGTATTACCTTGAAATTCGACATTTTTATTACCGACTTATCTTTATACAACTACTTTACGATACCCTGCAACTATTATTTATTAAATAGTTTAAGGAAATTCCGGCAACACGTGCTTAACAAACCACGCGACACCTCGATGAATTAAACCGTTATGACACTCGTTCAGAACAAATGCCATATGATATATGTACACGATTTTCAAAACAACATATATTCGAAACAATTTTTAATTCAGAAAAAAATGATCATTTACCATTGTGATAAGTGAATGTAGCGTGTAATGTCAGTGAAAATGATCGTATTCTTTTACTTTGTTTCACTAGAACACAATTTACGAAATTAGCGTACTTTCGATAGTAAAGTTCGAATGTTAGTGTAGTTTATTTCGATCGATGTCACCCCAGTCAAAGAAGTATCTCGCATGGACCCATATCCGATATCATTTAAAAAATTGTTACCTCAAGATAAAATTTAAGTAATCATAAAATAAAGTATCAGACAATATATAATAAAGAATTATAAACGAAATCAGTGCAACCGTTTGATTAATATAAACTTTATTTTGAAATATGTTAGATTCGTTAACTAGAAATTTAGTCGAAATATAGTATAATGAGAGATATTGTACTTATACGTGTATCGTGTATATACTATATCGAAGCATTGATTGCATTCAAAATGGCGAGATAATATTTACACCGTAATTTTCGCGTCACTTTTCAAACAAAGGATTTAATAAAAAGGAATTTAACATCATTTTTAAGAGTCTTGTTGTAATGTTTCTTGGAAAAAGAGAAACTTTTTCACGGGTAGTGCTGACTGGTGCTATAGGTATCTGTTCGTTCATTGGTGATCAAGGTTTAAAACATGGAAAGACTGCTGCAACACGCGCGATTTTTGACAATGTCACTCACGCAATTGTCGGTGGGCTTACTTGGGCAGTTATCTTAAATTTGTCAAAGAAGTCTCTTGCCCAAAATTTTTCGAGTATTTTCTGGAGCTTCTGTTTGTCGTCTTTTATTGATGTAGATCATTTTATCGCAGCATGCAGTTGGAAGTTAAGTGTAAGCAACATCATAACCTTTTGTAATTTGTGACAATGACATTTGAGATTTAAATTTTGTTATTTCTTTTTACAGGATGCTACACATTTAGAAAAACGACCATTCTTTCATTGCACCACTCTACCTATAACGATATGGATCATGCTAAGCTTCTACGCAAGTGTATTTAATTATCCAAAGCTCGGCTACTATTCATGGATAATATTGGCAAGTTTTTTAAGTCATCATATAAGAGATGGTACGAGAAGAGGCTTATGGTTTTGTCCTATTGGTTCTACGCAACCCATTCCATATTATCTATACTTAAGTATGAGTATGATGCTTCCTCATATGCTGCAATGGTTAATGGTATCATCTGTGCATGAATCTAAGTCTCTGGATAATGAAACATTAATTGATATTGTATAGATATTGTAAAATAGTTGACTAACTGTATGTATGTACATATAAATGGACGCGTAATCTCATTTTTATATTAATAATATGGACATATATTTTTTTAATAAGTCATATATTCTTTAATTGCATTCATTACAAATAAATATTTGTAAACATTTTTAAAAAATAACAATCAGTGTACATATGAAAATATCTTGATTACCTGATTAAAAAGAATGAAAATAAAAATTATTTTTAAAAACATGATCTTTTTGTATCATAACAAAGGACTGTTCAAACAATTTAACCTAATTTAGAAATCAACAGGAAAATAATTTTCATAGTTATTGTTAAATGTTGAAGATGAAACATAAAATACCAAAACAGGAAAATCTTATATATAATAACACATTAACGACCGCTGACGTATTACTATTTCTTCTTATGGTTACTGCAAGCTTAAGAAAATCAATTAGCAATGATTCTGAAAAAAGGAAATTTCCTGTAATTATTTCAATTAATAGTAATGAATAATATAATGTATAATGTTTAAAAGGGAACTTCAAATTCTTATGTTTATCTTTAAAAACTTGTAGCATTTTATCGCGAGATCGGTGAAGTTGTCGGTTGCAAATGTGTTAGAAAGGGTTAGTTGCGTCCATAATGTTTACATAGTTGTTTCCACAGACAGGTGTATTCAGTAAACGATCATTGTTCACGTATGCCGGTCTTTTGTGTTACGTGTCTCCAGAGGTAGATCGACGTTTGATTGCGATGTAAAAATTGAACGATACCCACGTAAATACGTGCGTGCTGTAATACGTAGGGACTTGAGAGGAAGACGCGGAAGACACGGATGCCCTTGCAAAGTCAGCCGCGCGCACACGTGTGTACACGTACACCTTCCGTAGGCTGGAGGGGTTTATCAGCATTCAGCATTGCTTTGCTGGCTCTGTTACACACTTTACTTCACTCTCGTATTCGTTCGCGATCATATATTAGTGTTTATTTACCTAGCTACATACCTTTTCTCTATCGAGCAACGATAGAGTTTTGCGTCGGCGTTAAGAGAAGTCCGTGGCTTAGTGAAGCAATCCATCTTGTAATTGAAAGTTTCAACTGTGTTATTATCCTGCTATCTCTTCCATGTTTTCACCATGACGCCGTCCGATTTTTACCACGAGAAATTCATTCTTCGTTTTGAACATGCTTTTCGTGAACAATTATGGCTCGTTAGCTGTGTTTCGCGAAAAAATAATCGGTGACATTGAGTTTTGCCTTCTCTACTGTGTTGTACCCTCTTGTACATAATATTTTTAAAAATCTTGTACGAACAGCAAAGGATTTCGCCGAAAGAGAATTTTACAATACCACCAGATTTTCGCAGATATCGCATCGATCACGATAACGCGTTGATATCGTATATCTTGATTGTGTGTGCGCCAGTCCAGTATTGTCTCCAGACAGATCCCGTGTCACTTTTACTCCGTTTATAATATATTTACCATGGTAAGTACACGTAATTCTACTTTTCCTATGGATTATTTCTATAACAATCCTAAGGTCAGAATGTCACGGGCTCTGCCCAAAAATCGTGTCTCAGCTAATATGTACAAACCGTGCGACATAGTTTCATTTTAATACAAGTATACATATATATCAAGGTTACCGCTCGTCTTACGATTACAATGATTAGAAGACTGCTCATTTACCGACTCATTCCGAGTAATTGTTCCGTGATTAGGTATCGTTTCGATGGAACGATAAAATACTGTTTAATATGACTTTGTGTTCATAGATAGCTAATTAAATTAAACAATCATTGTTCCTTATCACCTATGCATTAACGCTCCGTGAAATTTCACATGAAACAAGGCTAATCACGGACTTGTAATAAAGCTTGTTTTGTAATACTAATTACAACCACTCGAGCGGTTCCCTATTAGAGATGCAACTATGTATCTTCAAGGTTGAACTGGCGCAAGAAGAATCACTGGAATTATGCGATGAAAGTGATTCACTGCGAACATTTACAATTCTACTGTATTCAGCGTAGAATAATACCATTCGGTGACAGCATATGCATCACTTCATTCATGCCGCCTCGAACGTTTCATATGGCGGAACGTATCCGCGATTCATAAACTTCCTGTTTGCATCCAATATGTTTATCAAGTTTTATGGCGTCTTGACATCTGACGCGTTAAACGCAGGTTGCGAAATAACGCCTCGAGGAAGTGCAAAGCAACCGTGCGTGACAAAGATTCTTTCACATTCTTGCATTCTCACTATGTCCATCTTTGTTACGCCCTCGCTCTATTGGCACATTTCGAACCGCGAGAGTCTTTCACGTAAAGAGGAATTCGTTATACGTTCGGTCGATCGTTCATTCGGTTGGCTACTGCTTTAAGAAATTTTCCCTTTAAAGCAAACGATCATATTACTAGATAAACTACTAAAAGCGATACTTGGGAATTTTTCAAAGTAGATACCGCTGTCGAAATGACGAAATTTCTTATCAGTACAGATCTAAAGTTAGATGTTCGATTTTCCAGGGAACCGATGACTTGTTGCTGTATTTTGCTATAGCAGCCGGTATTGTTGGTGGTGCTCTGTTGCTGCTCTTCGTTTTAGTGTTCGTACTGTTTGTCAAAGTGAATCGATTATCGAAAGATGGGTGAGTACTTTCCTGCGAAAGGTAGCACTTTCTTTCTCTTCGCTGGTGTGTGCAAAATCCATTCCCGATTTCTGCTTTTAATTTTTTGTATTTAAACGCTGTCGAGCTTTGCTTAAATGGAAAAAAGAAAAAAGAACTAAACTAAATGTACAGCAGGCTTTGCTCGTTGAATAATATAAACTAAATGTATTTTAATTGAACGGGTTTTCTGATTGAACTCGATGGATATTTAGTGACATAGCCAACGTTTCGTTTTTTTGGGACGGGCCACGTTCTCGACGAACTAGGAATCCGAATAAATCATGTAAGATTTACGTAAGATTCTAAACGTTCAAATATGATTGGCGAATCGCGGTTTTACGGAGACGTGCGAGCGAAAAGAAATATTAATTCGTGACTCAGTACGGCATTGATATCGTATCTTTGCTGCGCGCGACACGATTGTTTAGCTTATCTTGGTAAAAGAATGTGAAATGGATACGGGAATTAAAACGCCTTGCACGCGACCAGATTTCTTTTTTTATAATTATTTTCCCGACTTTCTAAAGTATACTTGCTTCTATACTACATTTGAAATATCTCTCGAATAAAATTATAATTACTTTTATATTATATTTTTTTCGCACCCAGCAATATTTATGTTATTAAATTGACAAAAATTGTTCAGGTTCAATCATCCGAACAGACAGAACATGATAGCGGACTATTGTTACACGAATCCTACAATTGTGCCAGGAGAATTGCTATCGCGTCGAGGATTTTCGATGTATAGCGGTTCCGAAAACATTGACGATGATTACAGAATGAAGAGGGATCAATCTGGCACTTATCTCGAGGCACGGTCAAAATTTTGACATAAAACCATAAGTATAAACAATTCATCGAGTGCGTGACTTTGGAAAATACAAAAGATGGATTAATTTGATGTTATTAATTAATTATACTCTTGTATCGAATGTTAAGTACGAATGTCTACGAATGTTGACAGAGGTGTTGTTCTGTTACATTTGAATTTAATTACCATCTGCCATAAAATTCATTTATGTGTATATATATTTAACTATATATAATATCTCTTTTGTTATAAAATGATCAAATTAGAAGTAGAAACGTATTTTTTATGAAGTATGGAATAGTTAATGGGAAATAATACGAACGATGTGTAAACGTATAGAGTTATCTATAAATTTTTTTATCTATAAATGATAACGTCTCGCTAAAAATTCAGCTATCTCGAAATAGTACATTCGATTACCGATAGATTACGCTATACGCATTAGTCACTCAGGGAATTTGCTCACGATGATAAGAATTAAAAATCAGAATAGATGTAAATATAATCTATCGCAATGTATCGCATAATTCAATTTAAATTATTACTAGAATTGTTTACATTTCTCCACTATTTCGCTTTCGTCTTTTTCTTCTTTCAGTCGTTTATTTTTCGTTTCTAGTACGTAGTTATTAGTGATTGAATTCCAAAGATCCTTTACATAAAATAGCGTGTATTATGTTCGTAACGTGTAATAATCATAATAAACACTGTTGCGTTCCTTATTTTGTCTATTCATTGCCATTTTACATCTGTAATTTTTAATCGAAAGTAATCCAAATCTGATATTATTCATTTTAATAAATACATAAAAAACTATTAAGTGCTTTCCCTTAGCGAATTAATATTTTCGATTGTACGTTTACAAAATCATGGAAAAATATCGCACGTGACTCCATTAAATTCGATTTTATACAAAAGGCATTACATATCTTCCAATTTAGGATCGAATTTCATCAATAAATTATACATTATATTTATCATCCAATCACACGTAATCCTCTTACCGTGCATTTCCATTAATGTCCACTTAACTCTCGTGCAACGTGTGTGTCCCGGTAATTATTCCCTTGCGATCCGGTATCACCTCAGAAATTGAACACCACTCCGGTATTCCGATCCCTCGAGGCCTACCGATACATACTTAACTCCCACTCGAATCGCGAAAAGAATCGATTAATAAAATCTGTATCGACAACCAGGGGGCACCAAAGTAGTCAGGTTTGACACTTAACAACAGTGACTCATATTGTTGACATCTCAACGTCATTTAGAACGAAACAAATGTTTTTAAGAGCGAAAAACAAAAGTTTAGAAGAACCAAAAATAAATTATCGAAGGTTCCAGGATGTTTACCATCTAAGCAGAAATTCTATGAATTCTACAGGATGCGTCGCGAGACGGTCGCAGGTGCATGTTAACCGCGAACATCTACGACTCCATGTATGTAAGTGATTGCATCAAGTAGTTACTTGCGTATCTCTTTTTAGAGCGGAAGTGGAACACCTTCCGACCGATATACGCAACAACGTCGATGTGGGTGGCGATGAGGATGTAGGTTGGGATACAGACGATGCTACGGGGAGTAGGCAATAGCATGGGGATAGGCCGTAATTGGTATAAAATCATCGAGCAAACACATCGGACAAGACAGCCTGAGGGTTGTGGGCGGCGTTACGTGCCGTTGCCTTGGTAACCGTGGGGCGATTCTGCTAAAGCACCCCTTCGCCTTGATTGCGCACAGGCCCAACCGCCCCCGTGTACGTACGCTCTGCTATCTATCTATGTGTGCGTGTGTTTCGCGCGTATACTGCGTGTTTCTATATGTATACGAGTATCCGCGAAAGCGCCATCTGGTCTTAGCTACATGCCAGATTTACAAGGCGCGCTCACGGTCCGTTTTTCCTTGTATGCGTTACACGCATCTCCCGTCGACTATGCGTGCATGGAAACTATCCTTAACCGGCGGCATACTACCACAGAGATCAGCTACCATACTTTGGGAAATATTTCACTCTGCGCGAGTTTGTCCTAAGGTATCGTCGAGAATCTGTCGGATTCCATAATGGCCGCTATAACGAAATTTAGATTACAGTTTCGTTTCTAGAAGGATCTATAATAACGTAGTATGCAGCTTTTCGCAGAGTTAAATCGATGTAGAATTTATTTTCGAAATAATTTCTTGAATTGAACTATAACTTTATGGTCTTTGTTTAGGGCGGAGATTGAAATAAAGATTATAGCGGAGTATGCTGCTAAAGCTCTCCCCCTTAATAATAAGGGAATATCACGCCCTCTGTATTTGGATATACCTATATAAGTGCTTTCATCGGAACACGCAACTTGTCGAGTGTTTAGTTTAACCGCACCCCGTGGATCCGCGTTTATGCTCCTAATCGGACTGGATTATAGTCAGTTTCGTCGTGTCGCTCGTAAACCATGTCACGAGACATATGTTATTCTTCGTGCATTCGATCGCCACGTGCAATATTTTCTTTCGTTTTCCAGCGAAACATAACAAGACTCATTGCACGTGTCGTTGAAAACGTAATCCGTTCGAAATCTGTCTTCAATGTCTGTATAATCGATCATTGAATCTTCAGTTTCCATCTGTTTCGCACGAACCTAGATTTTTATTCTCTGTCCAATTAAATACGTAATTTTCTTATCCCACCATCTTGTCAGATATTTTGACTTTGTACTACATAAAAAAAAAAAAAAAAAAAGAAAAGAAAAACAAAACGAATATTCTTCTCATCGCATGTCACCTATTTAAACAATCCTATAAATTATCTCAAGTAGATCCATTAATCTTTCTATCGTTGCAAGAACGATTAGCTACAAAAAAACCGCTCCCTTCGTTCGAGATAATCCTGCAAAGATTTGATCGATCTACTTAAATTACCATCATTTTATTCATTGTTACGTTTCAAACGTTCCCGACACGTCGAATAAGAAAGTCCGATTTTCACGATCATGTAGCCGATGTCGATCACACGTCTCTCGATTCTCGTCAAATTAAGGCGCCTTCGACCTTCCTTCCTCTGGTCGTCGGCTTAATCGCGGTCAGCGTCGGGACGTCGCTGTCGGGAATGGGTCGCGTCCGCGACGGGTGATCGCGCAATTTCACAGGATCGTGACTGCGTCAGATTCGCTGGCCGAAGAATTTAACGAGGCGCACGCGGCTCGCCCTCCTTCGGTGCGATCGTCGTTCCAATCGCACACGTTCGATAATAGCGGCCCTTGTAAACGCGAACACCCTTAATCATTGTGTCCTTGTTACACCAATCTCACGGCTGATGTATATTCATGGACCTGTCCACGCATGTCGAACCAGAATCGTGTAAATGCCACCGATCGCTCACCTGACCTGCTCGAACACCCGATACGATCATTTTCATGGAAGGGTGGATTTCGTGTAACGTACGATGACGTGCAGGTTGTTGATTGATATCTGGGAAGCAATCACTTGGTTACGAGATACATCGATGTTTCTAAGTATCGCGATACCTACTCGTTACAATCATTGGAAAAGACTAACAAGTTTTACTTTGGTTAATCCTGTTGTTCTTTTTGGATCTACGATCCACGTGACATGCAATGGATGTTACGTTTCGATCGATACGTAGATTCGTAACAAAGTAATTGGTATTTAAGAACGGAGAAAAGTATTCAATTTATATCAAGTATCAGCAGCTGTTCCAATATGTGTAGATTTAGAGTTGTCGAAAGTGGCGTAAATCGACAGTGTGAGGTTTCGTCATTGGATTCTTCCAAGTTAATTGTAATTTTATTAGAAACGTAATATTTTTAGTTGATTAATTGTTTAATTTGTTGATGCTTCCTTCGGGCGAGGATAAATTTCTCGATATTTTGCTTGAAATTTTTTATATCCACGGTCCTTACAGAATTGAAGTTTCGAATACGCTTCAAAAGAGATTTCTTAATTTCTCCGGTTCTCACAGTGCCAAGTCGACTTTCGAATCGCACGAACACAGTGTGATTCTGTTCTCGAATAGAAAAATTACTGACTCCTCCCGTGAAACCTGTCTTTTTAGACTCTAATAGCGGAGCCGAGACTGACGGCGATTATAAAGAGGCACGTGCCTCCCTTCATGAGCGACCCCATGCAGACAAGCACGCGACCACCGAAAGCTAACCCAAGAATCGTACACGGCACAATTAATTTATTGTTCGTGCCGGTGTAGTGACAATCGGGCGAACGCCGGAGAAAAACAGGATCGTTGTTTTCTTCTATTTCATTCGGGGGGATCCGGGAACGGATGCTGCCAGCCGATCCTTCGCCTTTGTCGTGGGATAATCAACGATCTCTTCAGATTGCCGAGTTTTCCTCGATGGTATAAATTGTAGGATTTCATAAAAAATTGTATAAAATTATAAAATATTTGACTTTGGTGAACAAATTCTCGCAACGTTCTTCGTACGTCTTTTTAAAGACTTTCTTTTATGGTTTCACATTTTTATCGTCGCAGTTTTTACAATTCTTAATCTCTCTTAATACCGTCTTTATTTGTTTTTCTTTTTAGTAATCTTATAGTTTTATCTTTTTGCATTTTGAAAATTACCATTGGGATACATAATCCCCTTTTTCTAAACGTCGGGAAATATCTTTTATCCCTGAATTATAAATGGAAGAAGAAGAATTATAATCTTGAGTCCAAGATAAATGCAAATCGTTTGTTTAAGATATTTCATGGGACATCCATGGGGTGTCCACGTGTTTTGGCTTAATTTTTGGAAATTCAGTGAAAAGGAGAAACATGTCACCATGTCCATTATGTTATCTGTCTTTCACGGGTACCTTAGGGAACAGGATTGAGCATCATGGGAAATTCCCACGGTAAAGGGGAAACTTCGTCATCCATAAAATATCAAATAATCCGAAAAAACGACGATTTATTCCAATAGTTTCGTGTAATGAATTTATTCAATGCATTCGATAAAGTGTTTTTAATTAATTGAAAAAAAAGAAAAACAGGAACACTTCTATCATCTTACTAACATCGAATAATTCGCTTCAAGAATACCTCGATTCGTTTATTGATTTATTTCAATTGTTCGTTACCTTCGAGATACAATAATTCCAATCGTGACGAGAGAGAACAAAATTTGAAGTTTTTATTCGTTGAAATAGATTTAAACGCAGATTTAAATACAAATATATCGATTGAAAGAGGAGGATCTATGTACGAAAAGAAAATAAGAGAAAAAGAACAGCAATAAGATAGATCGTCAGAGGAAAATATCGATTATATTTTTCTCGCAATAGGTATGCAGCGCGCGCGCTATCACTTTTACAATATTTACAACGGTTACAATAGTAACGTATCGTACAACACGGTGATCATCACCCCAACTACCAAACAGTACCTTCGATTCTTTAATTTACATCGATTATAAATAATAGTAGCTCGCAATTGGCAATGTGTACACGTGTATTATACATGTGATTTAGTCTCGTGGTGCTAACGTGGCGGCCTCGAGCAACTCCTAAGGTTACTATAGTATGGTAGTTCGATAATAAAATACTTCGATGATTAAGACGTAACTGGGATCGCCAGAATACTCTATGGTCATATTTATTAAGTATTGGGTTTTGGAGATGCGCGCGATATTTAAATAAATGCGGTTTAAGATATAACAACGGTGATATTTGTACCTTTGTTTTCTCTTCTAATACGAAGGAGGGTGTGTTTCTTTGGTCGGTTGGTACAAACACCGGTCAGTCTTCGGGTCTACCTAAGAGATATCTACTGTATTTATATATAAGAGTTTCGACCAGCTATGAACGACTATGTAATGTACATGTCTACAAATGAAGTATGTATCTCGCGCTATTCGTTCGGATCTCCTCCGATCTCCTCACATTTCACCTTATGTACAGTTACACGCTTGTAATTTCTTATTGGCGAATAAATGCTAGGGTTAGTACTTTTACAGAACATTTCGTGCAATTAAATCGTATAAAATCACTCGTCCATCATAGACACGATCGCGTTATTTCCCACCTCAGGCATCTCGAGTTTGAGAAGAATTTTAGCTGTTCACGTCCAGCGTGTAATTCGCAGAAATTCTTTTCTTTTTCCGTTATTTTAATTTCATCTTAGATTGAATTTTTTCGACCGTTAATGTTATCTCGAATTTGGCTGATTCCAACATTCTCTCGAATCGTCGATTCAAATCCGTCTGCTTTTTCTACGATAAATCCGTTCGATTAAAAATCTCATTAGCATTTGAATCGAAATCTTCGTTAAATACACGATCGAAATCGTTATCTTAGCTAATGTTGACGAACGTCATTAGCGATCAAACGATTAGATTGGTTTACGTCTAAATAAACGCTTAAGTGGTGAAAGAGAAAGAGATGAATATGTTAAGAGGTGTTCTTACAATTCTTACAAAATGCCACACGAACGTAAACACCCGCTATAGAATATCCGAAGCTTAACTTATATTAATCTCGAAGCAATTATTCAACGTAATTGCCACAAGGTGCATATTCTTCAAACAAGAAGCTTAAGTGATATGTGAATAAAGTATAACAGACCTAATGACCAGCGAATTTCACAACAGATCGTCACTCAATATGCTACAATACGATATAGTAAACCTCCGGGATCGCAAATCCTTAAACGATTATCATCTTCTTAAATATATCAACTGTACAGCTATTCTCGTTAGAGTCTTACGCAAATTCGGCAGTATATTCAGCGACATTTTTAATATTCCCAATATTTCTAATATATTTTTCCTCGTGATTCACTCGACATGCTGATTTCACTTGGAGTTTTTCACGATTTTTCACTGTATCCTCCGCCCGAAATAATCTTCCATATTTCCGATGGTCGAACGCACCAAATCTTAGCCTTCCATTGTACAATCTGTTCGCATTCATCGTTCACCATTATCCTCGAATTATCGATATTCGAGCGTTCTTGCAGGAAATCGTTGTTTGTCCCACCAGAGAACGTATCACAATAGCACGACTCGTTGTTACAGTTGGTATCGACGTGCTATGCGCAAGCCGCGTCTAGTTCGTGTCAGTGAACGAACTGATGATGTGCTTCGTAATGATGCTGATAGTGAATCAGGTCTTGCACTGAGCTTGGACTATATTGCTGCGAGTCTACGATCACACTGGTGTAACTGGCTGGCGTTGCCTCTTGATGATGATAGGAATGCTTCGCGGGATTATTGTTAGTATTATAGTGACTCAAATGGGGTTGGTAGGAAGATTCGTAATGTTGAACGTTGCTGGAAGCACTGGTACTCGCGGTTGCATTGTGAGTCTCGTTGTTGAGACTGCAATTAGGGTGCATGATCACGCCACCGACTTCGTTTAAATTAGATGGCGCCGAGTCAGGCATATAGTGATGATAGTAAGGATGATAACTGTGCGGTACGGAGTATACGCTCAGAGCATTCGGTAAATGAGTATCCATGGCGTCTGTGCTGCAACAGGAACTCGACGAGGTGGAGTAAGGTCTGTTCTGTTGGCTACTTTGGGGACTGTGTTGTTGCTGCTGCTGCGGTGGTGCTTGCTGCTGTTGAGCTTGTGTCTGTGGTTGTGGCTGCGGTTGTGGCAGGTTTGATGGAGGCGTCGAATGATCTAGTAGATGAGGGGAGTGCTGGTGTTTCTGTTGAGCGGTTTGGGGACTGTGTTGCTGCAGGTTCGACGGGGAGTTTGCGTGATGCATAGGGTGAGGATGTTGCGCTTCTTGTTGCTGCGATACCGAAGCCAGTGGGTCTTGATGCATATCTGAAAGAAAAATTTTTCACTTTTCATTTGAGATTCAATACCTCGTAATAGAATTTCGTTTATATGAATTTGTCGGGGGACAAATAGTTTATAATTGCAGACATGTAATTGGAATTGATGTAATAGAATACATAGTTCGTTTAACCAGCCACTGATTAAAATTCCTTTCAAATAAATCGAGTTCATACAAACGGAGATCTACTATATTTTAATTATATATATAACAAGTTTTCGATCATTCGCCGAGAGTGTCAGTCGTATTTTTGTACTGTCTTTCGATTCGAGCCGGTATAGTGTCAGTCGACCGTTTTACGTGTCGTCTGCGATATTTTTTTAGTTTTTATGTTTCTCTACTTACTTCTACTTATTGTATTATATTATATTATATTATATCTGTTATATTACTGCATCTTGGATACGCTTGGATACTATGATCATTTGTAAGGGATGTATTACAAAAGTGTTGATTCAGTGACTTGGGTTTCTTGTGGCAGTGCGTCTCGTTATAGTTGCCAGGACTGGTCACCGGTAGCACGATGATCAATTTTTAGATTGCAAATCGCCTGTCGATTCAAATTCTCTCTCTCTCTCTCTCTCTTTCTCTCGCTGGATCCCAGCAACGTTCAGCTCCTGAACGGTTTTCGTGAAATCTTCAGTTAGAAGTTAGAAAGCATTTTATCCGCCTGAGATTCACGAGAGAATGATCTTGAACATTATTGCCGATGGCAAACTTAAATAAAGTCGGAAATTTCCAGCATTTCAAGTAGAGGTTTAAGATCTAAACTTAACACGTTGAGGTTGACTATTCCTTCTTCGTCAGAGCCATATATGATAACTGTACTTGTTGAAACTTGGTTATGCGAAGGTATTGCCAACTCAGAGTTTGACTTGCACAATTATAATATCCATAGATTCGATGGAAACTCGACTACAAGCGATTTTCGCATGGGTCATATGTTGATAGCTGTTCGTAAGTCATTGTTCATTTGTTTTTTGTAGAGATCCAGTGTTCGGTATTTTTGCTGCAGTCAGTGACTTGAATTTATATGCAGCGCACGCTAGATCGGTCGAAGATTCTTTTCCTTTTCGCCGTGCATTTACCTATTTCTAATTGGCCATTGCAATTTATCAAGCATCTCTTGGTATAGTGATTCGGTTAGTGATCTTGTGTACACATACTTCCCTCTTTTTTCGCTACATAGATAAGCTTTTTCGTTATGTAAACAGCTTAATTTCATCGGTTCATTTCAACTAGACTTTTTACGTAACTTTTGTGGTAATATTTTATAGATTTAGTTTTCTCTTCGGATTTCGTCAAATTTTAACTTGAAATGTGGATCTCGTACTACTCGGTCCTAGTATCGACTTCGGTTTCTCTGATCTTAAACCGTTTAAACCTTGTGACGCTCGAACGTCGACGTTAATGGTCGATTTACTTTTTACTCGTAAGATGCTTAACGACATCGTAAATAGCCCCGAAATTGCAACGCAATTCGAATTGCGGATACCTCGGCTTTCTATTAGATCCCGTCTCCTTTTTAAGCAGGAGAGCTCGCGCTCTTTATGGCCAACAAAATTGTTTAAGCAGGTTTGTTACAAAGGTTAATTTTCATTGCGAAGAAATCAACTTTTCCTGTACTTCAGCTTCATCGTCAGATACACCTATAGGCATAGTTTACTTTCTGTTCTCTCGAGATAAATGCTTCTCATATTCTAACAAACTACAGTCCGTAAACATAATGATAACGACAATAACAACGATGTTAGATCGTAAAGCTTTATATCTATTTAAAAGTTTTGCTTCAGAGCATCCTTACCTCCATATTGGTAAAACCAGTCGGAGTTGTATTTTAGATTGTCTTCGTGAGAGCTGCTGTTCACGTTTTGCGGCTGATAAGACGGCGACAGATAATGATTGTGATTCGTCAGGTCAACGTACTCGGGTCTAGGATAAGTGGCACCGTTTGCGTAATCGTTATCAGGCGATTCCTTTGATCTGGTTCGATATGCCGGTGAACGGGGGCTGTGATTGTCCAGCTCGTTGATGCTTCCGCTGGTGGTCTGTGTCGACAGAGGGGTGTTGGGAGGATTGCTCGAGTTGGAGCAGTAGGACTTTTGCTCGCAATTCAACAACAGGTCCGTGTTCTCTGGTTTCGTCAACACGTAGTTGACCGACACGATACAATGAGGTCGGGAGCTTCGGGAATTGTGCACTATCGTGACGTACGACTGCATCCAGACCCATCCTCCTGATTTCGTCAGAAACCTGTAGTACTTGGTTATCACTTGGCCCTTGTACAGTACTGTGAACAGAAAGAAGGAGAATAAAACACGTTGGATTTATCGTTATCTCGACAATCACTCTGCTATCTACAATTATGTTTCTTGGTCGATCGACCACTCAACGGACGGAAATCATTTTTATAGTCGAATATTTTAGGAAAGGCTGTTTCGTGAATCGATGAAAGGAAATTTTCGAGCGTAACGTCGATCGTACAATCCGCAGGCGCAGACATTAGTGGCATTATGTCAGGCTCCCTTCGAGTTGCGCTCGTGAAACTGCGAGTCTGTTCAAACAGTGATAGCAGTAACAGCCTCCTCCTCTCTTGCCCTCTTCTACCACCCTTTGCCCCCTCTATCCCCTCTCTTCCTTCTCGTTCACCCTCGCGCTGACGTTCACGCACACACAAATACACACAGACGCGCGCGCGCACACATATACACACACGTAGACATCTAGACACGTATACACATCGGGCCAGCCTCTCTTTTCTACTCTGCTCATAGCGCCATAGCAGCATTGTTCAATCAATAATGTACACCGTGTATGTAATACGTATGCATATACTTAGACTTTAAGGTGTTGGCGCGCCACACAAGACGGGACAAAGAAAGAGGAGGAGGAAAAAGGGAAATGCTGTTATACCGCGATGCTTCGTCTGAAAAGTCGACTCGCGGAGGATGGGAGCTAAGAAAGATCAAAGGATATTTCGTCAGCGAGGGCGTCGCCGAGTTAAGCAGCGTCAGCTGCTTTTGGCCTTGCGAGAGCCTCTTCGAGCACTCTGATACCACGCCGACGCCTCTGACACCGCTTTCGAATACACACGCGTCAGGAGAAATAAGGCCTATTTCGATCGACACCTATTTACTATTCGCCTCGTTCATAGTTACAGTTGTTACGGTATATCTATCGTATCAGTTTTTAACATCTTTGTCTATAACGTTTTCAACAGTAATTCTATAGGATCTGGAATATTTGTTCGTGTTTCGTATAAACATCCGATATAGATATTAATATCGTGCAAGTTTTAAGACAAGTTACGTTTCAAGTAAGAATATCAAACGTGTAGAAATAGTCTGAAAATCGCAGCGTTTACTCGCAATTCGAGTATAGGTTACTGCCTTTGAAGATGAAATTAGAGAATGAAAAGATAGAAATTGTTTGAGATACTTACAGGTTCCATGAGCGTGCCTCAGTTGCATCATGTCGCAACCATGCACGTAATGATACAGCGTCTTCTCGATCAGATCCGGTGGATCATAGCCAGTCAGTTGCGATACACTGCAACAGCAAGAGGAAAGATGAAAACACCTTACAATATCCGCTATACTGTCTTCCTTTGGCTACAAATATTTCAGAGAGGAATATATTTATTTTTGCCGGGATTTGCCAAAGTCCAGTCGAATTCGAGGTTTACATAACCGTCGTCATCCATGGAGATCGATTTTCCGGGCGCGATATAAAATTTCATCCCGCGTTCCATCGCCCTACCCCGTATTTATACTCCGTCACGTGTTCATTTCCCAACGTGTACACGCGACTGAAACGCGTATACGTGTATGATATAGCCTTGTCTGCGCGGGATATTTATTTGACGCGAATAAAAAAAAAAAAAAAAAGAAAAAATAGGAAGAATAAAAAAAAGTGGAAGGAAGGGAAAAAATATCTAGCGAGACCGTGGTAACACGAAACTGATTTTAATGGCCGCCGAGCAGGACCCTTCTCTCCCCCGGCGTCGAAATATCGACGACGCAACTTAACACCGTACCGTAATTACTGCGACAGAAATAATCTGGCTCGTTGTTTCGTCGAGTTTCTCCCCCCCCCCCTTTTTTTTTCTTCTCCCGCTGGTCGAATTCGATCGAGCCACCAGACAAATAAAAGTGATTCACCGAAATAATGTCTGACACGATTGATTTTCTTCCTTACTTCGCGTCCACGAAGATCAACTTCAAGTCCAACGACGCACGAAACATGAACATGTTCTGATATAGTTTCACTTCTGTTAGACAACGTCCCGGTAGAGAATGACCCACCGCTAGTAGACCGACTTTTCGAATACAGTGTCGACCTGCACCGTCTTCGTATTCCGAGCCTACCGGTCCTTCTACGATACACCTTAGGTAGCCGGAACAATGAATCACCTGTAACAAGTAATAAATTCATTTATGTAGAGAAATATCGTTCGCGAACACTTTTTGGTTAACACCTACTATCTCCTTCTTTTATTTCGATTCTAGTCTTTCCTGAGATTCAAATTTACTGGATTTGCATGAAAATGTGCAAAAATTTTGCGACACCTACCGACGCTTATATCGCTTCAATTATACAATTAGTTTTTAAAACGAAAGGTTGGAAAGTTTTTCAGAGAAATTAAAAATTGGCCCAACTTGCTTAGGCCGGGTCTAATTAACTTCTCGCGGAGGAATTTCGTAATTAACTTTCGATCAACTGCAGGGCCACAGTTTAAAGGTAGGAAAGGGAGAATATTCAAACGAAAGATCGCAATTAAGGGCGATATACTCGACATGGAGGACTTATAGTTATTTACACATGTGCACGTGATTATTCTTAATGTTATACAGCGGTTCCGACAGGACGTAAGTGCGACACTCGAGCGAGTTCATCGGGGGGGTTGAAGTGCGGATTTTCGCGTGGAACAACGCCGCTTCCGGGGGTAAATTAACAATTCCTGCTTAATTAAATGGCCGATGAAACGGAAAAAAAGCCTCGTTCAACGTCGCCTGTGTCTCGAGTAGATGGCGGATTTGTAAAGCAAATAGGCTTGTTCCGTATGCCCGCGTTGCATTCTCGCTTCTCTCATATGCAATTTCGCGATGCATCGGCGCGGGCCCGAGCGTGCGAGTACGGGAACACGAGGGTGAAACCGGCAAGAAACGAAATACATAATTCGCAACGGGGTGCGGACTCGCTCGATTCCGTCTGTGGAAACGAGCTCGAGTGACGCGCTGAAGAATCGATTTTTTAATAGGTACAGTATCATCCAGTAATAAATTGAGCTAAATCGAGTCTCAGAAGACAAACTCTTTAATTTCTTTATACAGTGACATAACAGTTTGATACTCGATGAACAAATGATTTGCTTCCATTTACCCAAAATGGAATTCCATAAATTCCACGGACGATGTAAAAAATAATATTCCTAACATCATCTCCGCAATCTTCTCGTCGTGGCTCCCGAACGATTCCATTAAGTTTAACTCGATAAAATTTAGAATCAATGAAATTCTAATTCGCGTTTCACGAAAACGATTACGCAATAGATGATTCCTCGCTGCCAAAGTGATTTTTCTTTCGTTTAAAATTCCAACTTTGGTTAATTAAAAATTAAGTTATACGATGTATATTTCTGAACCCTATCGAATACATTAGAAACGATCGTTTATGAAATTTCATAAATTTCTCACTTATCATATCTTCGAGAAACTTGTATTTACGAATCTAACAAGTTGTTCTTTTTCCAACTATTTCAGAGTGACATATTCTTTCTTTTCGCTTCTCTACCACAATTTACCTATATAGAAATTTCTTAAAACCAGTTAAACATTATAAAAAAAAAAGTGCAAGGTTCGTGATCGCCGAAGATCGCGACCCTTCGACTCGTTTGCGCAATCGTCGATCTAATTCACTGAAAATCAGACGAAGCGCCTACTCGCGCCTACGCAAAATCCGGCCAACAATAGGTTTGGTCTTTGTGTGTCTAAGTGCCATACAAAAAGCCACCTTCGTCCCATGTAAACCCCTTCGGCGAACTCGCCTTTAACAGCTTACAGGGGTTGCATTCATGACTTTGCTCAACGCCTATTGGGGTCTTTTCTGTGTGCGATTTCGTCGAGAGCCACGGTCATCATAGCGCTACAGGCTTGAACGACTATTTGCCAAACATTTTCCTCTTCGAGGGCAGTCTCCTTCGCCATGGCAAGTGCAAAGTGTTGCAGGTCCCTTTCTCTGTGCTTACCCTTTACAAAGGATAAATGAAACGATGGTTATTGCCCGAACATATGTGGAACATTTGGTAAAACCAACGTGGATCATCCGTGAAAGTATTGGGGTGGATATCCTGATTTTCGGTAAATCGTTTGTGGTATTAATGATCGTAAATCGTGGCGAGCAATTGTCGACGAAATCTGGACCGCACCAGGGAGACTGATTTAATCGGATCGATGAAAGTAATTTGGGTAATCCATGAATAACGATGCGCGCCGTGTTCGGAACATCGATCCCAGCCTCGAAAAGTGGATTTCAGATATTCGCTTTAATATAATTGGTAGCTTGAGCGAGATTCGAGAATATTCGAAAGAATACGGTAAATAATTATACGTGTAAAATTATTAGGACGATCGATTATCTTTGATAGAGCGTGATTTAATCATAAAATTAATGGACCTGTAATGATTTTATTTAGCATAGAATGAAATCGATCTTTAATTTGCATTAACAGAATATTCATAATTTTCAAATCCAGTAAAATTACATTGTCGTTTCAGAAACTCGTTGTCGTCGTGTTTCTTAAATTTCTTAATTCACGAATCACGTAAAGAAGATTCTTGTTGACTGATGAAAAGACTAGCTGTGTTAATGGAAACTGTGATGTCTAAACGAAACACGTATATCGTATATTTAATCTCGTAAGATATTATTTAGTAGACGATTTAGATTTATATTCTACCGATTTTACAGCGTTATAAACGACACTTCGAAGTTATTAATTCGCGTAATTAATTCTTGATAAAATAAAAGAAATTTTGTAAATACGTCAACAATTTTCTGATTTTTCTATCAGAGAAAACACGCTACCGAAAGCAAACGGATGGAAAGACACGTTCGAAATATAGAAAAATTATCTGGAAAGCTGAAATCGAAACGAATCGAGAACGAAATGGAATCGACTGAAATAAAATTGTTCCACAAAGGAACCACGGCCACGGAGATTGATCTTCGTAAATTTCGATTATTCCGGATATATGAAACACGTTCACGTAGCCGGTGTTTTTATTGCACGAAAGGAACGGATGCAGTTTAAGCTGCCTTCTACCTGGTGGCCGTTTTCTTTTCGACTGGCGCGTGACCAGGACAATACCGTCCCTACTTAGCTCGCCACTTCTTATCTCTTATTTAGCATTTGAATTTTTATTCGTTTTATGATTTCCTGTGCAAGCAGCCTAGGCGTTATGCTAATCGTTGAACGCCTTCTCCTCGTCGCCTTGTCTCGTGGTTTGTTTGCTGCGAATATTGCGCGATTTACGAAACCCAATAAACCGATAATCGCGTACTTTCGTCTCGCAAGATAATCGTTAACTCTCGAATTATTTCAGGAAATTTCTCGTAGTTCTAACGCAAAATCCATCTTCTTAAAATACGTGTATCGTTGTAATTATATTATCGTTATTCGTAACGCTAAAAGTCAACCAAAATGACCAGAGTATCAAAATGAATGGTATATGCATACGAAAATACAGAGTGGTGGCCTGAAGGTTATAGCGGTGTAAGCGAAAATTTGGAAAATTCTCGTTTAATTATTTTAGGTTTACAAAATTTGTGAAAGACGGGCAATTTTCTGAACGTCGGAAAGACGCGAATCGAAGAATTTTTACATAATTTTGATTACGTTACCTTGTATCCCTCCGTGACTAGTCCCGCACATCTCTTCGCCAAATTGCACTTCATTCTGAGGATAAAGACGCGTTCTAGTTCGATTTCGCCTCTGGAGTTTGCAGGCGGAAAAGTGAAACCAGCGAGATCCGCCGGGCTCTGTGGTAGGTTTAGGACCGATAACATTTCAGCGTGATCGTTCTGGTAGATGTACTCAAAGATACTGTTACCCGTTAATTCCACCTGAACTCATTAACACTTCACGTCAGGTGATTCTGCGTGAAATTCTCATCTTCCTAGCAGAAGCTTAGAATACTTGCATTGAATAATTCGAAATAGATATAAGAAGGAGATAAAACGTATATATCTGACCTGTGCCATTCCCAAATGCACGCTAGCGGTTTCGCTTATGTACATAATTTTTCCATCAGGCGCCAACACAAACACGAAACCATCCAAGGCCTAAAATAAAGAAATCTCCTTTCAAACGTAATCCAACGATCGCAGAGACGAGAAAATAAGGAGAAGAATATTCTGGTCTTTAGAATTTAGATTTCAACGCCTCGTTACGGCCTGATCTCTTTCGTATCGAACAGAACAGCTTTCAACTCCTGGTCGCGCCCTTATCTCGTTCAATTCGATAGGAGATGAAATTATAAAAATCAAGAAAATGAAGCATCTGTCTGTGGTACTACCAAAGGCTAAACGTTGACGTTTATACGTCTGACAACGTATGCAAGACCGTTAGATCGATTTATAAGGCGCGACACAGAGAACGATGAGTGCTTACTTGCAAAATATAACTAGTCACCTCCTTGAGGGCGATTTGCAGGGATATGTTGCCTGGCTGGGAAGCGCCCCATTCTTCTCCGAGCCCTGAAAAATCATTTCACCGCCGTCAAACTTTCGGCTGAATTAATTTTCCTAAACGACGGCGACATTTAAATGTCGCTGAAAGTATACCTTTTGCTTTTCTATTGCTTGGGAATAAAGGGAAATTCACGCTCGGTTCTTTCGCTCGTTATTGTTTTAAAACTTAATCGTTGCCATCTAACAACTAAGAAAAGAGGTTTTCTCCGTAAGGACGCGGCACACATCGTACAGACGCGTCGGTCTCGTCATCCCGATATACATGTTTCTAGCGACGTTTCATACACGACGTGTAAGCAAGCCTATAGCCAAGTATTTCGTGTCTGCGCATTAATTACATTCACGCGCGCGCTGCCACAATCGCAGCTGCAGGGGCGGTTTCTGCAGCCGCGTGGAATTTCACGGAAAATGGCTTGATCGTTGCCACCTCGGCGGCACGGTACTGCGACCTGATATCACAGATATTTATCTCATTGGTCGACAATCTCGTTCGGATTATTCGATGAAATAATTTTTAGGTAAGCGATTATCGATAAAATTCACTGGCTGACGATTAAATAATTTCGCAGTAACGATTAGACGTAACACGCGCACAGTGCGGCGATTTCTTGATACGAACGATCGAAACAGAACGAGTTTATTTATCCTTTTGAAAGTATTTCACGCCCGTTTACCTGTTCACAGGCTAATTTTCCACGCGAATGAAAAAAGGAACACCCTAGAAGTGTCACAGAGTGGGCGACGTGTCTCTTTTTTCTCTCTTCCTTCTCCCTTTCCTTTCATTTTTTCGAAGAATAAAGACGCGACCGTATTCTAGAGGGATGCAGCCACTTGAAATTCAATTCATCGATGTCGTAAGAACGCGAGGGCAGGGGGTGAGACGGGGGAAGCCATTGTAACACTATAACAGCCCCCATGCTTTGCTTACAAAGCAGCGGGGACTAACAATGCATTAAGTGCGCAATCACATCCATCTCATCCGATACTATTTGCCCTTTGCGCGTAAGTGTCCGGTGGCTGAATTAACAAAGAATATCGTTCCAATCCGTTTACCGCTAAGTGAAGTTTATTACTCGGCGCGTAGCATCAAACCCGCGTAACCACTCACTCGGACAAATTACCAATCGATTTGTTTCTCCGACTATTTTCGAAGCGAACCCCGTTAAACATCCTCGAACGGGATTGCCGAATTTTCTCGATTCCTACTTATTAACTCGTTGAAGGCCGATTTTTTTTTTTGCGATTCTTTTCGATCAGTCAATATCGCGAGATTTTTCTCTTCAACGTTGCAGCTGAGAGAAGGAATTCCAAAGAGTCGCTTAATATCTTTCTCGTTGCTATCTTCTTCGCCTAAATTCTAAGATTTTAAGAGACGCGAAGAAATATTGCTCGGTCCTGAATGGGTTAACAGTTCGAAATTCTGCTTGCATAGTCATCTCTTCTAGTTGGAAATGTTATGTTTTATGGGATGATATTTTAGAGTAGTACCGTTTGGGAACAACGCTCGCATCTTCAAGTAACTAGTCGTCAATCGAATGACACTAGCCTTATCCATTTGGCCCGTGAGGGCGGCTGGTACAGGCAATAGCTTTGCGAGCTCCAGAAACTCTTGATTCTCCCTGTCGCGGCGGATTCGCGCTGCCTTCTTGCTTTTCTCCTTCATTACGACTTCCTGCGGGCCGGACGTACTAGGGACAGAATTACCGTTCAGAGGATAGTGATTGTGCGAGCTGAGGTCTAGAGTGTCTGAAGATGAATTGTTGTCTGAAACAGAAAAACATCGCGGTAAGGTTACAATTATAAAATACGAAATTTAAGTAAGCGATGAGAAAGAAAGAAACGAAGGAATGCATTAAGCCAAGAGTTATAAAATTAGAAGAAAAGGTAACGTACGTAAACAATACGCGAGAATGAAAAAGAAATGGCGATACTGTAGGATAGAGTTCACGGACGTAACGTTGCTAATATCACGATCGACGTCGTCGAACAACGATACAGTACCGAATGCCATAACGACGCCGAAGCTGCTCGTTATGAGAACCGAAAGCAAAGGGAGCAAACCGTCATTAAAACGCCGGCAAGAGAGCAATCTAACGACGTAGCTACCCATCTACCGAGACTTCTCACGAATGGAAATTTGCTTGAATAATGCATTTTTTTCCTGCTCCGTCGTTTCAGTCACCAATTCCGCGACTCGATCTCAACATCTTGCTTGTAAAGTGTATAAGAATATACGCCGACTACGGAAAATTTCACCGAACACAGCCTCGTATCTTTCTTGCGCATTTATTTCTACGAAGAGAATCTTCGTTCTTCGATTATTTCTCGGTGATTATTTCGTAAGAAAGATTCCTACAAAGAGTAATACGACGAAGAAATGTGTAAAAGTAGTTTAGTAGTAGAGTAAAAGCGTTTTGTATCTAGCGAGAAAACTCGACGAAACGAATTCGGATATTCTCGGTTTTAATTAGTTTCACTCGTAAAACGACGGAGAGAAAGGAAAATAAAGAATGCGGGGACTCGACGAGACTAGAGGTACGTATTAACGTAGTACCTAGAAGTACCACAGAGGAGTTAACACGCATAACAGCGTAGAAATGAATCGGTTGTACTTGTCCCTGTATTCTTAGAATCAACGGTTAAAAAACATTCATTCCCTATAGGTACAAAGAACATCGTAAAGTTTTCTTCTTTGTCGTGATTGTGGAACGAATAGGTTCATGAACGTGTATGTAAGTTTAAAGAGCCTGAATGAACCGAGCTTAAGAACAATAATTGGAACTAGCAAGTACGACGCTACGACGCACTGAAAAATTAACGACGAGTAGATACGTCTGGGAATGATTCGATTATCGAAAGAAATCGATAAAACAAATTCAATTTTTTCTTTTTTCACAAACGAAAGGATCACAACGATCGCCAACTAGCTCGAACAAACGTTGAAAGAGTTATTTCGAGAGAAAGTAGATCGACGAGGATTTTCAAACTGACATGTTTTGGAACAAACTTCGATATCTTTCTGAGATTCTTTCCGTCTCCAACTATCGACATAAGGATCGCTCTTTAAAACAACACGACGACCATGAAACTCGCCAGTGGACGCCATCTTCTACGTTCGCGTTATACGCGCGCAACTCGATCAAATACGTTTACTCTCTAACATTAACACTTACATAGGAATTCGTTCGTGACACTTGGACACTTGAAAGATTCCGCGTGCTCCTCGTAACATCGAGTTGACCACGTGTCCTGGACGACACGGACGATTTTCACGGAACTCTCGGCTATATCATCGAATTTGTTCCAACATTTTCTTTCAATCGCATACACACTTGTGCGCACACACATATACACACATATATACACATATATATAATCATTAATACGCATTAATACGCATTAATGCGCATTAATACGCGTTAATGCGCATTAATACGCTTCCTCCGAACGAAAATAAAAATAAAGAAAGATTCAGAGATAAAACGGAGGGAAAGTCCTCTGAAATTTGAAAATTTTGATTCCTATCACGACCTTGAAAATGCATATGGAATGAATCTCGACAAGAGATACACGCACCACGACTGACGTCCTTTGCACTGAAATTACGACTAGCGTACAAAGTTGTGGAAACCTCGTGTCGCCTTTCGTCTTTTTCTCTTTCCCTCCGTCGGCATATTTCTCCTCCTACTGCTGTTCCTTCGCTTTCATCTCATCCCCGATGCTGTTTCTCGATGGGGTAGGTAAGCCGTGAGGTACCACCCTTATTTTAAGCTCCACCCTTGGAGCAGGGTCAGCCGAAAGACCCCTCTGTACACGCACGTGAAAACTTCTCTGTCTGGGTTCTCCGTTGTAGGCGACAGAGACGAGATAGAAAGATGAAACGAGAGGAGAGTAGACTAGCTACAGAGGGGAAAGAGAAAGGAACGGAAGGGCGAATGAGAGAAAAACAGCAGAGATTGTCGGAGAAAGCCCAAGTGGTCCGCGCTGGACCGTCATATATATCGAGGTGACGGGTGACAAAATCGAAAGCAAAGACGATCGCTGGTGGTTGTACTGTTCCATTATCGGGGTTCCCGCTGCGAGACACCCGTAGCTGGCCTCGACTTTACCCACAATTACTCGTCAATCTGAAGAAAAAACTGTCGGAAGTTCGAGCTATTGAAATATTACAAGGGTAATCGTCGGAACTACCGTTCCGATTGCCGAACAGAATTTATTACCTGTCTGTTCGTTCTTTTAAGGACGTGCAACCACCTGTATTTTATACGATAATTATACGAGAGATTATTAGAGTAGACACTTTCTAATTTCGTCGGAACTGCGTTGCAGCATTTTGTATAAAAACGATGGAAATTTTGCGATAAAATGTACAATACAGTTGCGTAAGAGGAACGAATCGTTTGTCGGTTGACTCAGCGTCGAAACGAATAATAGCGAGAATAGAATTTTCTGAAACGATGTTCGGAAAGATTTCGCAGCCCGATGACGAAGTTTGAGACGCGACGATCTCGTCGCGTGTGCGAATTCTTCCGGGGCAAAAACCACAAGAAGACTGTGACAGGTTAGAACCTCGTTTTATGACTGGGCTATATAATCACCTTGCTGTGCACCTTTTTGCCAAGAGCAAAGTGCATTTCGAAATGGGAAACATGTGTCGCCAAAATGTTTCGCATAAAAGAAAGAACCTGCCGTTACCGGAACACAATGTCCACGACCTTAGGGAAACACGTTTCTCGTCTCCTGGCGTTAGCCTCGCAAGCTTACTTTGGTATTCTCTGTTAAATACTTTCTATACGCCTTGGCTCGGGTCGACAGGTAGAAAACATCTAATACGAAACATGTGCTTCTTCCTCGCCTTCTGTCGTCATCCTCGCACCTTTCCAGGACTAAGACGAGACTACAACGGTTGCTGGTAGTTTATTTGCGAACCGTCATACCAATGGATACCCGCGGTACGCTTTAGCTACACTTAGTTGCAACTCGTAGCTGCACCTCAGCTTGGTCAGGACTATCCGGGGAAACGTGTCATTCGAGGTCATCGATTCATAAATATTGATTTTTTCAAGGATAAAGTGACTTTAGGACGTTCGTTTTACGGAGAGAAATATTTTTCTTGGATATCTTATTTTTTATATTTATGAAGTGGTTAGCAGAAATTTTGTCCGGGCAGGACAAGAAAAATATTTCGTTGTACAAAAGATACGATCGATGTACGCGATAAATAGTCCAGTAATATATTTACGTGATATACGTACAATCTTTCAATGCATATAATGATATTTAATACATACATTTTTTTTTTTTTTTTATTTATTTGTTGAAATTACAATCAATTCTCGCATTGAGGATTTTCAGTAATTTTTCTGGCGTGGCGCAGTGACATGGACTAATACATACATATATGTAATAATATTCCTATTCAGCGACGGTCGAATACGGTGTTCAATTTAAAGTTTCCTCTACTTATGGATTACAATTTACGATGGAGTGCCTAGAAAATTTCTAAACTGTTGTCATTCGTTGAACACGTTATATATCAATAAGGAAAGGAACAGTCGCGTCGATTAAAATCAGGCGTACTTGCACGAAGAATTCGTAAAATATTTACGAACAAGCAACATCGTTAAAGGAACGAAACCAAACACACGTACGCATTCTCTTCCGTGTTTCGTAACCCGTGTCGTTTTTAAACAAACGAATTTCGAACGCTCTTTGACAAAACAAGACAGCAGCGATATTCCCTCCCCTGATCGATCCGCGATATC